>NC_083894.1:41563111-42277486 GCF_032452875.1 Bos javanicus | reverse complement strand
TTTTCTGGTACCCTTCCATCCATTCTCTGTCAATTTTTTTCTCCAGATTTATGTTGAACTTCAATCTGGCCTATTTTCACGTGATCACAAATGTAGGTTTAATAGGATATGAATAACGACTTTCCTGCACTGAATCCATGCAGCTGTTTTCACACCAGAAATGCTGTCAGCTCAGAAGTAGGTTTTGCAATAAAGACACAGGTTTTAACCAACTTTGTGAGGGCTATCATTCTTATTCCTACATAAACTGGGGCGAGGGTGTCATCTTTTTTCATACTTTTCTCTTAATTTATATTTATCTCTTCCAAGAATTTGGCCCTTTCAAAGCAAGTGTTTCAGGGTAAGGCTACACACCATGTCTTGCTTGATAGAGTCAGCAAATACAGATTTCAAAACCAGCTCCACTGTTTATTACCGATGTGACCTTGTACCAGCCGTTTAACTTTGCTCAGCCTCCATTTCTTGTATAAAACAGAGATTATCCTCAGCTGTACCTAAGTCACAGGATTCCTGTGAGTTTAAAACGAGATGATGTATGTGAAAACCCATTATAAACAGTAACGGGTTGCTCTTGATGTTATTTCCCAGAGTATTTAGGACTCCAGATGTACAAACATGAGATGCGATCCGAGCCCAGGAGGCTGCATTTAACGGAGAGAAGGTAGAATTGAAGGCTCTCTCGCACACCACCTCCTGGGCAACTGACACGTTGGGACTTTTCATCTGAAGAAAGCCTAGCCCTGAATTCCTCCGTCCATAAACTGTAACGCTGTGTGTTAGGAGTGCTGAGACCCTCTCATCTCTGGGGAAGGATCGCTCAGAGGGCGGTGTCCGACAGCGCGCAGGCCGTTGAGGGTGCCCCGAGCGCTCGGTCCCGGGGCCGTGGTGGGGGTCTCCCTGCGGGCCTCCGTGGGCTGGCCACGCTTGGCAGGGGGCCCCTGGGCCCGACGCGGCGCCTGCTTGCCCAGGCAGGGCTAGCCGCCGGCGGGTGGCCGTGACCGCTGCCAGGACAGAGAGCCGGAGCGGTAGAGGCTGAGAAGCCCGAAGCTCCGCACCAGGGACTCCCCTGGCGGTCCGGGGCGAGACTCCGCGCTCCCAGTGTTGGGGGCTCGGTTTCCATCCCTGACTGAGGAACCGGCTCCTCCTGCTGCGACTAAAGATCCCTCCTGCTGCAGCTAAGACCCAGTGCAGCCGAAATAAATAAATGTTTTTTTGATAAAAACAAAGGTCAGCAGCAGCCTCCCGGCTCCCCTGACGGCGGTCCTGCGCAGTAAGCACGGTTTCATCCAGGAGTCGCTGAAGTTTACACTTGTAAACACATTTCCATTTTTTCATGGAACGCTCCTATTTGTAAACACTCTGTCAAGCATATGTAACATTTAAGCTCTCTTCTACTTAATTTCATCTTTTAAAGTTTGTTTTTGCTGTTTTGTGGCTTTTTCAAACGCTTAGCTGTTTTAGCATATCCTTTATATAAAATCTGTTATTTAAAATCTGCCTGCGTAATGGTCTTCAGGCCTATAACTATTAATAATGGGTGCTTTCCCTCACACAAAACGAACTATCCTGAGGATACTGACAATTATGAAATAAAAAAAGGTCAGCAGTTTCCTGTCCCAGAGGCTTTATTCACAGAGTAGTGTCCAGAAATATTCATCTCTTTTTCATGAATCTTCGTATCATCTGGCATCGCTTCACTAATCTCAGTTCTCCTTTCTGCTGCGCTCCTGCGGCTTTTGAAAGGGTTATGACCTTGTTTGATTCTTCCATTGTTGCTGTTGTTTTTCCCTAAGTGCTGAAATGGGAGATGCTGGCATTTCATAATACGGGGAAATTTTGGAAAGACAGCTTGGTGGTTATAAACTTTTTTGTTCCACACTCTGAGTTCATTTGTACCTAAGCCTCTGTCTCTGTTGCATGTTCTTAATAGAACCATCCAGGCCTTTTGTTGCTCTAAATTTCTGCTTAGCTGCTAAGCTTTCTCGGTGATTCTGACTGTGAGCATCAGATTACTGACTCCTCTCTGCCTCAGTCTTCTTGTCTGTAAAACAGGTTTAATGATAGTGCCTGCCTCAGGAGATGTCATGAGATTCTTGTCCTCTGATGAAGTTATTTGATTCATAATGTGATTTTGATGCTGCACTGTGAAAAAAATTCCCCCCAAGACATGGCTCTTAGGAGATAATCAAAAGTTGGAAAACAGAGTATTTGATATTGAGGAATTGTTGCCAGAAATTTTTAGGCATAAGAAAATGAAATGGCGATTATGAATTTTCTATACATGCTTTCCTTTTAAAGATCCATACTGAGTTCTTTGCAAATGCACCCTTTATCTCATCCGCGGTCACCTGCTTCAGACCACAGGCTGCCTGCGGAGAGCCTGGACAGCAGGGCCCCGCATCCATAAACAGCCATGAGGTCCTCGTCCTCCACTTCTCAAGCAGGCAGAGCTGCCCCGGCCAGGCCAGAAGGTGCCCTGAGTGCACCCACAAACATCACACTCGCCCCCTCCCTCCATCACGTCCCAAATAAGAATCTGGGGTTGGTTACTCCCAGTCTTTGATTTATGCAGATCTTCATTAGAACAAGTAGATCTAAGAACAGCAGCGAATTAACCCTCTGTCTTAACACAGCGAGGAAGCTGAGGGTACACGCAGTGCAGTGTCGTTGGTAGGAGCTCTGGTCCTTGCAGACGGATTCAGTGGAGGAAGGAACCTCTCCCCGTGGCCTGGCCATGGTGTTCCAGCGCCCCCCTTCCCCAGCATCACTGTGCTTGGTTTCACATCTCTTACAGACTGTTCAATGTAAACAACAAATACAATCCTTATCCACCAGTCGTCTCAGATATCTTAACTTTGATCGTTATTAATTGCTTGTCTTTGACCTGGTTATGGTTACATAGTAAATTGTGTTGCTATTAAATATTTAAAAATTTTAGTTGCTAGTGACTGCTGAGTGGTGGAGACAGGATTAATTATTTTAACACAGAGATGTTTGTGTCATTATTTACACTAAGGTGGTGAGCTGTTAGACTGATGAAAGCTACATAAATGGAATTTAAGAGGATTCCATTGCTTACGACAGCAACACAAACCTTTCTACTCCTGCACTTGAGAACTGGCAGAGAATAATTTATTTCACTGAAATTTAGAGAAAACTGCAAAAGTGATAACCTACCTATTTTCAAAGCAGGCTATTTTAGCAGGAATGCCAAGAAGAAACGTTGATTTTTCTAAAACAGACATTACAGATGGCTGTGTAGACATCAGATTTCTTCTGATGCCTTTGACTTTTTATTCACGCGAGAAACTTAAAAAGTAGACAGAGATGGTACAACATACACTAACTTCAAGCTATTTTCTTTGTGAAAATTGGCTTCCCTCTGAGAATATGACGTGCTGATTTCCAAAAGTCATTCTAATCAGGACTTCCAAATATGGATATGGTCTATAATTTGCAGTCATTTATCTTCTCGGACACCTTATACAAGAAGAACAAAGCTGTAGTTGTATGTAGTTAAATCAGTCTACCTGGTATTTTAAATACCAGGAGAGTGAATAAAGTCCACAAAATGTACTGTGTGCAGGGCCTCGGTTCTGGCTCAGGAGTCGCTGCTGCCTCCTGGGGACCCTGCTCCCGTGGCGACCATAGGCTTACTCAGATCAGATTGGAAACATGCTGTGTAGGGTGTGGAGGCTCTAGAAAAACTGAGGCTTCATTGAGAAGGATGAATAAAATCGGGGTGTGTGCATCATTAAAGAAAATAGTATTTCAGTTGTGTGAATTAAGGAAGTTTCACAGAAATTATTCTATACCATCATAAATTAGGCTTAAAAAAACAGAAAATAACAATTCTGAGATATTCACCTTGATCTATATATTTATAAATGTGACGGATTGTTTCCCTACTTTGTCATTCTGTAGAAAGGCAGGCTTTATAGTTGTTTTACAAGGTATTTTGGTATTTAACAATGAAACTGAAAGATCCAGCTGAATGACTTTCCAGGAAATACAGGATGATAAAGGAGAGTTTAAGTTATCTAACCATGGGTTTAGACTTCGGATTGCCGTGCAGTGAAACAAGTGAAAAGGATTCGTCTTTGAGACAGAGTTGGCAGGAAAGGCCTGGGGGCTTCAGCGTGTAGGTGAGAGGTGAAGGCACAGTGTGCTAACCTTGAGTGTTTCTCCTTGGTGTAAGTTAGTGTTTCTCTAACACAACCATCTCTTTGCTGTCTTTCCTGAACAGCCAAAGTGCCTAGGTTAAAAAGAACATTGGCTGTTTATTATTTTTTGATAGATCATTGTCCAAAAATCCTAACCTTCCAAAGCTGTGTTGCTTTCCTAGTTAAATCCATTGCCTTAGTAGGTCTGGTTCTTTTAAAATGGCGAAAACTAGGCTTTATATTTGTTGACACATGGGAAGAGCTGAACTTAGAATGTGCCAGTGAAGTTTCACCTTCTCAATGTAAGCAAAGGGCGGTCGGGGAAGCTGCTGGTGGTAGCAAGGAGAACACATCCTTAGGTTTGGCATCAGCTGCTTCTCTGGCCTCCGCTTCCTTCTCTGACCAGGAGGAGCTGCTCTCCGCGTTCCTAAAGCGGGGAGCGGACCCGGGGGGCAGTCCAATCCGCTCTCTTCTCGACCATTATGAGGTCGTCCCCTCATCCTCTGTAAGGAGTCTGATTGGTGTGTCCTTGGACAGCGTGTCCAGTCAAAGTCTCATCATTTCAGTGCAGTTAAGAAGGTTAGCCTGATTAGCAGGCCTTTTTAATGAACTGTGGAAATTTTACAGGAGTGAAGACCCAATCCTTCTAAGCACTCATAGGAAACATTGGTAAACGTTTAGACTGGGCACCCTGGAGACTCTGCTTTATCAAGGAAAGGAGTGAAAGTGGGTTTTTCACATTCAGAAAAATAGAGAAAATTATTATAACGAACCCTAATGTATCCCTCACCTAATCTAGATTCAAAACGTACCTGTATATTGGGGTTGGGGTATCTTTACAGGTTGGCAAGTACGTTTTTAGACGGGCTGAGTAGTCTCAGATAGTACTGCTTTCTACAATTCATTTTCATGGTAACTCTTTTTAAAAGAAAAGGAAACCGTCAGCTTCAGCACAGGTTTTCGTGCATAAATAGGATTAATACTCATTTCTGAAGGGTGCAGCGTGTGTTGCGCCCTTCAGAAACGAATGTGGAAGGTAGGCCACTGAAGAAAGTCTTGTTTTATAAGGAGAAATGAAGATAAGCTATTTAAGTGACACCCGTTTCAAATTGTTAATGCTACCCTATTGTTATTAATATGGAAATGTTATAATTCTGAAAAGTTTAATAAAAATCCTCTAATTGCCCAGAAACTCACTTGTGTGTAGATGAAACATTAGGTGATTTAATGTTTTGCCTTCTTAATTTGAGTATTTGAGATTGTGATACCTTGGGAAAATATTGTGGTTAGGAAAGCCTGAAGACTTCACGGAAGCCCACCAGCGCCCAGCCCCCTCACAGCTCAGGAGCCGTCCGTGCTTCCCCTTGCTTGCTGCTTTCAGTATTTATTGACTTTTTGGCCGCGTCGAGTGTTCATTACAGCACTCAGATCCTCACTGATCTGCAGGGTCTGTCCTTGAGGTGCGCGGGCTCTCTGGTTGCGGCTCGCAGGTTCCGTCCCTCCAAGGCGTGCAGGGTCGCAGCTCCATGACCGGGGACCGCAAGGCAGATCCTTGCCCACTGGGCCACCCAGGAAGTCCCAACTTCTTCCTTTCTAATTCACCTTCCGGTCAATATCTGACCCGGGTAAGGGGCCGTCAGTAACAGCACATGGAGTATTCTTATTGTAAAAAGAAGATGCTTCTAAAATGTAAGACTAATTATTCCTACCCAACAGCAATAACGTCTTTCTCTTTTTCTCCTGTGTCTGTTTGTCCTTTAAGAGATCCTTGAGCCCAGTGCTTGTTATGGGTGTTGAATTTCTGGTTTGTGTCATGTTAGTGAGGACTTTGAACACCGAGCAGTATAGGCCTTCCTTTAAACCACAGGCACATGTCTCTCAATGACAGGTGTGTTCCTGGCGGAAAATAACAAATCACCATATTTTAGGTGTATTTGAAGAACCTTCTGCTGGAGAACATTCCATGAAGAAGGCAAGTGAAGCATTTTTAAACCTGAATGATGAATTCCCCATATGTTTTTTCTTAAAAGTGCAAGAGTTTTTCCCCCTAATTCAACACTGCCTTTCCTATGAGGTAAAGTGATGTGAAAGTCGCTCAGTCGTGTCCGACTCTTTGTGACCCCATGGACTGTATAGGATTCTCCAGGCAAGAATCCTGGAGTGGGTAGCCTTTCTCTTCTCCAGGGTATCTTCCCAACCCAGGGATCGAACCCAAGTCTCCTGCATTGCAGGCAGATTCTTTACCAACTGAGCTGTCAGGGAAGCTCCCCCATCGCCCGCATCAACCATGCGACACTGAGGTGCCTGCGCCCACTGACAGCAGCCTGCTGCTGTGTGCCTGCGGGCAAGAGAGCAGGCGGGCCCTTGTGGGGTGACATCACGTCCCTGGAGAGCCCCTCCATCACCCCAGACCCCAGCCCCTGACTTCTGTGCAGACCAGCTCCCACGGTGGAAACGCAGTCATCCACACTCTAATTCAGATCCACGAGAGAAATTTGTATAACGGAGAGGTCTTTTTTTTTAACCGGACAGTCTCTTTTGTTGGCCGCACTGAGCCTTGGTTGCTGTGCACGGGCTTCCTCTCGCTGTGGCACGTGGGGCTCCTCTTCATCGCGATAAGGGGCTTCTCACAGCAGAGATTTCTCTCTTAGAGAGCCCAGGCTCTCAGCCCCTGGGCTTGTGGGATCCTCCCAGACCAGGGATTGAACCCGTGTCCCCTGCATTGGCACGTGGATTCTTATCCACCGTGCCACCAGGGAAGTCCAAGGAGATGTCTTTATATTGAGCTTTGGATGTCAGCACTGGGTTTTCAGAAGAAGAACTCTAGAAAACAGCACCCAGCTACAGTGTATGAACAAATAACCCTGCTTCTCTGGGGCAAAGACACACAAAAGTGCCAGCCACCCTGGTCCTCCATAGGAGGATGCATTTACTCTAGGAACGTGTTATCTAAGGAAAGGTCACATAAGGCTGGTGTGTTAACCCTAGCTCTGACCTCAGCCTTGTCCAGTATAATTCTGCGTCTGCAGAGAATGCATCTTTTCAGTGGAGTCACATTCCAAATACCATGGCTAGCTTAGACTTAGGGTTAATCACATCTGAGCCTCTGTTCAGTTCAGTTCAGTTCAGTCGCTCAGTCGTGTCCAACTCTTTGCAACCCCATGAATCGCAGCACGCCAGGCCTCCCTGTCCATCACCAACTCCCAGAGTTCACCCAAACCCACGTCCATCGAGTCAGTGATGCCATCCAGCCATCTCATCCTCTGTCATCCCCTTCTCCTCCTGCCCCCAATCCCTCTCAGCATCAGAGTCTTTTCCAATGAGTCAACTCTTCGCATGAGGTGGCCAAAGTACTGGAGTTTCAGCTTCAGCATCATTCCTTCCAAAGAACACCCAGGACTGATGGGAAGGATAAAAATGGTAGAGACCTAGTAGACGTTAAAGAGATCAAGAAGAGATGGAAAGAATACATGGAAGAACTGTATAAAAAAAGATCTTAATAAACCGGATTACTATGATAGTGTGGTTAGTCACCCAGAGCCAGACATTCTGGAGTGCGAAGTCAAGTGGGCGTTAAGAAGCACTGCTGTTAGTAAAGCTAGTGGATGTGATCAGATTCCAGCAGAACTATTCAAATCCTTAAAGGATGATGCCGTCAAGGTTTTGCATTCATTATGTCAACAAATCTGGAAGACCCAACAGTGGCCACAGGACTAGAAAAGGTCAATCCTCATCCCAATTCCCAAGAAGCGTGGTACCAAAGAATGTGCTAGCCATCGGACAGTTATACTCATCTCCCATGCTAGGAAGGTCATACTTAAAATCTTACATGCTAATCTGCAATATTATGCAAACTAAGAACTTCCAGATGTCCAAGCTGGGTTTAGAAAAGGAAGAGGAACTAGAGATCAAATTGCAAACATTTGCTGGATTACAGAGAAAGCAAGGGAATTTCAAAAAAACATCTGTCTCTGTTTCATCGACTGCACTAACGCCTTTGTGTGGATCATGGCAATCTGTGGAGAGCTGTTAGAGAGATGGGAATACCAGACCATCCTATCTGTCTCCTGAGAAACCTGTATGAGGGTCAAGAAGCAACCTGTTAGAACCCATATGGAACAACTGATTGGTTCAAGATCGAGAGGAGAGTAAAGGGGGCTGTCTGCTGTCACCCTGTCTGTTTAACCTAAACGCTGAGCACGTCATGAGAAATGCTGGGCTGGGTGAGCTACACGCTGGAATTAAGATAGGTGGGAGAAACATCAGCAACCTCAGATATGCGGATGATACCACTCTAATGGCAGAAAACAAAGAGGAACTAAAGAGCCTCTTAATGAGGGTGAAGTAGGGGAGTGAAAGAGCTGGCTTAAGATGAAATATTTTAAAAAAGCTAAGATCATGGCATCAGCCCCATCACTTCTTGACAAATAGAAGGGAAAGTGGTGGAAGCGGTGAGAGATCCTCTTCTTGGGCTCAGAATCGCTGCAGACGGTGACTGCAGCCATGAAATCAGGAGATGATTGCTTCTCGGCAGGAAAGCTATGACAAACCTAGACAGTGTGTTGAGAATCAGACACATTACTCTACCAACAGAGGTCCATATAGTCAAGGCTGTGGTCTTCCCAGTGGCCAGTAGGATGTGAGAGCTGGACCATAAAGAAGGCAGAGTGCCGAAGAATTGATGCCTTCAAACCGTGGTGCTGGAGAAGACTCCTGAGAGTCCCTTGGACTGCAAGGAGACCAAACCAGACAGTCCTAAAGGAAATCAGTCCTGAATATTCACTGGAAGGACTGATGCTGAAGCTGCAGCTGCAGTATTTTGGTCATCTGATGCGAATAGTTGACTTACTGGAAAAGTCCCTGATGCTGGGAAAGAGTTGAGGGCAGGAGAAGAGGGCGTCAGAGGATGAGATGGCTGGACAGCATCACCGATGCAATCAACATGAACTTAGACAAACTCCAGGAGATGCTGAGGGACAGGGAGGCCTGGCGTGCTGCAGTCCATGGGGTCGCAAAGAGTCTGACATGACTGGGCGACTGAACAACAGCAACAATCACATCTGAGTTCAAAGTAGCCTGTGTCCAATCTGGTAAAAGTTTTTAAGTGAAAGATGACTGTTCATGGGAGGGTTTTGTTTGCTTGTCTGTTCAGTTCTCTGGAAAGCTGATTTAAAGGCACAGTTATTGTAACTAGGCAAAGAAGCCTTTGACTTATATGAAGTTGCATTTGGGGAACTCAGTTCAGGCCACGTGTGTCTTCATAGTGTGGATGAGGACACCTTGGGTAAAGAAAGGGGCTCTAGATGTATATACTCCTTGATTGTATATCTGGAGTGGCTTTTTCTTTTTTCAGGTAGAATTATCTTTCTTGTGTTTTCTTATAAAAATAATACATACTTACTAAATTTTTCTTAAATCAACTGTCATTTAAAGAGAAGTATTTAATTTCCGTTTGCGGCTCTGCAGACTTCAGTTCAGTGGTGGCGGTGGTGGCGGTTTAGTTGCCAAGTCCTGTCTGACTCTTTGTGACCCCATGTCTGTAGCCCGCCAGGCTCCTCTGTCCATGGAATTCTCCAGGCAAGAACACTGCAGTGGGTTGCCATTTCCTTCTCCAGGGGATCTTCCCGACCCAGGGATCGAACCCAGGTCTCCTGCATTGCAGGCAGACGCTTTACCGTCTGAGCTACAAGGGAAGATTCAGTTCAGTGGGACTCAGCAAAGTGTATTTGTTCTTTAAGTTTGTCTCATCTGGTGTAAATTTGGACTCACTGACCTCAGCTCTTAGCCCTGGCTTTGACCTACTTCTCCTTAACACTCCCTGTGCCGATTTTCTTGTCCCTTAATATAAATCTAGACGTGGATCAGCAGTTGCTACCAGTTTTTGTTATCAAGTCTATTGCTGTCTCTGTAATAAAATACTCTTATTTTATTTGTGTAGAAGTCGATCTCATTAAAAAGCTGCTGTACATATCAACTTCTGATGGACATTCTCTTCGTTTTACGTTTGGAGAGTGTCACGCAGTGGTTCTCCTACTTAGAAATCAGCACTCATCTGTTTTTTCCTTAGAGAAGCATGTAGTGCATGGTGGAGTGGTTGGAACGAGCGCTTGTCCGTTTCTCCACTCTCCCCAAACTGAAGTCTTCCTCCACTAAAATCAGTTAATGGATGTATTTCTCCGTGTAATCTTTAGTAAATTTTCTGTATTTGAGGTGTGTTTCTCCCCCTAAATTATCTTCAGATCTCTGATGTCTAATGTTCTTTTGAATATTGGCTAAAGCTGTTGAAATTCCTGTTCCATCCTCGTCAGTGAAAGGCTCTGAAAACACAAATAAGAAATTGAAAAGTGAAGCAGACCCTTAATATAAACAAACACCATCTTTCCTCACATGGAAATGTGACTTTCACTTGGACTCTCTGTCCAGCCCGTGATTCAAAGACTGTCTTTCCCTTACTTGAGAGATTTCTGAAGAAGCAAGAACATTTAGGCTAGATTTTAATGAACTTTTTCTTGATTATTTCTTTTTTAAAATGTTTTATTTATTTACTGACTTTTCTTTTTGGCTGAGCCGGGTCTTGGCTGCTGCTCAGGCGTTCTCTAGCTGCAGGAAGCAGGGGCTGCCCTCTGGTTGAGGGGCACGGGCCTCAGTACTTGCGGTGCCCACGGGCTCAGTTGCTCTGCCGCACGTGGGATCTTCCCAGACCAGAGATCCAGCCTGCATTGGCAGGCGGATTCCTTACCACTGGACCGCCAGGGAGGTCCTCTTTAATTATTTCTTGAATTAAGATCATTTAAAGATAAAGATCGCAGTGATGAAAAAGGACTCGTTAATGCCCCTCAGTTCAGAGTAAAGCAAGTTTCGTTTTAAATGACAGGGAAAGAATTATGCAAGACTTGTATCTTTTAGGTCAAAGGTCTTTCCTGTTCCCCTAGATAACCTCTCCTGTGGGTGTTTTGTTTTGTCTTTAAAGTTTAGGGCCAGTAATAAGTGTCTCACTCTTTAAATGAGTCCTCTTTCCTGTCGTCACGTCTTTATTTTCACTCTGGTCCTGAGGTAGTTCAGCACTAATTTAATGCTCAGGCACAATCGCTCCATTAACCCTCGTGATGATCCCCGCTGCTTTTCTACACCTCTGTCCACGCGCTTTATTATGACTTACTCTGTTTCTGTGGTAATTATTTTATTGAGCATAACTATTTTATTGCACATCATTTGACTCTCTTTGGCAGAGTGAGGCATATAATAAGAGATTAAAGTTTCTCTTGTGGTAGGTCCAAGGGGACCATTTCGTAACGTCCCAGCATTCTCTGCCTGGGTTTATTTACAGCTGTGTCAGGAGAGACATCACTGTGTCAGGCTTTGCTCAGCAGTTTCATTCCAACAAGATGTATTTTTCCTGTCTGTTGTCCAGCTACCCTGTGGTCTCCAGGTCTCCACACACACGGAAAGGTTCCCGCTGTTATTCCAAGGCAGGGATTTGCTTCAGGTGTCTTTTCTACATTTAGAATATGTCTTAATGGAAATGATGAGATTGTTAAGTAACTGAAAATTGTCTGTTTAATTCTCTTAGATTTTCACTCTATGCCACTTCTGAAACTCCAAGTTCTATTTCTTGGTTGGTTGATTTCTTTTGTAATTTAGACTTCCCTCCCCTTCTCTGTCCGTATCTGTAATGCCGTGGTCTGTTAATACTCGTCAGTAGATGGAATCATTCTAATGATATTTATTGTCAGAAACACCTGTGCCTGCTTTTCAAAAGACAGCATGGATTTCGCTGCTGCTGTTTAGCCGCTCAGTCGTGTCTGACTCTCTGTGACCCCGTGGACTGTAGGCCTCCAGGCTCCTCTGTCCATGGGTTTCTCCAGGCAAGAACACTGGAGTGGGTTGCCCCGCTCTCCTCCAGGGGATCTTCCAAACCCAGGAATCGAACCCACATCTCCTGTGTTGGCAGGCGGATTCTTTACCGCTGAGCCACCTGGGAAGTGGATTTTTACTTTATGTAAATGGATTTGCTTTATGGATTTTACTTTATGTAAATTTTAAAAGTGAATATGTTTTTAAAACGTGATGGCTCAGCAGGTAAAGAATTCGCCTGCTGATGTAGGAAACACAGGTTTGATCCGTGGGTTTGGAAGATCCCCTGGAGGAGAGCGGGGCAGCCCACTCCCACATTCTTGCCTGGAGAATCCCATGGGCAGAGGAGCCAGGTGGGCCACAGTCCATGGGGTCACACAGAGGTGGACACGACTGAGCAACTCAGCACAGCACAGCATGAAACGCCCTCCGGGATGGTGGCTTGCACGCAATACCCGCCTCGGAAGGACCCTCGGCCTGAGGCGCGGACCCCCCAATCGCCCGATCGCTCTTCTCCCCGTCCAAGTCCCCTTGTGGCTGTCATGTCCCCCTTTCAGCCGAGCAGGCAGGGAGGACCACCTTCTGAGAGCACTGACCTCGCCCGGGCAGCCGTGGGAGGCCCCCCTGTGACCTCACTGTCTGTGAACACTCTGTGCCCAGAGCATTTGTTGACGAAGCGGCTCTGTGAGAAAACCCGAGGGAAGAGTGGTCCTCTCCGGAGGGGAGCCCTGGACTTGCTCCTCTTCTTGCGGATAGAAACAGCCAATCCCGGGAGAGCCATACTCCATCGCTGCCTGGCCACAGCAGCCGGGCCATCACTGCCTTCGAAAGACCCCCCCAACCCCCCGCTTCCCGGAGTCCTGATAGGAAGAGCAGTCATGAGGAAGTCAGCGAGCCACAGCCAAGGTTATCCACAAGGTAGTGTAACGCACATCGTCTTCTGAAAGAGTGGCTAGAGCTTCAGGAGCCCTTCCTTCCTCATCTCTGACCTGCCGCCCTGAGCCCTGGGACTCTGCTGCGCATCACCCCCTGGGCTTTGTTGTTAAAAACGGAGACCCTCTGCACAAAGCCCACCTGGCCCGGGCTCTGCTTCGCCTGCTCCCTCGAGCCCGAAGGGTCTCCCTGTCCTGCAGAGGTGCCACCGAGCTGGCACAGGGACGGTGTGCTTCTGTGGGGCAGAGCTTCAGTGGGCGCATCTGTCTTTGGCAATCCCTTCTCCTCTCTCCCTTTGCCCTCCAGCAGGACTCTTCTCTTTTATTTGTATTTCCAGTCTCCTAGTTTTTCTGCTGAGTCTTCTCTTTTTCTTTCTTTTTTACCCTTATTGTTTGCCTGCTGCCCTACCTCTCTTTTTTTCCAGTTGAAGTATAGTAAATTTCCGGCATTTGTTTCAGATGTACAACATAGCGATTCAGATTTTTGTAAATTATACTTCCTTTAAAGTTATTGCCAAATATTGGTATTTCCTGTGCTGTACCGACGCTCCTTGTAGCTTATCTTTCGGCTTCCCTGGTAGCTCAGCTGGTAAAGAATCCGCCTGCAATGAGGGAGACCTGGGTTCCATCCCTGGGTTGGGAAGATCCCCTGAAGAAGGGAAAGGTTACCCACTCCAGTGTTCTTGCCTGGAGAATTCCGTGGACAGAGGAGCCTGGTGGGCTGCAGTCCGTGGGGTCGCAGAGTCAGACACGGCTGAGCTGCTAAGCACAGCACAGCACAGCCTGTCTGTTACATACACAGCAGTCTGGCTCTCACCTCCTTCCCTTCTCCTGTCTGCCCCTACGCCTCTACTGGTAGTCACTCCACATCTGTGAGGCTGCTTCTGTTTTGTTGTATTCATCTGTTCATTTTTTTAGATTCCACGTGTATCGATGAACACACACAGCGTCTGCTCTTCTCTTTCTGACTTAGGCTACTGACTGTGTGTTCTCTAGGTCCGTACGCGTCGTCGCTGCAGATGGCAGAATTTCGTTCTTTTCATGGCTGAGCTGCATTCTATTGTGTGTATATGTAAATATCTCATCTTCTTCAGTCTGTGGATGGCCACTTAGCTTGCTTCCCTGTCTTGCCTACTGTAAATAATGCTCTTATAAACACTGGGGTGCAGATGCCTTTTTGAAGTAGTGTTTTCCTTTTCTTCTAATATATACCTGAGAGTGGCATTGCTGGATCACATGGTAGGTCTAGTTTTAATTTTTTGAGAAGTCTCCATATTGTTTCCAGTCGTGGCTGCACCGATTTACGTTCCCACCAGCAGTGAATTAAGGTTCCCTTTTCTCCGCGTCTTTGCCGACATTTATCGTTTGTGGTCTTTTTGATTGTGGCCATTCTGACAGGTGTGAGCTGATACCTCATGGTTTTGATTTCTATTTATTTCCCTGATAATGAGTGATGGTGCAGGCATCTTTTCATCTGCTTGTTGACTATCTGTATGGCCTCTTTGAAACAAATGTCTATTCAGGTCTTCTGCCCCCCTTTTTTTTTTTTAATTGGGTTGTTTGTTTTTCTGGTGTTGAATTGTGTGAACCCTTTGTATATTTTAGATATTAACCCCTTACCAGACATATCATTTGCAAGTATCTTCTCCCATTTAGTAGACTGTCTTTTCATTTTGTTGATGGTTTCCTTTGCTGCGCAAACGCTTATAAGTTTAATTAGGTCTCGTTTGTTTATTTTCGCTCTTATTTCCCTTGCTTAAGGAGACAGATCCAAAAAAATATGGCCAAGAGTTACGTCAAAGAGTGGATTCCTGTGTTTTCTTCTAGGAGTTGTATGGTTTCAGGCCTTACGTTTAGGCTTTAAACCCCCTTGGAGCTTGTTTCTGTATGTGCTGTGAGGCGATGCTCCAGGTTCGTTCTTTTACACACAGCTGTGCAGTTTTCTCAGCACCCTTGTTGAAGGGACTGTCTTCTCCCCACGCTGCTCCTTAACTTTTTTTAACCTTTCTTTCACCCAGAAAAATGTTTTTAAAAAAAAAGGAAGGAAAAATTTTAAAAGAAGTAAATATAAACTATCTTTTTGATTTATTTTCACTTTGCAAGAGCTTTATTTATTATTCTCTCTATAACCAGATGACTTAGCCTGTAGCGTCTGTTGGCCGAGGACAACCTTGGAATATTCCATTTTGCTCCACGTGCCAAGCGGTGACTCTTGTTCTTCGGGTGTGCCAAGGCAGCAGTGGCCCGCCAACTCTCAAAAGGGGGCTGGTGTCAGCGCTGACACTGTGGATGAGCGCGGAGCACTGCGCCAGAGCTGGCGCTGTTCTAAGCCAGGACCTCCCTTCTTAATGCCGGGGCCTCTTTCTGCAGCTAAGCAGCTTCTTTTCCTAATCTAGTTTGGAAAATATATTAAATGCAAAGCTCCGTGTTCTGTAAGTGCCACTGCCAAAGCAGCGTCAGGCACACAGCCCGATGATCTCATTTTGATGCTCTTAATGTCCTTGCCCTGTGTATGGATGGCTGCATTTTCCTGGATTTTATTTGTTTGGGTATTTATTTTGGCCACGCTGAGTCCTCGTAGCTGTGCCCGGGCTCTCTTCCATTGTGCCGAGCGGGACCTCCACTGCAGCTGCAGTCTCGGCCTCCCAGGGCGGCAGCTGCGCTCGTTGCAGAGCCTGGGCCCTGGGCGTGTGGGCTCAGTTGCTGTGGTGCACAGGCTTAGTTGCTCCAAGGCAGGTGGAATCTTCCCAGACCAGGGATCAAACCCATGTCCCCTGCATTGGCAGGCGGGATGTCATCCATTGTACCACCAGGGAAGTCCTTGGTGGCAGGATTTACAATGAAAACACTGGAGTTAGTGCATAGTGTAAGATGGTTTCTGTTGTTCAGCTCTTAGCTGTTGCCCTGATCTTTGCTGTGTTCTTGCCTGAGTTCTCTAAGATCTCGAGTCTGACTCACAGTCACATACCTTCACATGCATCTTTCCCGCTGACCTCCTCGCCAGACTCACCAGTGCCAGGCAGACCATGACTACAGCGAAGGTTGTGCTTTGCCGTGTTAAATGAAATATCAGGTCATGGGGACCAGATCACACTGAGCCTGACGATGTCGGGAAAGCTAGCGTGTTCTGTTGCCCCCCTCTCTCATTCACTAGATCAGTCAGCGTCTTCACTTGTAAGACCGTGTTTCTGACCCACCTTTCCAGAGTAACTGTGAAGACACGGGGGCTCTGCATCTGTAACCCCTTGAAGGTGGTGCGTATTGTATGGACTGTATTAAACTGAAGGCCATGGGCCCATGCTAGCTCTGCAAGGTGTGATAACCTTCAAGATGGTAAAAACACATTTTGGTTTCTCAAATAAGATCTTTAAATGGCTTCTAGTTCTGTGCATTTGGAGTTTCACATGCGACGGAACCTACTTTCTAGAAGGAAGACTAAAAGGAAGAATGAATTGTACATCAAGCTTGACTTAATGACTTCAGTTTGCAGTAGTCTCCTGTCTTTATTAGATTATTCAAATATTCAGTGCTATCCTCTGCCCAAAATCTGCCTCTTTATTCCCAGCATGCATAAGGCACGAACTGCATGCCCTCATGCAACCCCATCCAATCAGAGAACTCCCCAGGAAATGTTGCCTATTTCAAGTTCAAGCCTTTATTAATCTTTGCTGCCACCCTTGAGTTCCTTTGCTCTTGTGTGTGTGCCTGGTCAGTTGTATCCAACTCTTTGCAACCCCATGGACTGTAGCCCACCAGGCTCCTCTGTGCATGGGATTCTCCAGGCCAGAATGCTGGAGAGGGTTGCCATGCCCTCCTCCAGGGGATCTTCCCAATCCAGGGTTGGAACCTGCATCTCTTGCATTGGCCAGTAGATTCTTTATCACTGGGAAGCCCAAATACAAGTCGTAGGTCTAAGACAGCTTAAAACATGTCAGAACATCATTTTGGATGGCAGACTCCTGAAGATCAGAGGTTATGTCTAGTTAAGGTAGGAGTGAAATGTATCTAATTTGTAATGCGATTTGAACAAATTTAATTACTGAACTAGATAGCCTTTATTGTCCAGACTGTTTATAATGTTTTTAAAATACGTCAAAGTTGACTTCTGCTTCTGGCCATGAAGAAATAATGGAAACCAGATTTATACTCCTGCCTTAAACAACTAGAAAACTAGGCAGTGGACGACAGTCAGGGAAACAAGCGAAGTAAAGCCCACAGCTGCTCCCAGTTACTGCCTAGAGGAGCGTCGAGGCTGCACGGCAGGGAGGGAGAATCCAGAGAGAGCCCAGCTGTCCCCCTGAGTGGAGGAGACGGCGATGGGGTTTGGAGACCGAGATGTCTTATCTTGTGGGCCAGAGACCCAGGAAGAGGGGCTTCACAGAGAGGAAGCTCCAGAGACCGAAAAGGGATTTGAATCTGTGCATTTATTAGTATCGGAAGCCACCTGGGGTTGGGGGAGAGCCTCCATAGAGCAGTAGACTGTAATCCTTAGCTCACAGAAGGCTCCCGTGAGCGGGAAGACCTCACCATACACAGGAGGCATGCAGTCCTCAGAAGAGGTCTCATAACATAAGGGTAAATGAGCTTTGTGCCAAAGACTGCTCTGGACCTGGCCTAACAAAGTTTGAAAGCAAGCTCAAAAGGATTGAACTTTGCCTAAATAAATACATACTAGAATGAAGTACCACATTCTTTAGGGGAATGCAACAAATTCCACCACCCAACAATGTAAAATTACAGTGTTGTACATCCAATAAAGTAAGACGGGGCTTTTTAAAAGCAGGGAAATGGAACCCATAAATCAGTACAAAAACTAATTCATATAGGCTAACCCAGAAATGACAGAGATGATGGAATTAAGTAGGCAAGAAAGGTACTAACACCTATTATAAATGAATTCTGTGTGCCTAAGAAAGTGGGTTCCATCCCTAGTCAGGGAACTAGATCCCACATGCCATGCAACCAAAAAAAAAAAAAAAGATGTAAATGAAACTTGCAGAGATAGAAAATACGATATCTGACATTAAAAAAGTACCTTGGATGGAGTCACAGCAATTAGATACAGTAGAAGAAAGGGAGAAGGAAATGGCAACCCACTCCAGTGTTCTTGCCTGGAGAATCCCAGGGATGGGGGAGCCTGGTGGGCTGCCGTCTATGGGGTCGCACAGAGTCGGACACGACTGAAGCGACACAGCAGCAGCAGCAGAAGAAAAGATCAGTGAAACTGAAGGTAGTAGTAGAAGCTGTTCACAATAAAGGAAGAGAAGCAAAGGCCCCAAAGAAGGAAAATGACTAGAGCTTCAGTGAGCTGTGGCAACAGGAGCTGCCTAACACGCTTGTAATTGGAGTCCCAGGAAAAGGAGTCAGGAAATAAAAAATATTTGAAGAAATAATGGAGGAATTTCCACTTCTACTAACAGGGATGGGTTTGCCCTCCCACCTAAAACAACCAAACAGATTTGACTACACAAAAGTTTTTGAAATTCTACGTGGCAGAAATGCCATACAAGGTTAGCAGATACCAATCTTGCAACATATCATGGGCAGAGAGGTACTGTTCCTAGTGCAGGAAGAACTGTAGGTCAACAAGTAAAACAACCAATGACTCAGTAGGAAAAATGGGAAGATGACCTAAGCAAGCAATTCAAACTCTCGTAAATACTGACCAAAATGAGATTTCTCTTTAATCACAATCGACAGAAAGGAAAGATTAATAACATCCTATACAGGGAGTATATAGGGAAAGACACATTTATACACTGCTTGTAGTATATGGATTGGTACAGCATTTTTCAAGGACAATTGGAGGCACCTGTCAAAATGTAAAATGCTCATAAACTCTGAGCAGCAATCTCACTTCAGTGAGTCCATTCTGTATGAATACTCACACGTGCTCACTGATACACATACAGGGAATACTCCACAGCATTTGAGATTATAAGCAAAAATCTGGAAAAGTTCTTAATATGCATCATTACAGAATGGTTAAATAGATGCTTAAAGCTGTCATAAAAGAGGAAAACTCACAATATGATGTACTTTGATCTGTTTTTAAAAGCTGACTCACTCACAAACACTCCGAGATATACATGTTTGTCTGTAAACACATAGGAGAATGTGGAAATGCACGTCAGACTGTTAAAAAGAACATGTTCTTTGAGGTTAGAATGTGAAGGTATAAGTTCGGAGAGGATTTACTTTTACATTTGTTTTATTGTTTGAATTTTTTAAGTAAATAATTTAAAATTTTATATAGCTAAAAATTTTTAAATAAGCATTGGTAAATTAAAATGAGAAAAGTTGAAATTAAATTTTAGTTGATAGAGTCTTTTCAGTTAGTTTCTGAAGCATTATTGTAATTTTTAATCAATATTTTCAAATGTTTTCAGCTCTTTTCTTCTTGATATGTAAATGCTTAAGAATTGACTAGCGTGCATGTCTTTTACTTAATTAGAACCAAAATATTAGCTGTTAAACTGGTCAGAAATTCATGTTGGCTGTAGTAGAAGTGTGCAAATATTCAGACGCAGTAAAGTGTGATCACTTTGTAAACATTCTCTGTACCCTTCCTAGTTTTAAAATGCTGGTCTCTTTCCATTCACTCCAGTCACTGACGATTCATTCCTAAAATTAAGAGGTTTCCCTCTTTGTCTTGAGGAACTAGCTTCTTTTTATAAATAATTGGTAATGTGTCTGTTTACTGCTCACCTGTGCTGTGTTCAATTTAGAGAGTGTCAGAAACTCATTAGGAAATAAGAATACTAACACAGTTCAGAATTAAAGGAGAATCATTTCCATTTTCCTCAGGAGGTTTTGCTACCCTTGGCATCAGCAAGGTGACTCCTCGGGCTGCCTCTTGAGAACAGGAAGCGCTGGGACAACATCACCCTCCCTCTGCTGGGTATCAGGAGGAAATGTAACCTCCTGTTCCTCTTGTGGTCTTCCTCATAGATAATTAGAATGCTTTTGCAGTTTTCCTTTTTACTTTCAAAATGCAGGTTACATGTTTCCTTTAACCTGGCATCCCAGTGGCATACATTGCCATCATAGAATCAACGACAAGATAGGACAGAGAGTTTTTTTACACCAAGATGGAAATTCTTAAACGATTTTGAGGTTTTCTTCTTAAATGTTCTTTAGTCTAACGTTCTTTAAACATTTATAGAGGCGCCGTGCATCATCGAATCAGTGATGGCATTATGACCCTCATGCCCTCGTCTGCCCCCTGAAAATCTGTGCTCAGATTCTCTGTGTGTGGCCCAAGAGATAAAATTTAGATCTGACTTCATGCCCTAATTATGCACCCACATGACTAGAGTTGGCTTTTCACCAGCCACTGTTTGACTGACTTCACTCCCGGTGAAAATAAATGTTTTTATGGTGGGAAGAAACTTAGACCAGGGTCTTGGTAAATCTTGTTTAGTACCAGGGTGTGAAGGCTGCGCGTGGTGAGTTTCTGAACCAAAGCTGATCCTTAGGGATCTCCCAGGGTCATCCCTGGACTCAGCAGGGAAAAGAGGTGTCTTCCAGATTGTCCCAGGGAAAGCCAGGAAACATTGCCCATCAAGAGTCAGCCTATGGAATGGGAAAAGATATCTGCAAATGGTATGACAGAGAAGGGATTAATATTCAACAAATATTGAATACAAATAGCTCATACAACTAAACAGCAAAATACAAACAACCCAATTAAAAAATGGGCAGGAGACCTGAATAAACATTTTTCCAAAGCGGACATACAGATGGCCAAGAGGCACATGAAAAGATGCTCAACATCACTAATCATCAGAGAAGTGCAAATCAGAGCCCCAGTGGGACACACCTCCCACCTGTCAGAACGGCTGTCATCAGGGGTCTACAGATAGCAAGTGTTGGCAAGGGTGGGGAAGAAAGGGGGCCCTCGTGCACTGTCGGTGGGGAAGAAAGGGGGCCCTCGTGCACTGTCGGTGGGGAAGAAAGGGGGCCCTCGTGCACTGTCGGTGGGGAAGAAAGGGGCCTCATGCACTGTGGGTGGGGAAGAAAGGGGCCCTCGTGCACTGTTGGTGGGGGTAATTTCGTGTAGCTACTGTGGAAAACAATATGGAGGTTTCTCAGAAAACTGAAAACAGAACTACTGTATGACCCAGCGATTCCACTCCTGGGTGGTGGTGGTGTTCAGTCGCCAAGTCGTGTCCAGTTCTGTGCGACCCCACGGACTGCAGCACACCAGGCCTCCCTGTCCTTCACCGTCTCCCGGAGTTTACTCAAACTCAGGTCCATTGAGTCAGTGATGCCATCCAACCATCTCATCCTCTGTCGTCCCCTTCTCCTCCTGCCTTCAGTCTTTCCCAGCATCAGGGTCTTTTCCAAAGAGTTGGTTTCTTTTCCACTTCTGAGTATGTTCCTGAAAACAAAACAAACCCACTCATTTGGAAAGATACATGCACCCCGGAGTTAATGGCAGCACTGTTTACAGTTACCAAGATAGGGAAGCAGCCTGCATGACTGCCTCATTTAATGCTCTTAACCACTCTGGGGTGGGCACTCGTGTTCCCTGCTTTTTGCAGATGAAGACACGGGCTCCGAGAGGCTGGGGGCTTGTCCGGGGCAGGCCAGAATTGGGGCTTCCGTTTGGGAATTCCCATGGGAGCCTGCGCCCCTCCCCGCCGGTCCTGTGCCCCCGCCGTGGTCTCCGGGTCACACCACTGAGATGCCACTTCTCCGCGCAGACACCACGCGGGTGCCCCATGCTTGGTCACTTGGTCGTCCAGCAACACGTACCAAGCTCCAGTTCTGGTCCTAGGCCAGAGCAGGTGGAAGCGGGTAGTTAAAACACTTCGGTTCAAGGCCCTGCCCTTAAGGACACTGAAGTCCAAGAGCTGGACCATGAGTGACCCAGCCCCGTGACCCAGAGGCTGGGAGCAGCACATGTGTTCCCCGGCCGTGTGCCACGGGACCCGCTCCGCCAGGGCGCCCCGTGGGCAGAAGCCTCTCCCTCTCTGCCCGTGCTGTGCCGGGTACGCAGCGTGCTTTCAGGGGGCCCCGAGGGCCTTCCTCAGCCTTTCTGCTGGGTGTCTGCCCCCCAGGCTGGGAAGGAGCCTCACACCGCTGACTCGGAGTGGGGCAGGGTGGCGTGCAGTGACTGAGCCCTTCCTCTGTCCTCGGCCTCCCACAGCAGGCTGCATCCTTGACAGCCAAACACGTTAGACCCGAGAGGTGAGCTTCCGCAGCTCATCCCCCGCCCATCCGTGTCCCCCAGACAAAGGGCCCCTGTCTCCTCACCGCCCCCTAATTCAGAGGACCCCCTCAATCTGTACAGAGATCATGAGAAGGAGGAGGACTCTGGGGGCAAGATCCCAGAAGCTAGGCTGAGACCAGTCCCTGTCCAACAGGACACTGTCATCACAATGTCTGATGTGCATCACAGGAGCCCGCTGCAGCACACTCACACGCGTGTATAAAAGGGGCCCAGCACACTCTAACTCTCCAGGTGCACGGTTTTCATCGTGGGCTCAGGACTGTCCAGCTTGGAGTGAGGTAGAGGACATCCGAACCTCCCACACAAGCGAAGTATAAATGCTCCTGCATCTATTCTGTGCAGAGTCCGTGTTTTTCTCAGAAGACCATCTGCCGATACTGACCTCTGCTGAGTCCGAGGTTCCAGTATCTTTCCCAAGGTCCCTCCAGCTACAGGGCACCTGCCCCCGGCACCATAACAGCACTCTGCACGCCTCTGTGTGAACAGGCACCCAGGCTCAGCATCTTTTCTGAGTGCTCTTCATCCACCCCAGTCTTACCAGTATCCCTGACATGCACCCCTTCACACAAACTATGTGCACAGATTTCCTTTTCATATTTTCTGTCTTATTTTTTTATTTTTGGCTGCATCTGGTGTTGGCTGAGGCACTCAGGCTCTTCACTGTGTGTGCAGGTTTCTCTACTTGCAGTGCCCAGCCGTCTTCGCTCCGCAGCAGCTTAGCTGCTCACATGGGCATATGGGGTCTTAGTTCCCAACCAGGGAACACCCCCCTGTCCCCTGCATTGCAAGGTGGATTCTTAAACACTGAACCACCAGGGAAGTCCCTCACACAAATTTCCGAATATAAAATAATGTTCCTGTTCACTTTTAGTCATTTTAAATTTGCCTAGTAGTAAATAGCCATTGCAGTTATTATCAGTTACTCTAATTTTACAGAATCCTCGATTCAGCACGTTTATTTTTAGTGTCTAAAGTTGGAAAGCTCTGTGCTGGGCACTGCAGGGGGTTCTGTGGGAGCTAAGATCACAGCTACAGGAATGTTCTTCCAACCACTTAGACTGTAATAGAGGGTGGGTCAGAAATCCAGGAAGTGCAGAAATAGCAGACCACACTGTTGGACTGGGGAGGGTATGACTGAAGAGATGGGGTGCCCAGGGAGGACTGTCACACACTCTCGAACAAGGAAATGTGGGGATGAGGACATGAGAAGGATGACTGACCAGGGGCCTTGCGTGGTGGGAAAGGATGCTGGAGATGGGAAAGATGGCTTGCTATCACAGACCCCCCAACACAGGAAGAGCAGCCTCTAAGGGTGTGCCGTGGACTGAGCTCTGTTCCCCCAAAACTCAGGTGCAGAAGTCCTGACTCCTGACATGACAGTATTTGTAGACTGGGTTTATAAGGAGGTAATTAAGGCTAAATGAAGTCATAAGGGTGGGGCCCTGGCCCAGTAGGATTAGTGCCCTCATAGGAAGAGACATCAGAGAGCTAGTTTCTCCTCTCACTGCCCTGTGAGGACCCAGGGAAGGTGGCTGTCCGCACACCAGGAGGAGAACCCTCACGGGAAACTGAACTGGACCTTCAGCCTCCAGAACTATAGGGGCTCAATTTCTGTTGTGGAAGTCACCCAGTTGTTAGCATTTTGTTATGTCCCAGCCGATTGGAATGGGACATTCACAAAGCTCCTGCCAGAATGTTGGTAAGAATACTCTGCATCAGGTACCAGCTCCCAGGGGGCCTTGGAGCTTAACTGGAGGAGATTCCCTCAATTTTCTGGACACAGCAGTATCCAGTGGCCTCGAAGGAGAATCTGGTGTTGTTTTCTTTCAAATGTTAGACTTTCTTCCTCCTATTCTGACTCATCATGGGATGCCCTGCTTTAGGAAAGGCTGATGGTGAACATCTGTTTAACTAAATTCAGATGTCACAGCTGTTGAGCACAAGGTCAAGACAGTCTAAACGAGGAAGGTCACCAAGGAGAGGTTTGAGGTTTGGATGTGTCTGCATTTCCAAGGACTTGATTGTCAAGAGGTAACACGGAGAACTTGCACTCACCTGTATGATTCTACTCTGCAGCTCGGTGCCTGCACGACCAGGAGCTTGGGTTCTCTTCCATATGCAAAGAGTCTGGATCACTGTTTCTTTTTTATAATAACTTCTTTGCAAATCGCACTCTCGCACTTTAAGAACATAAGGTTCTGTGGCATCTCCATCAGCTGACCTCATCTCCCCATCAGTTCTTACCATGTGAATGCTAGCGCAGTCTGGAACGCTCCCCAGCTCCGCTCCAGGCCTTGAACATGCAGCTGAGGCCCTCAGGCATCCAGGAGAACACTGAGCTGTTGCGTGACTAAAATTTCAGAAGCCTTCTTTCCTCCGTCTGGTCACACTTAAGTGTAACAAACACTAGGTCAGGAAGCAGTGGTGTTCATCCTGGTCCTTACTCTCCTTTTAGGGAGGTCCCTGGAAGGAAAAGAAAGGGAATACGTGGAGCCTGATAACTGTAGACAGAAAGGAAAAGCAACGATATTATGAACGTATTTATAACAGCGTTACAAAGAAAAAGAAAGGATAGCGGCACAGAAGTGCGACTTGTGGGCAGGAGTGGGGCAGTCTCCCACAGCAGCTCAGTGTCAGGAGTGGGGCAGTCTCCCACAGCAGCTCAGTGTCAGGAGTGGGGCAGTCTCCCACAGCAGCTCAGTGTCAGGAGTGGGGCAGTCTCCCACAGCAGCTCAGTGTCAGGAGTGGGGCAGTCTCCCACAGCAGCTCAGTGTCAGGAGTGGGGCAGTCTCCCACAGCAGCTCAGTGTCAGGAGTGGGGCAGTCTCCCACAGCAGCTCAGTGTCAGGCGTGGGGCAGTCTCCCACAGCAGCTCAGTGTCAGGCGTGGGGCAGTCTCCCACAGCAGCTCAGTGTCAGGAGTGGGGCAGTCTCCCACAGCGGATCAGTGTCAGGAGTGGGGCAGTCTCCCACAGCAGATCAGTGTCTAGACAGCTGCAGTTTCTTGGAAGAATACTTCAGTATGCCGGTAGCCGTAACCCTGGGGCCTTTGTTTTTGTCCACGATCGCTAATCTCCCGTTTACGTGTACAAACTGCCGTAGCTCTTAAAATGGGTCATGCATTCACCATTCAGAATTTGACAGTTGTTTCTGAAGCAATTGGTTCAGTTTTCTAAATGCCTCTGTTCTCTTCCTTTTTTAAAAAAATCCCAGTCATTGACGATAGTTCTTTGGATTCTTTTAGCTTTCTCAAAGCTGTACCATATAAAACAACGCTACCTCAAAAATAAACATGGAAAGAAAACAGATTAGAATTGTTGATATTGTGTCAGGGTTTAAAAACCAACTGATTCCAGATTTAAGATGAAACCAGTATTACACACATGCATTGTTTACAAGAAATGAAAGATTCACCCTTAAAATATGTATTGCACACTTACCGTTTAGAATGTTACCCTTTATGCTAGTCAAGTGGCTTAATCCATATATATCTCAAGAATCCAGTCTTCCTCTGTACCAAGACTCCTACACAATTTTAAAACAAATGCTATCATTCTATGATTCTGAAACAGCACAAACAGAATCAGTATGTTCTGTAAAATGTTTCCTTTCTTTGCCTATCAGTTATGTAGTCCATACAGCTGATGAGATTCAACTTCTAATCATTCACTGTTTTCCAAAGATAAAGAACGTAGCAGGCCTGATCCACAGCTTTTTTCAAGGGTAAGTTTTCAGTTCTCTAATAGCAAGTTACTCTCACTCTATTTCTCTTATGCTCTTGTCTGTAAACAAGGCTTAAGCAGCCCTCCTTGCAGATTGTAGGGATCTGACAAATTCCATTAGAAAGTCAATCTGGCTTTTTGTTTCTCTTGACATCGCCATAGAAGGTCAGCCTGTCTCTGAGAGGAACCTGTCAAAATGGCTGTCTTACTGCATTCCTTATTGTTATTCTCTGGGGTGATATCCCTTGAAGGTCATATTATAGAAGGTCTTATCAAAGGAGCATCAACAATAGTGGCCGGGCAAGAGTTGGTTCCACCTAATGAGATATGTCCTCCAAAGCCACTCTCAGCTTGATGCCCTAACAAAACCCAGTTGCCTCAAAACTTCGCCGTGACGTTAGGTTCGTCTCAAAAAAAACCATGTCAGATCTGTACATTCATCCTCCGCCCTCCGAAGTACACTGCTCTAACAGCTTTTATTCTCTCAGTCTGGGATGAAAGGCCAGATAAATGCAAGTATGCAAACAGCATTTTGCTTTATTATTGCCACTTCTCTGCCTCACGCTTTTACACCCCTAAGCAGACACACACACAGACATATCTATAAATACATGTTTTCAGTTTCGATGCCTGGGTCTCAGGCTTATTTAAAGGCAAGTCTGGTCAGTGAGTCCAGACTGTGACATGTGGACCATCCCGAAATCAAACCGCCTCAAATAAGAGACAGTTCAGGGCACCAGCTCATGAGCAGCTTCTCCCTGAAGTGGACTCATCGTGTTTAACTCACAGACCATCGTCCTTCATCTGACTTGGAAGGTAGTGTCATGGATGAGGGGGTGGCCGCCCCCACTTGTGGGACCTGATGCTGTTTCCCAGCAGCCATCAGCTGGATATTGCCTGTCCAGGATGGACATATTATTTTGCCTGTTTCAGCACTTCTGGCCGCTAAAGCCTGCTCATCTACATGTTACTATTGACTAGTTCAAGTGCTAAAACCAAATGTTTATAAACACCTCCGTCCCCATGATAAGTGAAGTACCACTTCCTAAGAACTTCGAATGGCATCGGTCAGATAAACCATCTGGAGTCAGAGCACAAGCATCATGTGATGACTCGGCTGACCCTCTTTCAGCTCCACAGACTTCAGTTCTGACATTAAACATAACCAGCTAATGAAAGTATTTGTGTCATCCCTAGAGAAACAATTACTTATTTTTAGTTTGGTTTGTAACTTGATTATAGATTGATGGTGTACTTGTTAGTACAGCCCTGCACCTTCTGAGGAATCCACGTGCATTTGATTAAGCATTTAGCATCGCTCCCAGGGGCAGGCAGAGTCCCAGAGAGCCAGTGGACGTGGAAGGCATGGAACATCTGTTTTCCTGCCCTGTGATCAGCCTTCACCATGACCTGCCAGCCCCACACTGGATTACCTGGAGGCCTCTCTGTGTCAGATATCGGGTACCAGAGACTTGAACTTAGTACAAATGAGAATTAAATTACTGGGCTAATTTTCATTTCCGATTTTAAACAACATTGTAATAAGAGATGGTCGTGTTTGCCCAACACCAGCTGTCTGTCCTGCCATGAGGCGGTTATGCGTCCTTCCCTTTTTCTTTTTTGAACAGTGTTGAATTAAGGACACAAGCATCTACTTGTCACTCTAATACGAATTTTAAGGCCTGTTAGAATAGTTAGCGCGAGTTGCCACCACAGTGGCTTGGCACCGCGGACCTTAGAAATAACCTCTAATTCAGCTCAATGCTTGTTAATTCTGTTATTTTTCAGGGAATAGTTCTCCAGGATTATTTTGATTTATTACTGGTTTTTTAGGATTATCCTAGACTGAGTAATTTAAGTATGCAAAGCCCTATAGGTACCTGCTGGACCTGATTTGCAAGTGAAAATGCAGTCATTGTTCACGCAGATAAGTGGCTGTGTCCTCACTCAGAGGCCAGAGGCAGTTCAGTCTCAGGATCCCTTCCTCCCACCCCACCCTCACACAGACACACACACCCTCACACAGACACACACCCCCTCACACACACACACACACACCCCCTCACACACACACACACCCTCACACACACACACACCCTCACATACACACACTCTCACATACACACACCCCTTCACACTCACACATACACACACCCTCACACACAAACACTCTAACATACATACACACACCCTCAAAAACTCATACCCTCACACACACACACCCTCACACTCACACATACACACACCCTCACACACACACTAACATACACACATACACACCCTCACACACATGCACACACCCTCACACACACATACCCTCACACACACACAAAAACCCTCACATACACCCTCACACACACACACACCCACCCTCACACACACACACCCCTTCACACTCACGCACACGCACACACACGCACACCCTCACACTCACACATACACACACCCTCTCTCACACACACACACACACACATTCTAACATAGACACATTCTCACACACACCCCCTCAAAAACTCATACCCTCTCTCACACACACACACACACCCTCACACTCACACACCCTCACACACACACACACACCCTCACACACACACACACACCCTCACACTCACACACACCCTAACACACACACACCCTCACACACACATACGCCCTCACACACACACACACACCCTCACACACGCGCACACACACACACACGCACCCTTACACACACACACACACACCCTCACATTCACACACACCCTCACACATGCACCCTTACACACACATACACACACCCTTACACACACATACACCCTCACACTCACACACCCTCACACTCACACACACACACCCACACATACACACCCACACACAGACACCCTTACACACACACATACTCAACCCTCGTATCTCTTAATAAAGAACTGGATGTCTCTCCTGATGTGCTGAGCACTTCATATTATTTACCTCTATTAATGATTTCCTCTTTGAAGCTCTTTATGTTTTATCTGAAAAAATAAACATTTTTGAAGAATTCAGTAAATCTTAAACTGATAATTTAGGAATATATGCAAGAATCCTCACTAGATATACTCTATAAGGGAAATGTTGGTAAGCAGATGCAATTAAAAGAAGATCCATTCTACTCATTTTATTTGCCACAAATAGTCATTGAGGTATATTTTCCACAGGGCTGTATATTTTGTTTGGTTTTCTAAACCTCAGTAAGACAGTATGGTATATGTCAGTGCCCAGAATTTGCTTACTGGTCTTATACAAAATGGGGAAAATTTTAACAGGTCTAGACAGTTGATTGAATCTTAAAACTGTATATTTTAAAAAAGAATCATTCTTAAAAACAATCACGGTGTGTGTGTATGAGTGTACTAAGTTGCTTCAGTCGTGTCCAACTCTGTGCAACCCCATGGACTGTAGCCACCAGACTCCTCTGTCCATGGATTCTCCAGGCAGGAATACTGGAGTGGGTTGCCATTCCCTCCTTCAAGGGAGTCTTCCCAACCCAGGAACTGAACCCGCATCTCTTATGTCTCCTGCATTGGCAGGCATGTTCTTTATCACCTGGGAAGTATGTGAAGAGTAGTTATTTAAACTAATTTGCAAGTGAAATTGTAATTGTTCAGGCACATGTGAGTGCATCCTCATTTAGAGGCAGTGGGTCTATTCACTGCTTTCCCTCCCCCAAAAGAAAACAGCTCTAGATGTGTAATCTCCATGCAAATCTCGTCAGCATATTTACACTGGAAACAAATGTAGCCAATTATAGAAAAATAGGTGGAACTGTTCAAAGCATTCATTACCTCTTTCAGGGCAATGGGATAAATTAAACTTCATAAAACTGCTGTAAAAATAACTACTTTAGAATTTAAGTACAGTTGTGTAATTTACTGCTGGTTACCAGATTCCATTTCAACAGAAAAATTTAGCTTCCAAAAAAGACTCCCAATGAAGTGCTGCGTCTGAAAACCTGGGGCCATGCCCCCAAAAGCATTTAAAGATTAGGGCCCTGTGTGGCCCGTTTCACGCTGCATCAAGAGGGGCCCTTCTGGGCTTCCCTGGTGGTCCTGTGGTTAAGATGCCACGCTTCCCCTGGAGGGGGCTGAGGTTTGGTCCCTGGTCCGGGAGATCCTGCATGCCATGAGATGCAACCAAAAAGGAAAAAAAAAAGAGTGGCCTTTCCAGTCCAAAAAGTACCCCCAACGGTTTAAGCCGTCTTGATTAAATACAGTGGTGGGATAAGGCCCCTGAGAGTGGGGTTCCTGCCAGCCTCCAGCTCTGAGTTGAGAGCAGTGTCTCCCACCCATCAAAGGATCTGCAGGGTCAGAGCAGGAAGCGAGCTTCCTCCAACCCATTCCCCACACACATTCCACACACACATTCCATTTTAATAACGAATCTGGGAGGAAGAATTCAAGTACTGTCATAGGAACGATCCCCCGGAGTAGGAAATGGGAACCCACTACGGTGGGTTCTTGCCTGGAGAATCCCATGGACAAAGCAGCCTGCGGGCCACAGCCCGTGGGGCCGCAAAGAGTTGGGCATGACTGAGCAACTGAGCACGCACACCGCACAGGCGTCAGTGTTATTTGCAAAGTTAAGCTTCAGCGTGGGTCAGGTTCTCATGAGTGATGACTTGTGGAGGCAGCTCCCTGAGGAGTCATCGTCCGAATCAGGCTTATGAAGCGAGGACAGAGACACTGCTGGACTCACAGCCTGCACTGTGTCCCTTGAAGCAGCGGCAGAGTGCAGGCTGGCTCGCAGCTCTGTGGCGTGAAGAACCCCAAGTTCCTCTGAGTCCAAGCCAAATTACGCACCTACTCCTTTGCTCCAGTTATTTTGTGTCAGTTTCATTTCTCTGGGCTAAATGGGGTCTCCGGAGTTCTCTTTAAAAAGGTACAAACCTCTGGAAAAGATGGCCTATTCGGTGCCAGTCGCATTGAGATCCAATATATGATCATTTCCTCTGGGAGAGGAAGATCTGTGAGTGTCAAGAACGGAAAGTGACTACGGCAGGGAGTTAGCCAGATGGGGACGAGGCAGCCAGATCAAGGGGCATTTTCCCTGCTTTGCAGAGTTGCACTGCAGTTAGCTAGAGGCCCAGTTCTGTGGGTTTGTTTTGGTTTTGTCTTTTTAAAACTTTTTTTTTGAAGTATAGTTGATTTACAGTGTTGTGTTGATTTCCGCTCTACAGCAAAGTAATTAAGTTACACGTGTGTATGTATATACATGTGTATGTATGTGTGTGTGTATATATATATATATATATATAAAGATATATATAGGGAGAGGTGGGAATACCAGACCACCTTACCTGTCTCCTGAGAAACCTGTATGCAGGTTAGAAGCAGTAATGAGATCCTTACATGCAACAACACGCTGGTTCACACTCCAGAAAGGGGTGCGACAAGGCTGTGTATTGTCACCCTGTTTGTTAACTTACACGCAGAGTACGTTATGTGAAACGCTGGGTCGGATGAAACACAAGCGATTGCCAGGAGAAATATCAGCAACCTCAGATATGCAGATGATATCACTCTGATGGCAGAAAGGGAAGGGGAACTAAAGAGCCTCCTGACTAGGGTGAAAGAGGAGACTGAAAAAGCTGGCGTAAAGCTCAGCATTCGAAAACTAAGATCTTGGCATCTGGTCCCATCACTTCATGGAAAAAGATGCTGAGAAAGACTGAAGGCAAAGGGCGAAGGGGTGGCTGAAGGCAAAGGGCGAAGGGGTGACAGAGGATCTCTGAGATGATTAGATAGCATCGTGGACCCAATGAACATGAGTTTGAGCAAACTCCAGGAGATAGTGAAGGACGGGAGAGCCTGGCATGCTGCGGTCCATGCGGCCACAACTTAGTGACTGAACACACACACACAAGTTTTGTATTCCTTTCCATCAGGGTGACAGGATATGGAGTGTAGCTCCCTGTGCTGTGCGGTAGGACCGTGTCTATCCATCTGTGTATAAAGGCTCACATCTGCTGACCCCAGGCCCCACTCCCTCCTCCGCCAACCCCCTCCCCCAGGCGACCACTGGTCTGCTCTTCATGTGCCTGAGTCTTTTTCTGTTTGTAGACAGATTCATTTGTGTCCTGTTTTAGATTTACATGTGAGTAACATCTTACGGTGTTTGTCTTTCTCTTTCTGCCTTACTTCACTTAGTGTGATCATCTCTGAGTCTGCCCATGTCGCTACAGATGGCATTGTTTCACTCTTTTTATGGCTGGGTGGTGTTCCACTGTGTGTATGGACCACGCCTTTACCCTCGTCTTTATCCGCTCCTGTCCATGGACATTTACGTGTTCTCCTTGTCTCGGCTGCTGTGAGCAGTGCTGCTGTGAACAGGGGTGTGTCTTTTGGATTAGATTTGTCTGGATATATGCCCAGAAGTGGGATTTCTGGATCCTATGGTAGTTCTTAGAGAAGAAAATGGCACCCCCACTCCAGTATTCTTGGCTGGAGAATCCCATGGACCAAGGAGCCTGATGGGCTAGAGTCCATGGAGTTGCAAAGAGTCAGACACGCAGACAAAACTGCGACTAACAGTTTTCCCACTTTGACTTTCAGGATAGTTCAGTTTTTAGCTTTATGAGGAAACTCCACACTATTCTCCGCAGTGGGGGCACCACCTCACATTCTCGCCAACAGTGTGAGAGGACTCCTCTTTCTCCACAACTGAGAGAGGCCTGGTTCTGCATTACTGTACGCTCCCAAAGAGTGAGGGGCTGCAGAGCTTTGCTGCGTGGCTTTGTCCCAAAGTAGCCTGGAGTTTCCTTACAGTGAGAGCAGCTGGCCGCCATCCTGAGAGGGGTCAAGGTAAGAAAGGTCAGCGTGTTACTGTGGCCAGTGCAGCAAGGCTTGTTCAGGGTCACCCAAGGCCTACTTAGGGGAGCAGCAACAAGCAGAGGGCTGGGCTTTCTGCCCTGGGGGGGTGAGAGGGCCCATCTGGCTCCAGAGAAGTTGGCTTAACTCTGTGAGGGTTTAAAATCCAGATTAGAAAAATCCCACAATGGGCATATGGAACCCTCTCCCATATGGGATAAGGTGATTCTCCTAAATCAGCGGGTTTTGGAGGGTTTAATGTGTCAGTTACTTTTCTTCCCTCCTCTCTGTGTTTTAAGAGCCCCTTCCTGAGACCTCTGTCTTCATCCTCAGAGACGGGTGTTCCTAAGGAAGACTAGAGCGACGGTTCTGATGCAGACTCACCCACTTGTCAGGAGTCACTGCTCGTGAGGCTCCTCGAGCAGCGACTCCTGACAACTAAGGAGGAGTGCAGAGCATCAGAGCAGCCCCTGTTGAAGATAAAATATGATTAAGACATAGAAAAATAATTGAATGGGTAAAAACCATCTGGGACATCATGCAGGTTATTGGCCAAAAGGAATCTTTATGCATAGTTGGCCCTGCCCTGGGGAATCTCATGGCAGGGGAGAAGGGACAGTGGAAAACAGAGGGTATGAAAAGAGGGGCCTTTGGGACCAGGTTCATGTCTCTGCAGAATAAAGTTACTTCATTTGGGAGAGAAAAGACTGAAAACGGGGATGCTCAAGGGCATTTTGATGGTGCCGGGAGGAGATGACAGAGGCCCTGAAGAGGTGGAAGAGGGCAAGGGCCACAGATATTTGGGGACCAGTGCCCCCAGGACTTGGTTTCCTCACCACTGTGCCAGCGTCACTGGTGAATGCGTGCACTTGGCTGTGCCTGGTCTCCCGCAAATGCCCAGGGCAGGCTTGCTGTGCCAGAAGAACACTCCAAGATCAGTGACTATTACTTAGTCAGTTCACGGTCCCCAGAGGATCAGTCCACCTGTCATCCATCCCCCATTTTGTGCTAGTAGAAAAATGGAAAGCAAGATTCACAATTTAGTACTTATGACGTGTTAGAATTTGTTTGACATGGTTCTTTATCTATGTAAGAAGGATACAGTAAGGGTTTGAATCCTGGAAGTCAGTCTGCCCACTTGGCTGAAGCAGAAGTAGGAGAGGAGCTGTATATATAGACAAAGTTTGCTCCACTGGTATAACATGTTGCCCAAGGGGTTACAACAAAGGAGGTTCAAGTTCAGGCAAGATGCCAATAAAATAGAAAACAACTGAATACAGACTAATATGTGCATAATCACTCAGTCGTGTCTGACTCCGTGCGACCCCATGGACTGTAGCCCACCAGGCTCCTCTGTCCATGGATTCTCCAGGCAAGAACACTGGAGTGGGTTGCCATGCCCTCTTCCAGGGGATCTTCCCGACTCATGGATCAAACCCAGGTCTCCTGCGCTGCAGGTGGATTCTTTACTATCTGAGCCACCAGGGAATCCCAGTTCAGAGTACATTACAAAGCTACAGTAATCACAACAGAATGGTAATATACCAGAAGGGTATTATACACAGTGAAATAAGACAGAAAGACAGGTAGTGTATGATATACTTATACTGGAATCTTAAAAAGATAAAACAAATTAATGAAAGTAACAAAAAGAAGCAGACTCAAGGGTACAGAGAACCCCTGGGGAGAAGGAAGAAGGGAAGGGCACCTTGGGAGATTAAAAGATACAAGCTACTGCATATAAAATAAGCTACAAAGTATGTTATACAACACAAGGAATATAATACTTTATAATAATTATAAAATGGAGGATAACCTTTAAAAATTGCGAATCACTATGTTGTACACTGAAACATCTATAATATTGTACATCAGCCGTGCCTCAGTTTAAACAAAAGAAGAATTGAAACCTTCAGAAAGAGACAAAAAGGAGTCGAAGTCAAGCAAGAGGTCATTTACAGGAAGTCGATCATACTGCGTGCTTTAGACCGAAAGCAGAGAGAGAAGACAATGGCACTCCACTCCAGTACTCTTGCCTGGAAAATCCCATGGGCGGAGGAGCCTGGTAGGCTGTAGTCCACGGGGTCGCTAAGAGTTGGACACGACTGAGCGACTTCACTTTCACTTTTCACTTTTCTGCATTGGAGAAGGAAATGGCAACCCACTCCAGTATTCTTGCCTGGAGAATCCCAGGGACGGGGGAGCCTGGTGGGCTGCCATCTATGGGGTCGCACAGAATCGGACACGACTGAAGCGACTTAGCAGCAGCAGCAGCAGAGATAGCTAAATATTAAATCACAAAAGGAGATTTACACTGGGGCTGCCCAGATGCTTCCTCACTCATATGAGTGACTTGGAGCCGCTGATCCCATAGGGATAAAGTCATTCAGGCTCAAGTGTGGGAAGGAGGAAGGCTGTCTATCAGAAATCAGCTCCCTCCATCCTGACCAGTGGGACTGCTCATTAACTCATTCATCAAACAGACACGTATGGGACGGTCATCGTCAGTACCCCAGACTGTCTGCTGTCTTTGTGACTGAGACCGCAAGAGGCCCTGCCCACCCCAAAGGAGGAGACGGAGCAAGACCTCAGCCCACACCTCCTGGGAGCGGCACTGCCCAGGGCAGAAGCGTCCACGTGACTCACCGGGCTGTCTTGGCTACACGCGGCCAGCCCTCAGCGACAGGCAGAAGCAGCCAGTCCACCGAAACCACTGACGTTCTGGTCCGGCTTTGGCGCAGCGCGGCGTGTTTCTGCCTGTGGTCTCCAGCGCAGACGCCCCAGGGCGGTGCAGACTGGGCGCGTGTGGTGGCCCAGGGCCCTGCTGCCTTCACATCCTTCTCCAGCCGTCTCCTGTCCTGTTCTGTGTGCTGAACAGCAGTGCGGACAGGAAAGACGGTTTGAGAGGGAAAGAGATGCACTAGAGTACAGTCTTTGGCGGGCGGACTACGTGTAAGGACTGTGGGACGAAAAAGCACTTTTTTAGGTTGAAGAAAAGGTGTGTGTTACAAATACTGATGCTAAAGCTGAAACTCCAGTAGTTTGGCCACCTCATGCGAAGAGTTGACTCACTGGAAAAGACTGATGCTGGGAGGGATTGGGAGCAGGAGGAAAAGGGGACGACAGAGGATGAGATGGCTGGATGGCATCACCGACTTGAAGGACGTGAGTCTGAGTGAACTCCGGGAGCTGGTGATGGACAGGGAGGCCTGGCGTGCTGCGATTCATGAGGTCGCAAAGAGTCGGACACGACTGAGCGACTGAATTGAACTGAACTGAAGAGTGTTGTTGTCATTTTTACTTCCATCAGGGTTAGAAGTAGAGGGAAGACAGGACTGGGGTAATCTTTGGTCCCTTGTAGACACAGGCCATGAGAAAAATACTCCAGTTGGAGAGGATTTATTTTCCATAGTTGGCAGGAACACGTTTGTAGAGAACATGGTGTGTGTGTGTGTATATATATATATATTTTTTTTTTTCTAACTGGACACCTGGTAGGCGTCCAGTGGGTGTAAGCTATTCTGTCTTTAAAATCTGGCATCCTCAGATACTGACAGTGTTGGTGAGAATGAGAACTGGACCCTCACAGATTGCCTGTGGTGATGTGAATCCTCTTCAGACAACATTTTGGCAGTTCGGCGAGTGATTAAGCGCAGAGTTACCATTTGACCAGGTACTTCCGCCGCTGCGTATTTATCCAAGAGAAATGAAACCAGGTCCATGCAAAACCTGTACACAAATGTTCACAGCAAGACCATTCACAGTGCCCAAAAAGCGTGCACCATCCACGTGTCCATCAGCTAGTGAATGGGTAAATATAATATGGTGTGAGCATACAGTGGAATATTATTTGGCAGTAAAAAAGAATGAAGCAGTGATGCATGCTTTGTGAAAGAAGCCAGTCGCAAAAGACCACATGTTGGATGATTCCATTTATGTGAAACGTCCAGGATAGGCAAATACGTAGAGACAGAAAGAGGAGTGGACCCCTCGGGCTGGAGGATATGGAGGTACAGGATGCACCTTTGGGATCTTTGGGAAATGAAAATGTTCTAAAGTGGGTTATGGCTGCGGTCGTGTCCCGCTGTGAATGTACTAACGGCCACTGAAGTGTGCGCATGAAATGGGTTGATTATATGGTATGTGAATTACATGTCAGTAAAGCTGCTTTTTAAAAAATTTAGCTTTGACATCTCAGCATCGTGGACTCCTTCCTACTTGTTGCAGCCACAGCTCTTTTGCAGAGGTGGGAAAGTAACGTGAATCTCCGGTGTCTTAAGTCCAGCACTGTAAGGATATTTTCTGAGAGTTCATTAGGAATTATTGCCTAACTAAGCCTGGAATTGCAATCCAATAGCTTCTCAGTGGGAATGGACCGTCTGTGCTGCTGGGTGGATGAGCCTATGCTAACAGACGCTTTCCATTTCAAAACACACATTGATTTAGGGTACGTGGCTCTGCTGTGTGGCCTGAGAGAACAAGTTTTGCTGTATTGAGAAACATTTTATCAACAGTATACTTCAGGTTATAGCGGTGTATTTGTGGAGCCGACTCAGGGGGCATCAATACAGAATGGCTTTAATTTTCTGCAGTCTCTGCCTTAGGCCAGGTTTTGTCGAATTTTGCTTTTGCATCCCTTAACAGTATTTAGCAGCATTCGGATCACTTCCAGGTAGTAGACCATCAGTCTGGTCCATCTTTAAAGTCTCCTGTCTTGCTGATTTAAATCTGATTCCATTTCCCCTCCGTGAGGATGGAGCAGGTCTGGTTCTGACCCCTCCTCTCTCCCTTCCCAAGGCCTGACTCCTAGGCTGTGGGGCAGAGAGAGGATGAGCACAGGTCTGTTTACCTAGGGCCACGCTTCTTTGACAAGCAGCCTCCTGCCGTCCATACCTTCTGATGACACATGTCAAAATGCTGCTTCTTGTGGGTCGTGGAAGGCCTCAGTTTCCAGGCACCTGGTGTGAAAACTAGCCGCCCTGGCCCAGCTTCCCCGGCCAAGCCCTTCCCCACGGGCACTGGGGACTTTTTAAAACGGTGGGGGGCAGAAGTGGAGTGATGTCACATGCTTGAGTACATACCTGTTTATTATACACTCACTAATGTGAAGTGGACGCAATTCGCAGATAGTAAAAAATACAGTACTCTTTAGTGCAAATCGCATGTAGCCAAAGGCCTCTGGGGATTTTTACAGCGTGCGTGTGTGCTCAGTCGCGACCGGGGTCTTTTGCAACCCCTGGACTGTAGCCCGCCAGGCTTCACTGTCTTTGGAATTCTCCAGGCAAGAACACGGGAGTGGGTGGCCATTTCCTTCTCCAGGGGATCTTCCCAACCCAGGGATCGATCAAAGCCTCATCTCTTACTCTCCTGCATTGGCAGGTGAATTCTTCACCAATGTACCACCTGGGAGTCCCTGGTTTTTGCAGCTGTAACTGACAAAAGAGAGTAGTTCTAACATGGATGTTGGGTAATATTTTAAGTTAGGAACTAAGGCCAAAGTTAGACAAAGAAGGTGTCGGAGCCCCACCTGTTAGCCTTGCCGCGTGCCTCACGGGGGCAAGGCGCACGGCAGCGTGCCTTGTTCTTCTGCCAGACAGATAGAGGGGACTTGTGAAAACACTCTGGGGGCCAATAATGATAACGGTAAAAGAATTAAGAAATGATGAGTTTTAAGTATTGATTACCCTGATAAGTCATTTAATTGCAACTTTATATCACTTAATTTTTGAGAATGGCTGTTTCATTTTCTAAAAATTTAAACACTGGCTGGCCAGCCGGCTCCAGAATCCCACCGCCCTCCCACAAAGCATCCTCCGAAAAGCCTCTGGGCTCTGGGCCCCTCTCCTGGGGGCACACCCCTGATCAGATGCAGGGATGCTGGAGACCTCCACCTCGGCGCTCCGGGGGGTGCTCCTCACACCCGCCGGCCGACGTAAACCCCCGGCCGGGGACGGCACTTCAGAGCCTCCTGCTCACGGGCGCCCGGCTTCACTGGTGGCACCTTCCTCGCTGGTGGTACCGAGCACAAGCTCACGCGCCCGACAGAGAGAGAGGGTCAGACACACTGAACAGCAAACACCGGAGTTTGCAGCAGAGACAGATCTACTGCAGGGCCATGCGGGGGAGCGGTGGCTCATGCCCCCAGACCCCGAGCTCCCAGAAGCGGTTCAGCAAAGTATCAAAGACCAGGGGAGGGAGGCGCAGGGCTGATTGTTGCAGACTTCTTGGTATCAGAGTCCTTGGCTCTTGCAGCTGTCCACATCGGTGAGGTCCCGTGTCCCTACAAACCTCCCACATGACAGATGATATTCTCTGTCATGAATGTAGCCTTTTATCCCTGTGTGAATGGAAGTGTTACCCCTTCAAGGTCGGAGCCTTGAGAAGGGGCTCTGCCTCAGGCTCTGCACAACATTCCTAACTCAAACACAAGCAATAGAATAATACAAAGGTTAAAGTAAAAGAACAGATGTAGTATGGAGTCGGATTTGTTCTTCCCAATTGCAGTGGCTTCAAGAGGAAAAAGCCTTCTTCCAGTTTGGTGGTAGGAGGAGGGGACACAGGGGTGCTGACCTCCGCACCCTGCACTGCACTCCCGGCAGGTTAGCGTCGCGTGCCCCCAGACCCCCTCCTCTCCTGAAGGCCCCCTTCTCCTCCCGCAGACCCCCTCCTCCTCTCCCACAGACCCTCTCCTCCTCTCCCACAGACCCCCTTCTTCTCCCACAGACCCCCTTCTCTCCTCCTGCAGACCCCCTCCTCCTCCCGCAGACCCCCTTCTCTCCTCTCCTGCAGACCCCCTTCTCCTCCCGCAGACCCCCTTCTCCTCCCACAGACCGCCTTCTCTCCTCCTGCAGATCCCCTCCTCCTCCCACAGACCCCCTCCTCCTCTCCCGCAGACCCCCTCCTCCTCTCCCGCAGACCCCCTTCTCTCCTCCTGCAGACCCCCTCCTCCTCCCGCAGACCCCCTTCTCTCCTCTCTTGCAGACCCCCTCCTCCTCCCGCAGACCCCCTTCTCCTCCCACAGACCCCCTTCTCTCCTCCTGCAGATCCCCTCCTCCTCCCACAGACCCCCTTCTCTCCTCTTCCACAGACCCCCTTCTCCTCCCGCAGACCCCCTCCTTCTCTCCCGCACTGTCTGGTAGACTTCTGGGCCCTGCAGAGCCCGCTCGTCTTCCCTGAGCACGTCCTGTGAAGACACATGTCCCTGTAGGAGCTGGGGCCCTTGGATCCTCTTTTAGGATCACTGGGTACTAATTTTGGGGTAATGACACATCTTGCTAGACTTGTATGACGCTTTGTGTGGCATTCTCAAAGTCAAATCTAGTTGGATCGCAGCCACCACTTGGTTCAAATCATAGCCATGATGATTTTCTCCCTAAATTATTTTATGAACCCCACCCCACCACACACATGATACAGATATATACACATACATATCTATAGATACATATGTGTAGACAGATAGATGGGCTTCCCTGGGGGCTCCGTGGTAAAAAAATCTGCCTGCCAGTGCAAGAGATGCAAATTCAATGCCTGGGTCGGGAAGATCCCCTGGAGAGGAAATGGCAACCCACTCCAGTATTCTTGCCTGGAAAATCCCATGGGCAGAGGAGCCTGGCGGGCTACAGTCCACGGGGTCACAAAAGAGTCTGACGTGACTTGGCAAGTAAACAGCAGCAACAAATATATATTCTTTAAATATATATATATATATATGTATCTATATGTATCTTTCCAAGGATCTTAACAACCTTCTGGTCTGAGTTAGGCCTGTAATTAATAGTCTGGTTTTCCCACATTCTAAAGTATGAAAACTTTAACTTTGCCCTACTCACTTGATGCTTAATTAGTAGACCCTGAGGAATTCAGATAGCCCTAAATCTTGATAACATTCTTCAAAGAGACCTGAAAAATTCCTGTACCCCCAGGGGAAATAGCTTTAATTGCTCCAAGTCTTAACCTCAAGATTATAGTTCTCCAAATGAAACGCAAGTGAAGGAAAGAAATGAGGAAGGCTAGGAAGTTATCCTGCCAGGTATCAAGCATACCATTAAAGTGTAACAAGGAAAACAGGAGTAAATAAAGCAAGAGGCAGATTAATTGGATGAAGGAATATTGAGCACAGAAGCAGGCCCGGACACTTACGGGAATCGTGTGTGTGATAAAACCAGCATTACACAAACAGCTACTATCTGTAAATACGGGAGAATATTCTAGAATACTGGAGTGAGTGGAGAAAGCCTGCTAGTACACATGATATCACGCTAAAAAATATTTAAGAAAGACTGACTTATTTAAGTACTGAAGGACTTTACCCTTGTGTGACAAGAGACGCTGTGCACCGGGTTAGAGGACAGACGCTTTGGAGAAAGTATTTCCTCCACATGTAATAGATAAACAATATTTCCCTTAGAGGTGGGCTGAACTTATTTTGGCTGAATGCTAAATAACCAGTGTTAAAAAAATCAATGAACAGCTTAAGCCAAGGGTGAACGTTCCCCCCATATAATGATCTTCTGAAAAAGAAGAATAAATATGAAATTTTATCTTAAGAATCTAAGTAATCTTACAGTATTATTATTGAAAATTGGAGGGGATTCCCCAGCGGTCGGATGGTTAGGGCTCCGTGCTTCCCCTGCTGGAGGCCCGTGTCAGGAAACTATGATCCCACAAGCCTCGTGACGTGGCCAAAAGAAATTTTTTTTTTAATTCATAGAAAATTAGATATGTTTTTAAAGTTTGTCATAACGACGTCACTGTGTCATTTCTTGGCACTACCATCTTCTAGGCGACTCTTCTGCACGTGTACAAGATTTCGATGTTTTCGCCTGACGAAAAGGATAGATTTCTTCTTCTGTCTATTCCAGTGTGATTACTGTTAGTGGGGCTTTTGCTATCAGATTGGTGCAGTTTCCTTTTTCTCTAACAGTAGCACAAAGGTAGAGACCTAAAGATCTGGCTGACGGTGATCACCGTGAAGTGTCTTTGAAGTCCCCCCACAAACTGAAGCCGTGCGCAGCATGTCTAAAGCCAGTGTCCCCTGAATATTTGAGAAGCCCCCAGAAGATTTTTGCACTTGTATTTCTTATTGCTTGCTTCACTTCCTGCTTCCCACAGTCCCTGGACGCGCGGCTTCCTCTGCCGGCAGCCACCAGTTGTTGCCAAGGGTGGCGGAGTCTGCCGGGCACCATCGTGCAGCGTCTGCTGTGCCAGGAGACTTTTCCGTAGATCACTGCTCATCCATCTCACTGGGAACATTTGTACTGAGGACATGTGAAGAGAATTCCAGGTCTTTTCCTTATATGTCACATGGTTTGTCTTTGACTGAAAAAGATTTTCAGTCCCAAGTTACATTCATCATGCTTACCAGTATTCTAATTACCAGTATTCAGATATTAGCAATAAGCCCAAATGATGGTTTTGTTTACTAAGTATGATAGCAACCTGATCTTTGATCTCCACAAGTTCAGCAAATCTCAAAATAACATCAAAGAGGCATTTGTCGGTTTAATCTTCCAAAAACTAAAGCAGTTTTGACTTTTGAATACTGAAGCCAAAGCTGACCTTAAGTACATGCTTAATATTTATAATATATAAAATATGCCTTCACATCAGTAAAGAAAAAATGGACAAAAAACATGAAGAAGCACATCACAGGAGAAGAAATGGAAATGGTGAGCAAACAAGAGAGCATGTTAAAACCTCAGTAGCTATCAGATCAGAGCAAGGCGCAACCGTGACAGGATTTTTGTTTGTTACCTTGACAAAAAAAAAAAAAAAAATATATATATATATATATATATATATATATTAAAGATTGGTAATGCAGTGTTGGTGAGAATATCCAGAAACAGAGTAGACTGTACACCCTTCTTTGAAGGACCTTTTGGTAGTATTCACCAAAAGTTCAAAATCTGTACTCTCTGCTCCAATGTTGTCACCTAGAAGAACCCACCCTCCAGAATGACTCCAATGTGTGCTCAAAATATGTATACAAGATAGTAAAAGTCCTGATAGTGAAAAACCAAACCTAGTCTCAGTGTGCATCAGGAGGGGATAGAAAAATAAATGCTGAATAACTATGCAAGGAATACCCTGTAGGTACTAAAAATAATCAGCTCAATCTATTTGTGCTATCAGAGAAACACAACTTGTGTATTGGCCCAGAGGAGAATGCAAGCTGCAGAATCATGTGATTCCCACTGGGTTTAAATATAAGTAAAGAAAAAAGTCTAGAGCAATGAGCATCCAACCGTTAACAGTGGTCACCTTGAGATGGGAAAGATACAGAGATGGAGGGGAAGTGAAGGGAAGAAGAGAGTGTGCTTTACATCATATGTGTTTCTTTATTTCTTGAATATACTAAAATGAGCATAAGTTACTTTTTAATTTCATAAAAGATTTAAATAAATCCAGGCTAGACCAAACCATGGAAGAAAAGTCCCCTGAAAGACACAAAAATGAGCTAGACCTCATTGTAATGCTGACCTACAGAAAGGCTCCGGTGACTTGGTGAGTAGTAGCTGAAGGAATAAATGTTCATCCTGGGGATCATGGAACAGCGGGAGGAGCAGCAGTTTGTAGCCAGCAAGAATCCAAGAAATGGCAAAGCACAAACCACAAATTTCAATAATAAAGTTTAAGAAAACAACCACCAGGGCTTCCCTGGTGGCTCAGTGGTAAAGAATCCATCTGCCAATGGAGGGGACATGGGTTCAATCCCTAGTCTGGGAAGACGCCATGTGCCGTGGAGCAGCTAAGCTGAGCCTGCGCTCCGGAGCCCACGCACGGCCACGAAGGGCAGCCCCTGCTCGCAGCAACTAGAGACACCCCTGAGCAGCGATGAAGACCCAGTCCAGGGAAAATAAATGACTGCATACTAAAACCAAAACAGCCAGGAGGAAGATGAAAGCAAAGCTGCTGGACTGTCTTCCAGGGCCCCTTTCCTGACTTGCTAACCATGTGTGGAGAAGAACGTTCTGTGATGAGCCAGCACATAAGGCCAGTGTGACAAAGGGGACACCTGCCTCACGGAGTCACTGCTCTTTCTGGCTGTTATTTTTGTGTGTTCCTTCCTTGTCCTCTATCCATTCATACATCCTCACAGAGATACGGTGTTAACAAGCAAGAAGCGGAGACAGAGGAACGGGGCAGGGTCCCATGAGGGCAGCAGTCTGCTTAGCAACCTCCCTAGGACCTGGAACATAGTAGGGCCTCAGCAGTGACAGTTGTCTGGAGCAAATGTGTGGGTTGCCCTCCAGTGGGAATTGTGGATCTTTGCTAAACAAGCAACTGAAAAGTGGTATTCTCAGTGCAGTGATAGAGGTATGGACGGACCAGACAGAAATGGGGCACAGACGCCTGCTACGAAGCCCCTAGACACATCCCTGAGCAGGCTCCGTCTGAGCTAAAATTTGAGACGTTCACAGAAGCCCACCAGACAGAGGAAGTCAGAGAAGCAAAGTGCAGAGAGCCGTGAGCGAGCGGGGCCTATTGGAGAAGCTGCGAGTCCGCTGATTGCGGGTTACAGCATGGGATGGGGAGGCCAGAAAGATTAGTCTAGATCATGACGTTCTCAGGAGCCGTGCTAAGGGCCTTGCTGGTTTGGGTTGGGTTTGTAATTTGTTTTATTGAAGTATAGTTGACGTGCAGTGTTCTGTTACTGTCTGCAGTATAGCAGCGCCTCAGTTATATGTGCACATTCTTTCTCATCTTCTTTTCCTCTGTGGTTTGGCACAGGACATGGAATGTGGCTCCCTGTGCTGCACAGAAGGACCTTGTTCTGTGTGCATTCTCTCTGCAGGACTTTGCATCTGCTGACCCCAGCCTCCCACCCCATCCCTCCCCCTCCCCCTCCCCCTGGGCAACCATAGGTCTGTTCTTGGTATCTGTGAGTCAGTTTTGTTATTAAGTTCATTGTGTCATATTTCAGATTCCATGTGTAAGGGATATCACACAGTATTTGTCTCTCTCTGACTTATTTCACTAAACGTAATTGTCTCTCTCTGACTTATTTCACTAAACGTAATCCTGTTCATGCCCATCATGTTGCTGCAGATTGCAACATTTCATTCTTTTGCCTCACTAAGTAGTATCCCACTATATATATGTGCCACATCTTCTTTATTCAGTGGACATCTGGGTTGTTTCCATGTCCTGAGTTTTCTGAGTATTGCTGCTATAAACATTGGGGTGCATGGATCTTTTGGAATTATAGTTTCGTCCCAGGAGTGAGACTGCTGGATCACGTGGTAGCTCTATTTTTAGTTTTTTGAGGAGCCTCCGCACCATTTACATTCCCACCAGCAGTGCAGGAGGGCTCCCTTGTCTCCACCCCCTCTCCAGCACGTTCATTATTCCACACCGCACTGTGCTGAATGTGGAATCTTAGTTCTCCCACCAGGGATTGGACCCAGACCCATGGTCAGTGAAAGCATTGAGTCCCAACACTGGACCACTCCAGCATTTATTGTTTGTAGGTTCTTTCAACAGTGGCTATTCTGGCTGGTGTGAGGTGGTACCTCACTGCAGTTTTGATTGGCATTTCTCTAATAATTACATGAAATCCCATGGACAGAGGAGCCTGGTGGGCTATAATCCGTGGGGTCACAAGGGAGTTGGACATGACTTAGTGAGTAAAACAACAACAGTAATTACATGCCAAGGACTTTGGATTTTATCTGAAGAGTGTCTTCAAGAATAATCCTATTTATATTTTTTAAAAGATGCACATGGATATTCATTTGCTGTCCTTATTTTGAAAACAATAGCAGAAATTTTGTGTGTGCCTGACAATGTTTCAGTCCATTGGCTTCTTTTAACAGCTGTGGGGCAGCTCCTGCCATTGCCTTCGTCTTGCAGTTGAGGAAACCAAGGCACCAAGTCCCTTCTCTGACCTGGTGCTGCTATGGGTGGAGCCCAGATACAGAGGCAGGCAGCCTCGACCCAGAGCCCCCCCCCTTTTCCCTTATCCTGGGCTGCTTTTCTTTGTTTCTTTAAGGACATACATGTTTTCTTAAGGAAAGAAAGTCAAAAAAACTTTTTCGCGTGGTTTCTCCCGTACCACCTACCATCCAGGAGAGAATGATCTGGGGCCTTGCGGGTAGAACCCCTCTGCGGCTCAGCCGGCCGCCCGTCCTCCACTGCTCGCCGTCAGCTGCCTCTCGCCCGCTTTGTTCTTCCAGGTGTGTGTAAGTTTATTTTTGGTGGTGCTGGTCCTCGTGGCTGTTGCGGGGTTTCTCTAGCTGCGCGAGTGCAGGTGACTCCAGCCGTGCTGCGCGGGGCTCCCCCTCGGTGGCCTCTCTGGCGTGGCCCACGGGTTCTGGGTGCGCGCTTCGGCGGCTGCAGCTCGTGGGCCCGGAGGCTCCGGCTCCGGCTCCGGAGCCCGGCCGGGCGGTAGTGGCCCTCGGGCTTCCTTGTTCCAGGGCATGTTCGACCTTCCCAGACCAGGAGTCAAGCAAGCCGCGTCCCCCGAGTTGGTAAGCGGGTTCAGTCCGCCGAGCCAGCGGGAGGCCGCCTCCTGCAGTCGGCACCCGCGTCTCCCCGCTCTCCTGGACGGGCTGTGAAGCCTCCCGGTGTCCGGGGTTCCTCGCAGAGGGGGGCCTTCAGACAGGGTCCCAGGGGTTCCCTGAGCCTCTCCCTTCCAGAATCGCAGGAGCGCCTCACGCAGTCCCCGGAAAGGGCTGGGTTGGCGCGCTCAGCCCCCTTAGGCGCCCCCAGCTTTCACTGAGCCGCCCTCTGCGCCTGGCCCTGCGGGGACGCGGAGGTGAGCCCAGGAAGTAGAGAAGGAGCAAAAAGAAGTGGGGCTCCCATCACGAGGGATTTGCTGACTTAAGCCTCCACTCAGGTACTGTTTCATTGCTTCCATTGTGCCAGCAAAAAAAGCGATGGCTGATTTTTACACACAGGCGAGGTGCCGCGGGTTAGGGATCCGGTCCCTAAACCGGATGGCGGAGAAGCGTTCCCTGCCCCCACCCCCGTGCTTTTCCGTTGACCACACCGTGACTCCTGTACGGGGACCCGCTCATACACACCACCCTGCCAGCTAGGAGAATCGAGTGCTTACCATCACCTCACCCTGTGCTGTGAGCCGAGCCAAGTGTGAACACACTCCTCTTCTCAGAAATTCAGACAAATAGTGAATGAAAGAGCAGACGATGCAGGAGACTTAAATTTCACTTTACTCATTCATGGATGAACTTTGTGGGTTTTCTTTAGTAAAGAGGAAGACTGACAGGTGATCATCTCAGAGATTGATAGAGACTTGGGAAAGCAGTAGCAGTCTAGAAGCCAAAATGATGGGGAAATTTTCCTTCTGTTGTAAAAAGGAATTGATAGAGAAACAAGGTTGAGTAATTTATGTTTGGAGACTGTTATTTCATCCCTGGTGTAGCTCTGTCCATGAAATATGAAACCTTACAGCAAGAGTCAATCTTCCCTCAGGTCATGATTATAAATATACTGTACAAGGAGTATCTTATTCCTCCAAATGCACTGCAGTTGTCATGGACACACATTTATTGCCTAGTTTCATTTGGTTACTTGTAGTCTTAACTGTCTTCTGTTCAGCAAAATATTTTAGCATTGAACTGTTTGATAACACATGATTTTAAAATTTCATTTTATACTTTTATTCCTTCATTAATACTTTTAAGATTTGCATAAATTTACAAAGATGCACACACAATAATATTCTTCACAGCATTGTTTATTAAGCAAAAAAAAAAAAAAAAAGTAGAAAGAACCCATATATCTCTAAACAGGAAATTGATTTTTAATTCAGATTAATATTTTAAATGTTGCGGACTTCCCTGGTGGCTCAGTGGTTAAGAATCAGCCTGCCAATAGAGGAGACACACAGGTTCAATCCCTGGTCTGGGTGGATCCACATGCTGCTGAGCAGCTAAACCCGCCACCACAACCCCTGAGCCTGTGCTCTAGAGCCTGGGGGCGTAACTACTGAGCCCAGTGCTAGAACCTGCACTCAGCAACAAGAGGAGCCACCTCAGTGCGAAGCCTGCACGCTGCTGCTCTCTGCAGCTAGAGAAATCAGTGAAGACCCAGCGAAGCCAAAACTAAAAGGAATCAATTAATTAATGCCTTTTAAAAGTTTACAAAAAGTAAATAAATAAGATGATGCACAGGGAATATAATAACTTTGTATGGAGTCTAATCTATAAAAATACTAAATTACTATGTTGTACGCCTGAACCTAACATAGTAATATTGACATGTCAGTTACACTTGAATTAAAAAAAATAAAAATGATGAGGTAGGATGTAATTCCTGAAACAGAAAGTTATTCACCATATAATGAGTTTTTTTAAAGGTTGCAAAAGCAGACTGACCTTTTTTTTTTTCCTTGTATGTTTGGAAGAGAAGTCTGGAAGACGGAAGTCAGCGTGTTAACAGTGCTTCTTTCAGTGAATTTGCAGCCAGTTTTCACTTACAACTTTCTGTCTTATGTGTTGTGTGAGGTGGCTTTGTAAATTATTATTTTTATATTTAGTATGTATAATTTTGCAGATGGAAAAATATTTCTGTTTTAAAAACTGAGCTCGAAAAGGTGAAAGGAACTCTGAAAGGAATTTACTGCTAATTATTTAAGCATATACAAAAAGAAGTCTGCACAGTGTGAGTGAGGTTTCTTCCTCCTCGGCCCCTGCTGAAATAGTCTGAATGCTCTTCCTCACCCCTGAGCTTCCTGTTCCTCGTCCTTCACCTGTCTCCCTCTCCCTTTGTGAAGGAACAGCGGACTCTTGTTCCCCGTTAGCCCACCCTCCGTGAGGGTGCATTTGCATTAGAACCTTAAAATCACTGCTCATTCTTCTGACTTAAGCCAGTCCTTTACCGTGACCGGTTAAGTGAGGAAGCTCAGATGGCCCTTTTGCACCTCTCTCACGTTGGGTGTATTTAACCAAACAGCCGACTTGACTGGTGTAGACCTGAGCTCTGTCCAGGGCGCCCAAGTTCTTTGCCTTCCCGAAACTGGAACTGGATGATTTGTTTCAAAGGTACAGAAATGGGACTCACACCTCTCTTTGGCCCTTTTTAGACTCTAATATAAAGTCATTACTTTAGTCTGAACTGAAAGACAGTATTTTTTAAGAAGATATCTTGCCAATCCCAGATATTTGTGTCTACATTTGGTACTGCTGGTCTGAGTCATCTTGAACCCTGGCTGGGCTGGTTGAGGTGACAAGTTTCACCCTTTGGGCAGGTGAAAGTCCAGAGTCACAAAGAGCAGGCGGAGAGGCAGACGTTTGTAACAGACCCGTGATAACGAGTCAGTGTAAGAAACTTAACAAGCTTAGCGCAAACCCAAGCAAGCTTAAGGGAAGTTCGTGAAAGCTGAAGCAGTCTTGGGGCTCCCTGGCGGCCCGGTGCTTGGGACTGTGCTTCTGTTGCAGGGGACACGGGTTCAGTCCCTGGTCGGGGAACTAACACCCCACAACTCACTAGGTGAGGCCCCGAGGGAAAAACAGCCCCCTAAAAATGGTGTATTAGTAATGTTAGATCTGTAACAAAATGTTTTTTAAAAGCAGGGGTTTGTTGGGAGGACTTTCAGAGGCTGTTATCGTCAGCTTCCGCAGATTCTGAAAAGGTGGTGCTTCCCTTACACTCTGATTATTGAGAAGCTGTGACATTGAAAGTCTTACTCAGGATTTTCCTCAGGTTACAAGGTTATCAGACTGCAGGCACCCTGCCATCTTCTTTGCTTATTTTTTTTTTATTTATTACCAACTTTTGCTCATTTTTTTCTCTTTTGGTGCTTTCTTATCCACTTGCTCTAATACACACAAATTCTCAACACCAAAAGTACAGGAACTAAAATTCGAAGGGAAATGAAAGAGTGGAGGGAAACCAGTGCCTTCTGGGATCTCCAGAAACCTAAAGGACGTTTTTTCAGTTGCTCTGAATGGTCTTCATTAGCCCTGGATCCTGTCTGAGTGGAGGAGTGTCCCGGGAGCCTGCAGGGAGAAGGGGGCTCCAGCTCCAGGCCTGGAGCCCCCCTCCTTAGGCTGAGCTTCCTCCCGTGGCAGCTCCAGTATGTTCAAGTTTGAGGACGTGGTTAAGTCAGTGAGTTGTCAGCTGTGAGTAACATCCTCACTACTTTTGTAACAGAGAACCCTATGACTTTGATAAGGGCTTCCCTGGTGGCTCAGGCCTTAAAGAATCCACCTGCTCATGCAGGAGACGCAGGTTCGATCCCTGGGTCAGGAAGATCCACTGGAGGAAGAAATGGCAACACATTTCAGTGTTCTTGTCTGGAGAATCCCATGGACAGAGGACCTGGTGGGTTACAGTCCATGAGGCTGCAGAGTGGGACATGGCTGAGCAACTCAAACACACACACACACCCGGCTTGGTAATTCCCAAATACAGAGACACTGTGTCACCCACTCACTAACTTGCTGCTGCCCCCAACCCCAGCAGTAATCAGGGTGGAGACCAGGCTCCGCCCACTCGCATCTTCTCGGGGAAGGAAATGCTCCCTGAAAACCAGGGGGGACGGCGGCAGGTGTCTACCTGCTGGGGCCCGGGGAGCCTTGTCCGGACCGTGACGAGGCGGCGGGGCTGCAGCGATGCGGTCCCGGGCGGGCGGCCCTGCTCCGGGCGGCACGCGGCCTCCAGCCTTTCCGCCCGCGCCCCGACACCCCGTGTCCCCGGCTCCGGGGGGCCGAGCGCTGGCCCGACTGACCTGCCTCTGCTTCCTTTGCAGCTGACCCGCTGGTCGGCAGCATCGCCACACAGTACATGACCAACAGGGCGGAGCACGACCGGATGGCCAGACAGTGGACCAAGCGGTACGCCACATAGCGCCGGCGGCAGCTCCGTGCGGGGCCGCCCGCGCTGCCCGCCGGCTTGTTACCTTTGGAACCGTCTTGCGATGGAGCGTCATCCAGCCCCACTCCTGTTCCTTTGCTCCCACCCCTTCCTGTTTTATTCCCTTTTTAATTTCCATTAACTTGAAAGATCTGGTCTTTTTTTTTAATCCCCCCCTCCACGTGGATGGGAACTTTGGTTTTCAGTGCGAACAATGTGGGATCTGTAATAATAAGAGCTTTCTTACCAAGCTTTGTATTCCTGTGTGGTTTTGTTCCTTACTGTCCATTTTCTTTTGACCCTTCTTCCTTTTCTGTGATCTTCAGGAAGACACGAATTCAGAATTCTATCTCGTTTCTACTTCCATGTAGCGCTTAGGATTAAGTTTTTTGTACTGAAGTCTTTATCGGTGGGTGCATGCTACTGGGAACCAGATTTTGTACAAACGCTTCAATCACAATCACTGTGCATTACTAAAGATTCTGTTTATCACTAGCCTTCTGTCCCCACACCGAAGGCTGCTGGATTGAACAAAATAATATGTATTTTGATTTACTGCAAGTGCTTGTACATTTCTTAGGGACCTGGCGCTTTTGACTGTGGATCAGTTGATGTACACTTGGATTATTAAAGCGCTCAATAAATCACTGTGGCTGATAAATGCACTTCTGATAACCCGGCATTTGCTTTGTATCCTGGTGACCGACACAGCGCTCCGCGCAGTGAGGCTTGCCTAATTCAATTACAGGTTCAAGTGTGTTTTTTCATCTCAAACCTGGGAGGTCCCTTTGCAGTTGAGTTGCCAGCTGAGGAGGTTCCCCAGCTGTCAGTGGCCTGACGATTTTATGGTTGTCTCAGATCACTCTTGTTTCGCGTATTGGCTGGACGTCACTTAAGTACGGACATCTTTTCTGTTACCACCTTCTTGATGCAACAGTTCAAATATGTGACTCCAAAAATAGGCTTCTAGTGAAATTGAGGGCTGGGCTGATCGTTGGGTTAAACCACTTTTGACTTTATTTCTCCCTTCTTTTTCATCTTAAGATGGTTACAGTGATTGCCCTTGGTTTGGAGTTTGTTTTTCCTCTATAGTTTTAGCGGAAAAAGCAAACTCAACTTGTATCAGCCGTGGTCAGCACGTTCAGTGACAAGGTTTGTCTGTCTGGCTTTGACCTTCAGGCTTTTTTAAGTTTGCAGCTACAGGAGGCAGAGGAAACGTGTGTGGTGTGGCTTAAAAACCACACTGCCGTGCTTATTAATATTCAGGTTTCTTTGTGTTGACAAGGCCTGTTGGAAACTCCTGCTTCAGCTAATTACAGTTACAAGCCCACCTTACAGCTCAGTCTCATTTAAGGAACCTCGTTACTGTTAAACAGTAGGATTTACAAGTGTAAGGTATTTACCTCTAAATGTTAATATTTCTGAACTTCAATTTTAGTAACTTTATCAGAAGCATCTTAAACATCTGATTCAGAAGGTGTACTTTCTGTTGCTTTTTAGCAGTTGGAAAGAAATCCTAAAGAAAATGATGTTTAAACACTGTAAATGACACTTTGAAATCAGTGTACTCAAGGATATTTTAATAACCATTTTACCATCCATTGTATTTAAATACAGTTTTCAGCTTACAGAACACCATACAGTTTCTGTTGCAGCTTTTCAAGTCTAGCGAGCATAACCACAGACAGCGTGTATGAATGGGCACGGCTGTGTTCCAATAAAGCTTTATTGACCAGAGCAGTTGGTAGCCAGATTTGGCCCACAAGTTGTAGCCTGTCCCTGCCTGTTACAGACCACCATAGAGGGTGTGAAAAGAATCAGATAACTGTGTGTTTAACATTTCTCTACTTAAAATAATACAAACTTAATTAATATAATACAAGACATTTTTAAAAAATTACCCAGACCGTTTTATTGCCTGCAGTCTTTCTCACCATAAGGTTTTTATGTTGACTTTATTGCTTTAAGTGAAAAAATTCAACCCTAAAAGCATTAAATTCATTTTCACATGAAATTTTATTAAATGGATTTTTGTTACTTTTAACTGATTAAACCAGTCTCATGATATTAATAGTGACTTTTATAGACAGTATTTAAATTCAGTTTGCCTTTCTTCTCTTAAAGCATCAGCTGCATGGAATACACATTTTGATGGTCTCTCCAGTATACTACATCTACATCTCCTGTCTGTCTGTACTTTAGATCATTTAAAAATATGTATTTTTTAGGAGACAGAGATTACAACAATTCTAGTAGGAAATCCTACCAACCACAAATCCGTGTTTGCTATTCCATGAGGCATTTTCAGGTATTATGTCAATTTGATATGAAGAGTTTATAAAACTCCTTTCCTCAGTGTTATGAACTTCAAGTACTTAATGACAAACAAATGTACCTTCCCTTCAAACTCTGAAAGCTGGACAAACTCCAGAGAGACCAAGAAACTTTTAGTTGAGCCTGTTAAGTCTAGATTTCAGATAACATGGTAATTTTACTTGAAATCTATAACAGCAGGCAATACAGTTTTAATAAGTTTTCAGTACTGTTTGTAAAATAAGACTTGGGAGTAGTTTAATAGTCAGAAACCTAAGTAGTTTTGCTAGTAATTATGGAGATAATATTGGCCTTGTACCCTAATATTGTTTAACATTCCAAACCAGTTATTGCTAGTTGTCGTCTTTTGTAGCTTTGTTAAATAAAATGTTGGCAGATCCTTGACTGAGGCAGGACCATTGGTCATTGAGAAAGTAGTTTGAAATGATATTTATTGATCTTAAATCTTTCAGAAGGCTGTGGCCTTAATTTATCCTAAAATTGAAGATAAATAAAGCATTGCTCATTTGTTCTTCTACAAGAATCTACAAGAATTGAAGACAACAAATGCAGTAGTCAATCTTTTCTTCTTATGATGAGAGTGTAAACCCAGAAGTTTATCCTAGAATACTGATTTGGGAATTCGGGAGAAAGGAAGTATTTATTCAGAATGTACTATATGCCAAGCCATGTGTTACCTAATAAAACCTCAGCCCAGCTTTGGAGGGTGCAGGTGGCTATCATAATCTGAACATTTGTAACCCCAAAAAATTCCTGAGTTGAAATCCTAAGTCCCAAGGCGATGATATTATGAGGTGGGGTTTTTAAGAGGATATTAGGTCAAAAGGGTGGGGCTCTTGTGATTGGGATTAGTGCTCTTATAAAAGAGACCCCAGACAGCTCCCAAGCCCCATTCCATCACGTGAAGACACAGTGAGATGCTGCAGTCTCGCCGGGAGAGGGCCTCCACTGGAACCCAGCACCTGTTGGCACTTGGTCTCAGGCTTCCAGCCTCCAGAACTGTGAGCAGTGCATTTCTGTTGCTTATGAGCCACCTGGCCTGTGGCTTGTGTAGCAGCCTGAACAGAGTCAGACCGTGGCCCCACGTCACGCACAGCTAACAAAGTACCACAGTGAGATTCCCACCCAGGCTTGACAGCAGAGCCCCTCCTGTCGACCACCAAGCCCAACACGCCTCTCTTCTAACCACGGAGCCATACTGGAGAGATAACTGGCCTCATTCAGTCTTACAGTCTGCACAGTTTGACCACGGAGCCATACTGGAGAGATAACTGGCCTCATTCAGTCTTACAGTCTGCACAGTTTGGGGCAGTGGGGTGCCATCTTCAGGAAGTGGGAGAAGTTGTTGAAGGAGATGTGGACCTGGTGTCAGATGAGAAATCAAAACGCACTTCCAGTCTTGGAGAGGCTGCTTTATGAACGCCCAGCCCTGGGGAGACGCCACGTGAAACACCCGCCAGTTTCTCTGCATCTCAGCCCTGCAGTGAAAACACTGCTGACTGTTACCAGGCTGGGCAGTTTTTAATGTCTCTACACTTTGTGCTTTAAAAAGTGATACGTTCGTAGACAACAGACTCCTGGCTGCCAAGGTGAAAGGGGTTGAGGGAGGCGTGGGGAGGAGCTTGGGGTTGGCGGACGCAAGCTTTAAATATAGAATGGAGGGACAAGAAGGGCCTACTGCGTGCCACAGAGAACTACATTCAACATCCTGTGATAAACCATAACGGAAAAGAGCATTTTAAAAAGAATGTATACATGTGTAGAACTACATGTGTAGAACTGAATTACTTTGCTGTACAGCAGAAACTGGGCTTTCCCGGTGGCTCAGCAATAAAGAATCTGCTTGCAATGTGGAGGATAGCCCACAATGCAGGAGATGCGGGTTCAGTCCTTGGACTGGGAAGATCCCCTGGAGAAGGAAAATGGCAACCCACTCCAGTATTCTTGCCTGGGAAATCCCATAGACAGAGGAGTCTGGAGGGCTACAGTCCATGCAGTCACAAGAGTTGGACACAACTGAGTGACTACACCATCACCACACCACAGCAGTAACTCACACAATGGTGTAAATCACCTGTGTTTTGCTTAAACTATCAATAAAGCAATAACAGCAGTCCATACTTGAGATCCAACCAGTCCATTCTGAAGGAGATCAGCCCTGGGATTTCTTTGGAAGGAATGATGCTAAAGCTGAAACTCCAGTACTTTGGCCACCTCATGCGAAGAGTTGACTCATTGGAAAAGACTCTGATGCTGGGAGGGATTGGGGGCAGGAGGAGAAGGGGACAACAGAGGATGAGATGGCTGGATGGCATCGCTGACTCAATGAACGTGAGTCTCAGTGAACTCCGGGAGTTGGTGATGGACAGGGAGGCCTGGCGTGCTGCGATTCATGGGGTCGCAAAGAGTTGGACATGACTGAGCGACTGATCTGATTGATCTGATCTGATACTTTATGCAGTCTTTTTTAAAAAAGAAATATGTTTGTAATTAATACAGAAAGCAGTTGAAATTGTACAAAATAGCCCTACAAGAGGATTCTGACCTACACATGTAAACACGTCCCCTCTGTAAGGTTGCAGGCCTGCGGCATGGTCACCCCACACAGGCACCTGGCACCCCGTCCTCGTCCTCAGAGGACGTCTGCTGCAGGCTGAGCACTTCCTGCTGCATAGGATCTGGGAGTTGAGGCCGACATCCAAGGACCTCCTGTGGTAGCCAGCACCTCCCACATCCAGGCTGTCCCGGGGGAGCTCCCGGTCCCCTGGGCCTGGGACATTCTATCTCCTCTTTCACACTCACATTTCACCAGGAGCGCTGACGATGAGCATTAGGGGGTCAGGCTTACCCCAGTTTGGTGGGACTTCCCCTTTAAAACAGAAAGGCCCGTGTCTCAGGGACGCCCTTGGTCTGAGACCCACAGGAGCTTTTGTGCCAGGACTGAATTTAAGCAAAAGTCTTATGTATCACACAGGGCTGGTTGCTTCCACAGAAACACTATTTGAGGAAGCTGCGTTTTACTCAATGTACAGAGATCCTGTTAGAAAAGATGTGCCCTCAATAGAAGCAACCTAGATATCCATCGACAGATGAATGAATAAAGAAGCTGTGGTACATATATGTGATGGGATATTACTCAGCCATAAAAAAAGGAACATGTTTGAGTTGGTTCTAATGAGATGGATGAACCTGGAGCCTATCATTCAAAATGAAGTGAGAAAGAGAAAAACAAATATTAATGCATATATGTGAAATCCAGAAAGTACTGACGATCCTATTTGCAGACATAAAGAACAGACAGGATACAGTGGGGCAAGAGGAGGGTGGGATGATTTGAGAGCGTAGCATTGAAATGTATACGGTACCAGATGTAAAGTAGGCAGCCAGTGGGAATCTGCTGTATGAGGCAGGGAGCTCAAACCGGTGCTCTGTGACAACGCAGCAGGGTGGGAAGGAGTGGAAGGCAGTTCGAGAGGGAGGGGACACACACAGACCTGTGGCTGATTCATGTTTGATGTATGGCAGAAACCAGCACAGCACTGTAAAGTAATCATCCTCCAGTTAAAACTTTGAAAGAAGATGTGCCCTCCATGGCTGGCAGCATTCCTGTATATGCCACTCTCTGTCTTTCACATCCGGCCACCTTCTCTCAGTCCCTGCTCTGGAAACAAATGTGAGTAATTGAAGCTAATTGCGACCTTTCCTTACGTCTTCAAACCTGGCTTCAAGTGCGTTTGCCTTCCTACGAGGAGGCTTACTCCTAATGAGTGGTCTGAAACATAATACGCCTTTCAATAGGATTTTTTGAAAAGGCAAATTCCTGAATTTTAAAAGATCTCTCATATACGGGCCCAGACCGGAGAACAGAGGAGATAATGTGACCTCCTATCTTTTTTCTTTTTTTCTCTCGAGTGGATTTTTTAAAAAATTTTATTGGAGTGTGGTTGGTTTCAGATGTGTAAGTTTCAGGGGCACAACACAGTGAGTCAGTTACACAAATGCATATAACCATTGTTTCTTAGGTCCTTTTCCCATGTAGATCATTGCAGAGTACTGAGGAGAGGGCCTTACTAGTCATCTGCTTTACGTGGGGTAATGTCTGCCCATCCCAGCCTCCCAATTTACCCCTCCCCCACCACCATCCCCAACTTGGTCACCGGAAGTTTGTTTTCTACATCTGTGAGTATTTCTGTTCTGTAAATAAGTTCATTTGTACCATTTTTTAGATTCCACATATAAACGACATCATGTGATGTTTGTCTTTCTCTGACTCCACTTACAGAGGATCATCTCGAGGTCCGTCCACGTTGCTGCCCGTGGCGTTATTTCATTCTTCTTTATGGCCACTACTGAACATAGCAGCCAGTGAGCCCAACCAGAGAATTCAGGCAGCTGTGGAGCCCAGCCTGCTTGCTGGAGTGGGAGTTATCAAGCATATGGTAGCATTTCTTATCTGTAGATGACAAAAAAAATCTTGGCCTTCTGACGGGGGTAAAATTCTTTTATAAGTAGTAGTTGTGAAAGGCTTGAGATTGTAGAAGTCTGTGAAAATTGTGTGCCTTTGGACAACAAACGTAGATTTCTGTAGTGGAACATTTAGGGCTTCTGTTTCTTCTTCACAAGCTCATTTTAATTCTGTTTGCTGGATTAAAAGGGTGATGTCTCATCCTCATCATTGTCATTATCATCTCAGTGGTGACCCCTCCTTCAGCACAGGCTGTGGAAAACACTGTGTGAATATACGTATGTGATGTATAATCTCACTCAGCCATTGCTATAATCTCCCAAGATGTGTGTTACTCTCATCACATAGATGTGAAACTGACCAAAGATTCCAGTAGATCCAGACTCCTGTAACTGCTCAGCAGCAGAGCTGGGTCACAAGCCCAGACCTGTGTGGCTGTGAAAACCAGGCGTGGAAACCCCTGGGGCACCATCTCCCAGCCCAAGGAAACGCGGTGGCCCTCACTGCAGACCTCCCAGCTAGTGAAGGAAGAAATTACTGTGTTTACACAACCAGAACCCTGAAAACTTGTGTTCAGTGGACCTCAGGTCAAGCAAAATACTATATGTAGCTCCACCAGGTCTGAGAGAGCCTTGGGAGGAAAGCAAGGGGGACAAAGCAGGAGGAAGTGAGGGGGACCCTCCAGTCCGTCTGGAGGACACGGAGCCAGACAGCCACCCAGTCAGACACCCAGGGAGCCACCAAGCCAGCCACCTGGTCAACCAGCAGGCCAGCCACCCAGCCAGACATGAAACCAGCCACCCAGTCAGACACCCAGGGAGCCACTGAACCAGCCACCTGGTCAACCAGCAGGCCAGACAGTAAACCAGCCACCCAGTCAGACACCCAGGGAGCCACCAAGCCAGCCACCTGGTCAACCAGCAGGCCAGCCACCCGATCAGACACCAGGCCAGCCCCCCAGTCACACACCCAGGGAGCCACCAAACCAGCCACCTGGTCAACCAGCAGGCCAGACAGTAAACCAGCCACCCAGCCAGACACCAGGCCAGCCAGCTGGTCCCCCGGCCACAGACCTAACCAGAAGCCAGTTCCGGGGTCCCCGGCCCCCCAGTCAGCCACAGGGTCGGGCACAGACCCCACCCTGGAGCCAGCTATCAGCAGCTCCGCAGCCCTTCTCTGCCTTCCGGCGGCTGGTTTGTGCTTGTTACTTTCTTGTCTTACCCCCCCCCCCCCCACCGCCCTAGTCTCCATGGGACGATTTCTAGTCATTTTCTAGCTGAATTCAGTAGAAAAATAATGTTTATTCACTTTGCGGCCCATTTGGCCAGAACATGTCTCTATTCCATGAAATACCGTGTCAACATGTTCACGGTTCAGAATCACGGCGCACCCCTCGCAGCCGGTTGTGTGTCAGGCTGGATGAAATTAAAACGTCACCCTCCTTTTCCTCTGCTGTGGATCCCGTTGAGTTCGCCGCCGGTTGTGTGTCAGGCTGGATGAAACTAAAACGTCACCCTCCTTTTCCCCTGCTGCGGATCCCGTCGAGTCGCCCTCAGCAGGCGGCACTGGCGCTCTCAACAGAAATGCCAGGCTTCAGAGTAAAGACCTGGCCCGTCCAGCCTCCTGAAGCCACGCAGGCCCGAACCAGGGCAGAGAGGAGCGGGAGAAGTAGAGTGTGTGTGTGTCTCCCTCTCTCTGACACGCACACGCACACTCAGACAATCTGGCTCCCTCTCTGCTGCCTTCCTGAACGCACTCCCTCAGGCACACCCACTGACCCCAGAGACGACAGCATTTCCTGGCAGCCCCCCTCACACCCCCGGAGCCCCCCACGCTATAACCCCGCTCCCAAAGCTCCCTTCCCTCTGGGCTCACCTTCCGAACGTGTCCACACTCCGATGTTTCCCGCCCTGTCGTCTCGCCTTCTCCCTCCTGGGAGGATCTCCTCGCTCATCTCACGTGCTTCCTGACGACCTTGATGTCCGTCACCCAGTGTCTCTTGCAAACACCAGCTCCGCATCTCCACCTTCCTCCCAAGGATGGGTGCATGGAAACCCCACGGGCGCAGCAAACTGTATCTTAAGTTGAACTCATGCACTGTCTGCCTGTGTCCCATCCCTAAACTGTGTCCAGATGCAGGACCCGCAGAGATAAAAGGCCAAGTACATCCCGCCAGGAACCAGTCGCCCAACACCAGGTACGTTCTGTCCCCCGAATGGGGACGGCCAGGTGACTAGCTCCAGCCAGGGCATGGGAGCCGGTGAGCTGGGCCCCAGGCAGGCACACGGCCTCCCTCCAGCCACGTGCCTGTCTACCCGCTGGAAGGGAAAACACCCGCCTTGTTCCTATCCTGCGTTCTTAACCCAGAAATAGGAAAGGGTTCAGACTGAGTTACCGGCTTCCCTGGTGGCTCAGTGGTAAAGAAATCTGTCTGCCAATGCAGGAGACGCAAGAGACTCAGGTTATGCCTGGTCTGGGAAGATTCCATGTGCCGCAGCAACTGAGCTCCTGCACCACAACTGCTGAGCCCGAGTGCTGCAGTTACTGAAGCCCAGGGGCCCTCAAGCCGGTGCTCCGCCACAAGGAGGGGCTGCTGCAACGGGAAGCCCCTTGCATGGCGACTAGAGAGGAGCCGCTGCTCGCTGCAACTAGAGGAAGCCCATGTGCAGCAACGGAGACCCAGGGCAGCCAAAATCAAGCAAATAAAAAATTTTAATGTTTTTTTAAAAACTGAATTAAAAGGGGAAAAGTGCACCGGAAACTAACATTGCAAATCAGCCACACTCCAATAAAACATTTTCAGTTAAAAAAAAAAAGGAAGAGAAAAGTCTAATAGGGACAGAGCAGAAACCCTGGATCAGTGGAGATTCACAAGTTTTCCCAAAATGATTAGCTCTGGTGAAATTTATTTCAGGTATTTCACAGGTGCTTCTGTTTAAAGCTCACCCCACCTTCCTATCTCCAGCAGGACACAAGAAGCCATAACAGCCGCTGCTTTCCAGGAAGGGGGTCAGGATATTATAGGTTGGAACTGGGAAGAAAGCATTTTACCAGCTTCCTTTAGCATCGTGTGAATTTTAACCATATGCAACTGCCATACTTTCAGAAAATACAAGCCACCACCCAACAAATACAGAATTCTCTCCAGCAGACACTCGGAGGGCAGTTAGGTGGACCATCTTCACCCAAAGAACGCCTTGCCTTTGGATAATAATAGCACAAATGAGCTCATAAAGACGCTGGAAACACCAGGTCGGCCTTGTCACCCACGAAGATGGAGCACAGATGTGCAGAGCTCTTTTTTTTTTAATTTTTATTTTATATTGAAGAGTAATTGATTTACAAGCTGTGTTAGTTTCACGTGGTTTGCGGGGGAGGTATTCTGTTTTCGTTTGTTTGTTTTTTTTTTGCAAACCTCGTTTCTGACTAATTTTAGGATGCCAAGAAATGGGCGCTGGCTCGGGCCCTAGAGGCTCCAGGCCACCAAAGGGCTAACTGAACTCAAGTGAGAGGATGGGTTCCGGCCCTGCCCTGGCACGGACTGGCCTTCACCTCTCTGTGGCTCCTTTTCCTCTTCTACAAAGTGTAGAAGTGACTTGTAAGGTCGCTCAGAGGCTCTGATCTGTGGTCCTGTGTGGACACAGGGCGGGCTCCCCTACAGGCCCGGCAGACACAGCTTCTGCCCCTACCGCCCAGAGAGCCTGAAACGCTCATGTGGAGGCTGCCTTCCTGCTCCGATTTTGGGGTTATTTGTCCAAATGCCTGCCAGCCCCCATCCAGGTTAGACAATGTGTTTTCCACAGGGCGTTTCCAGCCAGAGGGGCTAGATAGGAAAATGATTCGGGGTAATTTGCGGACAAAACTGATTTTAATAGTTGTGTGTTTCTGTTTACTATATTGGTGTATTCTGTTTACCATTAACAGCCTCATGCTGTGTGATCCTGGCTCTCCATTTATGGTATGGAGTATTATGGTCTTGATAAAAATAAATAAATCAGAGGCAATAGCAAATAGTAGTACAGGTGCAGGCTATTCAGGAGAGCCGTCACAGAGGTGGCCTTAAATGTGACTCGAGTTCGGGACTTGCCTGGCAGTCCAGCAGTTAAGACTCTGGGCTTCCACTGCCCGGGCGTGGGTTCAATCTCTGGTTGGGAAACTAACCGCATGCCAAAAAGTTTAAAAAAATAAAAAACAGAAAGGAGGGAAGGAAAGGAAGATGAACGAGGACTTCGCTGCTGTCCCAGGATAAGAACCTGCCGGCAGTGCAGGAGACGCGGGTTCAGTTCCCGGCTCCAGGAAGGTCCCACACGCCATGGAGCAGCTGAGCCCGAGGCCCGCGGTTACCGAAGCCCGGGGTCCAGAGCCTGTGCTCAGCGAGGACAACAGCCGCAGGAGTGAGAAGCCGGAGCGTCGCACCGAAGAGCAGCCCCACCGTCCACAGCCAGAGGGAGTCTGCTTGCAGCGAAGAGGGCCCGGCGCAGCCAAAAATCAATAAATAAAATCATTTTTAAAAGGGAGAAGCAATGACTGCAGTCAGAGGAACACGATGCGCTGAATCGTGTCCTTCCAAACCTGAGGGGTGCAAGTCCTAAACCCGGTGGAACCTGCGGAACCTCATTTGGGAACGAGGTTCTTGCGGTCGAGCTTTGTGAGGTTGTGCTGGGGTCCCCTAGAGTGACTGGCGGCCCCTCAGGAGGCCCTGCGGGCTCAGACGGCCCGGGAGCGGGGAGCGGGGAGCGGGGCCGCCTGGGACGCGAGCAGGCGGCGCGGCTCAGAATAACCCGCGTCTCCCTGACGCCTCAGGGGGCTGGGGTCAGAATAGCGGGGCGCAGGGCTGCTCTGGGGGCATCCCTGTGGCCCCAGCGCAGCTCCCCACGTCCAGGCCCCGACGCCGCGGGCCGAGAGGTCTGAGCAGGTGACGCTCAGCGCCCGGACGAAGCTCGCTGAGACCCCCTCCTGGCGGCTGGTGTGGGACGCCTGAGCTGGCCTCTCTGGAACCTTCTCTTGCATGTTTTTCTTTTTAGATTCCACATGTAAGCAACACTGTATGATATTTGTCTTTCTCCGTCTCATTCGCTTTACTTAGTCTGAAAATTTCTTACAAATGAACTTATTTACCAAACAGAAATAGACCTACAAACATAGAAAACAAACTCACCGCTACCAAAGAGGGAAGCGGGGGAGAAGTAAATTGGGAGATCGGGTTAAGGGACACACACACTGTGTATGCCTGTGGCCGATCCATGCTGATGTATAGCAAAACCATCGCAATATTGTAAACTAATTATCCTCCAACTAAAATAGATAAATTAACTTTTAGAAAATAAATAAAATAGATAAATAGCAAGGTCCTACTGTATAGTACAGGAAATTCTACTCCATATTATGTAATAGCCTATAATGAAATAACATATATACCTACATATATATATATATTCTTTTTTGGATTCTTTTCCATTAAATTTTTAAAAAATAGCATATATAATCAGATCTTTTTACTTTTGCAAAAATTATTAGTTTTAAAGAGAATCTTTTATGCATGTTATTTTGTTGTCAAATATGGTAAAATATGAATATTATTACTGCACACAAATTCTTAAAAATGATGAATGCTTAACTACAAGGATCTTGGTAATGTATCTGGTCTCCACAATTGTAACTTGATTATTGATCATCAAATGAAACCAATAAATTCCTAAAAATAAAGATGACACTGTTGTTTAAAAAAGAAAAGAGTTTTCTCTTGCCTCTGCTAACTCTGCTAGGAGTCATCGCCCGCTAGAGGATCAGGGAAGGCTTCCTGGTCCTTGAGACACGGAAGAAATGGAAACGACTCTATTCCATGGAGAAAGACGACTGAACAAAGATGCTGGGTGAGGCCAGCCCAGGTTCATAGGGGCGGGAACCAGCAGGAGGGTTCTGTCCACAGCAGACGTAGGAGCGGCTGGAGTGCAGGCAGCAGAACCCGCTGGAAACTGCCGGAGATGGCAGGGCCTGAGCTCAGCGGTGCCGAGATGCGAGGGACCCCAGGGCCCAGGAGAGCCTCTGGGGATGGCGGAATGGCCTGGAGGTAAGGTCTCGGGATGGCGGGCATGGGGACAGCCTGCCACAATGGACCTCAAAATGCTCCGGGAAGCAGAGGAACGCAACACTCGCCCATCCATGACTGAGAGCTTTGCGGGAAACATTCACAAGCCCTTATGGGCTGAAGACGGTTTTTACCCCTGGTTTATAGGTGAGAAAAGGGCGGCTAAGAAAGGTTCATGAACTCGCCCAGCATCCTACTTCTGGGAGTTGTAGAACTGGAATTCAACCCAGGCCCGCCAACCCCAAAGCCCATAAAACTTTTTCAAAGACATATTTAATAACAATTTAATGTAAGAGACTCTTGAATTCTTTTTTTTCACACTTCTTTCAAACTTTCTAAACATGCCGTAAAAATGCACAGATCTTGGATGTTGATTCTGATGAATTTTGACAGTTGCGTCCATCTGTGTAACCACCTCCCAAAACAAGATGTAAAACATTTCATTCGTCCCTGAACATTCCTTTCTGCCTCTTTCCTGCCAATTCCCCTCCCAACCCCTGGGGACACATTCTGATTTCTATCTCTGCAGTTTGCCTGTGTCAAGTCCCTCTGAAGTGAGGGCCTAATCTGCTGTGTCTGGCTTCTCTCAGCACGTTCGGAGGGATTCATCTGTGTTATTGCGAGTATCAGTAATTCAAAGCGCTGTTTACCTCTGAGCGCCTGATCAGCAGGTAAGTACTGTGTTGGTAAGACTTTTGAGCGTGTCCGTGGGCTGTCCCTCTTGGCTTTCTCAGAAGCTGACCTGCATCCTAGGCAATGTGCATGAGAGGAAGTTAGCGTCGCCTGCAGAAGGAAATCCAGGAGAAGGCCCAAAGTGACTGCTTTCCCTCGGGTACAGCTTTTGAATTAACTTGGCTACATCACGGCTCTCAGACCACACTTTGGACGACAGCTTCTTGGTGGTCATGGTGTTGTTTCCAATGCAATAACCTTTTATCCAAAGGCACACTGAGTAAATATGCTGAGGTCTGTGATATTTTGACCTCCAAGCAGACGAAAACACATCAGCAACTTGGTCAACACAGCAGCGTCTTGTCCGAGATGACCCTATGGCACAGATTTGAAGTGTTCACCTGCATGGACCCAGCTGGCCAAGAAGATGCAGAACCGCACCTCCTCTGACCCTCAGCTTTCTAGTTACAGCTGCCTAGTCCCTAAGAACCTGAGAGCTCACGCTTTATTTCTCTCTGATGATGTTATCTATGTATTCCTCGAGATGCAGCTTGAGAGCAAAGTAACCATGAGCTCAGAGTTGAAAACTTGGAGATAAAGACATGAAGAGAGAAGGATGAACTTGGAAAGAATGATCCTCCCCCAGTCCTCTTCCCTAGACCCCTCTTAGTCCTTTGGTGAGTTCAAAACAGACCTTCATTCCTTTGCATTCTGTGTACAAACTAGATTTACGTACCTTCGTGTGTTATTACTTGTACGAGTGTGTGTACTTAGTCACTCGGTTGTGTCTGACTCTCTGTGACCCCATGGACTGTAGCCCACCAGGCTCCTCAGTCCACAGGATTTCCCAAGCAAGAATCCTGGAGTGGGTTGCCATTCCCTGCTCCAGGGGTTCTTCCCAACCCAGGGATTGAACCCCGGGTCTCCTGCACTGCAGGCACATTCTCTGCTGTCTGAGGTACCAGGGAAGCCCTTACCTGTGTGCACTTATTTTAATTGTTCAGTTGACAGTTTTCTGCCTGTGGAAACAGTTGACATATCTTGGATACATCATAATTCTTTTCCCACTAAAATTGGTGAGAAAACAATTGTTTCTTGAATGACTTTGCCCCTAGTAGCAAATTCTCAGGGATGGATTCGTTGGTTCAGCAGGGACCTGTGGCTTTAGATTTCAAAACTGGGATCTGCAGACAATGAGCTTGAATTGTCTATCCCACTAAGCTCCTGCGGTCTGTCCATGAGCGGGGACTTTTGTAAAAGCAATGTAGGCAGAAAGCACCCGTGAAGAACAGCAGCTCCTTCCCCTCCCAGAGGCAGGAAGGCAGGGAGGAGAGGAGAGAGACGTAAGACGTGCAGAAGCCTCGTGTTCCTCCAGGCCAGGGCTCACCACATGCAGGGGCCACTGCCACCGACCAGCAAAGTTCTTGGCATCCTTGCTGCTGCTAAGTCACTTCAGTCGTCTCCGACTCTGTGCAACCCCATGGACTGCAGCCCACCAGGCTCCTCCATCCATGGGATTTTCCAGGCAAGAGTACTGGAGCGGGGTGCCATTGCCTTCTCCATTGGCCTCCTTAATCAATAGGAAAAAATTTTTTTCTTTTTCTTTTGTTTCATTGGACTTTTTTCCCCACTGGGAGTCAGTAGAAATTGATCAAGGCTGAAGTCAGAATTCAGGCAAGGCTTTACTGGGGCCCCTGCTCAGCAGGAGGGAGGGCGAGCAAGCAGCAGGTGCCCTGGTTCACGCACTCCCGGGGGGTGGAGGGGAGCTGGGCCTTGTGTGGGTGAGGGTGGGGGGTGCCTTAGGGTCCGCCCGCCCCTTTGGTTGGTGATGCCGAGGGCAGGGCGCGTGCGCAGTACCCTGCCTTTGCTCCTGGCTCTTCAGAAGCAGCAGTTGAGTTTTTGGTCTTTTCAGGCCTTATTGTCCATAATTTGCCCCAACTGTACTTGCACAGAGTTATCTTTAGTCCTTTATCGTTTCTTTGTATTCTGTCGCTGGAGGAGAGGTGTGTCCAGGTACAAGCACTGCAGCCAGGGGTCCCAGGGCCCAGCCTGGGACCTGTCTCAGCACTGGGCATCGGCTCCTCGGAAGAAATCCAGGCCAGGCCCGCAGGAGGGAGGCCCTGGCGGTCAGCTCCTGAGGCGTCCACAGACTCTGCGGCCGGCGCCCAGGGGCTCAAGGCCCGTCTCGCGGGACTGGAGAGGCCACCCCCGGCGTGGGGTCCTTGGTCACAGCGGCCCAGACCTCAGAGGACATTTCCCCAGAACCTCACCCCGGGGACCCCACCACAGGGCAGACCCCCAACGCTCAGCAGGCACTCACCATGTGGGCACCTCACTGGCCCTTCCTCGGCCCCTCACCCACTACTGGGGGCTTCCCAGGTGGCTGCAGTGGGAGAGAGCCTGCCTGCCGATGCAGGAGATGTAAGAGACGCAGGTTCGATCCCTGGGTTGGGAGGTTCTCCTGGAGAAGGGATAGGCTACCCACTCCGGTATTCTTGGGCTCCCCTGGTGGTTCAGACGTTAAAGCATCCGCCTGCAATGCAGGAGACCTGGGTTTGATCCCTGGGTTGGGAAGATCCCCTGGAGAAGGTCAAAGCAAACCACTCCAGTATTCTTGCCTGGAGAATCCCCACGGACAGAAGAGCCTGGTGGGCTACAGTCCCTGGGGTCACAGAGTCAGACACGACAGCAACTGAGCACACACACAGCCCACAGGCGACGCCCCAGGACAGCGGCCCTGCACGGGGACCACAGACTCCGAGCCTACAAGCCTGGGGCCGAGAGGGCGTCCAAGGAGAGCTGGGGAGTGAGCGGCAAAGCCCAGCTCCAGGAACACTCAGGGAAGGTGACCCGGCTCCCAGGCAACAGAGACCCCCAGGCCGGGAAGGTGACCCGGCTCCCAGGCAACAGAGACCCCCGGGCCGGGGGTGGGTGTGTGTCTCTGTGTATGCATGTGTGCAGATGCCCACATTAGCATACAGGCTAAATTAAAAGCAGCTAGAGAACAAATCCAACACGTATACCTTATTTGGGTTCTCATTTTAAACAATCTGTAAAAAAAAAGAAAAAAAAATCTTAGAAAAGGGAGTTGTAATGAGTTTAAGGGGGACCTTTCACGTCTTTGGTATAATAATAGTAGGATAGTTTTTATTTTTATTTTTTAAGAATCCTTACAGATACATCACGAAACGTTTGTGGATGAAATGATGTAGTATTTGGGATTTGCTTCAAAGTGATCAATGTCAGGGAGTTTATAGAAGAAAGATAAAAGACCAGGGGCTGTGTGTTCATACTGCTAAACCTGGGCAGTGGGAACACAAGGGTTCTGGTACTGTTTGGTACATTTCTGAACATGGCTGAGGCTCTCCGTAGTTGGATGTAAGGAAAGATGGGAAAGAGGTGGTGGGCACTTAGGAAGGGGGTCACACAGGGCCCAGGCCTCAGGAGGAGGGTGCAGGACCCCAGGGTGTGAGCAGGGGCCAGGGCCGTGGCATGGGCCTCAGGTCCAGTGGAGCCGGGAGACAGAGCAGCTGGGCGGAGGTGGGCCCGGCAGGGGGCCTGCCTTCCACCTTATGTCCCTGCGTCCAGAGGGCAGCGTGGTCTGAACTGTCTGCATTATTGCCTGTACCTGCCGGCCCCACGAGAGCAAAGCAGATGGAGCCAAAGAAACAAAACAGAGAGAAAGGTTTATGAGGCCCTGGGAAAATTAGGTACGACTACCGAGGGTTCTTAGGAGGGAAGGGAGAAAAACCGAGAGGAAGGGGGTTAATTTTGCTCCCAAGCTAAGACAGTGCAGATGAGGGAAGGCCCACTCACGGGCGCAGGGCCTGAAAAGGAGGGTGTGCTGTCAAGAATTCCCATATGGAAATCTCACGTCTGCAAAGTGAAAGTGTGAGTCGCTCAGTCGAGTCTGACTCTGTGTAACCCCACGGACTGCAGCCCGACAGGCTCCGCTTTCCATGGGATTCTCCAGGCAAGAATACTGGAGGGGGGCTGCCATTTCCCCTGTCCGACTCTGTGACCCCACGGACTGCAGCCCGACAGGCTCCACTGTCCACAGGATTCTCCAAACGAGAACACTCAAGGGGGCTGCCACACCCTCCTCCGGGGTCTTCCCGACCAGAGTGGAGCCCAGGCTCCTGGAGTGGTTTTAAAATAAACACTGATGAGAGGTTGTCCTGTCCTGGTTTCTACTGTTTATATACTTAGGGCTCATTCACTACCTATTTCTAAGAAGGGATTTAAAGACTCTGCTGGTATTAATTCACAGAGGTTCTCAGGAAATGTGTAAGCTTTGAAACCTCAATCAGTGTTGCAGTGCTGGCCAAACTTACTGCTAATTCTGGTTAACATGACGGGCTTGCCTGGTGGCTCAGTCGGTAAAGAATCAGCCCACAGTGCAGGAGACCCAGGTTCGATCCCTGGGTCGGGATGATCCCCTGGAGAAGGAAATAGCAACGCGCTCTAGTATTCTGGCCTGGAAAAGCCCCAGGGACAGAGGAGCCTGGCGGGCTACAGTCCATAGGGTCACAAAGAGTCGAGCATGACTGAGCGACTAACACACACACGCACGTGTTGCCAGCACCTCAGTCATTCAGGTTCCAAAGGGTGTTTTAAGTACTGAGAGGATAGAGAAAAAGAAATTAAGGGAGGAATTGTTTTTCCACCTACATTTTACATGGCCTGAAAATCTAGGACTCAAGAACTTGAGATAAGACTTTCCTGGTAGCTCAGAAGGTAAGAATCCTCCTCCCAGTGCAAGGGACACAGGTTCGATCCCTGGTCTGAGAAGATCCCACATGCCAAGGAACAGCTAAGCCCGTGCACCACAATTACTGAAGCGCGTGTGCTCTCCACCGAGAGAAGACGCTGCAATGAGATGCCTGTGCACCACAGAGAAGGGGAACCCCTGCTCAGCACTGCTAGAGAGAGCCGGGGCAGCAGCAGAGACCCCGCATCACGGAAACCAAGTGAAAAATAAGTTTATTCCATTAAAAAAACAAGAACTTGAGACAGACATTTTGGAGAAAATGAGCGTGGGAAACACCTCCCCCGAGGGACAGCGACCATGCCCACGAAACCCAAAGACAGAGTTCTGGGAGGTTCAGAGCACGATGCTGGGTGTCCACCACGGGAAGGTCAGCCTCTGCCTTCCTCTGGTACGCATTTACCAACTGCGTGGCTTTCCTTCTGATCTTTCAGAGAGCGTGACCTTTCCCTGAGCCTTTGGCACGAAGAGGTGGGCACAGGGCTTTGCCATCGTCTGTGGCAGACCCTCACCAGCAAGGACAGCCCACAGGACCACGGCCAGCAGGCCTGCGACAGCCTTTCCGCCCCGGCCCCCGGGAATTTGAAATGCAGCCGGACTCTTAGGGCCCAGGCCATGCGCCTAGGAGAGAGGCTTCAGTGGGTTTGGGTTTCAGACAGAGCTTCCCAGCTGGCTTGGGTTTGGGGTGGCTGTTTAGCGTCTGTGAGTGTATTGAGGATTAAACGAGAACAGTTAGCTTAAACACTGAGCCCAGATCGGGCCCCTGTCAGGCGCTGAGTCTGTGCGATCGACCATTGTTATTACTCATCGCTGCTCTTGCTGGCATTATTATTTCGCGGGCAGAGCCGACGAGCGGGCAGCGCGCGCCCGGACCCCAGCCGGCGTGTGCCGAGGCCGGAAGGAAACCCGACCACCTCCCGGCGCGGAGGCCGACCCGCAGGCCTGGGCGCGCGGCTCCCCGCTGCGGCCAGCCGGCTACGAGAAAGGGCTTCTAGAGAAAGCTCCTTTGCGCTGGGGGCTTGTTGTGTCCCTAAGCGTGGGGACAGCCCCTCCCGCCGCCAAGCGGTGTTTTCTGGGCTGCAGACAGCCGGTCTGTGATGCCCGCGTCCGTCAGGCTGGGTGTCGTGCCCCGGGGCTCCCCCGCGGCAGGCCTGCTTCAGCCCTGTTACGGAATCCCAGAATCCCGGTTGAGTGGGTGGCCTTCCTCTGAGAAGGGGGAGTGGGTTTCAAGGCCAGGCAGGTGAGTGTGAAACTTCCGACCAGTGCAGGGGGGTGGGGGGCGGTTCCAGCTGGTTTGCTGCCGTTTGCTGGCATATTGAAGGGTCCGAACCTCCTGATCTGACTTCGCTGGAGAAGGCCAACCTGAACCGATGAGCTGGGGGTGAGGAGGGGGCAACAAGGAACAGCTGATCAATAGGGAAGCCCTTTTCGCACCCCAGGGTGGACCCAAAGCCAGTGTGGATGTGAGGTCCAGGGGGCAAGTGCAGGGTCTCTGTGAAGCAGAAAGGCCCTGGACACAGGGTCACCTGCTGCCTAGTCGGGGGCACTGCTGTGTCGCCCCAGGAAGGAGCCCAAAGGGTCCCCTTGTAGAGCCCACGCCAAGCTGGCTGCCTCTGCTCAGAGCCAGAGGGAGAGGCAAGGAAGACACCAGCTTTCTGCTCCAGAAATGTTTTAAGAAAATCGTCTTTGGGAATTCCCTGGTGGTCCAGTGCCCCGGCCCAGGTTCAATCCCTGGTCAGGGAGCTAAGATCCTGCAAGACGCGCAGTGCAGCCAACAACAAGAAAGAAAGAAAAAGGTATCTTTGCAATAATTGTTGATGTTATTGTTCAGTCGCTAAGTCATGTCCAACTCTTTGTGACCCCGTGGACTGCAGCACGCCAGGCCTCCCTGTCCGTCACCAACTCCCGGAGTTCACCCAAACTCATGTCCATCAAGTCGGAGATGCCATCCAACCGTCTCATCCTCTGTTGTCCCCTTCTCCTGCCTTCAATCTTTTCCAGCATCAGGGTCTTTTCCAGTGAGTCAGCTCTTCGCATCAGGTGGCCAAAGTATTGGAGCTTCAGTATCGGTCCTCCCAATGAATATTCAGGGTTGATTTCCTTTAGGATTGACTGGCTTTATCTCCTTGCAATAATTAGGTTCTGTTAAAAAAAAGAAAAAGGGGGAAGAGGGAGAGAAGCCTGAACATAGTTCGTGTTGTGAAAATGAGCTCATAATTAGCTTATTTAAAATTTCAGAGATAAAACTTCTCAAGCAGAAATTTAGAATTTTCTTCCTAAAGGTTGCTGGCTTCAGAGTGTGATATGCAGCTTTCACTGTCCAAACAGCTCTCTCCTAAGACTGACAGCTTGTTACCTCCTTCCTCAGGAAGGCAATTTATCTCATTTCAGGCTCTCACAAATGAAAAGAAACAGGGCCCTAATCTTTTTATGGCGGGAGTGAAAATGTTTTGTGTAGGTAATTTGAACACAAGCTAGAATTTTCCAGGTGATTTTATATCATTCCCATAAACTTTTATTGAATTAAGATAATAGTGCTTTGAATTTATATGTCACATATTTTTAGAGGGAGCAAAGCACACTCATATATATCCCCTTGATTTTTAAAAAATCCCCGTCAAAGACTTCAAAAACAAACTTACAATTACCAAAGGGGAAAGATGGGAGGAAAGGATACATTACGAGTTTGGGACTAACATCCTCACAATGCTATATATAAAACAGATAAGCAACAGAGACCTACATAGAGCACAGGGAAAGGAATCTGAAAAAAGAGTGGATATACGTGTCACTGAAGCACTTTGCTATACATCTGAAACTAACACAACTTTGCAAATCAACTATACTCCAGTATCAAATAAAAAATACATTTACAAAATTCCTGTGAAGAAAGAGCAAGCCCTGTCATTCTTATAAAACAAAATCTACGATTTCAATGTTTTTGCCTTTCTCTTTAGTCCAAGATATGTTTGAGCCCTGTAAGAAATTCTTTTATTCACAAAAGAATTCCCTCATAACTGCTAGAAACACTTTAATTTTACTCTATGATACTGCTTTAAAACTTCTATATGGCTTCATGAATTCTGACTTTGAAGCTGCAACTTCTGAAATCTTACTTTCTCTTTTTAAACATCAGTCTCAAAAATAATCTTTTTCCACATTTAAAAGATCAGAGGAACTGTTTAAACCCATCTTTAAGACAGGAACATGATTGAATGTCAATCCCCCTTTTTCACAGATGCCTCAAACTATAAAAGAGACTCCTTGCCTTTTCATTATGAAGAAGAATTTATTGGAAGAAGTGACTATTCCAGTCACTCTAGGGAGCAATTTAGAAAGTTGTAACATTTTCCTCGCTTGTGGGTTTTGCCAGAGGAGGGAAAAAAATATTAATAGAAGTTGCCACTGTCACAATCATAGAAGACTATGGGGTGGGGGGGGGTGTGTAACTTTGAGTGCAAATGTGTTCATCAGGAGAAAGCTTTCTAAAAATTAAGGTATAATTCACATACAATAAAACTCACCTTCTTAAAGAGTACAAATCAGTGGGCTTTAGTATGAAGTTGTGCAACTATTACCACTGTCTAATTCGAGAACATCCCACAATTCCAAAAAGAGGCCCCTTACCCCTTAGGTGTTATTGTCCATCCGCCCTCACCCCCAGACCCTGGCAGTCATGAGCCTGCTTCCTGTCTGGAAAAATTCACGTGTTACAGGCGTTTCACACAAGTGGATTCACATCCCGTGGCCTTTTCTCTCTGGCTTCTTTCACTTAGCAGGTCCTGGTAGGAGCATGTATCCATATGTATCCATCCGTTTGGTTTTATGCTGAGCAATCATTGTGTGGATAGACATACTTTATCTATCCATCAGTTGGTAGCCATGTGGCTTGCTTCCACTTGGAGTCTCAGTTCAGTTCAGTTCAGTTCAGTCGCTCAGTCGTGTCCGACTCTCTGCAACCCCATGAATCGCAGCACACCAGGCCTCCCTGTCCATCACCAGCTCCCCGAGCTCACTCAGACTCACATCCATCAAGTCAGTGATGCCATCCAGCCATCTCATCCTCTGTCATCCCCTTCTCCTCCTGCCCCAATCCCTCCCAGCATCAGAGTCTTTTCTAATGAGTCAACTCTTCGCATGAGGTGGCCAAAGTACTGGAGTTTCAGCTTTAGCATTCCTTCCAAAGAAATCCCAGGGCTGACCTCCTTTAGAATGGACTGGTTGGATCCTCCTTGCAGCCCAAGGGACTCTCAAGAGTCTTCTCCAACACCACAGTTCAAAAGCATCAATTTTTTGGCACTCAGCTTTCTTCACAGTCCAACTCTCACACCCATACATGACCACAGGAAAAACCATAGCCTTGACTAGACGGACTTTTGTTGGCAAAGTAATGTCTTTGCTTTTCAATATGCTATCTAGGTTGGTCATAACTTTCCTTCCAAGGAGTAAGTGTCTTTTAATGTCATGGCTGCAGACACCATCTGCAGTGATTTTGGAGTCCAAAAAAAATAAAGTCTGACACTGTTTCCACTGTTTCCCCATCTATTTGCCATGAAGTGATGGGACCAGATGCTATGATCTTCGTTTTCTGAATGTTGAGCTTTAAGCCAACTTTTTCACTCTCCTCTTTCACTTTCATCAAGAGGCTTTTTAGTTCCCTTCACTTTCTGCCATAAGGGTGGTGTCATCTGCATATCTGAGGTTATTGATATTTCTCCCAGCAATCTTGATTCCAGCTTGTGCTTCTTCCAGCCCGGCATTTCTCATGATGTGCTCTACATATAAGTTAAATAATGAGTCTACTGTGAGTAATACTGCTATGAGCATTCAGGTACAAGTGTTTCTGTGAATATATATTTTCAATTATATCTCATTGTGTAGGTCATCAAAGAAGGTTTGCAAGATAGGATGTAACTGTTTTTCCCCCAAAGACCGAACATCCGCTACTTAATTGACGCAGTGCCGCAATTCATTTCTAAGCCCGCCCCTTTAGCAGCGGACGATGCGTTCTCTGTGTGGTCGCGATGTGAGTAATGAGTGGATAGTGAGGACTGGCTCAGAGGGCTGTCCTCTCGGGCACTCCTCCTCTGCCCCCCCGTCTCACCGCAGCCCCAACACGCCCCACGAGCCACACGCGCGGACGGCAGGGCTGCCACCGCGTGGCCCGGCCTCCTGAGCTGGCGAGGCCAGAGGCGGATCAGAGCGCCGCCTCGCACCCCTGGCCCCTGCTTCAAGCCCGCCGCGGCCCGCGGCCGCCTGCACCTGCTCCCCGGGGGCTGGAGGGACAAAGCTGAGCTCAAGCCCCTGGTCAAGTTCACCCACACCGAGGCGGGGGTTGGGCTTTCAAGGTCTGGGCTTGTGCTGTTCAATCTCCCCTTCCCATGCCCCGCAACCTTCCTGAATCTCCAAGACTCCCACTCCTCCCTGGAGATGGGCTAGTCGTCTTCAGCCCCCAGCAGGGCCGCCTACATTCTTTTCCAACAGGTTGAACATTGACTAATCCAATAGATAGGGGAAAAGCAGAAACAGTGGCAGATTTTATTTTCTTAGGCTCCAAAATCATTGCCAATGGTGACTGCAACCATGAAATTAAAAGATGCTTGCTCTTTGGAAGAAAAGCTATGACTAACCTAGAAAAGGTATTAAAAAGCAAAGACATCACTTGGTCAACAAAGTCCCTATAGGCAATTCCTATAGGAAAAACCCTATGGTATGGTTTTTCCAGTAGTCATGTATGGATATGAGAGTTAGACCATAAAGAAGGCTGAGTGCTGAATTAATGTTTTCAAACTGTGGTGTTGGAGAAGACTATTGAGAGTCTCTTGAACAGCAAGAAGATCCAACCAGTCCATCCTAAAGGAAGTCAGTCCTCAGTGTTCATTGGAAGGACTGATGCTGAAGCTGAAACTCCAATACTTCGGCCAGCTGATTCGAAGAGTTGACTCATTTGAAAAGACCCTGATGCGGGGAAAGATTGAAGGATGAGATGGTCGGATGGCATCACCGACTCAATGGACATGAGTTTGAGCAAACTTTGGGAGTTGGTGATGGACAGGGAAGCCTGGCATGCTGCAGTCCATGGGGTCACAAACAGTTGGACATGACTGAGCGACTGAACAACAACCACAAAATGAACTTGGCTCTTGTCCTTGTTTCTGCTGAAGGTGGAAAACCTAATCTTGCCAATTCAAAACAACCGGTTGCTTTCAGCATCAAAACCCTGCCCTCCTGGAATAACTGCTCCTCAAGTGGCCGAAGTGATAGGCGGCTGCCCCAGAGTGTGCTCCTGTCACCCCAGCCTCTGCGTGGCCTCTGTGACCACAGCTGGGCCACCAGGACTGGCTCGAGAAGTGCGCCCAGGACCACTCGGCGCTCTCCAGCGGGACTCTCCTGGATGGCTGGTGTCCCCGGCCACGGCATAGAGAGGCAGGCCGTCAGTGCTTTGCTCTCCAATCCCCTGACCTGTCCAAGGTGTCCACACCTCCACTGTGTTTCGGGGCTCACTCCAAGTCAGAATCCCAGAACGCTGGGGGACGTCTCAGGGACCCCGCCTCAAAACTCGGGTCCTGTCCTCTGCACACTGTCCTCCTCTCCTGAGGTGGGGAGGCGCTGTTTCCATCGCTGCTTCTCCTGGACGCTCCAGAGGATGGTTCTGGACATATGCTCTCTGGACCAGCCCGAGCAGCACCCGGCCCCGGAGGCCAGACCCAGGCCCTGGGTCCACCCTGTTTCCAGTGTCCCGGGCACCCCGCCTCCAGCTCCTGACATTGGAAACCAGGCCTGGGGCATTCCCTGGGGGTCCAGAGAGGACTTTGTCTCTCACAGCTGAAGGCGTGGCTTTAACCCCTGGTCAGGGAACTAAGATCCAACAAGACGCATAGCCAAAAACAACAGCAAAAGAAAAAAAAAAGCAAGTCTGGAGTTCAAATGCACTTTTCTTCCTTAAGAACTAGGCTTTCAAAACTTATTTCCACTTTATGTAGTCAAAGCTGAGAGCCGGCTCAAAGCCACACTTCATTCCAGCGGCCTTCATGAGAGGTGATGGACCACAGCCAACCGCAGGTATGCAAAGTGTACTGTTTGATAAATTTTGACTTATGTGAGCATCCAGGGAACAGCAACCCGCTCCAGTGTTCTGGCCTGGAGAATCCCAGGGGCAGAGGAGCCTGGTGGGCTGCCGTCCATGGGGTCGCAGAGTCGGACACGACTGAAGCGACTTAGCATCAGCAACAGCAAGCATCCAGGAAACCAGCTCCCCAACCAAGATGATAAAACCGCTCCATCACTCTGAGACATTTCCTGTCGTCAGGAGTTTTGCTTCTAGTTTTGATAGGTTTCTCTTTCTGTCCTGGACAAGCCTCAGCCCATCTCTGTGGTGGGAGACGGAGGAGCTGCCCGGAAAGAAGACCCACTGGCCGATGATGCCGGCCTTGTCTCAGGACAGAGTCCCTCTGCACTGGAAGCTCAGAGGGAGGCCTGGCTTCTGAGCCCCAGAAAACAGGACAGGCACTCTCCTGACCCCGGGGTCCGGTGCAGCGAGGAATCCATGCACTTATGACCAGCGGGATGTGTCTCAGCAGAGAGTGCCCGGGAGAGAACTGCAGGGGGCTAGCCTGTTGAGACTGAAGACGTGCCAGGGCTGGGCCGGTGAGCGGAGCCCCAGGGTGGGCGTGGACAGGCTGGGCGGGCCGCAGACAGGACCGCAGCTGTGCTCTGGGGGCTCCCGGAGCCCTCGGGGCCTGGGACCCCCGCCCAGGTCTTCCTCAATGGGTCCTTGATCGTGGGCAGCTTCCCATCTGCTCTTATGTCACTATTTAGTTCTCTCTGTGCCCATGAGGTTTTTAATATTTATCTCTGTTCAGGCTGTGGGCTTATGAGCCCCAAACCCTCAATTTGGTGTGTAATGCATGTCACAGTCATTTTTATTTTTTAATTTATTTATTATATTTATTTTTGGCCACACCCTGCAGCTTGTGGAACTTCCCCAGCCAGGGGTCAAACCCGTGCCCACTGCCTCAGGAAAATGGAGGCTTAACTGCTGCACCACCAGGGGAATCCCTGGCACAGTTTATGTCACTTCATGAAATTTACTCAGCTCTGACTCCACCCTGACTTTGCCCAGAATGGAGACATTCGGTCTCAGGCTCAAGGTACGCTGTTCTGTCTTACTGTTCCCGGAAATCTAACAATACTCTTTTGAAAACAGTTTCTTTCCCTGTGGAAAGTGCTCCTGGAACTCTGCATTGAGGCTTTTTTCTTTTTCCTGCTTCATGTGCTGTTAAGATGTCCAAGAGAAGCTATTCCAATTGACTCCACTGGGTGTGAGGATATGAGTTTGTGGAAGTTCTTAAGGAACTTTTTGCTTTCCTGATAAAAGGATTAGATGCAAGCAGACAGCCCTTATTTCTTCACCTCTTCTAGTCTTGGCTGTGGATGGGATGGCAGGAGCCCTGGCCACCTTTTTGCAACCATGAGGGAAAACCCAAGGAAGTCTCAGAGTTACACATTGTGTTAGTCTAGGCCTGTCAGAAAGCAGGTGCCCTGTGGCTCAGACAGTAAAGCCTCTGCCTACAATGTGGGAGACCCAGGTTTAATCCCTGGGCTGGGAAGATCTGGAGAAGGAAATGGCAACCCACTTCAGTATTCTTGCCTGGAAAATCCCATGGACGGAGGAGCCTGGTAGGCTATAGTCTATGGGGTCGCAAAGAGTCAGACATGACTGAGCGACTTCCCTCACTTAAATGGGATTAAACGTGCAAGGATTTCATTAGGGGAGAGGCCTGCACGAGGGGAAGTAGGAAGCGATCTGAGGAAGACAGGGAGAGACGTCAGGCTTTGACTGAGTCTGACCCCAAATGAAGAAGAGAGGGAGAGAAGGTTGTCCTGTCAGGCGAGTGTATGCTCCTGGGTTCTGTCTCGTCACAACAAAGATTTGGAGCAACGGACATTAAAGCCCTCGGTGCGTCACAGCTCTCGGGTCTTGGACAGACCGTGTTATAGATCTTAGACAAATCAGTGTTACAGCTCTATTTTATTTAGACGATAGCAGGAGAATCCACCCTCGAAGCGTGAGGGCATGCCAACCCAAAGACGGGAAGAGAAGAGCCTGGAGGAGCCCGCTAGCGTGCGGGGGTGGGGAGAGAGAAAGAGAGCGAGCTTTTTGGCTCTTTTTATATGTTTTCCCTGGGCCTGCCCTATGCAAATTGGGCTAGCCAGGAGTGCTGTTTGTTCTAGTGAAGTCCTCACTCCCTTGATCTTCCCTTGACCTTCCTCTGTTCTGTTTTCGCAGGCTTTTCCCTTCCTTGTCTTTTAGCCACCGCCATTTTGGACTCCTGTTTCCTATTCTAACTACCTAACATCTAAAGAAAGTCCAGTGAAGCCATCAGGGAGTCTTCAAACCCAAGTTGGCCGTCAGGGGAGACCCAGGTCTCCTAGGAGGGGTCTGTGTTGGTACCTGTGATGCTCCGTCATTGGGAGGGAGTCGCCCATGGCTTAGGCACAAACATTGCGATGAGTTTTTAAATGCAACAGATGGAACCCTTAGTCGGTTATGCTCCCTGCAGCACAGGACCAGAAGGCATATTCCCACAGCCACAACACCAATCTTTGCATTACTTGAACCGTCGCCTCAAACTAACTTCCTCTGGAACATTGGCTATCAGAGAAAATAAGTTCCTACACATCTGCAGACGCAGTGTCCCATCTTCTGTAGCTGGCCTCGCTGCACGCATTCCCGACAGACACCCGTCACCGCCCCCACGGAGCCCGCCCCCGCCCCTGCTGCGGGCCTTCTCTCTTCCCTCCTTCCTCCCCACACCCGTGCATGCATTCCCGACAGACACCCGTCACTGCCCCCACGGAGCCCGCCCCCGCCCCTGCTGCGGGCCTTCTCTCTTCCCTCCTTCCTCCCCACACCCGTGCTTCTCCCCTCCCCCGTCCTCCCTTCACTGTCTCCTAAAGAGCAGCGTAACTCTGTCTCCTTCACACTTGACCTCCTGCCAGCGCCCAGCCCTCAAGGTCCCACCCTCAACCCCAAGTTGAAAGGCCTTAGCGAGTTGTTTTTCCAGACCAGCACCATTCCCCGCCCCCAGGAGAATTCTGGAGCCAGGTGGTAAGCTCGAGATTCCGGCTCACTGCACGGGTCCTTGCAAGCACATGCAGCAGCCACCGCAACGGTTCTCAAGGGCAGGGTGCTCAGCGTCCCCCGACATGTACAAACTCCTCAAAACTGGGACTCTATCTTTCCATGTATAATTCAGTTTTGTTACAAATCATTTAAAAATATAGAAAATTATCCAAAATAACACTCACCGAAAAACCATGTAGGTTTAACAAATGGTAACACGATTGAATCTTCTTTTGAGAAATAAATTATTACAGCTGATAATAATGACAATAATTTCAACACTTATAGAGTGTTCAATATGTGCCAGCCTATGTACTAAGTCCTTCATATGTATCAACCCCTTTAAATCTCATAAAATCTGTGAAGTATGTATTACTATTGTCCCACTTCATAGACAAGGAACCTGGGCACAGAAGTGGTAAGTTACTAATAAATGAGACTTCCCTGGCAGTCTAGTGGTTAAAACCCCACCTTCCAATGCAGGAGGCCCAGGTTCGCTCCCTGGTTGGGGAACTAAGTTCCCAAATGCCACAGGCTGCTGCCAAAAAAAAAAATTATTTTTAAAGAGATATATAAATATATGAGCCAAATTGTAAGCCCAGGCAGGCTAGACTAGATCCAATTCTGGAATCATATTTGATGTATTATTATGCTTAGAATATAATAATTACCCAACAAATATTTGTTGAAGGAATGAATAAAGCTCATTAATTTCGTGAGTCAATAAATCCATGACTGGCTTGCAGTGCTGGGAGAATCAAGCTTGAGGAGGTGATCAGAGCTCTTTGTGAGACCACCCAAGCCATAAGGATCGTACATTTTCTGTTGAAATGCAGCTAGCTTGGTTCCCGGATGTTTTCTGTCTCCCTCATCTGGCAGCTTCCTGCAGGGAGAGCCGTCCCTCTTGTATTAGCTGTTGCTGCCGGACAACTCATCCCAGTGTTAGGTGCCTGAAAGCAAGGAGCCCGTTCTCTCTCGCGGTCACCATGGCTCAGGGGGGACTCGGGCCCCTGCTCCACCTCCCCGGAGCCCGGATGGGTCCCGGAGGACTGGGAGCCGGGTCAGCGGGCATCCGCTCACCTGCACGGCGGCTGTGGCTGAGGCGCTGTCAGCCGGCTCTTCCTTACAGCATCGAGGCTGGGGCCCAAGGGCGAGGGACTCAGAGAATTAGGCAGAACCGTGTGATCTTTGATGACCTCAGAAGTCACGTGGTATCACTTCCACCTCCTTCTCCTGGGCAGGGAAATGTCCAGGGTCAGCCTGGGTTCAAGGGAAGGGGAGGCAGATGCTTGCCCTCGGTGGGGGCACGTCGCCCTCACAGTGTCAGGAGAGCAGGCAGGAGGCAGACGTGAACCGCGGGGCTCAGAAACGCACACTGTACCGGTTTTCTTTCCACTGGAGAACCTTTGATTCCTAGCCTGAACTGGATCCCGTTAAAATGAATGAGAATATACGAATCTTCAGTCCCATGGATGTGTAACATACAGTACAATTGATACAATCAATAATATGGTGATAACTTTGTGTGGGGAAGACGGTCATTAGGCTTTCCATGGTGGTCATTTCATAATGTATGCAGAGGTCAGTCATTCTGTAGCAGAAAGTGGTATGGCAACAGGAGTTCAATAAAAATAAATAAATTACCATGGGGAAAAAATTTAGTAAATAAAATACACTAGAGTGGACTTGATCAGCGTGTCCACTGTTAGAGCAGGAGAAGCAAAACCGACCGTAAGGTCACCTCCAGTCCAGCTGGTTCCATGCTCTTCTCTTTCCCTGTTCAAACGCTATCAGACCTTAAGACACTGAACCTGCAGGCTGCTGAAGTCCTCGCCAGTCTCCCTTTCCGTCCTTCCAGAGTGTTTTTCTCTGCCGTGATGTGGTCAGTTCCTCCCTCCGCTTCACTTTGTCTCCTGAACCCAGGTCCAAGGTCGTGAGGCTGCAGGTCTATGGTGCCAGCCCCACCCACGGTCTCATCAGTGAACCTGACTCAGGATCCGGTGCAGATCAGGGTGCTGCACCTCCCTCATCCACACGCCAAGAGCGGCTGCCTGGCTGGTCCATGCTCCCACGATGGAGCAGAGTAGCCCACACCTCGAAGAAGTAAAGGCAGCAAGCCTATTTGCCAGTTACTCTCTGTGTCCTGATAGAGAATACCTGCTTCCCCGAATGGAGCATGGAAATGTAATAAAGTGGAAAAGCCTCTGAAAGAGGAGGTTGTGACATCTTTGCTCAGAAGGAGAGGGGCAGATAGGTTTTCACACTCACAGCGCACACCTGGGGCTCTTCTGAGTGGCGGTAAGTGGAGTAAACCCTTCGTGTTTTCTTCAGTTGCAACCAGAGAAAGTGCTAAGTGTGCTGAGTTGGAGATGATCTGCTAAGGTTCTCGGTGCCCTGAGTATATGAAACACCCAGGCTCGGGGCAGCGCTGCCTTATCTGGAACTGTTCCTAGACTGAGCGCGGGAGAAGACCGTGTCTAGACAGCATCACTGCTGCTCGTTCTGAAGGCAAGCCAGCCTTTCTTCGTCCTGCGACCACTCGGCTCCACTGTCCCTGCTTAAACAGCTTTGTGACGTGGCCACGCTTTTCCTAAGGAATGAGTTATTTAAGCACTCTAATGTAATCATCCCAAGACGATCTTCCTTCATCGATTTAATAAAGAAAATTAAAGCGTGTTTTCTTTTTGTTAATATTTTCAACTGCCATCTGCTTTCAATGTGGATCTAATAAGACACCGGAAAGTATGAGAAACAGATCATGTTGACAAAGGAGTCTCTCTCTTTTTTAAAAAGTGTGTGAATAAAATTTTGAAATACCCATGAGGGGTGCAAAAAATAATCTACCAGACTTTTTAGTTGAAAGAGATTTTATTTCATAGCAAGAGCTGGTCATGTAAAACGATTCTTTCAAATATAGACCCCAGGCTTCCGGGTAACTGTGTTATTTTTAGGACAAAGAAGGTGTTTTCTTCTCATTTATTGTTTTCCAGAAACCCTTCGAAGTCTGGTTTTCAGTCCTACGTGTGTGTCTGGATACTGACACAGACACACCCGCCCCACCCTGTAGCTGCTGCTGCCGTGTTTGCTGGATGGTTGGTTGGTTGGTTGACCCGACTGAAATGGTCCTGCAAAGTCTAGCTTCCGGCTGTGCCAGCCTTTCATGCACTTGCTCGGTTTTCTGCCACCTTGTTCTTCCTTTTTGGCCTGGGCCCCCAGGAAGTCACTTCTGCTGTATATAAGCTAGTTATTGGTCAAAGCTGTGCCTGACTTACTGCTATGCTCAGTATTCTCTAATAACTGTGAGATGTCGATGAAATCTTACTAAAGAAACAGGAACCTGCCTAAAGTTGCAAAAACACGGCTGCAATCTTGGTCTCTGAGCACACATTACTTTAAATAATTATTCAAGTTCTAGAAACTGTCCTTCAGATTTCAAACTTTAAATTGAAAATAAACATGAAATCCGTCATTTACTGACCCAATACTGGATACCTAGATGGATGGATGGCTGACGGATGGAAACTGAAAGATTTATTCCATTGGTGTGCGGTGCTTTGTTATCATGGGAGATTAAATAGAAACAATGAAAAACAAAGCAAAAACAGAAGCTGTGCTTGATCCCCCAGGGCTGGTCAGGTTCTGACCTGGTACAGTGGTTCGTGTGGGGCTGGGAGTTGCTGTTAGTTTGGGGGTCCCTTAGAGTCCCGTGACTGCTCCTCTCTGACGGCCCCCAGGGGCAGGGGTGCGCCTTAGGCATTACACAGTCCTCAGCCTGCCGGGGCCACTGGGCTCGCGTTTCTGAGCCTGGCTCCTGGGAGCTGCCCTTGTGTCAGGGGACTCCGCTGTCAGTCCGTATTCGGTCGGGGGTTGTGGCTAAGCCCCTCGAGTCCCTGGGTCTGTCTGAGACCTGGGGAATGCTTTCGGGTCCACTCACATCCTGCTGTCATTGCCCACCCCCACCCCGGCCCCCTGGGGCCTAGAGAACGTGCACAGAGTTGACTGGGATCCCCGGAGGTCTCCAGGGAGGCCTCCGCCTGGTTCTGTTAAACTCCGGTCCGCGTGGCTGCTTTTCTTGCATCAGACTTACCAGCCTCTCCACTTCCTCCAGGACCCCCGTGGGTGACGACATCATTACACATGGAGCTCTCCGCTCCACTCCGGTTCAAGCGGTCCTCCCAGCAGAGTCCTCTAGGTCACCTCCCCCACCCGTGGGTGACGAGACCCTGATGTGTGGAGCTCTCCACTCCACTCCAGTCAAGCAGTCCTCCCAGTAGAGCTCTGAGCTCTGTATCTTTAAGCTTACTTTCCCCACTCCCTTCACCCTCCCCTCCACCCTTGAGCTGATGCTCTGCACCACTACTCAGGCCTGGGGTCAGGGGCCCACTTTCCCCAAAGTAATAACCCCGCCTCTTAACAACTGTATGGTCTTCCCAGGTGGCTCAGATGGTAGACGATCTGCCTGCCAATGCAGGAGACACGGGTTCGATATCTGAGTCAGGAAGGTCCCCTGGAGGAGGGCGTGACAACCCACTCCAGTATTCCTGCCTGGAGAATCCCATGGACAGAGGGGCTGCAGCCCTGGGGGCTGCAGTCGTTGGGGGTCTCACAGAGTCGGACACGACTGAGTGTGCACACATGTTACAACCATATGCTGGGGGGCCGGCCCTGGCAGCTCTGGTTTCTTGGCTTCTTCCTTGCAGCAGGGAGCCTCTGCCCAATTAGCCCATAAGCTAGGCTGGGGTGGGGTGACAGTGACCCCGAGTTTTCTCCTCCAGAGACTGTGAGGAGGCGGGCGGGGAGAGGGACTCTGGTGCTCTTGGCTGTCCTGACCAGAGGAGGGCTCCCCTCCTGCAACAGGGGAGCAGGCGGCCTGAGCCTGCCCCCCCAGGGAAATCCGCAGCCTCAACCTGGGAGTGGGGCCCACCGCAGCAGAGGGTCCCGGGAGGCCCGCCCCACTACAGAGCTGTGGGTGCAGGCCAGGAAGTGGGTGCACTCCAAACGCCACTAATGTTCACTGTTCTTTCTAAGGTTTTCTTGAATGACTAATTTTTCATTTGTTGCCCACCTTTTGAGCAGTCTCTAGAGACTCTAAATGATTGCTTGTTTTGTAATTTTCACCAGTTAAATTCTGCTTTGCTGGAGAGAGGGTCTGCTGAGGCCTTCCTCCTTCATTCGGGAAGTCCTTGTTCTTCACTGATACTTTCTTTACCTCTGTCTTTAATCGAGCGATGAGCCCTTGACCACTCCATCTGGGAGGCTGTGAGATGAGAAACCGTGGGAAATAGTGACATGCGGACGGTACCTGAAAAGAGTGCCTTACAAACGCCGGGTGCTTCTTCAGATTTCAAATGATTCATATATTTTTGCTTCCTCCCCCTCAAAGTTATCAAACAGAATGTGTGCGGCTCATTTCATTGTATACCATGAATATGTGACATGCCGCATTTTCAAATTGGAAGGAGACATCAGACAACTGAAGGCGTAACTCCCAGGAGAGCAGAACTTGCTCTTCTAGTTTTCCAATTTTTGTGCGAAATAGGAAACGGTAGTCAAACAACAAATGATGTCTTTAAAATGGTGTTTTAAAATTGAGTGCTGTTTCTGGGCATCACAAATTATTCATAACTCAGCAGGGTCATCGCAAGCTTCATGTTCTCAAAGGAATGCATTTTCTTTTCCAATACACAGGCCCCAGTAGACAAAGAGTTGAATTAAGACTTTCCCTCCTATCAGCAACAATGTCGAAGTTTGGACTTGAGAAAGAATACAATTTCAAATGAAAAGCACTCAAATATAACATTCTAAAATAGATAACTTTATACTTAAACAGTTATCATGTTAAAAGAACTAATCATATTTCATTTTCTCCAGGGAAAAATAAAACCACCATATTTAATAACTCTTGCCTGGAAAATCCCATGGATGGAGGAGCCTGGTGGGCTGCAGTCCATGGGGTCGCTAAGAGTCAGACACGACTGAGCGACTTCACTTTCACGCATTGGAGAAGGAAATGGCAACCACTCCAGTGTTCTTGCTTGGAGAATCCCAGGGACGGGGAGCCTGGTGGGCTGCCATCTATGGGGTCGCACAGAGTCGGACACGAATTAATGTTCTTGCTTGGAGAATCCCAGGGACGGGGAGCCTGGTGGGCTGCCATCTATGGCGTCGCATAGAGTCGGACACGAATTAAGTGACTTAGCAGCAGCAGCAGCCATACTTGTTCCACTGGGATGGGAGAGTTTGAGTCTGATAAGTTGTGAATTATTTTTTAAAAATATCAATGTAACTCTAATGGTATACTAATAAATTTCCATTCACAGAGCTTCCAATCTTTTATTCATAACCTGTAAGGAGTGTGGTATGGAGCTGTGACTAAAGTTTCTTGAAGGTGATTCTAATAGCTTTGCCCATTTCCGTAGCTGTATGTATCTCAGCCACAGGTGACTGGGCAGCTGTTCCTTAATGCCTGGCAGCATCCTGTAAACCTTTCAGAAGCAATTGGCTCATGGAAAGCCATAGCATGCTAAGATTGTAAACCCCAGGGAAACTGAGACAGGAAAATCAAGCAATTTTTCCCAAAGCCCAGGCTCAATAATGCTCAGTCGCTTCAGTCGTGTCTGACTCTTTGCGGCCCCATGGACTGTAGCCCACCAGGCTCCTCTGTCCATGGGATTCCCCAGGCAAGAATACTGGAGTGAATTGCCATGGCCTCCTCCAGCAAATCTTCCTGACCCCCTCCAGCAGATCTTCCTGACCCAGGGGTCAAATCCACGTCTCCTGCGCCTCCTGAATTGCAGGCAGATTCTTTACCGCTGAGCCACCAGGGAAGCCCAATAACTGGTGGAGACAAAACTAAAACCCAGGTCTCCCCATTTCCTCTGGTGGCTTCTCCCCACATTAAGTCAGACACATTATGTCCTGAAATGATAAAAAGGATGCAAGCAGACATCCCGTAATGGTAACATGGGTTTTTGACCCTTCAGTTGATAGGGTTTTCCTAAGCTTTCTCCTTGCACGGTGCTTTGAAGCAGTGGTGCTTGTCGTCAGAGTGTTGACAGTCTCACTGTGAAGACAAGGAGGGCGAGGCTTCGTTTAAGGGTCTGCCCAGCATCACACTGGTGGGGGCAGGGGTCCAGAGTCTGAACCCAGACCTGCCACCCACACGAGTGTTTCAGACCCTGAGTGGGACCCAGTGCACACTGATGACCGAGGTGCTACAGGAGCCACATGGATGCACCAGACAAGCCCTGCCCTCCATGTTGCACACCCACCCAGCCTCCCGCACGCCTTCCCATCGCATGTATCTACACCACACATGCCCGGCTCGAAACTGCCACCAAGACTCTCCCAGCCTCAGTCAAAGTCCGCCAACATTTTACCTTGGAGTAAGTTATTCAATCTCTCCGTGACTTGGTTTTCACTTTTAAAAAAGCTAAACATTCCCAACCTATGATCCAGCAATCCCACTCCTGGGCATATATCCAGAAAAAAAAAACAAAACATAATTTGAAAACATACATGCACCCCAATATTCATAGCGGCACTCTTTATACTAGCCAAAGCATGGAAGCTACCTAAGTGTCCTTTGGCAGATGAATGGAGGAAGAAGACGTGGTCTATGGCAAGACGCGGTCCATGTGTATCGATACAATGAAATATGACTCAGCCGTTAAGTATGACTGAGACATGACTCAGCCGTTAAGAAGGAAACAATGCCGTTTGTAGCAACATGGGCGGACCTAGAGGTTGTGGAACTAAGTGAAGTCAGAAAAAGGCAAATGTGACATGGCTTATATGGGGAATCTAAAAACTGATACAAATGAACTTATGAAACAGGAACAGACTCACAGACTCTGCAAACAAAGGTATGGTTGCCACAGGGGAAAGGTCGGTGGGGGAAGGGATGCATCTGGGGATTGAGACGGGCACACACGCTCTACTACACAGAAAACAGAGAACCAGCAAGGACCCCCCGGCAGCATGCGGGACTCTGCTCAGTGACCTGTACAACCCAAAAGTGAAAAGAGTCTGAGCAAGGACACAGGGGCGTGCATAACCGAAGCAGTTTGCTGTCACCAGAAACCAACACAAGACTGTAAATCAACTGCACTTCAATATAAAAAATTTTTAATGTTTTAAGTTAAAACCAAAGCACTCCCGACCATAATAAAGAGCAGCAAAGACCAGCTGATTACATCACAAATACAAGACACTAACGTGCAAGAGTGGCCCGTGGCGCCGTGAGCAACACTCTCCCAGCATCTCTGCACAACAATGCCCTTGTTCTCCGCTGGACTAAGTCCACACTGAGTCTAGTCTCACCAAGACGTCTTAGTCTCTGTCTGGGTAGCCTGTATCTTTCTCTATGAAAAATAACTCTCATATAGTATCTACACATGGTTGGATGGCGTCACCTACTCAATGGACATGAGTTTGGGTCAACTCCGGGAGTTGGTGATGGACAGGGAGGCCTGGCGGGCTGCAGTCCATGGGATCGCAAAGAGTTGGACATGACTGAGCAACTGAACTGAACTGAACACAACCCCATGTGCATTGAGAACAAAGGCTTTGAGGGTAAGAAAAGACGTGACTGCCAGGAATTTCTGCAATTCGAGTCACCTCTCCTTTATATGAAGGAAATTAGTTCATTTCCTAACACTGAACAGAGCACAGTGGTCAAAAGAGTGGTAAAATAATAGAAAGAACAGGGGAGGGTTGTCTTTGAGAACGAGCGTTTCAGTAATGTTACATAAAAAACCACTCCCAGGGCTCCCCTTGTGGCTCAGTGGTAAAGAACCCACCTGCCCATGCAAGAGAAACAGGGTCGATCCCTGGTCCGGGAAGATCCCTTGGTTGCCACAGAGCACCTAAGCCCCTGAGCTGCAGCTACTGAGCCTGTGCTCCAGAGCCGGGGATCCCCAGCGACTGAAGCCCGTGCACCTGGAGCCCGCTCTGCAACAAAAGAAGCTGGCACAGCGAGCGGCCCAGCACCGCAGCTAGAGAGGAGCCCCGCAGCAACGAAGACCCAGCACAGCCAAAAACACCCCAGAACGTAATGGCTTCAGTCAAGCTTTATCATTTCTCAGAAAGCGGCGTCTCAGCAGGGTCCCATAGGTGACTGTCATCTGTCGGCCGCAGCTATTGGCCAGGGGCGTCCTCGTCCTCCACGGCCTCTTACGTGGCCCCCGTGGATGCAGGCAGGCCTCTTAGGGAAAAGCTGGCGAGGGCGCACCCCCACTGCAGGCTGTGGGTCAAAGCACGTTGCCAGAGTCAACTCAGATGCGAGAGGGGGCCAGCAGGCCCCAGCTCTAGATGGGGGAAGTGATGAGCTCCTTCAGAAAGGGGAGCCGTCACGGGTGGCTGTCTTTGTAGGCTCCCTCCCACAGAGGGAGTTAGGAAATGGGAACCTGTGACCTCTGTTTTCAAACTCCAGACCTGCAGACGAGGTAGCGGAGCGGGGAGAGGCTGCAGAGTTGTCAGAAGGCTCCAGCAGCTCTGAAGACTGCAGCTCGGCACTTCTAGTTAACAGAGGGAGTGACCTGCTCTGAGGTCTTCTGGAAATTCAGCAGGACGGCACCACCATATTCCCACTCCCCTCACCCTGGGCAGGGACCGAAACAGGGCTAAGTGAGGTAGAGAGTATCAGCGATGGAGCTGTGTCCCTTTCAAAATTCATAGGTTCACGTCCGAAAGCTCAGCACCCCAGAAGGTGTCAGAAAGGCTAACACCGAAAAGCCTGTTAGATCCCAAGAACAAATGTTGGTAAGAATGTGCTGAAAAAAAAAACCCTTATACACTGCTGGTGAGAATGCAAACTGATACAGCCATCTTGGAAGACAATACGGAGTTTTTCCTCAAAAAGCTAATATTAGAACTACCCTGCTGCTGCTGCTGCTAAGTCGCTTCAGTCGTGTCCGACTCTGTGTGACCCCATAGATGGCAGCCCATCAGGCTCCCCTGTCCCTGGGATTCTCCAGGCAAGAACACTGGAGTGGGTTGCCATTTCCTCCTCCAATGCATGAAAGTGAAAAGTGAAAGTGAAGACGCTCAGGCGTGTCTGACTCTTAGTGACCCCATGGACTGCAGCCCACCAGGCTCTAGCAATTCCACTCCTGAGTATATATCTGAAGAACCTGGAAAACTAATTCCAAGAGACACAAGCACGTCCAGGTGCACAGCAGCATTATTTACAACAGCCAGGACATGCAAGCAACCCGTGTCTACCCATCAGCAGAGGCAGGGATAAAGAAGGTATGGTACACACACATGGAGTACACACGCATGGAGTACACATGCATATGGAGTACATGCATATGGAGTATACATGCATGGAGTATACATGTATGGAGTACACACGTGAATGAAGTACACGCGTATGGAGTACACATGCGTATGGAGTACATGCGTGTGGAGTATACATATATGGAGTATACATGTATGGAGTACACATGCATGGGGTATACATGTATGGAGTACACATGTGAATGAAGTACACGTGTATGGAGTACACATGTGAATGAAGTACACGCGTATGGAGTACACATGCGTATGGAGTACACACGCATGGGGTACACGTGTATGGAGTACACATGCGTATGGAGTACATGTGTATGGAGTACACACACATGGGGTACACGAGTATGGTGTTCTCCTCACCCACTGAAACAACGACGTGTTGCCACCTGCAGCAACATGGGTGGACTTGGAGGGGATCACGCTTAGTGAAGTAAGGCAGGCAGGGAAAGACAGATACTGGATAATAGATTCCACAGGAGAGCGAGCGAAACAAAAAGAAACAGACTCAGATACAGAGAACAAACTAGTGCTGGCTCCCGGGAGGGCAGGGAAGGGGGAGGGGCAAGATCAGGAGGAGATTAAGAGGAACAACTACTGTGTGTAAAAGAGATAAGCTGTGAGGATACATGCATAGCACAGGGAATACCGTCAACCTTTTGAAATAACTTTAAAGGGAGTATAATCGATACAAATATTGAAATCACTGTGCTGTGTATCTGAAACTATATACTGTAAGTCAACTGTATTTCAATGTAAAAAAAAGAAGATCCCAATCCAGTGGGAGTGAATAATAATTATATCCACTGTGAATAATAATAAAATTCAATGTGAATAATAATAATCATAATTCATAATAAGAGAGCCATGAAGTTAGAGGAGGCTGTGGGTGGGCCCTGACCCACAGCCGGTGTCCCGAGCAGGGGCTGAGGCCACGCAGGAGACGCGGGGGCCCTGCACAGAGGGGCGACCGTGGGCAGAGGCAACAGAAGGGGGACCACAGCCAGCGAGGAGAAAGCGGCTCTGGGACAACAACTTCTGCTGTTTAAGCCACAAGGATCGTGGTGTTTTGTCAGGGCAGCCGGGCCTGCGGGAGGGGCCCCGGGGAGTCGGGGGAAGGCCTCCAGCCAGGAGCGCTGCTGGAGGCCCCAGGGCTGGTGTGGACGCTGACAGGGCATGGGTCCTGAGACCCAGATGGGGTCGCACGGGGGAGATGCGGCCCAGCCTCGTGGAGCCCTCTCTGTGCCTACGTCTGTGCCTACACAAACTGGAATTAGATGCCAGCACTGAAAACAGGGGATTTTACCCTGTGATCACCTTGGCCCAGTGGTAGAGAATCTTCCTGCTAACGTAGGAGACGCAAGAAACATGGGTTTGATCCCTGGGTCAGGAAGACTCCCTGGAGGAGGGCATGGCAGCCCACTCCAATATTCTTGCCTGGAGAATCCCATGGACAGAGGAGCCTGGTGGGCTGCAGTCCGTAGAGTCACAAAGAGTCAGACAAACCAATCATGCACGCATTTCATTTCCACCTATTTGGGAAGAGAACCCAAAAGAGAACAGATAGACTATATGCATAGCCGAGTCACTGATGCACACCTGAAACTAACACAGCACTGTGAACCAACTAGACTCCAGAAATTCAAAAAACCTTTCAATGCTTATCAACAACCCCTCCCCCCAAAAAAGAGGATTTCCAGCTTCTCTTGGAAAATCAGTAGAACTGGCCTCCCTGGCCCTGTGTTAGAAGGGCCTTGGTTCCCACCTGAATCCTAGTCGTGGAAGCTGAGTTCTGTGAATTACAAGTGGAAAGAAAAATGAGCACATTCTATCAGATGATGGTACTTTGGAATTTGGGGATTGGAAGTTTTCATGGTAATTTCCGTCTTGTCATTATTGTAGTTCAGTTCAGTCACTCAGTCGTGTCTGACTCTTTGCGACCCCATGGACGGCAGCACGCCAGGCCTCCCTGTCCATCACCAACTCCCAGAGCTTGCTCAAACTCAATCTCCATCAAGTCGGTGATGCCATCCAACCATCTCATCCTCTGTTGTCCCCTTCTCCTCCTGCCTTCAGTCTTTCCCAGCATCGGGGTCTTTTCCAGTGATTACAGGGTCGTTACTGTAAAGAGAGTGTGATTCACCTGCTCAACCCTGTTCCTTGTGATTACAGTGGAGGAAGTTAGATAATTGCCATATCCAAAAGATGTGGAATCTTCCAATGCCCCAGCTAGGGCTTTTAAAGAGTTTTCATGATCTTAAACTGAGTTTTCATAGGTGTTTCTATTTCTGGAAGACATTGGAATAGCTTTAAGTGTACGTGTGTGTTCAAATTGTTTCTCACTTGATGCTCTCAGATATGCTTCGGCAGCTTATAAATTCCTGCTTTGGTGTAATGAACACTCGTTATAATTTGCACATCAAACAAGAGGGCCCAGTTCCTCTAGCTGAGGGAGATTGGTTGAATTTCTAGGCTTTTGAGAAACCCACAACAATCCCGGTTGTTAATGTTCTTTCTACAGAATGTCTCAGACAGAATTAGCAACAGTTAGGGCTCAGATGGGCTTCTCAGACGGCGCTTGTGGTCAAGAACCCACCTGCCAATGCAAGAGGCGTAAGAGATGAAGGTTCAATCCCTGGGTCAGGAAGATCCCCTGGAGGAGGAAATGGCAACCCACTCCAATATTCTTGCCTGAAAAATCCTACGGACAGAGGAGCCTAGAGGGCTACAGTCCATGGGGTACCAAAGACTCAGACACGATCGAAGCGCCTTAACACGCACGCAGGGCTCAGATAGGAGTTGCTTTCCTTTCTTCCGAGGCACCTGGTGGGTTTGCAAGCGGATCACCGCGGTGCCCGGGGTACAGTAGGCACTTAGAGACTCCGGAGCCGCTCTTTCCTGGGCATTGGCTGTTTCATCTCCACTTGGGAGGGCTGGTTCTAGAACAGGAGGGTCCCTGGTGGTTCACAAAGAACTCCCAACAGCACAAAGGCACAGCCGCTGACTGGGATGGCTCCCTAGGGCCTCTGTCCCATCCTGTCCCCATCCTTGTCTCGCAGGGACCCCCGCTGCACCCACCCCGCCTCCACAGAAGCCCCACCCCGTGGCCCCTTGGGGTTCTCGGGGGACTCCCTCACGCATCCCTGGACCCACCCTCGCCTGTAGGAAGCCTCGGATGGCAGGGCTGTCCCCACCAGGCCCATCAGGGTGGGGGGCATCCCCGATCCAGCCTGGCCCGTGGAAGGCAGCCCCCTTCCCACAGGGCTGTGCCTCAGCCACCCGCTGGCCAGGCCTGCGGCAAGCACGGCCTCCCACCCTGACCAGCCAAGGTTCCTGGCCTCCTTCATCAGGAGAAAGAGGTCAGACGCCAGACAAGAAACCCAGGCCAGGCTTTCTTGGGGCCCCGCCGCACAGCAGGCCCTGAGCACGAGTACCAGGCTCCCCAGCCCGCTCCCTGGTGGTGCAAGCTGGTCCCCCAGATGGTGACTGCAGGGGTGGGTCCGGGGCTCAGGCCAGAGGGGTGGCTGAGTGGGCCAGTGAGAGTTGCTCAGTCATGTCCAACTCTTGTGATCCCGTGGAGTGTAGCCCACCAGGCTCCTCCGTCCTTGGGATGCTCTGGGCAAGAACCCTGGAGAGGGTTGCTATTCCCTTCTCCAGGGCATCTTCCCGACTCAGGGATGGAATTGCATCGCAGGCAGACTCTTCACCGTCTGAGCCACCAGGGAAGCCCCCCCATGGCAACACCCCTGCAGCAGGAGAGGCCGCACCAGGGCTCACCCAGGAGAAGGTTAGAACAAGGTGGGCGTCTGCTGGCATCAGGGCTGGCATCGCTGCTCTGCTGAGGGTCACCTTCGTGGCCTGGGGCTGTCACGGCCGCCGTGGCCACCGTGTCTGTGGTCGGGAGCGGGGAGGTGGGACGCAGCGTTTCCATCGAGGACGCACAGATCTTCCCAGCAGCCCGGCCACCACTCCCTCTCGCATCTCAGTGGCCAGAGCTGAGGATGTGACCATCCTCCCTGCTGGGAGTGGGCCCAGCCCCCGCTGCTCGGTCAGATGTGAATAAGGAAACAGGAGGACCGGGTGCTCTGGCCAGCATCTCGGGACCCAGCAGGGCCCCTTGGGAATGGAGTCAGCACTGCGGATAGCAGCACAGAGTCGGACCGGGTCCTTCAGCTCATCGCTGAGTGCCCGCAGCTGCCCAGAAGCCCTCGCCTGACCGTCTACAGACTCCCAGGCACAGGAGGTTAGCAACTTTCTCACGCTCAGTCAATTGGGTTGAATGTTCTGTTACCCTGAACGTCTCCAAGGGCTCCTAACGTGATGCTCCTTTTAGAGACGAGGAGGCTGATATCCGAAGGGAGGACGGAACCTGACCGAGGTCGCGTAGCTGACGCGGCAGAGCTGGGCTCGGGACCAAGGGCTGACTTTTGCCTCCACACCCTGCAGTTAATCCAGCTTTTCACTGCCATCGCTGATTCACATACTTCTGATGTTGTAAGAACTGCTCAGACATGCCGAACTTACTCAAAAACTTGTCTTTGACTTTTCGGGCTTCCTCCATGAGTTCAGGACTGGGCCATTTCCTGTGGAACCGGGTTCTCTAGAACATCAGTAGACTTGCACAAATCACATTCAAGTCAAATCTGCAGATTTATTACTAGTTTTCAGGGTGACATCAGTTTTGTTTAGTTTTGTTTTGTTTTGTTTTTAAATAGGCAGTAATGATGCCTGGATATAAAACAAAGATATGCTGGATAGTGAGTTCCAATGTTATCTTATCTCAGTGGACAAATGTGCCCTACCTGTGGGAGCGGTGTGGGCAGGGAGTGGCTGCTGAACATCCGTGAATTCTCATACTGTGAATAAAAGGATGTGGATGCAGCAGTATAATCAACAAAAGTCTAAGACCTCCTTCTCAAACAGCTTACGGCCCGAGACCTGGATGGAATCAGGAGAGCAGCTGTCCTAGCCTCCTGCCCGCCGTGACAGGAGTCCTTCCAACACCCCAGGACTGGCCCCTCGGAAACATTCCGGGTGAGGACAGCCTTCCCCATCCTTCCTGTCCGAAAGCTTCTGATATTGTACTGATTGCACATTTTGTCATAAACAATGTCGGTCTTCTTCAGAACACAGTGGATAGCAGCTTGTCAAAAGACAGATGGTAGCAAATGTGGGAAAGCCTTTGTCATGTTTACTCCCAAGAAGATGCCATGATGAGCCACCAGGAGGTGCCCCCCACCAACCAGGTGACCAATCCTGTACTCCTTCACCCAGAGCTAACCTGAGATAGAAATGGATACACAACCTGTCTATGAACTGGATGTAGGTGAAGAGTTACTTTGGGCTTCCCGGGTAATTCAGCTAGTGAAGAATCCTCCTGCAATGCAGGAGACCTGGGTTCAATTCCTGGGTCAGGAAGTTCCCCTGGAGAAGGGATAGGCTAAGCTACCCACTCCAATGTTCTTGGGCTTCCCTGGTGGCTTGGATGATAAAGAATCCACCAGCAATGCAGAAGACCTGGGTTCAATCCCAGGGTTGGGAAGATCCCCTGGAGAAGGGAAAGGCTACCCACCCCAGTATTCTGGCCTGCAGAATCCCATGGACAGAGGAGCCTGGTGGGCTCCATGGGGTTGAAAAGAGTCAGACACGACTGAGTGACTAAGCACAGCACACAAGGAGTTACCTCAACGTGTTGTTTGACTCAAAGGTGACCTTTGAGAGGGAAGGATGACCTTCTAAAAACTACCTCCGTTGTTTACCAAAGCACAGATGGGTTTGGTGTTCAGAGTTCGCTCACAGACCAGCAGTCTCCACCCACACTCTCCCTGTCTCTAAAGATGCTCTCTAGAGGCAAGCACTTTCGAATCTTCTAGCTATTTCTTCTGGTGTTTGTACTTCTATTTCTCATCCTGTGTCAATATTGTTATCTCTTGATTTTTCCTTTTTTTTTGGGGGTGGGGGTGGGGGGTGGGGTCGAGGGAACCAAACAAAACTAAGTAGTTTAATTGCGTGCCAGAAAAAAGTTAGGACTACTGATCATTTGATTGAAGTCGCTCAGTCGTGTCTGACTCTTTGCGACCCCATGGACTGTAGCCTACTAGGCTCCTCTGTCCAGTGGATTTTCCAGGCAATAGTACTGGAGTGGATTGCCATTTCCTTCTCCAGCGGATTTTCCCGAACCAGGGATCGAACCCGGGTCTCCCGCATTGTAGACAGACGCTTTCCCGCCTGAGCCTCCAGGAAAGTCCGGGACTAGTGACAAGAATACGCAGAACTATGCAGCTGCCCACAAAGTAAAGTTTACAATGTCTGGAATCCCATCAGCAATTACGAAGCTTGCAAAAAAAAAAAAAAAAAACAAGCATTCTGTTTTGCCCAACAGGGACGGACAACCCAAAATAAAGAGAAAAACCGTGAGCTTTCTTTCCCTCTTACACGTCATCTGTTTTTTCCCCTCGTGCAGAAAACGAGGGTTAAGGGTGTGCACACCTCCCCGCCCCGCCTGCTGTCTCCCCGCCCCGCACACCCGGGCCCGCCCTCTCCTGGCTTCCAGACTTGGCGACGGCACAGGCTTGGGCGAGTCCACGTGGAGTATTTACACTTTGAGGACGATGTAGATCTTGTTCACAGCTGAGCCGGGCCACGGAATTCAGAAGGAATAAAGAGGTGCGAGCTGACCTCACGGGCAGAGCGAGCTCGGGTGCAGGCCGGGTGCGCAGGGCTCTCTGGAATGTTCCCGACAGTCACCCGGACCGCGGGGCAGGGCTGCCCCTGTCTGCCCATGTCCAGACCAGGCGGGCTCCTGGGGAGGCAGGTGGGGCTTCCTTCCTGAGGGCAGGCGGAGGTGGCGGTCCGCGCAGAAGCCGAACAAAGAGCAGGAGCGCAGGGAAACCGAAGGCTGCGGATCGACGCCCCAGCGCCCTCCGCCCGCAGACTTCTTCCTCCCCCCGGGCTCTGGCAACGGCAGACAAGGATCCAGTGGAGCGCTTTCCTCCTTCCAGGCGACTCCCCGTCCTCGCGCCCTTCAGTGACTCACTAGCCTCCGTGTGCTTCTCTGCCGTGGACGCGGCGGCGGGAGCAAGGCCCTGCGCTCCGCGCCCTCCGGTGGTCCCGGGGCGCCCCGGGCCAGCACCTCTCCTCGGGGGTCCCTGGGGCAGCCGGGGTGGGGCGGAGGCGGGGGGAGTTCCAGGAGCCCTGACATGGAGTCACGCCTGCGGGGAAGGGGAGGCTTATGCTTGTCTGCCTTCACTTGGATTAAAGAGTCAGGGGGGTCTGTTTATAAAATAAACTGACGTGAACTTATTTACAAAATAGACTCACAAAGAAAGTGAATGAACGGTTACCTAAGGGGGAATGGGGGTGGGGAGATGCCTTAGGAGCTTGGGATTAAGAGACACCCATTAGCATACATTGAATAGTAAAACAAGGGCCTGCTGAACAGCACAGGGCTCTGTAGTCAACGTCTCGGAATAAACTACAATGGAACAGACTCTGGAAAAGAGAAGACAAATGTGGAACTAACAACACGAAATCAACTATTCCTCAACTTAAATAAATAAAATACCGTCTGATATCACTTACATGTGGAGTCTAAAACAGGACGCAAATGCACCTGTCTAGGAAGCAGAAACAGACTCACAGACGAGAGAGTAGACCCATGGCTGCCAAGAGGGAGTGGGGAGGGGAAGGATGGCTTGAAAGATTGGGGTGAGCGGATGCAAACTGTTTGTTATACAGAGAAACAGCAAGGTCCTGCTGCGTAGCACAGGGCTGTTACTGTTCAGGCGCTCAGTCGGCCGACTCTTTGCGACCACATGGACTGCACGGTCCACGCCAGGCTTCCCTGTCCATCACTATCTCCTAGAGCTTGCTCAAACTCATGTCCATTGAGTCAGTGATGCCATCCAGGGAACTATATTCAAAGTCCTGAGATAAGCCATAATGGAAAAGAATATAAAAAAGAATGTATATATATGTGCGTGTGTGTGCGTGTATGTATAACTCAGTTACTTTGCTGTACAGCAGAAACTAAGACAACATTGTAAATAAACTATACTTCAATAAAAAAAATCTTTTTAATGTTGCCACAAGGAATTAGGAATTCACATCCAAATGTAAGTTCCTCTAACGTCTACCAAATACAGTGGACTAAATCTTTAAGAAGTCCTCACTTACTAAAGCTCCGCATATGTGTTTGTACAAGAGGATGCAGTCTCTGCGCCTATCACTTTTATTTCTGCCCTAAGAAATTCTCCGTATTGTTCCTAAGTTTTAGTCTGCAGTCTCTTGATGGGAAAATAGAAATATCTAGGGATTTAATTACAAGTTCTAGTCCAAGAGTTATTTTTCAAGATGTATAGGGAGGAGTTGAACCCAGGAACACCTCACTGCCTTTTTTTCCCTTTTCTATTAATGGAAATGTTCAAATTACCTAAAAAACAAAAACCCAAAAAACAAGCACCTGAGTGTCCCTGTTCATTTTCAAACGCTCAGCTTCAGTTTCTAAACAACAAAAGTCCTCCGCTTCTGAAACTCACAGTTACTTTTCTAAGCAGCTTCCTTCGAGCGGTTCCCTTTTAGCGGCTTTCTTTTCCGGGTCTCTAAACCTGTGAAGATTCAGTTATGCAAAGGAGGTTACAAGTGCCGTCTTCAAAGGAGGGGAAGCCAGAAGTGGATGTGAAAAAAAGCCACGTGGGCCGTGGGGACTGTTTCTTGAGAAAGCAGACCTTCCTCTTGTCTTCATGAGACATGAGCAGACCTCGCCCCAGTCATGACGGACGGGTCAGATTTAGGGCTCGCCCTTGGCACTCAACTGGGCTCGACTAAAACTCAGCCAGTGGCAGAGGTGATGAAAGAATCCATCTGAGATGGGATTTGAGGCCACGTGGTAATAAGAGTTCACAAGAGGATTTTGCGGCCTGCAAAGGGGCTTTTACAAACGTTGAAATTTTAAGTTCTTTGAACAGCTGCGTGGTGACAAGAACAGTGGGGAATATTTGCTGAGTGCTGACTGCGTCAGGCCCTGCGTACGCGCCTTCCCTGGTTAACTCTTTTGACCCGCATGATTGGTCCTTCAGTATTGGCATCCGCTCCAATCACCTCTAAAGAAGTGGGCGGGGGCTTCGCCGGTGGCTCAGTGGTAAAGAATCCACCTGCTAATGCAGGAGCCGAGGGTTCGATCCCTGGGTCAGGAAGATCCCATGGAGGAGGGCATGGCAGCCCACTCCAGAATTCTTGCCTGGAGAATCCCATGGACAGAGGAGCCTGGCGGGCCACAGTCCACAGGGTCGCAGGGAGTCAGACAGGACGAAGCGACTGAGCATAATGAATATAATCACCACAGAGAGGAAGACAGGTCACGTGACAGACACGAGGCTGCGCTGGTACTTGAACCCCAGCATCCAGGCCCCCGGGTCTGTATTCTTAACCACTGTCCCACTATCAGGCAGTCAGTCCTCCTTTCCCACTCCAGGGAGGGCGTCCGGCTCATTTCACAATTCAAAGCAGAGACCCACAGCCTAGCTTATACAAGTCCACACGGCTAGCAAGGGGGCAGAAAAAAGTTAAAACTCTCGGGTCTAGCTCCAAGTCTGGTGAACCCACACATCGGACCACCTTCCCCCATCACCTAGCTTACCAGGCAAAGCTGGCGGGGACCCGTTTGTCTTTCTGGCAGACCGGGACTCGAGGGCATTCACCCGAGGCACAGAAATGAAGCAATCTCCAAAAAACTCCATCATCAAAATGAATAATAGCTATGCATTATTTTTAATCAAAATCAATATAATATTTGATGCAAATTTTACAAAATTAATTCAAAAAATTATAATCGGGATATCAACAATTTAAATAAAAGTCATCTCAGTCCAGTCCCAAATGCCTTTTCAAGACTTTCCCCCAGTTCTGGCAATTCTTAGTTATTCAATTTCTTCATGCCTTGCTCTTGAAGAAAGACTTGAAAATCGTAAAGTGTGAATCATTTATTCCAAGGGTATTTACATTTAATACCTCGGGCGTGAAGGAATTTGATTCAGTGAGAATTGCCAGGATTGGGGAAAGGACTTAAAAAGGAATTGGGACAGGACTCAGCTTTATCTTTTCTTTAAATGTTTGATTTTGTGCTCCCCATGGATTTCTGTATTAATTTTGATTTTTAAAAATATTATTTGAGAGACTTCCCTGGGAGTCTAGTGGTTAAGAATCCGCCTAACAGTGCAGGAGACATGGGTTTGATCCCAGATCCAGGAAGATCCCAGGTGCCAAGGAGCAGCTAAGCCTGTGTGCCCCACAACCTCAGACCGTGAGCCCCAGGGCCCAGGACCACACCCTCTGAGCCCGTGCGCCTGGAGCCTGCACTCTGCACCAAGAGAAGTCACTGCAGTGAGAGGCCTGCTCACCCCAGCTAGGGAGTAGCCCCCACTCCCCGCAGAGAAAGCCTGAGCGCAACAGTGAAGACCCAGCACAGCCAGAACTAAAAATAAAATTTTTAAAGCGTATTATTTGATTACTGAGTCTTGGGCAACCCGGTAAGTTTCGTTTGCATCTAGTATAGGGCCCGGAAATCGGTGAAGATGAGGTGTTTTCAAAACCAGGAATAACCCTAATATGAAGCTGCACACGGCGCAGTTGCAGGGTGGCGGGACCCTGGGCAGGCGCCCACCGTGTGCTGCCCTCTCTGCCTGGGTCCCAGAGAGGGTGCGACACCCTTGCATGACACTCTGAACACAAGAGAACTCAGAGCAGCTCAGTGAGTTGCTCAAGGCCAAACAGGAAGCAGGCTGGGAGCCAGGATCTGAGTCTGATTCTCTCTTCATGGCGAAGGCGGGGCAGTGGTCTGTCTGCAGTGAAACAGGGGTAAACAGGAGAGAGCATGGCGTTGCTGGACAGGCTTTCAGCGTGGCTCGAAGTTCCACGTGGCGGCCTTTCAGTGGGAAGAAAACCCAAAACAGACAAGCGCTTCGGGAGTAAATAGCACCTAAAATAATTTTGAAGCAGCCCCTTAAGATCATTTTTTCGACTTTATTGAGGTCCATATTCAAGTGTAAAATTTGGTCAGTTTGGACCGAAGCAGGCACCTGTGGGATCACTCCCACACCAAGATAGCATTTTCATCCCCCAAATTTTCTTGTGCCCATTTGTAACCCATCCATCCGTCCAGCCCTGACTCCAGGCAGCTGCTGACCTGCTTTCTGTCTCTGTGGATTTGTTTGCATTTTCTAGTATTTTAAATAAATAAATTCATACAGTATGAATGACTTTTTCTTTAGCTCTTTTTCCTCAGCACAGTTGTTTTGAGATTTATCCGTGCTGTCACAAGTATCAACAGCGCCTGCTTTCTATTGCTGGGTGGCATTCTGTTGTGTGGATGTACAATTGTTTATGCAGTCATCTGATGTTTGTTTTCAGTATCTTATATTTTTATGTACATAAATGATAGATTTTTAGATACTTTAACCAGCTTAAAAAATTACATGTTCATTTAAACAGAAAGAGACTCACAGACTTAGAGAATAAACTTATGGTTGCTGCAGGGAAGAATGCGGGACGAGACAGAGTTTGGGATGGACACGTACACACTGCTACACTTAAAATGGATAACCAGCAAGGACCTGTACAGGACAGGGGACTCTGCTCAATGTTGTGTGGGAGGGGAGTTTGGGGGAGAATGGCCACATGCATATGGATGCCTGAGTCCCTTCTCTGCTCATCTGAAACTATCACAACATGGGAAGGAGGTTCTGGAGGGAGGGGCCACATGTATACCTGTGGCTGATTCATGTTGACGTATGGCAGAAACCAACACAATATAGTAAAGCAATTATCCTTCAATTAAAAATAAATAAATTTTTAAATGTGCTATAAGGCATTTGCTAAAAAAAAAAAAAAACGAAAACCTATCACAACGTTTGTTAATTGGCTATGTCCCAATAAAATTAAAAGTTTAAAAAATGATAAAATAAAAAAGCATAATAGGATAAATAACATAGGAGTAAAAGAAAAAAATTGCATGTTCTTCCTGAACTCCTAATCACCCTGATATAGCAGGGTAATGCTATGTATCTCCAAGAGCACAAAAAATGTACTTCCCAGCCTCTTTGCACCTGGGTATGCAGGGCCCTGTGGCCGTTCTGGGCCGATGTGGTATGAGCAGAGGAGATGAGACGTTTTCCCCAGTGGAGGAGGCAAGCTATCTCTGCAAGTTCCAGTCTCTCTCTCCTCCTTCTGCAGGGGGAGGGGAGGCCGTGATTAGCTGGTAGAACCATCGACCAGGTGGGGCCCTCAGTCAGCAGATGGAAGCAGTGGCCTTGACCTGCCATTAACTTCACATCCTGGAGAAATAACCTCTCCTTAAGCTGGGCCTGTTTGTTACTGCAGCACAAGCCTAGCCTTTCCTGACTGACACACTTCAGCTCAGCAAACCCTCGCTTTACAAACACAAGGAGACTGTGCTGGTGAAGTTTCTACCAAGGCTGAATGGAGTCCAACCAATGAAGTTTTTACTATTTAGAGTTATCTACGGGTGCAGTCCACAGGGGTCACAGAAGAGTCAGGCTTGACTGAGCTGAGCGACTAAACAACAAAAAAGAAATCTACTAACACTGTACCATTACAGACCTCTTTGCCCTTTGGTGCATGGGACGGAAATGTAAGTATTCTGAAGAGGAGTGGGGGGGATGCAATAAAGAAAGGGGAAAACATGTGTGACTATTATGTACTTGCAACTCACCTACATTAACTTATTTAATTGTCACAACTCCAAGGAGATATTCATAGCCTCATGTGTACAAAGGAAAAAAACTGAGACCCAAGAGGTTCCTAGGATACACAGCTGGTAAGCAGCAGTTTCAGAATTAAAATCTGCGTCTGCCTAACTCCCAGCTGCCTCATTGCTTGCCCTGTCAGATTGGGAAATGCCGAAGAAGGTGAGACAAAGCCCTCCCAGCACCCACCACCCCCGTCTATGTGCCAAGTCCAGTTAGCTATGGTCCAAGCTGGACGCTCAGGCAGAAGGCTCTGGACACTTGGCCACGGCAGCCAAAGTGCCCCCAGCCTGGGCCACGTAGATGAGTGAGGGGGTGAAGACAGAGCAGGGCAGGGAGCCGGGGCTCCAGGCCCAGACCTGCCTCTGTCCTGGGGGGCTCTGTGGCCTCAGGCAGAGTCAGCCAAGGTGTCGGAGCCGGACTCCCAGGTTCGAGCAGTCACGCTCGGCACTAGGTGGATGGAAACCCAGAGGTGCCAGCCAAGCCTGGGCTCGTCTCGGGCTCTCTGGCCTCGGCCTGAGACATTTGCAGGCAGGCGTAGTGTTGTCACCGAAGGAGGTCACGCTCTCCGTGTTCTTCCCTTTCCTAAGTGCACCTCGGGCAGACCTCAGGACTCCCAGCTGTTCTCGTAAGAAAGCACCTGTGAGAAGCCTACCACTCAAGATCCTAACTCCTGTTCTCTGAAGACTTTGATCTCCTGGTACAACGTCTCTCGCGGGAGTACCGGCATGCTGGGGGACCAGGCTGGGGGAGCCCTCACGGGCCCTGAGGGTTTGCCCATTTCTGCAGAGGGTGCACCCTCAGAGGTGGGGTGGGATCATTCCTTTTTCTCAGCCCTACAAAGCCCCCACCTCCTCTGCTCTGGGGGCTAGGGGTAGGGGGTCCCCAGCCCAAGGTAGAGGAGCTGAGCTAAACCCATCACAGCAGTTGAATATCTTGCGTTTATGGGCATCAAGCCACAACTATATTACATATGTGGATGAAGTCACTGTCTTAGAAGATTGGAAGAGTCCCACCTTCTATATTTTATCATTTGGTATTCCAGGAAAGCGAGCGTGCTCATGGTAACTTTGAATATTTCTTTCCCCATTCTTCCTTTTTTTTTCCCCCAAAAGCATTGGATATGATCAAAAAGATAGATGCAATTAAGATGCACTCTTTAAGTCAAGTTTCATCTTCTTAAACAATAAATAAAATGTAGGGGGTTTTGTTGTATTTTAAATAGAACTCTGCCGGGAGTGGGGAAAGGTGTTCGTCCTTAGCAATCATTGTTTTCTCAGGGAGAAAAGACCTGAAAAGATGACTGACTGGGCTTCCCAGGTGACTCAGTGGTAAAGAATCTGCCTGCCAATGCAGGAGAAACCGGTTGGATTTCTGGTCCAGGCAAATCCCACGTGCCGCAGAGCCGTTACCAAGCCTGTGTTCTGGAGCCCTCGAGCCCCAACCACCAACCTGTGTGCTCCTGCCCACGAGCTACGACTCCTGAGCCCGTGTGCCTAAAGCCTGTGCCCCGCAACAAGAGGAACCACCACGATGAGATGCCCAGCACCGCAACTAGAGAGCAACCCCTGTTTGCTGCAGCCAGAGAAAGCCTGGGCAGCAGCCAAGACCCAACTCAGCCTACAGTAAATACATAAAGAAATTAATTAAACTAAAGAAAGAATCGTTGGCCAATGACCAGCGTATTGAAGCATGAAATACTTGAGCAAGGCTGTGATTATTTGTGTGCCATTTCTCAACCACAACGCCTGCACCCTGATGGGCTCCTGTTCACTGCCTGTCACTCCAGCCCCCATGGTGCTTCTGAGCTCTCTAAGCAGGTAGTTAGTATATCCACGTCCTTAATAACAAGTATTGGATCTGTTATACACCTGAATCCTGGGCTACAATCAGGTGACTGGATCCCTGGGACCTTTGGAGGGAAGGTGCTTTGTGTGAATAGAGACACAGCAGAAGCAGTGCCCCTGTAGGGCTGCAGGCTGGGTCTCACTCACAGCACCAGGAGCGGAGAGCCACGGGGCACGCCAGGATGCTGCTGCAGATGGTGGGGTGCCCTCGGATTCACCCCGCCTCACTGGAAGTCAGCATAAAAGGATCGTAAGCGGGAACTGGTGGCATTTTAAGAAGCTCAGAATAATTTTATGCGAGCTGTTGTAAAAACGCTGGTCACAAATTCCTGCTGCTGCTGCTGCTAAGTTGCTTCAGTCGTGTCTGACTCTGTGCGACCCCATAGACGGCAGCCCACCAGGCTGCCCCGTCCCTGGGATTCTCCAGGCAAGAACACTGGAGTGGGTTGCCATTTCCTTCTCCAATGCATGAAAGTGAAAAGTGAAAGGGAAGTCGCTCAGTCGTGTCTGACTCTTAGTGACCCCATGGACTGCAGCCCACCAGGCTCCTCCGTCCATGGGATTTTCCAGGCAAGAGTACTGGAGTGGGGTGCACAATTCCTAGGGGTAAAGAAATGTGACTTTAGGCCGAGGCTCAATTGCTATTTGGAAAAGAAGAGGAAAGAGAAACCAGATGAAGCCATTTGCTGACCACAGACGGTAGGAATCGGAGCTCTGAGTTCTGGGATGAGTATCATTCATTATTGTATGAACTTGTGAGGATCACACGCCTGTCTGGCACAGAAGCGGAGAAGGGCTTTTAGGCACTGGGTCCTCACTTTCTTTTCTCCTCTCCAATGAATTATTTTTTCCTCTCCAATAAATTTTTTTAATAATTTAAAATCTTCTAACTATTCTAAATCCCTCCGGCAAACCTCAAACTTGATCTTCATGGCTCGCTTTCAAAGTTCCATATTTCTACATAAGATTTTTTAGTACAATTTTTAACAATAAACGGTGAAAGCACTAGCATACCCACCACCCAGAAGGAACAAACAGACGTTGGCATTTGTCATTAAATAATTAAAAGCAACAGAATAAACATTACAGATAAAACGAAAGCCTCCGGGCTTCCCTGGTGGCACAGTGGATCAGAATCTGCCTGCCAATTCAGGGGACACGGGTTCGATCCCTGGCCCAGGAAGATCCCACACGCTGCAGAGCAATTAAGCCCATACGCCACAACTACTGAGCCGGGGCTCTGCAACGAGAGAGGCCACTGCAAGGAGGAGCCAGTGCGCCTCACCCAGAGAACAGCTCCCACCGGGGGCAAGTGGAGAAAGCCCTTGTCCAGCAAGGAAGACCCATCACAGCCATAAGTTAATTAATTAAAATTACGTGAAGGTTGCTCAGTCGTGTCCAAATCTTTGCAACCCCGTGGACCAAACAGTCCATGGAATTCTCCAGGCCAGAATACTGGAGTGGGTAGCCTTTCCCTTCTCAAAGGGATCTTCCCAACCCAGGGATTGAACCCAGGTCTCCCACATTGCAGGCGGATTCTTTACCAGCTAAGCCACCAGGAAAGCCCAAGAATACTGGAATGGGTAGCCATTCCCTTCTCCAAGAGATCTTCCCAACCCAGGGATTGAACCCAGGTCTCCAGCATTGCAGGCAGATCCTTTACCAGCTGAGCCACCAGGGAAGCCCAATTAAAAAGCAAAAATGTTATTAAGAAATGAAAGCGTCCTCCAGCGCCTCCCCAAGGCGTGCACAATCGCGGACTTGGCGTGCGCGCTCCCTGCTCTGGCCGGGTTCTGCCCCTGCGCAGATGTGCGCTGTAACCGGGACACGGGGTCGCTGCGTCCTCACTTGCCCGAGTGCACCTCCAGCTGTTCCTTCCTGTCTCTGCTCCTCACTGAGCCTCGGCCAGGTGAGCACAGGCAGGAGAGTTCACGCTCAAAGGCCCTGTGTCCCCCTCCAATCCCCTCATCTCCCCGCCCCCAACGTGCCGGTTGTGGTTATTTGCAATGTGATGGCCGTTCAAGTGGTTCCCAATTCACTGACATTTCAAAAGATGTTGCATTCTCCGGACTTTGGCTGGATTCAGTGTCTCTGGCCCAGTGGTTCTGCCAAGCCCTAAGCAGGTTTACACTCCTCCAGCCCTGCCTGAACACGCTTGCCTTCCCACCTGCTTTTGCTTGGTTTTGTCAGACCTTCTCATCTCCACTAACCCAGTGGAAAGTCTTGGAGTTTTAGCCTTCATTTCCCTGCTGCTCAGAGCCTGGACCCACACTCACCTGGGATGCTGGCCACCCTGATGGCTCCTTACAGGCACTGTTTACCCCTGGCCTTTGCTGCTTTTCTGCTGTGTTGTCTTTCTCTTATGTATTTATAGTTCTTTGCATATTCTTAATATAATCCTTCATCTGTTTTTATTTGTTGCAAAAAATCTCCTAGCCTGCCATCAGCCTTTTCACACTTTGTTATGATGTCTGCTCTAGTACAGATGTTTTTCATGTCGATGAACTGAGATGTATCCATTTTATTTGAGCTCTGCTTTTTGTGTGCCATCTCTAAGAAATCATTGCCCGTCCCTAAGGTTATGCAAATGTTTCCAGGGTTTGTTTTCCACATACACGTTTTCCATCCCATCGGTGTGGGTGAGATGAAGATCTAGCTTTGTTTTATTTTTTCCATTGGGATAGCCAGTGTTTCTATGTCCCTGGTTTGTAGGGACAGTGCTATCATATCTCAAGCCCCTAACATATTTAGAATAACTTCTGGGGCTTCCCTGGTGGCTCAGACGGTAAAGACTCTGCCTGTAATGCAGGAGACCAGGCTTTGATCCCTGAGTGGGGAAGATCCCCTGGAGAAGGGAATGGCCACCCACTCCAGTATTCTCGAATGAAGAATTCATGGTCAGAGGAGCCTGGTGGGCTACAGTCCATGGGGTCTCAAAGAGTCAGACATGACTGAGCAACTAACACTTTCTTTTTCTGGGCTCTTTCTTTGGTACCTTTTTTTTTTTTTTTAATCTTCTTCCTACTTTTTCTATCCAGTTAATCTGCATGGCTGTCAGGATATAGTCAGTCTACGGAGTGGTTATTTGATTCAGTTAAAATTTACATGGAGGGAGTTCTCCGGAACCCTGGTGGTTAGGACATGGCACTCACTTCAGTGGCCCCTGGGATCAATCCCTGGTTTGGGAACTAACATCCCACAGACCTCACGGTGCGGCCAAAAAAAATTTGTACATGAAAAAGCCCCACAGGTAATTTTTTTTTTTTTTTTTTTGGCTTAAGGAAAGATCACCGACGAAGGTAGGGGTACACCTCTCTTTGATTGGCAATCATGTAAATGTCAAATATAAAGATGTCAAATATAAAGCTATAAAGAAAGCTGAGCGCCGAAGAATTGATGCTTTTGAACTGTGGTGTTGGAGAGGACTCTTGAGAGTCCCTTGGACTGCAAGGAGATACAACCAGTCCATTCTGAAGGAGATCAGCCCTGGGATTTCTTTGGAAGGAATGATGCTAAAGCTGAAACTCCAATACTTTGGCCACCTGATGGGAAGAACTGACTCATCAGAAAAGACCCTGATGCTGGGAAAGATTGGGGGCAGGATATAAGGGGATGACAGAGGATGAGATGGTTGGATGGCATCACCGACTCGATGGACATGAATTTGGGTAAACTCCAGGAGTTGGCGAAGGACAGGGAGGCCTGGCATGCTGCAGTCCATGGTGTCGCGAAGAGTCGGACACAACTGAGCAACTGAACTGAACTGAAAAGTCAAATAAAATAGATTGGGAGTGGGGGTGGGGGGGCTGGAGGAAAGAGCTCAAGTTAGCCGCTCACCTAAAACGTGCTGCGTGGGCTGATCACCTCACGGCCTCTTCTCAGCAGCACTTCAAAATGGGTTCTATTTGTACTCATCTTTCAGATGAGGAAACAGGAGACCGAGGGGAGTTCTGTAAGTTGCTCTGAGTCATCATGAGCGAGCAGCAGAACTGGGGCTGAACCGTCAGCCCGTCTGTCTCCAGAGACCTGCTCCTCTCTGTTTGGCCACAGAGACGACAGAAGATGTAGCTGGACTGGGCCAGCTCAGGAGAAGACCCTTCGCCGTTGGAATTCAGGGCCGGGACCGGCCCATCCCCGTATCCCTGTGGACCAGGTGACTCACTCCCGAGATCTGGATTCCTGATACCACCCCTGCCGGAGAGGAAAGATGACTCTCCAACTGCAGGCAGGAAGCCTGAGCGGCAGAGAGGACACTCGTTCTCCCACTCCCTCTGCTGTAAGATGTACGGCAGGGCCTGGGTCCTGTACTCCTTCACGTGCATCTGAGAAAGGAGACAGCGCCTGGCCCTTCCCCGCCCGGGTAGACCCAGCCTGGTGGAGGGGCTTGGCCGGCAGACTCAGCCCCGAGCCCCTCCCCGGTGCCCTGTGGAGCCACAGGCGGGAACACCAAGTGGTCTGACGCCAAGACTTGTTCTGTTTCTCCTCCATCCTGTTCATCGTCTGAGACGAGCGCCTCCCCGATTTTTCTGGTTCCAGGCCGCTTGGTTGAGACCAAAGATGCCAAAGGCCCAAGCGCTTCAGCGTCCCAGTGGAGCAGCAAGGGACTCTTACCCACCCACTGATATGTCTTGTTTAGCTGCTGTTACGTCATTTGAGTCGTGTCCAGCTCTTTGTGACCCTGGGGACTGTAGGCTCCTCCTCCCCAGGCTCCTCTGTCCATGGGATTCTCCAGGCAAGAATACAGGAGTGGGTTTCAATACCCTCCTCCAGGGGATCTTCCCCAGCCAGGGATTGAACTCATGTCTCTTACGTCTCCTGCATTGTCAGGCGGGTTCTTTACTGCTGGCGCCACCTGGGAAGCCCTGTATTTACCTGTAGCTATGCCTAATTCATATTGAAACCATAACACGTGTTAGGTCATAAAATCACTGTTAGGAAAAAAATAAGTCAAAGTAGTGGCCAAATGTTGTCACAGCCAGACCTCTGAGAACTGAGAGAGTTCTCTGCTCAAGTATAAATCACTCGTGAGCAGCAGCAGCAAGTGGGTCTGAGAGGCACATAGAAATAAAAACCAGTGAAAGGAGCTGAGATTCTGGATCAGCTCACAGCTGCTAGAGGTCTCACTCTGGGAAAGTTTTTTCCCCTGAAAAGAGTTGTTTTTTTTAATTGACATTATAATATTATATTATGCATAACATTACATCATATATATTATAACTTTATATGATAACTGAATCACTTTGCTGTATAGCTGAAACTAACACAACATTATAAATCAACTAAACTCCAATATAAAACTAAAAAAAAATTAAGACAAAAAAAAAACAAACCCACCTTCTATTAGTTTCAGGTGTGCAACTAAAGATTCAGTATTTGTGTGTATTGCGAAATGATCATCACTGTTCAGTTACCGTCCGTCAGCAATAAAAAGGTTACCAATTTCTGTGTGTGTGATGAGAACTTTTAGGAGTTACTCCCTTAGCAACAAAAACTACTTCCTTAAAAGAAAAGTCAGACTATATTTCATTTCTCAATCCCCGGTAGAATTCCTCCTTTGGGATCACGCAGGCACTGTCGATTCCCCAGTCTTCCTACAGGTGGACAAGTCTCTGAACTGAGACCACGTGAGAGTCGCTTACCTAGGCTCACAAACTGCAGACACAATTCCGAGATGATGGCAGCCCCTGGCCTGTGTTGAAGCAGATAATCTGAATACAAACTGCTGAGGCCTTTGAGCTCCGGAACCGAATTAGCCTGGAAAGCGCAACAACACAGAGCCAGAAATGGGATAAGCTAGAAGGAGTGAAGACGTGTGACTTTTCCTGAAGTTATAGGAGGGGAAAAAATGGAGTCCATGCGTCCTCTTCGCCGGCGGCTCAGCTGGTAGAGTCCACCTGCAAGGCGGGAGACCTGGGTTCCATCCCTGGGCTGGAGAAGGGAAAGGCTGCCCACTCCAGTATTCTTGGGCTTCCCTGGCGGCTCAGCTGGTACAGAGTCCACCTGCAACGCGGGAGATCTATGTTCCATCCCTGGGTTGGGAAGATCCAGAGGTGAAGCTCCACTTTTTACAAAAATGGGGAAACGGAATCCTCAATTAATACTATAGTTTCACCAACCCTGATGGCTCAGTTGGTAAAGAATCTGCCTGCAATTCAGGTGACCCTGGTTTAATTCCTGGTCAGGAAGATCTGCTGGAGAAGGCAAAGGCTGCCCACTCCAGTGTTCTGGCCTGGAGAATTCCGGGGACTGTATAGTCCATGGGGTCGCAAAGAGTCCGACACAAATGAGCAACTTTCATTTCACTTTCATGTGTCCCAGATCCAGACATTGTTCTCAAAAGACCATGTTTAAAAGCTGAATGTAGCAAAGAACAAAGTGATGTCTTTTGGGGAGAAGTGGGAACCAGTCGCTGGCTGTCCTGCATTCATGACACTTCCTGGCGAGCAGTCATTGGCTCAGTTGGCTCAGATTTGGTCTGACATCTGCTGCCCTGTTCGCTTTTTACGGGGACTCTTGTCAGCTCCTTAGTTAACTTCTTCAGTTTAGTACCTGTCCTCTGGGCGATGCTTTAATGAAAATGACAGGAAGATGATGAACTTTGCTTTAGCCTTCTGAGTCAAGAAGCGAAGATTTCATTTGCTTTTAGGAAAGGGAACCCTCCTCTGCCTTTGCCGAGGTGCCCCAGGACAGTCCCCATAGTGACCGGGTGAAGCCTGCAGCCCCTGGGGCCAGTGACACAGATATTCCGTAGCACCGGGTTCATCCCGCCATCGCCCCCGTGTGGGCTGAGTACCGGGGATTTCTTGCTCAGCAACGAAAGGCCCCCTTTCTGGTTCTCCCTTTGCTGCTGCTGGTTTTTTTCCTGTTGCATTTTCCAACTCGGTCTGCATTCCAGCTGTGTTCCTAACGACGCTTCCAGACTTGAAGGGACTTGGCACTTGTCACCGCTGGCCACAGTGTGCTAGAAGCAAGCTTGTGAAAGCTGCCTGCCTGGAGATTAACAGGATCTCATCCCACAGGCAATGCTCTGCACTTTTCAGATTGGGTTTTTGTTTATTTGTTTTGACAGTGGGGCTTGTGGGATCTTAGTCCCCCAACCAGGGATTGAACCCAGGCCACCTCAGTGGAAACACAGAGTCTTAAGTACCGGACTGCCAGGGAATTCCTCTGAGTCCTAACTACTGGACTGCCGGGGAATTCCCCCAACTGGCTTTACAGAAGAGGCTGGAGTTAGTTCCCAGCAATGAGTGCTGACATTTGGCATTTCTATTAGCCAGAGAGAGGAGAAAAGATTTCCTTTTCCCTTGCCCCTTCCCCCGAAACCCTGACTCACCAAAAATAAAAAAGAAGTAAAATCTAATTCATCTTGACTCATGTGGGCAGCTGGCAATTTTACTACTTTGGCTGAAGAAATGTTCCCATTACATAGTACACAGGCCAAATAAGGAAGTGACCCAACTTGCCAAGTTCACTCACCCTAATTTTGTTGGCAAGCCTTATCGACATGTAGCAATAGAATTTCAACGTTGGAAGAGATCTGAAAAGTTTCAGAGTCCCAGTATCCAATGACATTCCAGTATCCTCCAGGCACTAGGGGCTCCAGCACCTGGTTGAACATCAGGGTAACAAGGCACTTGTTCAAAATGACTACACTTGGCCTCACTGCCTCGGGACTCTGATTCTGTATGCCTGGGGTGGACCTGTTTACTTTGGTTAACACCCAGGGGATTTTAGGTGCAGTAACTCCCCAGGACAGGATTCCAGAGCCGCCGTGTGTCCGGTAGCGCAGGGGAACTCAGGCAGGTATCAAAGCCTTCCCGAGTCTCCTCCAGCTCCTGGCCCTCTCTGCTTTCCAAACTAGCCAAATCTGGGCAGCGCTGACTGTTGAAAAGTCTTGCTCCGTCTCAGCGGAAGCATTTCTTTTTCCAGCTTCTTCCAGCTGATTCTGCTCCTGCTACCAAGTCCAAGCTCATTCTGCCCACCTCGCACCAGACCAATACATCGGGAGGCGAGGTGTTGGGACAGTAGCAACTCTATTTGGAAAGCCGGAATCTGAAAAGATGGTGGACTGCTGTCCCAAAGAACCTAGTACCTGAGTCAGAATTCAGGCTTCTTGTACACTAGAAGTGTGGCTGGGTGTTGCAGACTTCTCGTACTGGAATCCTTTGTTCTTGCAGCTATTCACGTATGTCAAGTTGCCACATTCCTGTAAACCTCCAGCAAGACAAATGTTATTCTCTGTTCTGCAGTTTTTTATCTCTTTATGAATGGAAAAGTGCTATCCCTTTAAAGGTCAGAGCCTTGAGAATGGGCTGTCCTGTCTATTTCAGGCTCTAGGCAACACTCTTAATTCAAAGCAAACACAAAAGAATACAAAGGTTTAAGAGAAAAAGATCCAATATGGAGTCAAATTCCTTCTTCCCTAGGGTGGACCTAACTTCAGGCTTTGCAATTCAATACACCTAAATTCCAACCCACTGCTTCCTCTCTCAGCTGGTGGTCGTGGCGTGGCCTTTAGCCTTTGGAAGCCTCCGCTTAGTCCTCTGTGGCAGGGGATGAGACAGCCGGGCACACAGCGGGGTGCAGGGGCCCCCGTGCAGAGCTGGCCACCCGGAAGTCTCCTTTCAGTACCTAGCTGATGCATCTTCCTCTCAGAGGGCAGTGGTTTAAAAGCACTAATAGAAGTGTCCTGTGAGCTACAAATGTCATTTTTCACACGTGTCATTTTAAACTTCCTACTAATCACATTAAAAGAGTATACAGGAACAGTCACGTTCGTTTTTATAATATATCTCTATTTAAAAACAACCTAAATGTCGATTGGCAGATGAATGGATAAATCCAGGTGGCCCAGTGGCTAAGAATCCACCTGCCAATGCAAAGGATGCAGGTTCGAGCCCTGGTCCGGGAAGATCCCACAGGCTGCGGAACAACTAAGCCCACGCAGCACAACTCCTGAGCTCGTGTGACCTACAGCCTGTGGTCCATGGCGAGAGAAGCCACGCTCCCCACAGCCAGACAAAGCCCGCATGCAGCAACGAAGACCCAGCGCAGCCAAAGACAAGCAAACAGACAAAGCCCGCATGCAGCAACGAAGACCCAGCGCAGCCAAAGACAAGCAAACAGACAAAGCCCGCATGCAGCAACGAAGACCCAGCGCAGCCAAAGATAAGCAAACAGACAAAGCCCGCATGCAGCAACGAAGACCCAGCGCAGCCAAAGATAAGCAAACAGACAAAGCCCGCATGCAGCAACGAAGACCCAGCGCAGCCAAAGACAAGCAAACAAAAATGTGTAAAAAGAGGATGTGGTAACATGTACAATGGAATATTACTCAGCCATCAAAAAGAGTGAAATAATGCCATCTGCAGCAACACGGACCTAGAGACTGTCTTACTAAGAGGAGCAAGTCGGACAGAGAAAAGGAAATACCATATGATATCATCTATATGTGGAATCTAAAATAGGACAGAAATGAACTTGTCTGCAAAACAGACACAGACTCACAGACACAGAGGACCGACCTGCGCTTGCCAAGGTGGGGGTGGGGAGGGGTGGACTGGAGTCTGGGATTAGCAGATGCAAACTGTTACATATGGAATGGACGGACAGCAAGGTCCTGCTGTCTAGCACAGGGAACTGCCTTGAATTCCTATGATACCGTAATGGAAAGAATATGTATGTATAATCTATATATAACCGAGTCACTCTGCTGTATAGCAGAAACTAATACAACAGTGTAAACCAACTATACTCTAATAAAATTAAAAAAAAAATAACTGGGAGACACTGGTTCCTGCCCTCAAGGATTTTGAATCCACGTAGGAAATATACCCACGGAGCTATAAAGTCAAACCAGAATTGTTACGTACATACAGACCTAACTACATTGAGCAGACCGGTGGGGCTAGAATCCCTCCTGAAGCTGTTTGCACTGCTGTGCACAAAACCCACCCCCCGTCACCCACGCTCACAGAGGTAGAATGTGAATCACTCGAAGCGGCTGGGCTGGTGCAGTGTCCCCAGAGCTGCGTGCTAAGAGGGAAGAGGTGATGGTGAGAATATGCCCACGCCTCATACCCCCACCCCTGCTCAAGACAGGTGCAGAGCGGAAATCTCACCAGGGGCGTTAGACTCTGAGGGGCGGGGGATGGGGCACGGACTGAGTTGGTCACATCTAGGCCAGTGGTTCTCAAATGCTTCTGATCATTAGACTCACTCGCAAACTTGCTAGACATCCTGAATCCATTAAATTGAAATCTCCAGGGGTGGGATCTAGGCTTCAGGAATTATTTTTCTTCTACTTTCATTGAGATATAATTGACATATAGCAATGTATACATTTAAGGTATATGAACAGTGAATTGACTTACATACATCATGAAATGATGACCGCAGTCGGTTTAGTGAACATCATCTCCCATAAATACAACATCAAATAAATGGAAAAAATGTTTTTCCTTGTGATCAGAGCTCTTGCAATTTGCGTTCTTCGCGGCTGTGTCTGTAACACCGTCGTGTTGACTATATTTAACACTTTGTGTATCACACCCTCAGTGCTTCTTTATCTTATCACTGGGGGTGTGTGCATGTTGACCGACATCCTGCCACTTCCTCTCCTCTAGCCCTCCCTTGGACAACCACAAGTCTGGTCTCTTTTTCTATGAGCTTGTTTTGAAGTATAACTGACCTACAACACTAAGTCAGTTCCTTTTCCACAACAGGGTGACTTGGTATTTCTACACATTTTAAAATGATCACCATGATAAGTCTAGTTACATGCCACCATACAAAGATATTGCGTAGCTACTGACTATATTCCCCTTCTGTACATTTCCCACCTGTGACAATCAACTGGTGACTGGAATTTTACACCTGCTAGTCTCCCTCGCCTATTTCTCTCCTCTCCTACCCCTGTCTCCCGTCCGGCAAACACCTGTTTGTTCTCCGTGTCTATAGCTCTGTTTCCGTTCTGTGATGTGTGTTCATTTCTCTTGATTTTTAGACTCCATGTATATGGGACATTATGCAGTGTTTTCTTTCTCTGCCTGACTTCTCTCTCTTAGCATAATACTCTCTAGGTGCATCGCAGATGGCAAGATTTTAGTATTTTCATGACTGAATAATATTAGGCTTCAGGATATTCTAAAACTCCTCCAGGGATTCCAGTGCAGGGGGAGTTGAGGACCAGTGATCTTAAGAAGTGCTTCTCAGACTTTAACACGTGTACAAAGAATCTAGGAATCCTAAAATGCAGATCCTGATTCTGCAGGTCTGCGTTGGGGGGTGCTTCCCAGGTGGTGCTAGTGGTAAATAACCCGCCTGTCAATGCAGGAGACGTGAGACGCGGATTCAATCCCTGGGTCAGATAAGATTCCCCTGGAGGAAGGCATGGCAACCCACTCCAGCATTCTTGCCTGGGGAATCCCATGGACAGAGGAGCCTGGTGGGCTACAGTCCCTGGGGTCACACAGAGTTGGACACGACTGAGCCACTTAGCATACAAGCACAGGGTGGGGCTAAGATTCTGCATTTCTACGTGGCAGCTATTCTGCTGGTCTGATTTGAAGGGGCCAAGAGATCCTGCTTATCAAGGGGTCATGTGACGCTCTCTGAGGCTCAGGGCCTGCAAGTTTCCTTCTGGCTGGGAGGGCCGGTCTCAGGCAGAGGACAGGTGGGGAGGACAGGAGTGTGTTTCAACAGGAAAACACCCATTTCTTGTCCCCACAGAGACTCTCCCCTTCCCTACCCCAGAAAAGGTATGTGTTTGGCGAAAGTGGCTCCCTGCAAAGGGTGGAAGCTGGAAAGGCAATGGGCAGCATGTTCTGAGCTGAGACTAGGTCTAGAATCCAGGCTTAAGCTGCCCTGGAATGTCTATGAGATTTTGACATGAAGGGCAGCTTTCTGGAAACATCTACTGATTTATCTGGGCAACTAAACAGCTAAAGGTAAAAACACACTCCGGCAGTTACGCACGGAGGCTCTGCAGACAACAGACATCAGGATGTGGAAATTGACTGGATAAGTAGAGCAAGGTGGGTTTTGAAACACCCGGAAGTGCCAACTTCAACGGAGGCTCCTGGGCGTGGGGCAGGGGAGAAATGGACAAGCCCAAAGCAGCAAAAATACCCAACAGCTACTCTGGGGGAAAAGAACACATAAGCTTCCCTTTCTCCTCTCCCATTACACTGTCACTATATGTGTGTGTGTGTGTGTTAATCACTCAGTCGTGTCCGACTCTCCACGACCCCATGGACTGCAGCCCACCAGGCTCCTCCGTCCATGGGATTCTCCAGGCAAGAACACTGGAGTGGGTTGTCATTTCCTTCTCCAATGCGAATTTTAGTAGTAGTAGTTAAGTCGCTAAGTTGTATCTGACTCTTGCGACTCCATAGACTGTAGCCCGCCAGGCTCCTCGGTCCATGGAATTCTCCAGGCAAGAACACTGGAGTGGGTTGCCATTTGCTTTTCCATGTCACTATATGCCAGATCCTCAGCTAACATGTCCAAGCAATTGGGCAGGCTCCCCAGGGAAAGCCAAATGCCTCATTTAATTTCACCCTGGTTCCCCTGAATATCAGCGCCCCTGCCTTCAAGCCTTCGGGTGCTTTAGGATTAGAACACGGCCGCTGGCTCCTGAGCCGGTCGACCACCAGCCTCCCTGCAGGCAGCCCTCTCTCGCTGCGTCAGACCCTGGGCACAGACACCACAGCCCGGGCCCTCCTCCCGGCCCTGCCGACGCTGTGAGGTAGGGGCTGGCTTTCCGTGAAGCTGCGGTGGGCGACCTTGACCCACGGAGCTTGCTTCCCACTCTCTGCCCCACAGTTGTCTATGCCTGATTTATATGTAGCATCTTCCTCATCGTTGACTTTGCTGTTGCTTCGGGTAGCGATCACCTGAATCCCATCCCCAACTTTGGGGGCAGTCCCTCTCACCCCGAACGTGTTCACCTCTCATCACAGGCAGAACAGGGTTGCCTTTCTGCCCCATCCATGTGTTCGTTAACACGTGGCTCAGTTTGCCACATACAATGTTCCCAGGCAAGACTTTGAATCTGGAGCTGGGAGACCAAGAAGCAGAGAGAGGGAAATATCGTTTCAAAAAGTCCCTTTTCTGCCTAAGTCACTCAGGGCCAGTTCCCACGGTTTCCAAGGTCAAGATATCCAAGGTGGTACCCACACCTCAGGGACGCAGCCCCAGAGCCCACACGGTGGGGAAATCTACACCTTCCGTGCTTCCTCACTCCAGGGTCTCCCACCACCCAGTTTTCCTGGGACCCGGGGGTTTTCCAGGATGTGGGACTTTGAGGCTAAAACTGGGATGTGCTGGGCAAAGCTGGATGGTTGGTCAGCCTAGCATGAGCCTGTGGACGTAGGACAGTTTTGGCGTCCAGTTAGCTGTAAGTAACAGGATTCATGAATAAATAGGTCCTGGTGAGAAGCCGGGTCCCAGGAAGGCCTTCCGCAGAGAGGGCCTGAAATCAAAGGAAACGTTCAGTGATGAGAGTGACTCATCCCAAGTGTGCTGATGTGGGCAGAGGAGGCCGTCCAGGCGGGCCACCCTCTCTCGGTCCGTGAGATCCTGGGCATCGCAGCTCAGGTCCCTCCTGACGTTATAAGGCAGGGCCGGCTTTCCATGTAGCTGCAGCAGGCGACCCACAGAGCTTGCTTCCCACTCTCTGCCCCACAGCTGCTATGCCTGATTCATACGCAGCATCACCTTCGAAGGAGGCCTCCTCTGGCCTTGAGGGTCCCTGGAAGGGCCAGTCAGTGTCCGCAGGACTGTGTTTTCCAGTTCTACAAAAGCGACAGTGGTTTAACCGCCATAGGTTCAGATGCCTGTCTCTTTCCTTTCCGAATTCCCCTCCTGCGAAGAGGCAAGTGTTGGAGGGTCTGAGGGTGTTTTTGGAAATGCTGGTAAGAGGACATGAAGCCTAGAATACGGCTCATCTGGGCCCCGGGGGCTGGGCCTGCGAAGCCGCTGCGGCTTCCTCAGACCATCAAGCTGCTGCTGGCTGAGCTGCTACGGGAAGCGCAAGTCCTGACCTTGAATGCTTTATCCGACGTCCACAAAAGGGGCTTCTCTTTTTCTTTCAACCACGCCACACTGCATGTGGGACCCCGGTTCCCGGACCAGGGATCGAGCCTGCACCCCTTGCTTTGGTAGCGTGGAGCCTTAAGCCCTGGACCCCCAGGGAGGCCCCAAAAGGTGCTTCTCCGACACACGGGGAAGCGGTGTTGGATTGTCCACATCCTCAGCCTGCGAGTGGGTTAACAGAGAACTCTGAGAACCACGCGGACTGCTTTGAAAAGACAAGAGTGGGTCACTCAGGAGAGAGCTGGAGCCTCACGCTGCTTCTCTCCGCACAAAGAGCAGCTTCGGGGAGCAGACCTCATCCTGTCTCAGACACTTTCGTTTCAACTCGAATTGGTTGAACTTGAAACTGCCTTTAGTTGGGAGAGGTGGCAGGTTTGGGAGCTGGAGAGTCTAATAGGGGTTTAAGTGTGAGGTAAAAGTTTAAGGAGGAATTACATCAGTACAAAGATCGACTCACAGACATAGAAAACAAATTTATCAAAGGGGAAATGTGTGGGGAAGGGGATAAACTCATAGCGTGGGATTAACAATAAACAGACTACTACATACAGAACAGACACAAGATCTGCGCGGTATCAATAATGCGTATCTGTAATCTATCACCTATAACGGGAAAGAATCTGAAAAAGAACTTATAATAAAGGTATAATTGAATCCCTTTGCTGTACAGCAAAAATTAAAACAACACTGTAAGTCAACTATACTTCAATAAATTAAATAAACTACTGCTTCTCAATTGTTGTACATAGGGTGGATAAACAACAAGCTTCTACTGTGCAGCACAGGAAACTATATTTAATATCTGGTGATAAACTATAATGGAAAAGAATATGAAAGAGAATGCAAATATAAATATGTATAACTGAATTATTTTGCTATGGAACAGAAAATAACATTGTAGGTTAAATGTATACTTCAATAAAGTAAAATTAAGAAATAAACTATATGGGTGTGTGTTTATATACAGCTAAATCACTAGCAGCTATCACAGGGTTGTAAATTAACTATACTTCAATTTTTAAAAGGTGTTAGATTATGATGTTAGAAATTGTATTAAGACAGAGAGGATGGGGTGGTGAGGAAGGTGGGGTTCCCCCTCCCCCATTTCTCCCTGCCGCCAGATGAGATCAGGCTTCTCCACCATGCCTGGTTCACCCTGGCGTTGCACATAGCACATTTTGGGGTTTTGCGCCGGGAACTCATCAGAGACAAGGTCTTCCTGATGATGCTGTATCAGCAGCACCCGGCAAAGAGCCTGGATCCCGAAGTAGCCTCTCCAGAAGTGTTTGCTGCATTTCATCCAAACACCATGCAGGATCTATGACCGCCCCAACACCCAGGACCCTGCCACCAACCAAAGGGAAATAACGAGTTGTGTACATACGTCCGATGGACTATTACTCAGCCAGTAAAATGAATGTGAATCACTAGTAGTGAGGTGAATGAACCTAGAGTCTGTCATACAGAGTGAAGTTAGTCAGAAAGAGAAAAAAACAAATATCATTTATTAATGCATATATACGGAGTCTAGAAAAACGGTACGGATGAACCTATTTGCAAGGAAGGAAGGGAGATATAGATATAATGCAGACACAGAGAAGGGGCTTGTAGATGCAGCAGGGGATGGAGATGGTGGGACGAACTGAGACGGCAGTGCTGACTTACATACACAACCATGAGTAAATAGAGAGCTCTGTCATGACCTAGAGGGGTGGGATGGGGGCATGCAAGGGAGGTGATCTATGTACGGTTATGACTGATTTGCACTGTTGTACAGCAGAAACTAATGTATTAATAACATTGTAAAGCCATTATTCTCCAATTAAAATTTTTTTTAAAAGTTAGGGGATAACAAGAAAGTGCTCTCCTAAGAAAAATCAGATGTAGAAAACCAGCGGAGGGGATTCAGGGACCACAGATCCTTTCCCCCCAACTCCCAAAGTCCAGAGGAAGCTGGGGGCTCTGCGGTCACAGGAGAGATGAGTGCGGGGAGGAAGAAGAGAAAAAAATGTTGTTGGGAGAACAATAGAAAGAGGGGAAGAAAGGCAACTACGCTGATTTGAATCCCCGTACGTCATCACCACACGTGTGCATTTAAGTGCAATTGTACATAGCGAGGGCTTCCCAGGTGATACAGAATGATAAAGAATCTGCCTGCCAATGCAGGAGCTGTAGGAGACATGGGTCCAGTGACTGGGTTGGGAGAAGATCTCCTGGAGGAGGGCATGGCAGCCCACTCCAGGGTTCTTGCCTGGGAAATCCCATGGACAGAGGAGCCTGCTGGGCTACAGCCCATGGGTGGCAAAGAGTCGGAGATGACTGAGCGACTGAGCACGCACGCAGGTACATAACGAGGTAAATGCAAAGCAATGTTTCCAAGCTCTTAGAGCAGTGATCTTTCATGGGTACCTGGCGGAACCCCTCCTGGGGAACCGCCCAGTTTTAACGTATAAAAACAATCCGGGCTGCAGCTGAGGACAGGAGCAGTCATGAAAGCGATTCCAAGTGGAACACTGAGCAGGGAGGCTCAGAGGAGGGAGCTGAGAGCCAGGCATCCCTGACCTGGAGAAACCAGGAGTGGCGTTTCCTGGCATCGGGGACATCCAGCCTAGGGAGTGTGCAGAGGGCACCTCGAGGGAGGGAGAGGCCCTGAAGCTCCCCTACCCAAGGGTGGGGTGACAGAGTTCCTGTCCAGTTAAACCCTCCGAAGTGGGCCCGGAGGGTGGCCCTGCTCCCACGGTTGAGGGCCTCCGTTCACTCACTCCTTGTGTTTCAGAAAAGTCAACCTGATAAATTTTGTGTTTCAGAAAAGTCAACCTGATAAATTTACCCGCTTCCCTGGAGCTTTTTGTTTGCTTGATTGATTGGGTTTTTTAATTTACTTTTAAAACTGACTTTTGAAATAATTGCAAATTTACCGAAAAGTTGTAAGAAGTGTACCCAGATCCACCAGTTGTTAGCATGCTGCCACGTTTGGGTTCTCATTACACCCACATACATATTTTTTTCCTGAATTATTCGAGAGTAAGTGGTAGGCACATCGGCTTCAGCCCCTAAATGTCTTCACAACTACATCCTGGTAACAGGACATTCGGTTAAGACTCTGCTTCTGCTTCAGAGGGTGTGGGTTCAATCCCTGGTTTAGGAACTGCCAAAAAAAATATATATATATATATATATATATAATGTATGTGTGTGTGTGTTTAAGTATGTATATACACTTTGTACACAAATTTTGCAACAGAGCCTTTCTGGTTAGCAGCACTCTCTAGTGGAACTTTTTATGATGGTGGAAAAGGCTGGTAAGCCCTTAAAACATGCCTAGTGTAACTCACCAAGTCAGACTTTCGTCCAATTTTCCTTTAAATGTCAATAACCACACACGTCCCGGTGGCAAGTGGTTTGCAATGGACAGCTCAGTCTTACATCACCCCCCATCCCACCTTCACTCCATCTTCCTGCACTTTAAAGAAATAATCTGAGGCTTGGAGGGCTGTCAGGAGGGCTCTTTCTGAGCGGCCGCTGACTGAGGAGCCCCGGGCTGAGCAGACCGTCAGCTGTGTTTGCTTATCCAGCATGAGTTTGTTTTTTGTTAAGTACAGTTGATTTACAAAGTTGTGTTTGTTTCTGGTGTACAGCAAAGTTATATGATTCGGTTATATATAAATCATACATATATATATTCTTTGCATATTCTTTCTCAGTGCGGTTTTTCACAGGATATTGAGCGTACCCTGTGCTGTGCGACAGGAGGTTCTGGTTTATTCACTCTTTGTACGTAATAGTTTGCATCTGCTAACTCGCAGTTCACACTCGATTCAAATTTCCCTTTCTCTGTCCCAGGATTCATCCAGGACACTGCGTCCCGTGTTTCTACCCCGCCTCCTCAGGCTCCTCACAGCTGTGGCAGTTTCTCAGGCTTTCTTGATGTTCGTGACCTTGACAGATTCAAGAGGTGATAGTCGGGTGCTCTAGAATGCCCTTTGACTGGGACTCGTCTGATGCTTTTCTCATGATCAGACGCGGGTTATGGATCTGGGGCGGGGAGACGGCAGAAGTGAGGGGCTGCTCTTATCACACCATATCAAGGGACGCAGCCTCAGCATGGCATCCTTGTCGCCGTGACACCGGGCTTAGGTTCTGTTCGCTGCCTGTCTCTGCTGTCATACTTTCCTCCCCTCTCCACACTGTGCTTTTTGGAAGGAAGTCACTGTGTGCAGCCCACACTCAAGGAGTAGAGCTATGCTCATCCCCTTGAGGGTAGAGCATTGACACAGAATATCCAGGCCCCTTCTGTGCAGCCCACACTCAAGGAGTAGAGCTATGCTCATCGCCTTGAGGGCAGAGCATTGACACAGAATATCCAGGCCCCTTCTGCATGGCAGAGTCATCTATTCCCTCCAGTTTATTTACATATCCAGTCATTCATACCAGGACAGACTCATGGCTACTTACTTTATATTTTGGATTACAGTCAGATATTAGTCTTGGGGGGTTATTTCTCTGCTTGGGGGTTTGGAGGGGCTGTTGGTGTTTGCTCAAATCCACAAGGTCTGGCTCTTGGGAACTTCTCCAGTTGTCTCCTGTGTCCCTTTGGCGTACTCTCATCCTTGTGGGATTGCTTTTTGTTTGACACTTCCTTGCTTTCTGGCATTCACGGTGCTCCAGGCTCATTTTGTATATTCCCTGCTCCAGGACTAGAATCCGCCATTTCTCCAGGGGCTCTGGTTCCTTTTGGAATGGCATTAGAAACCAAAATCTGGGCATTGGGTGTACCTGCTCCTGTTGGGGTGTCTTTGCTTCTGGACACTCTCAGCTGACAGAGGAAGGAAATGTATGCATACTAACCTGTGTATATAGTCATACCTCTAAATGTTTCTATATGTGACTGCCTGTATGTGTACTAAACTAAGCATGATCCACACTGATGTCTCCACCTCTAACTCACTACCCCAGGGGCCATCTCACCCTCACAGTGTCATCCTCCGTCCACCGTCCTTTTAAAAAAAAAAATGTTTTTTTAATTTATTGGGCTTCGCTGGGTATTAGCTACTGCACACGGGATCACGTGGGATCGAGGGGTCCCTAACAAGGGACCAGATGCAGTCCCCCCGCAACAGGAGTGTGGAGTCCTAGTCACTGGGCCACCAGGAAAGTCTCCATCCACCACCTTTTTATCAGTTCAGTTCAGTTCAGTTCAGTCGCTCAGTCGTGTCTGACTCTTTGCGACCCCATAAATTGCAGTACACCAGGCCTCCCTGTCCATCACCAACTCCCGGATTCACTCAAACTCATTTCCATCATGTCGGTGATGCCATCCAGCCATCTCATCCTCTGTCATCCCCTTCTCCTCCTGCCCCCAATTCCTCCCAGCATCAGAATCTTTTCCAATGAGTCTACTCTTCACATGAGGTGGCCAAAGTATTGGAGTTTCAGCTTTAGCATCAGTCCTTCCAACGAACACCCAGGACTGATCTCCTTTAGAATGGACTGGTTGGATCTCCTTGCAGTCCAAGGGACTCTCAAGAGTCTCCTCCAACATCACAGTTCAAAAGCATCAATTTTTTGGCACTCAGCTTTCTTCACAGTCCAACTCTCACACCCATACACAACCACTGGAAAAACCATAGCCTTGACTAGACGGACCTTTGTTGGCAAAGTAATGTCTCTGCTTTTCAATATGCTGTCTAGGTTGGTCATAACTTTCCTTCCAAAGAGTAAGCGTCTTTTAATTTCATGGCTGCAGTCACCATCTGCAGTGATCTTGGAGCCCAAAAAAATAAAATTTTCTGCTGTTTCCCCATCTATTTCCCATGAAGTGATATGGAATTGTTCAATTCCACTGTGCCTACACTGCAGTGTCAGAATGGTTAACCCGTGCCCTGCAAGATGCTGTCTCACCTGGAGGACAATGTTTACAGGAGTTTCTTCTGCCTTTCATCCTACAGATCCGACTCATTTCCAACGTTCTTAGGTGCACACTTGTCCTTACTCCTTCAGTGAACTACTGCATATATTTGTAATACAGTTTGTTCTGTCACATTCTGAATCCATCCTGGGATTTTTCATAGCTTCCTAAATGATTTCTTTTTGGCACCATACATTCAGGTTCACTATTTTCGCTGTACAGTTCTGTGGGTCGTGACAGGTGCATGGTGCCATGCGTGCGCCACTGCAGCGTCTTACAGATTGGGTTCACTTCCCTGAAAACCCCCTGTGTTCCACCCATTTTATCCTCCTCCCCTCCCCTTGACCCCTGGCAACCTCTGATCTTTTCACTGTCTCTGTTTTTGCCTTTTCCAGAATTTCATATAATTGGAACCATTACGTACCCTTTTCAAACTGGCTTCTTTCCCTTAGCAATATGTATTTGAGATTCATCCCTGCTTTTCTGCAGCTTGAGACCTCATTTCTTTTTATCACTGAATAATACTCCACTGTATATGGATGTCCCACAGCTCATGCATCCATTTACCTATTGAAGGACATCTTGGTTACTTCCACTTCTTAGAAATTATGAATAAAGAGTCTATAAACATTCACATGCAGGTTGTTATGTGGATGTAAGTGTTCATAGCAGTTGAGTGACTACTGAGAAGCATGACTGCTGATCATACAGCAGTGCTTAGCCTTGCAAGAAACTGTCCCTGTCTTTTCCAAGGTGACCAAACCATTTTGCATTCCCACCAGTAATGAGCGAGCAGGAGACACAAGAGATGCAGGTTTCATCAGTGGATCAGGACGATCCCTTGGAGGAGGGCATGGCAACCCACTCCAGTGTTCTCGCTTGGAGAATCCCATGGACAGAGGAGCCTGGTGGGCTATACAGTCCATAGAGTCACAAAGAGTTGAACAAGACAGCTGTGCCAAATCCTTCCTGGAAACTGGTATCATCAGTTTTTGGATCTTAGTCGTTCTAAGATCCAAAGTGTAGTAGCTAACTCAACGTTTTACTTGGAATGATTTTTTTTTTATTGTGGCACTCTATGCCCCCAAAATTGAGATAGCTTATTAAACTACACAGCGGTAGGATAGAAAAACCAGAAACCAAATTAATTGACGTGAAGACAAAATGAGTATTGCCAAACAACTGGACTGGTTTATTACTGCCTTTGACTAAACTCAGCGTTATGTTGCAAACAGTTTCCTTTCCACTTGAATAGAAAGCAAACAAGTTTACTTGGAGGGATAGAATGTTTCCGGCTCCAAATCTGAGTGGAAATTTATCTTGTGAACTTTGAACTAATAGGCCTTGGATGTCATAAACGACGGTGCTGTCAACCAGCTTTACAGCCACGGCAACGTGCTTCCAGCTGAAGTTCTTACATCCGCCTTCCAGAGAGGCCGCCCTCCTCAGCCACCTCTTCTTCCTGAGTCATGGTTTGCTGCAACGTATGACTCAGATCATCAGCGTGTTTTTTTCTAAAGACTCTTAGAACAACAAAGATGATGACCCAGGCGTGTTAAACCCTGATAAACACATGTGAGTTGAATGCAGATGGTGGAGAAACCACCCACCTCAACAACATGGGGCTGGTCTGTCAGATTTCCGCCAGTGGTTCCCGAATCTGTGATGATTCTCTCTAGAGACCAGGATGAGGATAAAGCCGGGTTCGCTGCAACCCCAGAAGCCTTCTCTCTTCCAGCTCTATCTCGGGATTTCTTACTTCTCACTTAGCTCTTCTTCGGGGAAGAGCCTGACTTTTAGACATTTTCTTTTTTTAAATTTTATTGACGGATCATTGATTTCCGTGTCTTGGCTACTGTGAATAGTGTTGCTATGAACGTTGGGTGCATGGACCTTTTTAAACTACAGTTTTCTCCTGATATGTGCCCAGGAGTGGGCTTGCTGCACCATATGGTAATTCCATTTTTGCTTTTTTGAGGAGCCTCTGTGTCGTTCTCCACAGCAGCTGCGCCAGTTTATAATGCCCCCAGCAGTGAAGGAGGGCTCCCTGTCCTCCACCCCTTCTCCAGTTAATGCATTTTCTTAAAATATATTGGTATCCCTCCACCGGAGGACGCACCCAAGTGGAGAGCTCTTCCCTGGAGTTTCACTTTGGGATGGCTGTGTGTGCATGAACGATTTGCTGAGCAATTCGTGTTCACCTGAAATCATGGAGAGGAGCCAAGGGGGTGGGATGAATAAGTACAATGAAGCTTAACTCCTTTCCCTGGAGGTAAAGGAGCAAAAAGTTTCTTGAAAATATTTCAAGTTAATTTTCCACAGTCCCACTGAAGTCAGAGAAGTGGAAGGAAGAGCAGTTGTCTGACTACCTGTGTGTCTATCTCAGCCATGAGACAGAGAGAAATGGGGCACTAATCATGCTACACGCTCTCTTTTTACAAATCTGCTCTGCAGAGTGCACTGTCCAAACAGAAAAGAAAAAAGCACAAAGACTGTCAGTAGCTATTTAGACAGAAGGACAATAATGCTCTTTCTAGAGTGTTCATTTATGCCAATTTGCTGTGAAACCTTCCAAAGCTAATGAGATATTAAATGCGTTTGGTTGAGGGAAGAAACTGATTAGTCTCTGGTTTGCTTTGTAACGCAATTGGCAAGGAAAAGTACACAGCTTACATTTTAGTAGTAACTTTCATTCAGAGCCCTGTGGAAACACGATTAGATTTGTGAAGGACGTGAAGACCTTGTTTGCTTGGCTGGGAACTTAGCAGCAGTTGTGATGTGCGACTTCTCCTCTGGACTGAGTTCATCCAGTGACCTTTCCTGATGTTTGTAGGGAGCCCTTCATGTCATTGAGATGCCTGGACATTTTATTTTCAACAGGACTGTCATGGCTTTCAAAGGCAGTCCTTTCAAACCTGGGGCTTTTCAGATAACCCACTACCCACGATTTAAGCCGGTAATCGACAGCTAACCTGTATCAGGGACTTACCTGGTGGTCCAGTGGTTAAGACGGTGCTTCCAATGCAGGAGACATGGGTTCAGGCCTCGGTTAGGGAACTAAAATCCCACATGCTGAGCAGCTGGGCCAAAAACTAAAATTAAAAATAAAATGATAATTAACCTATATGAAACCCATATTGAGCCAGTATGGAATCATATGTTATATAACACATAGATCATGGGATGAAGGACTCTTGGTCTTATGGAACCAGGAGAATCTTTAAAATTGATCTATTATTTTTAAAAATCTTTACTGAATTTATTACAGTACTGCTTCTGTTTTATGTTTTGGTTTTTTGGCCTCGAGGTCACAAATTCAATCATGTTTCCACCCCCTGCATTGGAAGCCGAAGTCTTAACCATTGGACTGCCAGAGTTAGTCCAGATAGAAGTTATTGATAAATGGCACCAAGCCAGATTCTTCCATTCCCCTTTATTGTGGGTGGCAGGACAGTTTGAGGAGTCCAAGTTTTGTTGAACCTGAGTGGGCTTGAAAAGACCATTCTATGAGCTTAAAAAATAGTGTCACACTGATTTCCCAGTATTCTCAAGCCATATATAGAGGATTACTGTCTAAGCTGATATACTTTTTTAAAAATATGTATTTATTTGTGGCTGCCCTGGGTCTCCATCGCAGTGTGTGGGCTTTCTCCATGATGGCGGGGGTGGGGGCTACTCTCCAGCTGCGGGACGCAGGCTTCTCGGGGCAGTGGCTTCTCTTGTTGCACAGCATGGGCTGTAGTTGTCAGGAGTTGGAGAGTGTGGGTCTAGTCCCTCCTCAGCATGTGAGATCTTCCCGGACCAGGGATCCAACCTGCATTGGCAGGCGGAGTCTCAACCACTGGACCGCCAGGGAAGCCCATCAGCCGATACACCTTTCTGTGTAAAATCCCCAGTTGTGTGGTTACCCATAACCTAATCCAAGCATTGGGAGGCTAGACACTCTCCAACTTCCTGTTTTTCCTTTAAAATATAGCTAGAAATGTAGGTTGTTAAATGACAGATTTAACCAGGTAAAAATAAGAACGGACAACACATCCAAAAACACAACGGAAAATCCTTTCCCACAAGTGAGCGTATCTACACACAGAATTATCTGAAACTATAGTGACGACAACCGTCATAAATGAATTTCAAGTGGAAACATGCAGTGTTTTGCGTTTAACCATCTTGAAATAGTTGAACAAATGGGAGAAAAATAGGAAACCATGTTAAACTCTTGCATCAGCACGTAGGAGTGGATAGAGGCAGAGTCAAGTGCACTCCCAGGTCAAGCACAAACGTGTGACGCAGCCTGGTCTAGGGAGTGGGGATGAGGGTGACCTTGAAAGTGAGAGTCTGCCAGGAGTATCCAGATGAAAACCCTCCTGATGGTGGTCCCTGCAGAGCGGGTCGGGCTCGGCAGCCACCGGGTGAGACCTCAGGGATGGAGACACAGGCAGCAAGTCAAACGTCAAGCGCTGTGTTCACACCCAGGTCCCACCACTTCCTCTCTGAGGGACCAGGTTACTTCTCCAAGTTCCAGTTTCCTCGCTATAAATCAGAGCTAGTGAGCATGTGTGATACATGCTCAGGCTCTAAGGCACGTCCGACTCCTTGCAGCCCTCATGGACTGTAGCCCGCCAGGCTCCTCTGTCCATGGAATTTTCCAGGTAAGAATCCTGGAGTGGGTAGCCTATCCCTTCTCCAGGGGATCTTCCTGACCCAGGGATCGAACCCAGGTCTCCCACATCGCAGGCCGATTCTTTACCATCTGAGCCACCAGGGACGCCCATGTCCCTAACTACAGGATACAATTTTACCTAAAAAGCTGATACACTGTCTTGTGTGTTAAATCGTGTTCACCCAAAAGAAATGTTCAAGTCTTAACCCCTAAGGCCTGTGGATGTGACCTTATTTGGAAGTGCAATCTTTGCAGATGTCATCAGACTGAGATGCTGGCTAGAGTGGACCCTAATCCCCTTTGACGGTATCCTTATAAGAAGAGGAGAGACACGGACAGACACACAGGGAGAATGCCATATGATGAGAGAGCAGTGATGTGAATACGAGCCAAGAACACGGGCAGCAGTTTCAGAAATAAGAGGAAAGCGTGCATCAGGTTCTCCTCTAGAGCCTCCACGGCAGGCACGGCCCTGTTAGCACCCTGATTCTGGACTCCAGCCTCAAGGATGGTGAGAGGACAGATTAATGTTGTTTAAAGCCACGCGGTGTATGGCTCTTTGGGTTATCAGCTATGGGAAGCAAATGCATACTGTATGAAAATTATTGTCCAGACATAGAGAACAGACTTATGGACATGGGGAGAGGGGAGGAAAGGGTGAGATGTATGGAAAGAGTAACATGGAAACTTACATTACCATATGCAAAATAGATAGCCAAGGGGAATTTGCTGTATGGCTCAGGAAACCCTATAGGGGCTCTGTATCAACCTAGAGGGGTGAGATGGGGAGGGAGACAGGAGGGAGGTTCAAGAGGGAGGGCATGTATGTCACCTGTGACTGATTCATGTTGAGGTTTGCCAGAAAACAGCACAATTCTGCAAAGCAATTATCCTTCAATAAAAAAATAAATTAAAAAAAGATTATTGTCCAAAGAGGAATTTTTTTCAGGTGACTATGGGTTGATGGTAAGTCCAAAATCTGCAGGGCTGGAAACCCAGGCGGGCAGGCAGGATGTTTTTCAATCATTTATCCAGCTGCCCAGATCGTAGCTGCAGGCTCTCATTCCCTGATCAGGAATCAAGCCCTGGGAGCCCAGACTCCTAGCCACTGCACCTCCAGGGAAGTCCCTGAGGCAGGATCTCTATGTCGCAGTCTTGAGGAAGAATTCTTTCTTCTCCAAGAAACCTCAGGTATTGCTGTAGAGGCCTTCAACTGATTGGGTGAGGCCCACCCGCAGAGGGAAGGGTCATCTGCTTCACACAAGGCTGCTGAGAGCCAGGGTCAACCCCGCCCGTAAGCAGCATCTAGACTAGTGCTTGGCCAAACGTCAGGGCCCCAGAGCAGAGCCAAGTTGTCTTGTGAAATCAGCCACCACCACCGCTACACACACACGCACATGCACACTCCATGTGCCCTGTCCGCCTGGACTTTCTGTGTCTCTGGCTCTTTCTACTCTCTTTGCCTGCAAGACCTTTCCCCTTTCTAGTCACCTAGAGTCTCAGGTTAAGACTTACCCTAGAAAAACCTCCTCTGATTCTTCTGACTTGGTTAGGACCCCCTGGTATGCCCCTACCCGGCTTGCCACATTTTCCTGTTCCATCTTTTGCGTGCTTAAAAAAACAGCACACAAATGAACGTATGAAACGAACTGCAGCCTGTCTTCTCTGTTGGGCTGGAAGCCCTCCTGGAACCCCTAGTGTCCTGTAGTGTCAGGCACCCAGTAGATGCTCATGAAAAGCTTGTGGTCCCTCCTAGGGATGTAAAGACCTGGAAGGGTTCCCAGGGAGCCTGCTGCACAGCTGAGGCCCCAGAGGCCCAGGGCAGTTAAGACATCTCGCTAGGATCAAAGGACAGAGTTCAGACCCAGGTCTCCTGAAGTCGGATACGCGGCTCCCTGTACCCGCGGTTTCCAGTTTCCAGGCAGAACCCACGGGTCTCATTCGGAGTTGCCTGACATATCTTGCTTTACTGAGAAAGTCAGAGGGCGTCTCTGATCCCCAGTCTCCAAATTTGCAAGTGAAATCCATGTGAAAGGGGAGCTTCTCCTCCCTGGTTACTACGGAAGGGCCAGTGGTTGAAGGTGGGTAGCAAGAACGTGAGTCCATACTGCCACCTCTCCTGTCTGCCTCTTTGGTGAGAAACGTTCAAGAACTGTTCATAAGGAAACCACGTACGTATTAAAAACCTAGGCGTCCCAAACCCTGTTCTGTATTCTGAGTCCATCTTCTTACCTGAGTTTCACCTGCCCTGTGCTACTTTAAGCCCATCCTAGACGTGGGGAAACTGAACCTCAGAGGGTTTACGTAACTGAGCCGAGTCTCACAGTCAAACGGTGGCGGGTCTAGGATTTCAGCAGTCCAGATCCAGCCGTGTTCATGAACTCTCTGCCTTAGAGGAGGTGAGACTTGAGTGGGGGTAAAGCTGTGCTGTCCCAGGAAACAAAGCGTGAGCTACGAGGACGGTCACAGATGCAATTCTAACTTTTCTAGTAGCAACATTTTTAAAATTTTTATTTTGTATAGATTTTAAAATTTAGTTTTTATTTTTGGCTGTGCTGGGTCTTCATTGTTGCAGGCGGGCTTTCTCCAGCTGCGGTGAGCAGACTGGTTATGGTGTGTGGGCTTCTCACTGCAGCGGGTCCTCTTGTTGCAGAGCACGCGCTCTAGGCGCACGGGCTCAGCAGTTGTGCCATCCCGGCTTAGCTGCCCTGTGGCAGGTGGGATCCTTCAGACACATGCCCTGTCCCCTGCCTTGGCAGGCAGACTCTTAGCCACTGGGCCACCAGGGAAGTCCTTAAATTTTTATTTTATTTTGGAGTATAATTGACTTGCAATGCTGTGTTGGTTTCAGGCGTGCAGCAAAGTGACTGTTATACATCTACATATATGCATTCTTTTTCACATTCTTTTCTCATTTAGCTTATTACAGAGTGCTGAGCAGAGTTCCCTGTGCTGTACAGCAGGTCCTGGCTGGTTAACCATTTTAAATACAGTGTGTTAATGTCAGTCCCGGACTCCTAATGTATTCCTCCCCTTCCTTTCCCCTTTGGTAACCATGCATCTGTTTCCTAAGTCTTGAGGCTATTCCTCTTTTGTAAATAAGTTCATTTGTACCAGTTTTCTAGGTTCCACACATAAGTGATATCGTATGATATTTGTCTTTCTCTGACTTTCTTCACTTAGTATGAAAGTCCCTAGGGCCATCCATGTTAGTAGCAACCTTTAGGGGGGGAAAAAAAAGACGAAAACTAAAGCTATTCTTAATAATTATCTTATTTAATCCAGTATACCCAAAATTTTATCATTTCAACATGTATCAAAGTAAGTAATTATAAGAGACTTTACACGTCTTTTCACATAAAGTCTTTGAAATCTGGCGAGTGTGTCATACATCTCAGTTTAGGTTATCCATATTTAAGTGCTCAGTCGTACTTGTGTCTACTGGACGGTGTGTGTGTGTGTGTGTGCGTGCTCAGTCACTCAGGCGTGTCTGACTCTCTGTGACCCCATGGACTGCAGCCCGCCAGGCTCCTCTGTCCATGGGATTCTCCAGGCAAGAACACTGGAGTCGGTGGCCATGCCCTCCTCCAGGGGATCTTCCCGACCCAGGGATCGAACCCGAGTCTCCTGCACTGCAGGCGGATTCTTCACCACTGCTTCACCTGGGAAGCCACCAGAGTGGTAGCTCGAGACTAAAGACTCTCTCTGTCACACTTGGTCACCCAAAGAGCCAGGCTGCACTTCCTTCCTACCCGGAAAGACCCCCACCGTGAGCCTCCTTTCGGGTGCTAGTCAGTCACTGGGGTGCCTGAGCCGCCCCCCAACTCAGCCTTGGGGGAAGAGGGAGGGTTAGCACTGGCCTCACCAGCCTCAGACGCCTTCTGCCCCGAGGACGAACACCCAGATTCCGCAGTCCTGCTGTGTAGGTCCGGATCTCAGTTTGCCCGGGGCTGGGCGACCAGCTCCGTGGGTTCACCCTGCGCCTCTCTGCCTGGAGTGGGTCCAGCCCACTGAGTCAGGGCAGGACGATGAGTAATCCAGGAGCTCCAGAACAGCTGTCTTCCCGGCCAGCCTTTGAATCACCCGATCCACCCGGGGAGCAGATCACACTGGGGTAATCGGTTCTGCCCAACCAACCAGGGCTCCCTGCCAGCGTGTCTCATCTGGTCCCTCTTTTCCTTCTTGGCTCCTGGACAGCCTGGCACTTGTCAGAGGGAGCTGGAGTTTTCTGGAATCATTTCTGCAGGGTATATGGCAGAAGCGAATCAGCCACACCACGTGGCTCCCATTCTCTCAAGGTTTAGTTCATTGGGTCATGGTTTTTCTCCCCCTCCTTTCTCTTTCATTTGCAAAAAAAGCTCTGACCATTAAAACAGAGGATAACTCAGGAAGCTGGAGAGCACTTTAAGTGGAATGAAAAATTCAAAGAAGATTCTGGTTACGGTATAAGGTCAGCTTCTCCCTAAACTGAAGCTGGTCTCTCCACCTGAATCCTGGCCCACAAAATTCTACCATCTCTGCTTCCACACCCCTCTGCCCAAGGTACTGGCAGAAACTTGGATACACTGGGGCATGATGTATTTGGGAGAGAAAGTACTCCAATACTCCAGGGACTCTAACCTGGAAAACGAAACACAACAATGGAGTTAATTAGATCGCATGGCTCATGAACCCCCTCCTCCAGGGGCTCCTCCTTGATTTAAATCAGAGGGAACAGCTCCCACTGAATGACCCCAGACCAGTGTCTCTGAGCTTCTCCCTTGGCTCTGGGAGGAGGAACCGCTGAGCCTGGGACCGGCTGCCTGCTCACAGGACCCAGGCAGGCTCACCTCCCCGCCTGCCCTCACCTCCGCCCCCATTGCGGTTCAGTTCAGCTCGCTCGGCGTCCGACTCGTTGCGACCCCATGGACTGCAGCACGCCAGGCCTCCCTGTCCATCACCAACTCCCGGAGTTTACCCAAACTCGTGTCCATTGAGTCAGTGATGCCATCCAACCATCTCATTCTGTTGTCCCCTTCTCCTCCCGCCTGAAAGACCCAGCTTCAGACCCTGGACTGGAAGAAACACAAGCTGGAATCAAGATTGCTGGGAGAAATATCAATAACCTCAGATATGCAGATGACACCACCCTTATGGCAAAAAGTGAGGAGGAACTAAAGAGCCTCTTGATAAAGGTGAAGGTGGAAAGTGAAAAAGCTGGCTTAAAGCTCAACATTCAGAAAACGAAGTTCATGGCAACCGGTTCCATCACTTCATGGGAAATAGATGGGGAAACAGTGGAAACAGTGTCAGACTTTATTTTTGGGGGCTCCAAAATCACTGCAGATGGTGACTGCAGCCATGAAATTAAAAGACACTTACTCCTTGGAAGGAAAGTTATGACCAACCTAGATAGCATATTGAAAAGCAGAGACATTACTTTGCCAACATAGGTCCGTCTAGTCAAGGCTATGGTTTTTCCAGTGGTCATGTATAGATGTGAGAGTTGGACTGTGAAGAAGGCTGAGCGCCGAAGAATTGATGCTTTTGAACTGTGGTGTTGGAGAAGACTCTTGAGAGTCCCTTGGACTGCAAGGAGATCCAACCAGTCCATTCTGAAAGAGATCAGCCCTGGGATTTCTTTGGAAGGAATGATGCTGAAGCTGAAACTCCAGTACTGTGGCCACCTCATGCGAAGAGTTGACTCATTGGAAAAGACTCTGATGCTGGGAGGGATTGGGGGCAGGAGGAGAAGGGGATGACAGAGGATGGGATGGCTGGATGGCATCACCGACTCGATGGACGTGAGGCTGAGTGAACTCCGGGAGTTGGTGATGGACAGGGAGGCCTGGTGTACTGCGATTCATGGGGTCGCAAAGAGTCAGACATGACTGAGCGACTGAACTGAACTGAACTGAACTCAGGGTCTTTTCAAATGAGTCAGCTCTTTGCACCAGGTGGCCAAAGTATTGGAGTTTCAGATTCAACATCAGTCCTTCCAATGAATATACAGGACTGAATATTCAGGACTCACTGCTGTATCCAGACCTTAACCCTTCAGGTTCGCACTGGACTGGGCTGGGTGTTTTCCCCACGGCCTTTTAGTGAGTATGGACTTTTTTTTAATGTACTATTCTTTTTTATTGAAGTATAGTCAATTTACAAGGTTGCGTTAGTTTCAGGTGTGTAGCAAAGGGATTCAGTTATACGTTTACACATATCCGTTCTTTTTTAGATTCTTTTCCCATGTAGGCATATAGGTTATTACAAGATATTGAGTACAGTTCCCTATGCTATACAGTAGATCCTTGTTGATTACCTACTTTACATTTAATAGAATGTGTGTGTTAATCCCAAACTCCTAATTTATCCCTCCTCCTCCCTTCGCCTTTGGTAACCATAAGTTTGTTTCCTACATATGTGACTCTATTTCTGTTTTGTAAATAAGTTTGTTTGTATCTTTCTTTTTAGATTCCATGTATAAGTGATATAACATGATACATGCCTTTCTCTGTCTGACTTACTTCACTTAGTATGGCATTCTCTAGATCTACCCATGTGGCTGCAAATGGAATTATTTATTCTTTTCATGGCTGAGTAGTGTTCCATTGTATATACGTACCACATCTTCCTTATTCATTCATCTGTCAATGGACATTTAGGTTGCTCCCATGTCTTGACTCATCTAAATAGTGCTTCTCTGAACGTTGGGGTGCATGTATCTAAATTTAAAACTACCATATGACCCAGCAATCCCACTCCTGCACATATATCCAGAGAAAACCATAACTGGAAAGACACATGAGCCTGGACTTTTCAGCCCAAGCTCTCCCAGTCCGACCCTGGGAAGGGCATTTCCGACCTCACCCGGCCATTATTTCCCTCTGTCTGTGAACCTGACACCTCACAGACGTCCTGCATCCTTAGAAACCACCCCGCTGGGCAGGCATAAGAATCCCCATTTTACAAGTGAAGATCCTGAGATTCCAAGAGGTTAAGCAATATCTCTGAGGTTGAACCTATGTGAGAGGCCGTCCTGAGGCTCCAGCCCAGACCCTCCTTGCCCCAGAGCCCCGGGTCAGGCATTTCCCTCTTCACCACCCACCCTGGGCCGGAAAGATGAGGATGCTGCTACTTCAAGGGACAGCAGAGACCCCAGAAGCAGCTCTGTGACTGCTCACATTTTGCAAAGACGGACAACTATCTTAGTATAAGCCAGAGGTTCCATGTGGGTGGAAAGGGTCTGCTCTGTGGGAGCTGTTGATTCCACACATGAACGCTGACTTAAGCTGAGGAGCCCTGGGGGCGGGTTTAGGAGCCAGGTAATATTGCATGTGTCTAAAGGTGCCGGGAGGGCGCGGAGGACCCGCTCCCAAGTGGCTGCGTCTCACGACCTGACTGCGGGTCACGGCCCGCTCTCTCCAGTGCCTGGAGGCCTGACCATGGGCCTCGCCACAGCACCCCTCCCAAGCATGGCAGCCTGCTTCCCTCCCAACCAGGGCTCCGAGAAGCGGAGGAGCGGGTGGAGAGGAAGCTGGAGACCTTGTGACCGCATCTCAAAGTGGGTCCTGCGTGTTCTGTTTCCTGGAAGCCCACACACCACAGCCAGAGAGTAGCCCCTGCTCGACGCAACTAGAGAAAAGCCCGCTGGCAGCAAGAAAGACCCACAGAGCCAAAAATAAATCAATAAAGTCAAATAAATCACATTTCAAAGTAGAGCGTTCCTGAGACCAGTAGCACATGAAATCTCCTTGCGTGCACGCTGTTAACTTCAGTCGCGTCCGACTCTGTGTGACCCCCTGGACTGTAGCCCGCCAGGCTCCTCTGTCCACGGGATTCTCCAGGCAAGAGTACTGGAGTGGGTTGCCATACCGTCCTCCAGGGGACCTTCCCCACCCAGGGATTGAATCCGAGTCTCTTATCCGAGTCTCTGCACTAGTAGGCGGGTTCTTTACCACTAGCGCCACCTGGGAAGCCCATAAAATCTCTAGCAGATCTCAGAAAACTCTCCCGGCCTCCAAGCGCCCTGCTTCTGTCATCAAAATGCCACCAGATGACACTTCCTAAAACATAAACTCAAGTGGGCCCTTGCTTGGACCCTGCCGTTGCTCCGCTGCTCTCTCAGGACCCGAGGCCAGCGTTCTCCCGCGGGCCTCCTTGACCGCCACACCCGCGTTTCCGCCGCGTGGTCCGGCCCCGAACCTGGCCCACCCCCTGTGTCTCAGGCCAGCTCCCCCTGGACTCGACACAGTGCAGAGAGGAACGCCCCAGGTCAGAGTCTGGGCCCCCACTCGTCTGACCTTCTAGTCACTGCAACCACTCACAGAGGGCTTGAAAGGCAAGAAGGAAGAGGAAGGAAGAGAGAAACGGGCCATCCAGGGGCGGGGTGTGAAATTCACTAAAGCAGAGAACAGAGCTTTGACTGGCCATTCAGTTCTGAGTCTGCAGGCGGGCGTTTCTTTCTTTGCAAAACACCCCGCAGCAGACAGTGGCTCTGGCTGGGGCCCCAGGTCCTCCCGAAGGGCCACCAGAAAGTGTAAAGCTGAATCGGCACACTTGTTTAGCCAAACAACATCCTTTCTGTCTGGGGACTGTCAAAAGGCCCCGTGCTAATTCAAAAATAACTCAGCCTCTCATGATAACCGAGCATGCAGGAACCCCACTATGGGGGGAAGACTCCTGAAGCCCGATGTCTGGGGGCTGTGTCTTCAGAAGGAGCCTCTCCGCCGGGGCAGAGTGGGATCAGAAGGGAGGTGAAGCGAACGCTGTTCCCCGCCTCTGCACCTGCCCCCCGACCTTCCCCGTCCTGCCCCTCCTGTCCACCCGCCCTCTGTCCCCTCCGCTGGCCCGCCTTCCCTCTCCCCTCTGCGGGCGGCTTTGCAGTGTTTCTTCCTAAACCTTTTTTCCCAAATACTTTTTTTAAAAATTATTTATTGATTTATTTTTGGCTGTGCTGTCTTCATTGCAGCTGGGGCTTTTCTCCGGTTGCCTGTGCGGGCTTCTCACTGGGGGGCTTCTCTTCCTTGCGCCCGTGCTCTAGGATGAACGGGCCTCAGCAGCTGTGGCCCACGGGCCCTCCAGCACACGCTCAGGAGCTATGGCCCAGCGGTTTAGTTGCTCCTCCTGGCTTGTGGGATCTTCTCGGACCGGGGAGCGAACCCATGTCCCCTGCGTTGGCAGGCAGATTCTTCGCCACCACCCTTCTTGGTAAAATTTTAGGCGGAGCCTTAGCCCTGCTTTTGGATCTGATCACAAGTCCTGCGTGGAGGACCGCCATCTGGGACACACCCCAGTCCTGGTGGGGTCAGCGGCCCTGGCTGCTCGTGATGAAAGTGTCTCCTTCTTGCTTTCCCACCAGTGTCCTCAGCTCTGGCAAGCAAATGAGACAGCCGTGGAATCCCCTCGAGTATATCTTTTTTAAATAAACAGCCAATCGTCTGACAAGTGTGGTTTTAACTACCATTAGTAGTAAGTGACTTGATGCTTTGATGAACCCCAGTGCCTCCCGTCCGTGTATTTGAAGCCAGAGAGCACTTCAACTTGCATGTGCTTCTGAGACACCTTTGAAAATGTGCTTTAATCTATGCTTTGGGGAAGATGTTCAGGGGTTTTTGGGGAGAGACATACCTTTAAACACATTTTTTTTTTTTAGATTTTAGTGAAAGTTGAATAGATGGTGTGCTTCCTTATTGCAGAGCAGAGTGTAGAACAGGGCATTCAGGGTGAGGTTTTTTGAAATTCTTTACTTTCTGGCTGTGCGGGGTCTTCGTTGCTGTGCGAGCTTTCCTCTAGCTGCGGCGAGTCGGGGCTCCTCTCTAGTTGCGGTACAAGGGCCTCATCGAGCTTTCCTCTAGCTGCGGCGAGTCGGGGCTCCTCTCTAGTTGCGGTACGAGGGCCTCATCGAGCTTTCCTCTGGCTACGGCGAGTCGGGGCTCCTCTCTAGTTGCGGTACGAGGGCCTCACATTGCAGTGGCTTCTCTGGGTGTGGAGCACCGGCTCTGGGAAGCCCAGGCTTCAGTAGCTGCTCACACGGGCTTAGGTGCCCCTTGGCATATGGAGTCTTCCTGGACTGGGGATTGAACCCACGTGCCCTGCATTGGCAGGCGGATTCTTCACCTCTGAGACACCAGAGAGGTCCAGTATGAGTTGTTTAATAAGACAAATCAGGCATTGAGAGTAGACTGGGGTGGGGTAGGTGGAATGGCATGGGGTGAGGGCGGGGGTGTCCAACTACCTCCCATCACCGCCATCTGTGTGTTCCCTCCATCTGCAGGATAATGCCCAACACCGTAGGCGCTCAATAAATGTTTACTGAACTGAATTGCTGGTCTGATGGCTGAGCCCGTGAAGCAGATGTAGAAAGAAATTGCCCCACTCTGAAAACTCCCTTTGGATTTTAGCCCAAACTCTATTTCAGCAAATACTGTTAGGATCAGAGATACACTTACTCACAGGAAAAAATAAAATGGAAAGTCAGTCTTTTTTCTCCATCGTGTTAAAAAAAACAAAGAGTTTTTTAAATCATCCTCTGCCATTTCTCATCCATCAGACTTACATTAACATGATATGTTGCTGTGAAAATGCTTCCCTTAAACACATCAAATGGATTAATGCTGGCACTTTATCAGGTACAATTTCTGTTTCCATAAAACATCTTTAGACACATAAAACCTACTTCAATGAGAAGTAGAAAAGCCTTCTCCTCGCCCGTCATCCAGTTGACTCCATGGGGGAAGCCGACATTTCCGGAGGCTCTGGCGTTGCCCCCCTCCCGTCGGAGCTGCTGCTTTGCCAGGGGCCTGCTCCTCCCGGGGGACCCTTCCTCCTCGCGGGTGACCACAGCTGACTAAGCGGACCAGGTTGGGGACGGGAGGGAGTCAGAAGAGGAGGCAGAGGCCGAGCCCGTCCAGCTGGGGGCAGAATAGCTTGGAAGCTTGTCCCGGCTCTGACCTTGGAGTCAATGAAGATGGAGGGCAAAGCTAACTTGGGGTCATCACACTGGCCCTAGAAATGCAGCCCCGCACCTGTGCGAGCCATTATTTCCCAGGACGCTCTCTCCCTCTCCACCCATTCTTCATTCTTGGCCTCCAATGCACCAGGAGCACACGAGGTTCATGACTATCCCATTGTGTGGTTGTCGGACCAAAAACAGCCCTGGGAGCTGGTTGGAAATACCCTTCCTCCATCTTCCCATCGAAGACCAACAACTAGCAATCTGGGGGCAATGCACAAGCCCTTCAGGGGATTCAGATGCGAGTCCGCGTCTGAGAACCACTGCGTCTGGCAAGCCCTGGGGATGGAGGCTGCTCCCGCCCCCTTTCAGCGGGCAAGGATTCCCAGGAGTCCTCCAGATACCCTCCTTGTGGTCCTCACCCGCTGAGGACTACGCTGGGGAGGTACAGCCCCACCGGTCCTCAAGGTGGCACAGAAAGTTGTTATGGGGTGCCTGCTGTGCACACTGTCTCTGTGCCCTGTTTCTGCCCCCTCCAAACAGGCCCGTCGGGCTGGTGTTCCTCCACTCTTATGATCCAGTTCTGTGCCCCCCAAATTCATATGATGAAGCCCTCACTGCCTGTACTCCAGAAAGGGACTGTGTTTGGAGATGGGCTTTTAAAGAGTTAAATGAGACCTTTGGGGTGGCCCTAGTGCAGTCTGACTGGAGTCCTTGGACGAGGGGCTGAGGACCCAGAGAAACACCAGGGGCATGTGCACACGAAGTGGGGACCCCCTGCGGGGAAGGCAGCTGTCCAATCCAGGGGCCGAACCCGCGGCTCCTGCACTGCCAGGGGATTCCTCACCACTGAGCCACTTGGGAAACCCATGATGTGAGAATTACATCTTAAGGCTGTGATTAAAAAAAAAAAAAAAAGCATAGTAGTGCGTGGTGTGCCCCATTCACTTTTAGAGTGCACACATATACAAACAAAGACGAGTCCCGCTGAGCACCTGGAAGGACTCCAAGGAGCTGATGACATTTTAGTGGGGAGGGAGAGGGTGAGGGGAGGTTAGGCGTGAGAGGGGGGTCTTTTCACTGTAATCTGTGAATACATTTGACTTTTTAAAAATTGTGTTCCTGTATTTCCTACTCAATCAACGAAGATAAGTCTTTTGCAAAGCAGAGGAAGTGAAAAGGGGAGAACAGAGGGTTTCTTGAATGATGACACATGGATTGGGAAGATCCCCTGGAGAAGGAAATGGCAACCCACTTCAGTAATCTTGCCCGGGAATTCCCATGGACAGAGGAACCTGACGGGCTACAGTCTGTGGGCTTGAAAAGAGTCGGACACGACTTAGTGACTGACACATGCATGCAATGAAGTCCTGCAGGAACTGTTTTCAGATAAAACAGGCTGAGTACTTTAAAAAGTAAAAACATCTCAAGCACTCCTAAAGCCCCGAGCTGAAAGGTGACTTGCTACATCTCTGCCGTATTTGCTCCGAGACTGTCCCTGTCAGCCGGCAGGTGGTCACTGGCAGGGCAGTGACTCAACTCCATAGGCAGCATCCTCTGTCCCAGGAACCAGCGATGGGGCTCCCGGACAGTTATGGGAATCCTGCCAGGTCACAAAAGAAGTTCCCTTGAAAACTAACTGTCTTTCACCAGTCTTTACCCCCAGGACCATAAAAGGGTGTTTAATTACAAAGCAAGTGGAAAACCTTCAGAACATAGGGCCAGACATTCCACGGCGTGTTTCACTTCTCTGTAGAAGAACTGCTAGGTTACATCGCGGATGGTCTGCTCTCAGGGCATCTTACATCCCCTCCAGTGAGCTGTTATACTCTAATGTAAAACTTTTTGAGAAAGCAAAGTCTTCACAAATGTACATAATGATGCCCATTTTATGGATAAGGAAGTCGAGGCTCGGGCAGGCTGACTTGGCTGGAGTCACAGTGGTAAGGCCAGATTCATGCTTAAGATTCTCTCTGGAGCCTCCATTTTTTAAAATTAGTGTATAATTGCTTTACAGTGTAGTGTTAACTCCTGCCATACAACAGCTCCAGTCAGTGATAACCATACATACACATCCGGTCCAGCTTGAGCTTCCCTCCCACCTCCCCATCCCGCCCCTCTGAGCTGCAGCCTCAGTGTTTCTCACTGTATCTCGTCCGGATTGCCTTGTCGAGCATAATGCTGGATGTCTCCAGGTCCGTAGAACACACAGACGGGATGAGCCTGTGACGGCCGGTTTACCTACTGTTTTAGTCTATTTTGTGCCATGGTGTGAAAACCACTATAGACTGGTGCTCACAAACACAGCATTCTGCCCCGACCTCCACATTCACGCCCCTGTTGCCTATGAAATACTTCCATGCCATCCCAGTGGTTCCCAGAGTCTTAACTCCTCCCAGAAAGATCTCAGAAGTCCAAGTTCCATCTAAATAGCACCCAAATTAGATCCAGGCGAGGTTTAAGGTGCAATTTATGCAGAGGAGGCTCCTCTGCAGCTGTGAGGGCATGAAATCAAACAAGTCATGTGCTTTCAAAATACGATCGTGGATCAGGCACAGGGTGGACCTTCCTGCCAGGCTCAGGCTGGGCCCTTGCGGTTCGAGGGGACTTGCACCCACGGGCAAGAGGAGGGAGGCTGTCTTTCCAGCTCCCTTCTTTTCTCCCAGGTCCTCAGAGGAATCACCCTTCACGGTCCATTCCGAGCAAAGTGGCTCTTTCTAGCAGTCACCTCCAAACTCTCCCAGCCTCCACCCATGACCCACTTCCACATTTCAGGTGTTTGTTACAGCAGCACCCCACTTCTCCTTACCAATTTCTCACTCCATTCAGGCTGCTACAACCAAATACCATAGACTGGGAAGCTTATAAACAGAAATGTATTTCTCACAGTGCTTGAGGCTGGGAAATTCAAGGTCAAGGTGCTGGCAGATTGTGTCTGGTGAAGAGCCGGCTTCTCGGTTCATAGATGGCTGTCTTTTCACTAGCTCCTCACATGACGGGTGGTGAGAATGCTCCTGGGGGCCTCTTTGATGACAGCACTGATCCCACCCACGGGTGCCCTGTGCTCATGACATCACCACCTCCCAAAAGCCCCACTTCCTAACACCATCGCACTGGAGGTTAGGGTCCAGCGTTTGAATTTGTGGACACACAGACATTCAGTCTAGAACACCTAGGTGTGGTGACAGAGTCTCCTGACGGTGGTAACGTCTGCTGGAGACTTGTGCCAATCAGAGACTGAGGAAGTCAGAGGCCCACAGATCTGGTGACATCGCTCTGTCCACACCCTTCCACACAATCTATGTTCACTTCGTTTGCTCCCTGCCCAGAACCAACCCCACTTCCCTTCTGTTAATCCGAGAAACTTCTTCATATCATTATTGGTTACATAAGTCCATTTTAAAGCCTTATCATACTTTCCATACGGTTTTTCATTCTGTTAGTGATACAAGTTTGTTTGTGAAATGATCAGCTCGAAAAAGTTGTTGTCAAAAATCAATTCTATTATTTCACTAACATTTTGTGGGTTATTACGTCCAATAGTTACACTTGACACATCTGTAAAGACTTCTAATTTTCATGAAACGTCTTCGATTCACTCGTCTGCAGAAGCAAAGGAGCATTCTCCAACACTGTGTGAATTTCATGTTCACTTTCCCTATCAGAATCAATCACTAAGGTTTTTTGTCTTTTTGTTGGTCTAATATCCACATTATCTGAACAGGAACTATATTCTGACGAACTATAATCTCCTGAGACACTAGTATATATGTCACTTGGATAATCAGAGAAAGTAGCTGCATAAAATTCACCCCCCCAAAAAAAATCTCCTTTACTCAACATTTCACAATGCATCAGTTTTGAAATTGTTATGTTTATAATATACACAAGATTGGAACAAAAACCTAACGGAGCAAAATATGAATGATAATGACAATCGTAAGTTGTGTGACGAACCCTTGATCAGTTTTAAGCTCTAACAGTTTTGTTTGGTGATTTTCATTGTATCACTGTCTGAGAAAGTTCTGATAGTCTCTAGTTAATAATAGTCAGTAACGTGTTAGAAAAACAACAGAGGGGCTTTCACAGGACACACATCCATCACAGGAGCTCACAGTGAAGTTCAAGGGTGGAAAGTCAACCTAACCTAACCCACCATATTCCCTCTCCCAGAACTTGACATGTGAGTGCAGACACCCAGGTTTCCAAAGTGGCTGGAATTGTGAGAGAAGGACTAAAAAGTCACACAGGAGTCACCATTCTCACCCTTGCTGAGACTTTTTCCTTGACTCTTACAAAAGCTCCCCTTCTTTTGTAATTTAAGCAAGTCAGAAGGGATTTCTGTTGCTTGCAAGCAACAGACTCCTGAATAATATAGAAAATCATACTCTAGTAGTCAAGCAAACAGAAAAAGAAATCAATATATAATTATAAACTGTGAAGTGCCATGACAGAAGGAAGATAAACTTGGAGAGACTGACAGTGGAGACCAACTGCAGAAGGGAAGGTCAGGGAGAAGACCCTTGGGGGAGACTATCCTTAAGTTGAAACCTTAAAGATGAAGTCTGCCGTTTGAAAAGTGGAAGTGCAGGCTGAGGGAAAGCGTGTGCAAGAGCCGAGAGCAGGGAGGTGAGCCCCAGGAGGGGTAGGCTGTGTACAGAGAGATGAGGCTTAGTCTCTGAATCACGTCCAGAGCAGTTTTCTTCCTCTTGGTTAAAGTGAATGCCTATAGTTTTTGCCTCTTGAAAATCAGCATACTACATCTTAGCATTCAGGTGTGGGTGTGGGTATGTGTGTGTGTGTGCACTGGACCCACTCTCTGGTGGTTCAGCTGGAAAACAATCCACCTGCAATGTGCGAGACCCGGGTTCGATCCCCAGGATGGGAAGATCTCCTGGAGAAGGGAAAGGCTACCCACTCCAGTATTCTGGCCTGGTGAAAAAGTCCATGGGGTCGCAAAGACTCAGACACAATTAAGCGACTTTTGCTTTCACTTGGGAACAGGCAAGTTTATTCTGCATATTATATGACTTTAGCACCTGCCTACAAGAACCTCTGCTGGACCAAGAACTTGATTTCTTCAGGATTCACCTGGATGCGTCAGATCATAGAAGATACGTCCTGGGTTTTGGCAGATCCTTTACAGTCAGGCACATAGGGGATGTGCAGGCGATGGACGGTGGAAGAAGGTGGAGACGAGTGGAGGTATTGACTGGAGAGAGCTGTCATACCTGTGATCTCTGCCCACTCCTCACTGCTCCAGTAATGGAGATGCACACTAGTTATCCACTGCTGCCTAACAGGTTCCCGCAAACCAAGCAGCTCACCACAATGCCCACTCATCAGCTGACAGGTCTGCAGGCAGAACTGGGCCGTGGTGTGGCCGTGTTTTGCTCAGGATGCCCCAAGGTCAAATCAGGGCACTGGCTGAGACTGTGCTTCTCAGCTAGGCCTTGGGTCCCCTTCTAAGCTCGCTGCTTGTTGGCAGAACCCGTTTTCTCATGGCTGCGGGACCGCGGTCCCCATTCTCCCCACTTCCCTACATCAGCAGTTCACAGAATGGACGTTTGCTTCTTCTAAGCCAGCAATGTGTCTCAATGACATCCCCTTCTGCTACCAATTGGAGAAGACTCTCTGCATTTAAAGAAGCTGGTGTGATTAGGTGAGGACCACGGGAACAATGTCTCTATCTTAACACATTATTGACCAGAGATGTTTCAATATGTTTTCAGACAGTGAAACAACTAACATCACCATGCAAAGCTGTTAGAGCTTAAAATCGATCAAAGGTTTATTGTACAACTTATGATTGTCGTTATCATTCATATTTTGCTCTGTTAAGCTTTTGTTCCAACCTTGTGTATCTTATAAACGGAAATTTTTCAAAAATGACATATCGTGAAATTTTCAGTGAAGAATTTTTTTGGTGAATTTTATGCAGATACTTTCTCTGATTATCCGAGCAACATATATACTAGTGTCTCAGAAGATGACAGTTCTTCAGAATATAGTTCTGATTCAGATGATGTGAATATTAGACCAAAAAAATCCTTAGTGACTGGTTCTGATAGGGAAAGTAAAAACGAAACTCATGGTGCTGGAGATTGCTCCTTAGCTTCTGCAGAAGACTGGATTGAAAACAACCTTTCACAAAAATTAGAAGACTTTACAGTCATGTCAGGTGTTACTACTGAATGTAATAACTCACAGAGTATTAGTGAGGTAACAGAATTAAGTTTTGGTCAGTGAAAATAAGAATCACCAGCTACAGGTGCTGGTTTCTGCAAAAATCCCCAGACAGTCATGAGTTAAAAATCAACTGATTTGGGCTTCCCTGGGGGTTCAGTGGTAAAGACTCTGCCTGTCAGTACAGGAGACCCAGGTTCGATCCCTGATCCGGGAAGATCTCACATGACCCAGAGCACTGCGGAGCCTGTGCCTTCGAGCCTGTGTGCTACGACTACTGAAACCTGAGCTCCTAGAGCCCGTGCTCTGCAATGAGAATCACCACAGTGAGAAGCCCACGCACTGCAGCTAGAGAGCAGCCTCCCCTCGCTTCACCTAGAAAAAAGCCCCACAGCAATGAAGACCCACCACCGCCAAGTACACACATACTTAGAAAAATAAAATCAACTGATTAGTTACCTTAATTACAGCTGCAATATCCCTGTGCCGTGGAAAGCGACTCCAGAGGGTGGAGGCCGTGGCCATCCTACGAGGCTGCCTGCCTCGGGATGCTGCTGCTGTTTGCCAGTTCCTGGAGTCACTGCACAGTGCCCTGATGGAAGAATCCAGCCCGCATGAGCCTGCAGCTAAAAAATAATTTCCTCTCCTTCTGTCTCCCGCTACTTATGACACATTGTATTATTAGTTTCCCGCAGCTGCTGTAACAGGTGGTCACAAACCTGGTGGCTTAACATAACAGACATGCATCCTCCCGCAGTTCCAGAGGCCAGATATCTGCAGTCAAGGAGTCAGCACAGGCACGTCTCCTACAGAGGCTCCGCGGTCCAGGCGCTTCTTGGCTTGTGGCTGCAGGTTCTGGGGACTGGCACATGGGCGTATCTTTAGGAGACCATTTTTCAACCCACTGCCCACGTGCCTCCTTCCTGTGACCTGGGCACCAGGGATCCGATTGTCAGATGGCAGGTATTTGTAACCTTTTTACCAGTGGCTCACTCTGAGACAAAAGTGAATTGTTCTTGTCTTTGACATGAAGAAACTAAAACATCTATTTAGTCCATATTCATGTCTGCAATTTCCTAATCTTGTACGCAGTTCCAAAGATAAGTCACCTCAGTTTCCAGAACTCTCTCCCTCTGGAGGCTGCTTAAATCCCCATCACACCCCATGTGGACCAGATGGGAACCTGAGATCAAACATCTGCACAGACCGTGCAAGGTCTTCACTGGGTTTCCTACACACCATGGTGGGGAGGGGCGGGACCTGAGGGCTGGTCCCTTCTGCTTTTGAGGGTCTTTTTGAAATGCAAAACCAGAGTGAGCTACAGGTTTCTCCTACCCTTTACCCCTCCCCCTTTTGAAACTTTTGTCTCAACAATGTATGATGGTTTAATAAAAAAGCTATTTCTTAACAATAAATAAATCCCTAAAATTCAAATGATGCATACAGATTACTTTTCAATTCATTTTACAATGTGTGATTTTTAAGTGCTCTTAAGATATGATGATTTCCAGTTAAATCTGGGATCTGAATATCCTTATCTACCACCTGGAAAGTGTCTGAAGCAGAACTCTATGAATAATGAGAGAAATGAGTCCACGTTGATTAATCATCAGGTCCCACAAAAGGAACAAAGTCCCTTTGTAAAAGATCATTGCAGGGAATTCTGAGAAGGATAGGGCTATTAAATGAAATGAGGGCAGGTCTTAGAAAAAAAAAGTTCTCCCTCAATAAAAACTGCCTGTTAGCTCTCCTGACAGCATCGTTTTCAATGCATATTTCCATGCAGTCATTTTCAATGCATGTTTATTTTTATTACAGACTTTAAAATATTGTTTGAGAAACATATCATACAAAAAGAGTGTCTATAATATATATGTACAGCTTAAGATGAATAATAAAATGAACATAAAGCATTTTTTTTTCAAAGCAGTCAGCTTAGAAAGGCTCAATATCACTGGGGTATGAAACGCTTGACATTCTATTGTGGAAATGCCAACACACAAATTATCCTTGTTCGTGTTTTATTGCTGTAGCTCTGTGTTTCCCCGTATAATGCTGTGCAAACATTTTATCAGAAATGGTGGAGGGAAGAAATCCCCACTGTTAAGCACAGCCGAGTAAGTGATTTGGTTGCCGAGATTACAGCTTCTGCAGTTGGATGGTTATGTTGTTTTCTATATTCATCAAGGGGCGAGAATAACATATTGAGGGTGCTTATAAAGAAGCAGAGTGGAAGTTAAAAAGGCAATATGCCATAATCTTTTCGCCTCCTTGGTTTCTTCGTATGAAGCCTATTGTGAAAATACTGCACTGGCACAGCCCTCGGGCAGGCTGAGATTTTAGCACGGTCCAGGAGCCACAGGATCCGATGCGTCTGGACTGGGCGGGTCACACACGGAGGCCCCAGACGGCGTTTGGTCCAAATGCCCAGAGAGCATCAGCCTTGGCTACCTTCTGACGCCTCCTGTCCCTGGGTTTCTTCCCCCATCGCGTGGGCAGGATAATGAGATAGGCCTACCTTCGTTGTGAGGATAAAGCGAGTTAACGCAAGTAAAGCCCCTGATGGCGGATGGGGCCTTGGTAAAAGCTAATTGGCTGTATTCACGCTGACGCGGAATCCCAGGCCAGCTCCTCCCCTGCCTTCCTGACTCCTCCCCTCCCTCCCCTCCCCTCCAGCCTCAACCTTTCCCTTGACCCCTGACTTGCCCGCTTTGTCCCTGTTCCATCAACTGGCCAACGACACTTCAGCCTCCTTGCCCTGTTGTCCACAAAAGCCTCCTCCTCCCTAGACCTGAATAGACATTTCTAGACATCACCTAGACATCCAAATAGACAGGTGGCCACACGTGACAAGATATTCAACATCCTAGTTATTAGAGAAATGCAAATCCAAACTTCAATGAGATGTCACCTCACACCAGTCAGAACGGCCATCATCAAAAAATCCACAAACAACAAATGCTGGAGAGGGTGTGGAGAGAAGGGAACCCTCCTACCCTGGTGGTGGGTATGTAAATTGGTATGGCCACTTTAGAGAACAATATGGGGTTTCCTTTAAAAACTAAAAACAGAGCCACCACATGACCCTACAATCCCACTCCTGGGCAAATAACCAGAGAAAAACATAATCCCAAAGGATACACGCACCTGAGTGTTCATCGCGGCACTGTTTACAACAGCCAGGACACGGGAACAACCAAAGTGTCCACCGACAGATGAATGGATGAAGATGTGGTACGGGTGTACAACGGAACGTTCCTCAGCCACTAGAAAGAATCAGACAGTGCCATTTTCAGCAACGTGGATGGACCTCCGAGTGTCATACCGAGGGAAACAAGTCAGAGAGAAATAACCTATGACATCCCCTATGTGGACTCTAAAAGGAAATGATACAAATGAACGTACTTACAAAACAGAGACTCACAGACTTAGAAGACCAACTTATGGTTGCCGGGGGCGGGGGGGGCGGGGTGGGGGAAGGATTAGTTAGGGAGTTTGGGAAGGTCATGGACATACTGCTAACTTCTCACACCTCCTGTACCTGGGTTTCTCCCTCGTCACGTGGGCAGGATAATGAGATAAACCTACCTTTGTTACCAGGGTAAAGTGAGTTAACACAAGCAAAGCCACTGATGGCGGGTGGGGCCTTGGTAAATGCTGTATTCAAAATAGATAACCAAGAAGGACCTACTGTGTAGCACACGAAACTTTACTCAGTGTCATGAGCCAGCCTGCTTGGGAGGGGGATTTGGGGAAAATGGATACAGGTATATGTGGAAACAAACAAACAAAAAGCGCCTCCTCCTCCCTTTGACAGTTACCACATCGCCCGCCTTACTTCCTTGGCCTGTCTCACTGTCTGAACTTAACATATTTATTTATTTGTGCCCTTGCTAATGGTCTGTCCCCCACCAGTTTGTCCCAGTTTACCCAGTACTTACTCAGTTTGATTTTTTTAAGGTTTGGTTTTTTTTTTTTTTTTTGATGTGGACCATTTTTAAAGTCTTTATTGAATCTGTTACAATATCGCTGCTGTTTTACCTCTTGGTTTTTTGGCCACAAGGCATGTGGGGCCCCAGCTCGCCCGAGAGGGATCGAACCTGCACGCCCTGCATCGGAAGGGGACATCTTGACCACTGGACCACCAGGGGATCCCAAGCCTTGCGCAGTTTTACCTGCAGATTCCCACATCCCAGGACGGAGTCCCACATCTGGGACGCTCTGGGAGGTCAGACACTGGTTCCCCACCTCTGTCTTCCCAGACTGAGCAGTGCCCGGCACACGCACAGGCGGCCCCTTGGCGAGTCTTTGCTGAGTGAGTGAGTGAGTCACTGAGCCCCTGGATGAGGGAGGGGCAGAAGAGGGCCCTGACTCCAATGCCTCCATCTCCCCGCTTGACGACGACAGGCCTGGAGTCCCGCTGCAGCTCTCGCCACACACGCCGACCACAGCGCATCCGTCCGGAAGGCGCTCTAACTCTGAGACCACTGCCTGCCTCCTGGCAGCATCAAGGATGTTGGCGCTCCTGGCTCCAGAGCTCCCGAGACGCCTCCGAGGCCAGCAGCTGTTTTGCACCTGAGATCAACACACACGAGTGTCTGGAGGGCCCGGGCGATCCAGGTTCTAGAAGGAGGTTCTAGAAGCTGACATGGCGTCACGCGTCAGTTCCTCACGGACGGAGGGGTCAGTGTCAGAGTCAGACGTGGCCCGCTGAGCTCTGAACTATCCCCAGCCTCCGAGCTGAGATCCGGGGAGTGCTTGTGAAGAAGGACCGCTGACCCTCCAACAGCAACTTGACCTGAGCAGGCCCACTGACAGCTGGATTTTCGTCACTAAATACGGTCCCCAGCGGGTTCCTTTCACAGATGTGGAAGCTCGCACACGCGGGTCAACTGTAAAGGTAGACGTAGATTTCAGCTTTGTGGGGTCGGAGGCCATAACCCCTGCATTGTTCAAGGCTATACTGTATTCTAAACAAGAACAAAAGAAGCTGTAAAGAACTGTCCTGAGGAGAAGAAAACAGAGGCTACTGGAAACTTAAAAGTGAGTATGGAGAATATTGCAAAACTGGGTTTCCCTCTCCATGATGATTAGGAAGCCCTTGCCTCTGGCTTTCTGGTTAGAGATGCAAATTCAGATGGAATTCGTCCTGTATCTAAGGGAACTACGCTAGGATGACCTGGTAAATACATTATCCAACTAGAAGCGAATATCTATCTGCGTGACTGTGAAATTTGTACTTTGTTTTCTCCATCTATTAAGTTGCAATGGATATCTCTACCCAGACTTCCTCATGAAGATATTAGTTATCATGTGATGATCAGCCCTACCCTATGGGTTGAATGAAAACAGCCCTCTCTCAGGGAATGTGTTAAGTGGGTCGGGCCATTCCAGTTGAGCGAATAAATCAATTTCAGTTGACAGATTGGTTTCCTGCTGCTCCAAAAGGTTTTGCAACAGGGAGAATTTACTTTCTCTTTATCAACAGAGACAGTCAAAGCTCAGAGCTACTTTCTTCTAAAGAAACAGCCTGAAGACTCATGGTGACTAACTAACATTGGTAAACATAAGATCCATCCTTTGACCCAGCAGGGTAAACTATTTTAGAATCTAGCCTTTCGGGGCTTCTCTGGTGGTCCAGTGGTTCAGAATCCCCCTTCCCGTGCAAGGGATAGTGGTTCCATCCCTGGTAGGAGAACTAAGATCCCACATGTCTTGGGGAAATTGAGCCCTGGCACTGCCAAATATATATATATATATATATATTTTTTTTTTTTAATTTAGCTACTTAATGTGAGGGGAAGGCATTAGGTGTTAGGCTGAGCATGGTGGGACAGAGACCCCAAATGCATCTGAAGTCCAGCTGGGGACACAAACCAGAGCGACTGCTCCTTGGAGGAAGTGCTTCTGAGGCTTTGATTCCTTGTCTCACGTTAAAACCAGACTTCTTGCTCCTCTCCCTGCAAACCCCGTTCTTTGAGATCACCCTCCCTTCTCCCCTTTGCTTGTCTTGGTGCCTGGATGCTCCTGACCTCCCAGAGGCCATTCCTGAAGCCCAGCTCAAAGGCTGTCTCCTCCACAAGACCGTCTCCAGACCTTCCCTGCCTGGGAGCATCTCTCCACACCCCCTCCTCCAGTGGTCACTGCCACCATGCAGGTTCTTGAAGTCTCTTCTTGCATCATAGCAATTCATGGGTCTCCTTTCCAAACGGCAAGCTTCCTGAAACTAGACCCCGTGTCTCGTTAATTGTTGGACTGCCTGGAGCCTGGCACAGGGGATGAGCCCCATTGGGGTGCTGTAATTATTCGCTGGATTGAATCCCAGTGGGAAAGCAGCTTGGAAATCTACAAGCCACCTGGGAGCAGGAGCCTGCGTCCAGAGGAAGCACGACCCCAGTGCTGACAACGGTCAGGGCAGGCTTCAGAGGTTAGGTCAGCCCTGGCCCTCAGATGAGTGGGCTGTGGTTCACAGAACTATTCTGCCCTGAACACACGTGATCGGCATCGTCTGCGTGATGTCATTCATCTAGAGATGGGAATCTTCGCTGGCTAGGGTTCCTCTCGTGGGCATCCACCTTTGGGCTGGGCGTAGGCAAGCTTGGTGCCTGAGTCCTGCGGAGTGATCAGACGCAGGGCCTGGGCCGCTTCGTCTCAATGTCAGGGGAAAGGGGAGCCCGGAATGAAAGCCAACAGAGCGCTACAGCGATGCGTCTGATCACGAGAATCACAGGAGGAAGAGCCTCCCATCTCCATGGAAAAACTGACACCTTTTCCAGCCAGCTGTGTGAGTGCAGGAGAGACGGGGAAATTTGTAATAATTTGCAAGTTTGCCCAGAGGATGGAGTTGTGTCATTTTTCCTGCAACAATCTGTGCTGCTGGCTGAGAGAGTGGAATTTCTCCCTGGATTGAGCTGGCGATTATTCACGGATTGTGCAAAGACTGAGAACAGAGGCTTGTGCAAATCTGCTAAAGAGAGCTGAAAGCGGAGGTGGACGGAGTCCCTGGCCGCCTGCGGCGGCTCCTCCCTAACTTCCCCGGGTCCCTTTCCTCTCTTTGCTTCACCTGGCTCCCTGACTTCACCGACTGCCTGCCCGCTGGCCTGACCTCTTGACAACCATCCTTGGGCAGTTCCTTCCTGGGCCCTGGGCTGCAGCCTTGTCTTCCACACCTGGAGTGCCTTTCTTTGCAGGCACCTCAGAGAAAAATGGGGCCGTAACCTGGGAAACGCACCCCGAGCCCAGCAAAAGGGAGGCAGGTGTCACATTGCTGAGAGGGGTGCTCTCTGTGTTTCCAGCAGGCTCTGGAACTAGGAAATCCAGAGCTCCCCCAAGTGTGGAGCGGTTGAATGATAAAGCTGGAAGAGACTCCCCCCAGCCACCGGCAAGCCTGTCCTTTCTTAACATTTTAGGCACCTTCTTCTCTGACCCAGTCCTCCAGGTAGAGTGAACCTCAGAAGACTTAGCGCCTGCCCTATGAATATACTTACTACCTGATGCCGAGTCCAGGAGGTGATTTCTTCGTCCATCTCTTTTACTCTCTAGCTCAGGCCCGTTTTTTTTTTTTTTTTAACCATAATTTTACTTATTTACCTCTTTTTGGTTGTGATGGGTCTTTGTTGCCTTGCAAAGGCTTTTCTTTAGTTGAAGCAAGCAGGGGCTGCTCCTGGTTGCGCGTGTGGTCTGCCCCTGGGCTGGCCTCTCTTGCTGTGGACTGCAGGTTCTGGGCCGTGGCCTTCAGTAGCTGTGGCCTCCGGTCTCTAGAGTGCGGGCTCAGCAGCTGTGACGCGTGGGCTGAGTTGCCCCGTGGCGTGTGGGGCATTCCTGGACCGGGAGTCGATCCGTGTCCCCGACATCGGCAGGTGGATGCTCATCCACCGGACCACCAGGGACGTCCCCAGGTCCGTGTCTACACACGGGCGCTGTCTGTGTAGACTGACTCTTGCAAATCTGCCAGAATCAGGTTCCCGGGCAAAATACAGGAGGCCCAATTAAATGTGTCATTTAAATAAATATTGAATCATTTTTGGTTTAAGTCTTTCCCAAATACTTCCTGGGAGGCAGCTGTACTAAAAGAGACTGGACGTTTATCTGAAACTTAAGATGATCTGTGTCCTGTGTCTTGCTTTGCTGCCTCTGCTCCTCTCAGCCAAGCAGCCTTGAGCCTCTCTCTCGGACTCTCAACCACGAGGCACCTGCATGCATCTCTGCTGCTGCTGCTAAGTCGCTTCAGTCGTGTCCGACTCTGTGCGACCCCATAGACGGCAGCCCACCAGGCTCCCCCGTCCCTGGGATTCTCCAGGCAAGAACACTGGAGTGGGTTGCCATTTTCTTCTCCAATGCATGAAAGTGAAAGTGAAAGTGAAGTCGCTCAGTCGCGTCCAACTCTGTGCGACCCCATAGACGGCAGCCCACCAGGCTCCCCCGTCCATGGGATTTTCCAGGGAAGAGTACTGGAGTGGGGTGCCATTGCCTTCTCCGATGCATCCCAGCAGCAGGCATGTCTAAGGCCTGGTAGACCAGTTAGCCAAAGCCACCAAAAGGCTGTTTGGCCAATGATTTCAGAATTAAGTGTCCTAAAACAGCATTCCTTTCTCCTTGTGGGCCTATGGGCCCAAGGGGGACTTCCCTGGTAGCTCAGACAGTAAAGTGTCTGGCTACAATGAGGGAGACTTGGGTCTGATCCCTGGGCTGGGGAGATCCCCTGGAGGAGGGCATGGCAACCCACTCTAGTATTCTTGCCTGGAGAATCCCATGGATGGAGGAGCCTAGTGGGCTATAGTCTGTGGGGTCGTACAGAGTCAGGCCCACAGGGGTAGGCTGCCCCAGGTGTCTCATTCCCTTCCTGAGACCCGTGAGCCTGCCCAGGCAGGTCAGCGGAGGCGCCAGAGAGCAAAGCCAGACGCACAGGACCATCAAGCCCTGGGTCACATCACAAGCTAATGTCACATGACCGAACACACTCACAAGACCGGGAAATGTGGATCCAAGGGAGGGTGAAGAGTTGAGCCAAACACTCTCTCCTATGAGAAGGGGCCCAGTGGGCAGGCGTGCACGCCAAGTTGCTCAGTCGTGTCCAACTCTGTGTGACCCCATGCACTGTAGCCCGCCAGGCCCCTCTGTCCCTGGGATTCTCCAGGCAAGAATACTGGAGTGGGCTGCCATTCCCGCCTCCGGGGGACCTTCCCGAGCTGAGGATCGAGCCCACGTCTCTGTGCCTCCTGCGCTGGCAGGCGGGTCTTCACCACTCGTGCCACCTGAGCTCTGACCCCACTTTGCCACTTAGCAGCCAGGAAGCCCGGGAAAAGTCTCTCTGAACCACTGTTTCCTTATCCCTGAAACAGAGCTTTGGCAAAGGTTTAGAGTGACTTGACTAAGGGACCACTAAATGGTCACCGTATCATTATGGTCTAGAACAGCGGTAATATACGTACCACAGGCTAACCAACTGTGCCACTAGCCATTAAAAAGAATGAAATTATGCCACTGGCAGCAACATGGGTGGATCTGGAGATTATCATACTAAGTGAAGTAAGTCAAAGGCAAATTTCACATGACACCACTTATATGCAGGATCTTAAAATGATACAAATGAACTTATACACAAAACAGAAACAGAGTCACCAATGCAGAAAACAAACTTATGGTTACTAAAGGGGAAAGGGGGGGGATCAATTGGAAATTTGGAGTTAACATGTACACATTACTAAATATAAAATAATAATAAACAAGGACCTGCTGTATAGCACAGGGAACTCTGCTTGCTATTCTATAATAACCTAAATGGGAAAAGAATTTGAAAAAGAATAGATGTGTGTATATGTATAACTGAACCATATTGCTGTACACCTAAAATTAACACAACTCTGTAAATCAACTATACTCCAACATAAATATAAAATTAAAATTAAAAAGAAGAGAACAGGGGTCATCAAGGGAGGCCATGGTGTAGCCGTGACTGCCAGAGTCCAGCTCCTAACGTCTATAAACTTCTGATTTTCCTCCAGGGATTCCAGCGGGGTGTACCAAGAACCGGGGTGTGGGTTCAGCAGGGCAGTGGGCAGGGCACTGGGCCTGTTCTGAGCTGCCCCTTGGACTCTGACCCCCCACGCTGCAGCCTGCCCCCCATGGCAGGAACAGCAGGCAGACAGGCTCAGCCCCTGCTACAAGCCGCCCCTCCCTGCGGCTAAGGCAAGGCTGAGTCGCTCTCAACCGCACCTGCTTCTGGAACCAAGCTCCTTCCTTCTCTAGTGAAGGATCTGCTAGCAGCTCACGCCCTCTCTCAGTTCTGGCTCAGGGCTCAGCTCTAGCGCAGCTCAGTCTGTGGGGCCTTAGTTCCCCAACCAGGGATTACGTCAAACCCACGCCCCCTGCAGTGGGAGCTCGGAATCTTAACCACTGAACTGCCAGGAAAGTCCCTGGACTTTTCTGCTTACCGACTGTGCCTTGGAGAAGTGACCTAGTGCCTCCTCTATAAAACAAGCATAGTCACAGACGCTACCTTCTGGGTGGCTCTTTGCAGGATTAAAAGCGCTAATACAGCATAGTCCTGTTAAGGAGAAGGTCTGCTCCATTGTACGGACCTCCATGAATGTTGGGCGGGGAGACCCTGTGAGGTCCTTGCTATGATTTTCACTATCATTGGTATCGCATCCTAGACTTGTTTCACGGTTGGGATAGATTAACTTCTCTCCCTGAAGATTTAGTTCCTTTTTTTTTTTTTAAGTTTCTTCTGCTCCCTGCATATTGTCTTCTCTGAATTCCTTTGTTTCTCTTTTTGCTCTCTCTCTTTGTTCCCTTGAATGTCTGGTGGTCTGGGTGTCTGTGTGCACACTGAAGTGTGAGCAGCCTTCAAAACAGTACCCAGCGATTGGCACTCCCTGGTACTGGCACCTCCTACGTAGGTCCCTCCCAAGGTGGCTAGAGCAGCCTGGGTCACCAACGTGATACAGCAGAAGTGATGGAGTGTGACTTCCAGGACTAGGTCAGGAGAGACACGGCAGCTCCCAGCCTGCTGTCTGGTACCACTCACTGCCATTCTGTGCACAGAGTCCGGCGGCCCATGGGAAGTCTGTGGAGAAGAGCCAAGTCCTCTTTCCAACAGACACCACGGAAGGGAGCCATCTTCGAGGGGGCACCTCCAGCTCCTATCAGCAGTCAGACCTCATGAGCAACCTTCAGCCAGAACACACAGCTGAGCCCTTCCAGAATTCTTGATGGCGAGGTAATAACCATCAACTTCTGTTCTAGGTCACTACATCGCCAGGCGACTTATTACACGGCAATAGGTCACTAACACAGGAAGGGTAGTTGGCTGGCTGGGTAGCGAAGGTAATCTGGGTGTCCAATTGCTCACCAGCTAAACTTTCAGTCAACCGCGGGTGTAGCCCCACCCCACACACCAGGATTTAGAGGACCTTGACCCTCCGACCCTGAGACTAGAATTCTAGAGTTCTGCCAAGCCAACATGCCCCTCGTTTGTAAGAAGTAGGTTTCAGTTTCCCAGTTCTGCAGAAGTAGTTATCATTTTTCCTTTTGCTTGTCTAAAATTTCATTGTTGTGGCTCATCTCTGCCATCCCCTCTCTCGTCTTCTTTGGCCTTATGGGTTGTATCGCTGTTTTTAATTTGCTGTCATTTAGCAGGCTGTGGGAGAGGGCAGAGTTCAGGCGGGTGTCCCGTCTGCCACATTTGGTCCAAGTCAGAGGCGGTCTTCCAGCATCTGAAAACCGCTGTGGCTGCTGGAGGGCTCAGCTAGGCCCCTCCATCCTTAGAAGGTCGGCGCTGTGGGCAGGTAGAGCTGAGAAGGGCTTGGAAGGCCCAGCACACCCCTGAGTGCTGCAGGGCGGGTGTGGCTTGGGGAAGGGGAGGAGGCGGAGGAGGCCTACCCAGCCCTTGCAGAGTGCAAGATGGTGAAAGGAAAGGCCTGGAAGATGACAAGAATGAAGACATGTAATCAGACATGGGTCAAAACTCGAAATGGAACGAGGGTGTTCATGGGACAATCCTCAGAGCAGCTCTATCCTCAGGACACCTGATAAAGACAGGCCCATGGCTTCAGACAGCATCAGCCTCTCCTGGACAGAAGATGAGGAAGAAACATCGGCTATATGTATTTTAAGGAGTACAACATTCAAAAGGAGTGAGAGAGCAAACATCCTTGCCTTGTTCCTTTTCTTTTCTTTAATTCTTTTTTCAGCTGTGCTGGGTCTTCACTGCCGTGCTAAGGTTTTCTCTAGTTGCAGCATCTGGCTGCAGAGTTTTTTATAGATATTTTTTATCAAGTTGAGGAAGTTCTCTTCTGTTCCTTATTTATTGAGAGTTTCATTTTGAATTTTGCCAAATACTTTTTCTGCATCTTATTGATCATGTTGATGTGATGGGTGACATTCACTGATTTTCTGTTGTTGAACCAGCCTTGCTTACCTGGGATAAACTCCACTTTGTCATGGTATGTAATCCTTGGGTGCAATTGTTGATACAATTTACTAATATTTGTTGAGGATTTTTATGTCTGTGCATAAGAGACATTCATCTGTAGTCTTCTTTTCCTGTAAAGTCTTTGTCTGTTTTTGGTATTACAATAATATTGGCCTCCCAGAATGAGTTAGTATTAACTCAAAGTATTACCTCTACTTTGATCTTACGGAAAAAATAGTAGAGAATTGTAATAATTTCGTTCTTATATATTTGGTAGAAATCATCAGAGAACTATCTGGGCCTGATGCTTTCTGTTTTGGAAGCAAACAGAATTGTTGATTCAATGTCTTTAGTAAATATAAGCCTGTTCAGAGTGTCTATTTCTTCTTGTGTGAGTTTTGGCAAGTTGCCTGTTTCAAGGAACTGATTGATTTCATCCAGGTTATCTAACTTGCCGGCATAGAGTTGTTCATACTATTCTCTGTCTTTTAGTGTCCATGAGATCTGTAGTGATGTTTCATTTCTCACATTAGTAATTTGTGTGCTTCCTCTCTCTCTGTCTTTGTTAGCCTGATTAGAAACTTATGATTTTTTTTTTTTTTTTTTGATCTTTTCAAAGAACCAGCTTCTGGCTTCATTGATTTTCTCTATTGATTTCCTTTTTTTAATTTAATTGATTTCTGCTCTAATTTTTGTTATTTCTTTTCTTTGGCTAACTTTGGATTTAACTTGTCTTTCTTCTGTTTTCCTAAAACAGAAGCTTATATAACGGATTTTAAATCGTCTTCTTTTCTAATATATGCATTCAATGCTATACATTTTCTTCTAAGCACGGCTTTTGCTGGATTCCACACAACTTGATAAGTTGTATTTCTTTGAAATTTCTCTTGAGATCGCTTCTTTGACCTACATGTCACTTAGAAGTGTGTTGTTTAATCCCTAAATATTTGGGAATTTTCCAGCTCTTTTTCTGTTGCTGATCTCTAATGTAATTCCACTGTGGTCTGGGAGCAAACATCATGTGGCTTCCATTTGTTTAAATTTGGCAAGGTGTATTTTCAGGGCAAAACGTGGCAGATATTGGTGTCTGCTCCAAGTGAGCTTTGGAAAAAAATGTGTATTCTGCGGTCGTTGGATGAAGTAGTCTAGAGGGGTGTGTGTGTGTGCTCGTGCTCAGTCGCTCAGTTGTGTCCACCTGGAGACCCCATGGTCTATAGCCAGGCTCTTCTGTCCATGGGATTTTACCTGCAAGAATACTGGAGTGGGTTGCCATTTCCTCCTCTGGGGGAATCTTCCCAACCCAGGGATCAAAGTCACGTCTCCTGCACCAGCAGGCAAGTTCTTTACCACTGAGCCGCCTGGGAAGCCCATAGCTGTCAGGGTATCCAGTCAATTAATGGTGTGTTGAGTTCACATATTTTAGTTTTTACAAAGAGAATATATTCATGTATCATGTCTTATTCCTGTAAAGTACCAGTGCAATCAAACAGAAACAACAAATGACGTTTTTGAAAGGCAGCAATGAGCCAGGCAGAATGTGTTTGTTGGGAGCGACATTGTGATCATTGGCACTCAGTCTGCCAGTCTTGCCAGTTTTGCCAGTCCAAATAGGGGTATGGTGGTGCTGACGACCCAAGACCTCAGAGCTGCCACACTGACCAGAGCTGGGGGGGGGGGAGTCCCCAGGGGTGGGCTTTGGCTCAGTCTAAGAACTGCTCTCAAACACGAGCTGCCGAAGTCCAGCCAAGCCTATTCATCTGTGATCATAACAAAAGTCATGACATTTATGTTCACACTCCAGGCTCGTTTATAGGATTAAGCAATTGAAGGTGAACGTCATATTTGTCTTGTACTTTGGATCAGACACTAAGCATGCCAGCTCACAGAACTGAAGGGACCTACCTGCGAGAAGGCAGATATCACAGACAAAATTACATTTCCAGCCTTCTCTTAGGCAACTCTCATTGAATGTGCAACATTTCTTTGAGGTATTTAACTTGTTATTACTCCTCCTTTCCTAACGGACATTAACTGCAAGAAACCTCCAGTTCAACAGGAAACCATATCAACTGTCTAGTAAATAAATAGGGAGAGCCGAATGTACATCACCTAACACCGATGCAAGAGGTTCTACCTAGCGTTCTGTCAGAGTTCTTTCCTCTGTCCCTTTCTTTATGTTCCTCTAGGGGCTCAGATGGTAAAGAACCAGCGTGCAGGGGGGAATACCATAGTTCAATCCCTGGGTTGAAAAGATCCCCTGGAGAAGGGCATGGCAACCCACTCCAGTATTCTTGCCTGGAGAATTAATTCCATGGACAGAGGAGCCTGCTGGGCTACAGTCTGTGGGGTTGCAAAGGGCGGGACACAACTGAGTGACTGACACACATCCTTCAGATGGAAGATGTCCACTTAGAAGGAAGGTCTCAGTGACCTACAAAAGTAGAGAGCCAGGTGCAGCACAAGGCAAAAACGCTGCCTTCCCAGAGTTGACGTGTTCATCTGATGGTATCATTGTTCATCCGATTTTATCAAAATTAGTTCCCAGATACCAACCACAGAGAAACTTGACTTTTATCAATGCAGCAAGCATGAGAAGTTAACTAAACAAGCAGTGCAGAGGAAAAAGGTGTAGGCACATATGTTTCCACAGATCTCTAAAGATTCGTGATGAAATTTCCATGGTCTTACTCAGAGGTGGTTAGAAGTACAGTGAATCAGATGAGACTTCTTTCTCTTGTTTTTAAGTCTTTATTGAATTTGCTACAATATTGCTCCCGTTTTATGTTTTGGTTTTTGGCCACAAGGCATGTGGGATCTTAGCTTCCAACCAGCTATCTGACCCTCACACTCTGCATTGGAAGGCAAAGTCTTAACTACTGGGCCACCAGGGAGTCCCCAGACAAGATTTCTTAATCATTCATTTTTAAAGTTAGAATCATCTAGAATACTCTTAAACCCTTTCAGCCCTACATGAGACTGATTGTGAGAGAAACAGTAAGTGATTGCTGCAGTGAGTATGTGTGACTTTTTGGAAAATATGTTAGTTTACTGTGGAGACAATGATGTCATGGGTAAAAACAAAGCTATCAAAAAATTCAATATACATACTTTTTTTGTAAAACACTCATGGTTCATAGGGAACAAAAATGTTTCATAAATCAGCCCAAGTGTTGTATACAAATTACAGTATTTGGAGGAATAATGACTTTTATTATAGTTATACGACACTTCTCAGCAAATAAATTTCTCTAATCGCTCCTAAATCAAAGAACTTTCAACTTCTGTTTTCAAAAGCAATTTCCTTATTTCTTACTAATTCTGCCAACCATTCAACTGTTAAGAGAAAAGTTCAAACTTTTATGTAATTGTGCTAGAGATGACCAGCATTTTTAGAAATGTTTCATATGAGATATAGTTGTTTTGTGAACCTACATATAAGTTAGAAAATATAATTTTCCTTTGAAATTGCTTTCCAAAGCCTAGAGAAAATTAATGTGCATAATGACACCTTCCAATGAGCCATAAATTTACAGTCTTTCCAAACACATTTGCCGGGATCTCAAACATAAATAGTTAGGGGTAGGGGGCTAAATTAGGAGATTGAGATTAACATATACACAATACAGTATATAAAATAGATGATCAACAAAGACCTACTGTATACCACAGGAGCTATATTCAATACTTTGTAATAACCTGTAAGGGAAAATAATATGAAATATATATATATAGTTGTTGTTGTTCAGTCTCTCAGTCATGTCCAACTCTCTGCGAATGCATGGACTGCAGCACGCCAGACCTCCCTGTCCATCTCCAACTCCCGGAGCTTAGTCAAACTCATGTCCATTGAGTCGGTGATGCCATCCAACCATCTCACCCTCTGTTGCCCCCTTCTCATGCCCTCAATCTTTCCCAGCATCAGGGTCTTTTCCAGTGAGTCAGCTCTTCAAATCAGGTGGCCAAAGTATTGGAGCTTCAGCTTCAGCATCAGTCCTTCCAATGAATATTCAGGATTGATTTCCTTTAGGATTGATTGGTTTAATCTCCTTGCTACCCATGAAATATATATATATATATATGTACATGAAAGTGATGTCGCTCAGTGGTGTCTGACTCTTTGCGACCCCATGGACTGTAGCCTACCATGCTCCTCTGTCCATGGGTTTTTCCAGGCAAGAAAACTGGAGTGGGCTGCCATTTCCTTCTCCAGAGGATCTTCCCGATCCAGGGATTGAACCTGGGTCTCCCGCATTGTAGGCAGACACTTTACCATCTGAGCTACCAGGGAAGTACATATGTATGTATAAAAAGTAGACTTCTTTGCTGCACACCTGAAGCAAATAACATTATAAGTCAACTATACTCCAATAAAAAGTGAAAAAAAAAAAAAAACATGAAGTCAGCCAAAAAAACGAAAACCTGTAACTAGTTAACTTTTATTTCTCCTCTCACTCCTGTGGCCAGGTGCTTGCTTGGGGCCACTGAAGATCAGAAGACGCACTTGATACATCCTTAAATCAATCCTCTATATTCACTGGAGGAACTGATGCTGAAGCCGAAACTCCAGTACTTTGTCCACCTGATTCGAAGAGCCGACTCATTAGAAAAGACCCTGATGCTGGGAAAGATTGAAGGCAAGAGAAGAAGCGGACGACAGAGGATGAGACGGTTGGATGGCATCACTGACTCGATGCACATGAGTTTGAGTAAGCTCCAGGAGTTGGTGATGGACAGGGAGGCCTGGTGTGCTGCAGTCCATGGGGTTGCAAAGAATTGGACACAATTGAGCGACTGAAGGACAAAAGTCCCTACATGTGTCCGGATCTACAGGGGCAAGTTACAGGATTCCAAATTTTACTTCCGGTGGTGCCACAGCGCTTCTCTGGGGAGAAGTGTTGCTTTTCCTGGTGTCCTCCTACAAGCGCAAATATGCCTGAGAGCAGGTCCTCCCAGCCCGCTGGCCTCAGTGAATTCTAGGATGAAGAATGGACAGGCCAAGGCTGCTCCATGGATGACTATCAGTGAAAGAAGGAGAAAAGGGAGACCTTGTCTTACGGATCCATGAGGGTGAGATTCAGCTGCATGAAACAGAACAAAATAAGAATGGCTTAGACATGCTAGAAGCCTAGTTCTTCCTTCCACAAAGGCAGTCATTCGAAGCTGGTGGGATGTGGACTCCATATGCATTCTGGAACTGCAGCCCTGCACCTGGCCTCCATCCTCAGGGTTGCCTCGGGGTCCCAGACAGGCTGCCAGAAGAAGAGAAGTAAATGCAAAAGGAGACGCCACCCTGCCAAGTCAGTTCCCTTTAGACCGCCTTCTGGGAAGTCCCACAGACTGCATCACATTGCCAGAGGCAAATCACAAGGACACAGCTGACAAATCGGTACTTCACTCTGGGTCACAATGTGCCCAGTTAAAAATAGGGGCAAACAAAGAGGAAGTGAGGAGTGAGCGGAGCAGGAATGCTGGGGGCGGCGGTCAGCCTGTCTCTGCATTTGGCAAGACGTGAAGGTCACGACTGGCCTTGCAAGATCTGGTCTGACGTTGTTCTCGGCTCTCTTAAGAATGCTTGCTTCCTTTAGGCCTCTCCCGGGTGGGGGACCATCCTAAGGACTGGAAGAGCCCAGTCCTGGCAAGTGTGGTTATTTGTCCAGAAGAGTCAGACATCAAGTCCCACCATATCCTTCCCCCTGGTGGCTCAGATGGGAAAGAATCTGCCTGCTGTTACGGGAGACTGGGGTTTGATTCCTGGGTTGGGAAGATCCCCTGGAGAAAGGAATAGCTACCCACTCCAGTATTCTCGCCTAGAGAATTCCATGGACAGAGGAGCCTGGTGGGCTACAGTCTATGAGGTTGCAAAGAGTTGGACACGACTAAGCATGCATGTCAGGCTGAAGAAAAGACACATGTGCAGAGACCCACTGAGCATGTTGCACGCAGCCCACAGGGGTGCAGTAACGGTCCCTGCGGGCCCAGGAGGCGGGACGCCCTTCCCCAAGTGGCTGTCCGATGGGAAGGCAGCTCGGGACATTGATAGAGACGTGGCTTGCTTCCAGCCCCTAGCGGACTAGCATGGGCTCCTGTCGTGACGACCACAGGAGTTCAACACCCAGCCGAGTGTCCTCCTTGCTGGAGAAGACCCTCAGCACACACGCCTGTGGGTCGCAGTGTCGGCTCTCTGTAAACGTGCTCCGTGTGTCTGTTCTGTCTGGGGAGAGCTGGGGGTCGGATCATCCTGCTGATACGGGCAAGTCCATAGAGACAGACTGCTTACACCTTGGTAGGTTTTTATTTTCTTTTAAAACAATGCTTAGGGGCCTTCCCTGGGGGTCCAGTGGTTAAGAGTCCACCTGCCAGTGGAGGGGACACGGGCTCAGTGCCCAGCCTGGGAAGACCCCACACGCTGCGGGGCAACAGATCCCCACCGCCACAAGTAGGGAGGCCGTGTGCTGCAGTTCCCGAAGCCTGCGTGCTCAAGAGCCCGCGCTCGGCACCGAGAGGCCACCGCCCTGAAAAGCCTGCCCACCACCACGGGGAGTGGCCCCTGCTCACCACAAGTGGAGACAGCCCTCGAAGCAGCAGAGACCCAGTGCGGCCAAAAAGAAAGAAAATGAAATTTAAAAAAATAAAACGATGATTGAGATGAGTGGATAAAGAAGGTACGGAATATATACATACACAAAGGAGTGCTGGTCGCGTGCTCAGTTGCTCAGTCGTGTCCTGCTTGTTTCGACCCCGTGGACTGTAGCCCGCAAGGCTCCTCTGTCCATAGAATTCTCCAGGCAAGAACACTGGAGTGGGTTGCCACTTCCTTTTCCAGGAGATCTTCCCGACCCAGGGATCGAACCTGAGTCTCCTAGATTGCAGGTGGATTCTTTACCATCCGAGGTACCAGGGAAGCCCGTACAATGGAGCACTGCTGCTGCTGCCAAGTCGCTCAGTCGTGTCCGACTCTGTGCGAGCCCATGGACTGCAGCCCACCAGGCTCCTCCGTCCATGGGATTTTCCAGGCAAGAGTACTGGAGTGGGTGCCATTGCCTTCTCCAACGCAGGAAAGTGAAAAGTGAAAGTGAAGTCGCTCAGTTGTGTCCGACTCTGTGGGACCCCATGGACTGCCGCCCACCAGGCTCCTCCATCCATGGGATTTTCCAGGCAAGAGGACTGGAGTGGGTTGTCATTGCCTTCTCCGACAATGGAGTATTAGTGAGTCTTAAAAAAAGAACCACACTTTGCCCCTTGAAGCAACCTGGATGGACTCAGAGGGCATCATGCTAAGTCAAGTAGGTCAGACAGAAAGAGACAAACACTGTGTGGTCTCACAGCAACAAAACAGTGAAAGTAGCAAATAAGAAGCAGGCGTAGAGCCACCAAGAGCAAACCGGTGGCTTCCAGCGAGGAGAGGGAAGGCGTGCGCTGCCCGAGGAGGAGGCACTCACCAGATGCTCTCTCCATCGCTGCCACCTGCCCGGCCCCACATCCGACACTGGCCTCACCGTTTCTCTGTCTTGGGTCCGAAGGGAACCCCCTTCCAGCTCACCGCATGGTCTTCCTGGCCTTTCCTCAGCTTAGCAGAGCATTACTTTTAAACCCTCATTCTGATCTTTGTTTTGTGTTTACAGAAGTAGATTCCTTTTATTCCTTTCCCCAGACAGGCCTAATCCCTTTGGAATTCGAGCTTTTAAAGAGCACCTCCTTGGTTATGGAAAGGCAGCCCGCCACCCTGCTGCAGAGAGGAAACACGCCCCACCCCTTCACCGCCCCGGGCAAAGGCACCCTGGCTCCCCCTTCCCTCAGCTTCCCTCCCATTTCTTGTTGGGTTGGCACCAAGGGCAACCTGGAAAAAGAGGAGGGAGGGGTAGGGGGTGCAGGGGGACAGAGAGGCGGAAGCAGGTGGCTCACCCTGGACCCTGAGGCCTGACCGCACCCTGCTGGGGGATCGTCATCGAAGGAAGGGACGCAGTGCCACCACCCCAGCCACCCAGCTGCCAGGAAGGGGGCAGGCAGCCGGGCGTGGCTGCCACAACGGGGAGCCACTGCCACCGGGGCCCTGCCAGGGCGGCCCCACGCAGGAACCAAGGGCGGCAGAGGGCACCTGATGACGCCTCTCACTCCTCCTGCAGCTGCAGGTCCCGAGGGTGCTCCCTGATAAACAGCTGTTCACGAAGCCTCTGAGTTCACTTCCCGGGGAGACCGAGCTGGGAAGCAGAGACCGTTGGCACAACAGGTGAACGCCCTAACACCCGAGAAGACAGTGCGCTACGGTTGTCCTTTCAGGGGACAATGATGAAGTCACTGTTCCATGTGGAGTTGGAGCACACGGTACGGTATCAGTGAGTTCCCTCGGGCCTGCGTGCACGACTCCGTGTCCATCATGCAGAGATTAAAAGTCCTGAGAGGTGGTTACTCTGTTCCCCCATTTTACAGATGAGGCAACCGAGGACCAGGGAGAACACAGTCCTCGCTCAGGGCACCGCGGCTCATGGCTGCGCTGCGGCTGACCCTGGAGGCTCATTGCAGAGTCTGTGCTCCCACACCAGGCGCCTCCTCCTCCCCTGCCAATGGGCTAGGTTCTCCTCCAGGGCTAGTCCTCCTCCAGGGCTAGTCCTCCTCCAGGGCTAGGTTCTCCTCCAGGGCTAGTCCTCCTCCTGGGCTAGTCCTCCTCCAGGGCTAGGTCCTCCTCCGGGGCTAGTCCTCCTCCTCCCCTGCCAACGGGCTAGGTCTTCCTCCGGGGCTAGGGCAGGTGGTCTGGTCTCGGTCCCTGCCGGGGACAGGAAGGCAACAAAGAAGGATAGGAAGATGAGACAACGGAAGAGCAGAGCTTGAATAGAAATGCAAATCTCAAAAGACATTCTTTTTTTTTTTAGTTAAAAGCGTGTCTCTCGGAGGTCGCTGGTGGGCCAGTGGTTACGAATCCACCTGACAATGCAGGGGACACCGGTTTGATCCCAGGTCTGGGAAGATCCCACACGCCCTGGAACAACTAAGCCCACGGCCCATCTCCTGAAGCCTGTGCCCCAGAGCCTGAGCTCTGCAACGAGAGACACGGATAGGAAACCTGAGCCCCGCAAGTGGAGAGCAGCCCCACTCCAGGCAACCGACACGCATGAGCAGCACCAAAGACCCAGCACAACCAAAAATAAGGAAATTAACTATTTTTTGAAATAGTATGACTCAGGTAGAAATATAAAATGAGCATATACCAGACCTCTGTTGAACTGATTGTATTAGTTTTCTAGGGTTAATGTAACAAATTACCACTTAGCAGATGGTTTAAACCAGTATGAAGGTGTTCTCCCCAGTTTTGGGGGCCAGAAGGCCCAGTGAGGGTCCGCAGTGTGGCACCACCTGCCCCCACATCCAGCCTCTAAAGGAGAGCCTTCCTCCCAGTCTCGCCTGTCCTCCGCAGCGCCACTCATTCCTGGATTTCTTTCTTTTTCTCTTTTTCTTTTTTTGCTGCAACAGGCCACATGAGGACTCTCAAGCTCTTCAACCAGGGATTGAAACCGCGCCCCTGCAGTAGAAGCTTGGAGTCTTCATCTCTGTACGGCCAGGGAAGCCCCCCTCATCACTGGATTAAAGGCCCATGCGAGGAACCCAGGTCTGTATGTGGGCTGGAAAAGAATTTCCAGACATGAGGCAGAATGAGAGGAGAATAGTTTATCAGAGCGGGAGACGCTGTTAGAACAGCAGGCAGCTTCAAGGGAGAGTCAACGCTTTGGGGGGTTGGAGCCAATTTCTTTTATAGCCGCAAGACAAAGAAAACTCCTGCTGGAAGGATGGTATTAGGCGATGGGCTAGGGGGCTATAGCGTGGGTCACAGGGTGGCTATTTTTACCTAATATGGGGTTGGGGGGCTCATGGCAACGGTTGCTATGGAGCTTGGTCAGTGCCGGAGATGACCTTGGTACAGGGTTACACCTGTGGCCTTGGGACAGGGCCTTCACCTGCCACCATTCAATCCACTAAGCCTGTTAATGATGGAGCCAGCAGGAGAATGAGTTCTTTCAAAGGAAAATTTGAGAAACAGAGGTTTACCTAGTCAGTTAGCTAAGGTGCGTGAAAGAACTTTGCTAACTTAGAGATGAACCGAACGGTTCATGTCTCACGGGAAAATAAAACTGGAACCTTGGGGGTTGTCGTTTCCTACAGACGGAAATCTATTTGGACAAGCATGTTCAAGTTAGCATGTGACTCACAAGTTCAGTAGTGAATGGAAAATTAAGCAAAGTTCATCCCTTAGACCATCGTTATCCAATAGAACTTTCTGCAGTGATGGCATATTCCGTATCTGGCTGTCCAGCCCAGTAGCCACATGGGCTACTTGAAATGTCGCCACTATGGCTGAGAAACTGAATTTTGAATACTAGTGGATTGTAATTAAAGTTTAAATAGAAAGCCACCAGTGGCAGTGGGCTGGTGCAGCCCTAAAGAATTCAATAACCCCTCACAGGACCTCTAGACAATGGAATATTGAAAGGATACACCATTATCGCTTATATATAGAATCTAAAACAATGGTACAAATAATTTATTTTTCTACTCAATACTCTGTAATTACCTACATGGGAAAAGCATCTTAAAAAGTATATATATACACACACACACACATATATATATGTCTGACTCATTTTGCTGTACACTTGAAACTTACACAATATTGTAAATCCACTATATTCCAATGGGCTTCCCAGGTGGCTCAGTGAGTAAAGAATCCATTTGCAATGCAGGAGACGCGGGTTCAATTCCTGGGCTTGGAAGATCCCCTGGATGAGGGCATGGCAATCCATTCCAGTATTCTTGCTTGGAGAATCCTACGGACAGAGGAGCCTGGTGGGCTACAGTCTATAGAGTCACAGAGAGTTGGACACAACTGAAGCGACTGAGCACGCATGCACTATAATACAATAAAAATTAATTTTTAAATAAAGGATATACTGTTGGCTTTTTTCCAAGTTGGTATCATCTTTCTTACAACGTTAAATGGCAGAACTCAGACCAGGCCAACCACAGGAGGGGTGGGACTTGGGCGGAATTAGCAGTGGAGTGTCCATGGAGTCAGAAGAGCACTTTTATTTGGTTCTGATCAATCACTGTCCTGTTGCCAGAATTATAGAACGTTTGGGGAGGGGCCAGACATGTGTTTGGCCCCTCCCCAAATCTCTCAGCGTTTCTTGGTATTCAGAGATTAGCCAGTAGGTGATCTCTGCCCCGGGAAATCAGCGCACATTCATTGTCCTCCCACAATGTGCTTTATTTTTAGTTGCCTTTGTTACAAGGCCATCCAGCTCTAGGCTTCACACATGTTGGATCCCCTTCCCCGCACCCCAAGCGGTGCAATTCATTTCAGCTCAACAAACATTTACTGAGCACCTACTACCTACAAGGACTGGCCAAAAAGCAGGAAGACTGAACTAAGGAATTCCCCGAAACGAGATGAAAAGCGTGAAAGAAAAGTTGGGAACGTGGAAGAGACTGTCACGTGCTTCCCACGTCCACCTGAACACGTTTCAGAAGGAGGACAGAGTGGATAAATGGGATCAAATATCTCAAAAGAAGAAAAATGTCCAGAGTTAATGAAATGCACGAGTCCTCTGAACAACAGTGCCCCAAAGACCAAAATAGGAGAAAGAAAAGATGCCATGTGCTTAGTGGTGACATTGTGGTGAGATTTCAGAATACTAGGGACAAAGCCTTGATCTCCCTGAGGAAAAAGGAAAAAGCAGATGATTTTTTTTAATAAAAATAAAACACTGTATGGCGGGTGGGGGGAAGGAGTATCACCTTGACCTCACACTTCTCATCAATAACAGCTGATGCGAGAAGACAATGAAGCTGCATCTTTAAAATTCTAATGGAAAAGACTTATGAACATCGATTTCAAGTGAAAATATTCTCGTAGGGAAAAGATGGGCTTCCCAGGTGGCACAGTGGTAAAGAACCCACCAGCCAATGCAGGAGATGCAGGAGACACAGGTTCGATCCCTGGGTTGGGAAGATCCCCTGAAGGAGGGCATGGTAACCCACTCTAGCATTCCTGCCTGGAGAATCCCGTGGGCAGAGGACCCTGGTGGGCTACAGTCCCTGGGGTCACATTGAGACGGACACACTGAAGCGACTCCGCATGCAGGCGTGTAAGAAAAAATGGAGGCATTTCAGACAAGTGAGAACTCAGAAAAGATACCATTCACAGGACCCGTTTAAAAGGATCGCTGGAGATTGTACTCTACAAAACAACAAAAAGGAATTTAGGAAGAGCGAGACTCTAGAGAAACAATCAGGAGCTAAAGAGAAAATAACTGTTAAAGTGTCATGTTAAGAAAAACAAGTATTCATAAGGAGTTCCATCTATTTTTTTAAAATATTTATTTATGTATTTGGCTACATCTGGTCTCAGTTGGCATGTAGGGTCTAGTTCCCTGACCAGGAATTGAACCCAGGCCCCCTGCATTGGGAGTGAGGAGTCTTAGCCCCTGACCACCAGGGAAATCCCCAGGAGTTCCATCTACTGAACACATTTAACTTGTGTCACAAATAGGAAGTTTGCTTACCATCAACTTCAAAGAGTCAAGCCTGCAAACGTTTCTGTAACATCTTACGGAACCTTGCTGGGCACTGGTGCATGCAGAGAGACAGGTCCACCGCAGCCAAGAGGGTGACTGGGTTGATGGGGTGTGACACCAGGGTCCCGCCGGAGCTCCAGACCCGGGGACTTGTCCACTTGGCCCAACAGCCTTCGTGCACTGCCAGGCCATCCTGCACAACACGGTCTCACTGGTCCATATTCTGTCTTCTGAAACCACAGATTTTCTTATTTTCTAAAATAAGAGTGTTTGACTCAGAATGAATTTGTATAATTTGCCCTTCTGGTCTTTCTATTAGAGCGCTTAAATGACTCCACGGAGACCTGCCAAAAGCTTTCAAACCTTTAGCATCGAGTGGGAAGTGAAATTGAATAACAAATGAGCTGGAGTCAGGGGGGAAAGTCTTGGTTGAAAAGAGAGGATGCAGCTGCTTTTGAACCTTTTGCTTCATCCCCCCCCACCCCTCCCCCATTTATAACACCTCTTTCAGAAGTTTAAAACTGTTTGCTTTTCTCCATGAGTCTGAGCCTCAACCAGGGCCGGCAGGAGGGTGGCCGGCTTTGTGTCCATGGGTGAAGACAGCGGATTTTTTGTTTCCGTATCAGGATCTTCAGTGTCTCCCTCTCCTGAGGGATTAGAGATCGTTAATTACTTTCTGTGAAAGAGGGAGCCTCAGGCCTGCGGGCTGGCAGGTTGGCTAAAAATAGCAGCTGTAGGTTATTTTTAAAAACCCTCAAGGAGGGATCCGTGACCATGAGTCACGTTTATCTGGAGTTTGCCTGCTGAGGGAAAACCACAGCAGCCACGTCTGCAGGACAGTCACCCCAGCTCACCTGGCAGGAAATAGAGAAGAACGTGAACGTGTGGAAATTGGAAGACCCACTTTAGTGGAGAATAAATATTCCATTTCCAAAGGATGTGCGCTATTTTCTCAGCGCTGGCTCTTAACTGGGGTTTGTCAGCTTCTGTACAACTCTTTCTACTGTTTTCTTTTTTTTCCTTCCCCAGGACTGTTCGTAATCTATTCTCTGAGGAGGAATTCCATGGCATGTGAGGTATCCGTCTTCTCTGAGACGTCCATTTCACTTGCTTACAGAACATTAAAACGAAATTTTAAGTGATAAATGCATTAATCTACAGCTACTTATGATTAGGCTGTTCGGGCTAAAGTGGAATACATTATCTGTGAGACATCTTTCATACTCCCAAGGCACTTTAAAATAATGAAAACATATAAAATAATATCTAAGTAATTAAAGTAATGACAAATAAAAGCGTAGCATTATACAGAATTGGGGTAATCCATCTCTTTTTATAAGCCCTTTGTGACATTGCTATTAATTTTTAAGTACCAAAATGTTGCTCTTGAACCCAAAATGGGCTCTGAACTAATATGTGCACTATTAATTAACTAATATGTGCACTATTAATTGCTTTGCAAATGCAAAGTGCTACGTTCTACTTTGTAAAAATAAGCCTTGGAGGTTATCTAATAAAATCTGTACACAGGGCCCACTTCTGAGTCATCTGTGCCTCGAAGGAGACTCCCCATGGCGAAGCCTTAAAAATAACTTCATCAGACCCTATGGCTCTTCTCAGAGCTGATCCGTGAGTGCTGAGAAACCTGAGGACTCAGCTACTAATTCACCTGTCTCCTTTCAGCTAACGGGCTTTAGCTGAGACAAGGACACTTCTTAAAGTGGTGTCGCCTTCTTTCTCTGTCCCCAGACCAGCTGCTCTCCACCATCACGCCGTCTCTAGATGCTCCTGGGTCCCAGGGAGTAGGCCCGACGGCCTGACTTTCCTCTGTTCACCGGAGTGGGATTGACGCAGCACATCCTGAACTGCCCAGTCCCAGGGGCCTCGTGGGTTCTCCCAGGACCACGTTCAATGGCCCCGTGGATGCCTCCCACCCCTCAGAGGCAGGTGAGGGGCCGCAGGGCAGGGTTTCGGGAGGCACTCACACTTGGGCTTGGCCTCTGGCAGCCCAGCTTCCTGCCCTGACGTATCCGGCCGGCTTCTCCAGCCTCCCAAGTTACAAGAAGGATCCGCTGGAAATAACTGGCAACGGGCAGCAAGGGCAGCTAGGGCAGCTAGAAAGGATCATCACTTCAAAGCGGGTCCCGGGCCCCCTTTTCCTCGACTCCCCATTCCACCATTCCCCGCAAGGAACTGGCCTGTTTCTGGGCAACTGGAACTGCTCTAGCAGGCTCCCCAGTTTGTGAAACAAACTGCGTGTCACCCGGTGACCTGCTTCTTACCAGCTCTGCTGTAAACCCTTTCGAGGGAAAACACATGCGTAGAAAATCACGAAAATTTCTAAATGTCACAGGTCACGTCTTTTCCTCTTAAGAGATTCTCGACGTAAACAAATATATTAAAGGTTCTGAGAATTCTTGCAAGAGAGAAAAACAGTTGTTTAAATTTGTTTCAAGCACCCTTCAACCACAGAACCCCTCCCTGAGGGGGCAAGGGGTGGCATCTGTTAATATCTTAGGAAACAGGGGTTCTGAGGAAGCCGAGAGGGAGGGGCTCGGGAAGACGGGGTTGGAAGCCTCAGGAGTAAGGGGCCCCTGCGCTCTACTTACCTGTTCGCGGGTCTGTAGAGTGAGTAGGGAGCAGTGGTACATGCAAGGGTCCTGTGGCTCATCCCTTCTCTCCTTCCCTAGTGACCACCCTCCCTTGGTGGGTGCCTGGGAAAAGGGATCTTGGTCTACCAGTATGCCAGTCCCAAGCGGGCACTCGCCATCCTGCTGCTGGAGAATAAACTTTGAAGGGGTATTTCAGGAGAACTCAGGGTAGCAGTCTCAGGCCAGAAATTTGCTCTCCTTAAATAGGTCAGAAACACCAAAGGCAAGAATCAGACAGTGGGGTCCCTGAGCAGAGCCACTCACTCAGCTAGCTCAGAGGCTGACAACAAACACAGACAAGAAAGGCCCATCAATGCTGCAAACCCCAAACCTTTCCGTCATTTTGATAAGGCTCGGGCTTTTGACTCTGTGGCAGAGTTTACTGACTCCAGTTAATTCCAGCTTCAAGTAAACCTTAGATGTTGATACTGATTAATTGTCAGCCTAATCTTTATTCAAATACATCAATACGTTTAAGGCCAACATAAAAAGGCAAATATTTGCCCCTTGTGCGAAAGTAACCAGCTTTTAAATAATAGACTTTGCTGGAATCACTAGCAACCATTCTTTATCTTTTTCTCTCACGTTCCGAGCAATCTGGCCTAGCAAACTATATTTACCAAGTAATTAATTTGTTTCCCCTTAAAAAAAATAAATAAATCCAAACATGTGTCATTTGGCTGTCTTCCCAGATGAAAGCAAAGATACTTGGTATCTGAGTTATATTTAGTCGCTCGGTTTTAATTTGGCGTTGATTCTGTCTCACTGTGGTTTATATTTAAGTAGATGCAGAGAACTGTGATCCTGCTGACCCAACTACCTAAAGAATACAAGCGAATGCTGCTGCTGCTCACAGGTCTTGAAGGACTGGAATTGGAGCACGTTTTCACTCATTCACTCGCTTGGTTTTCAGTGGACAATTCTGGGACCTCTCCTCTGGAGAACTGGCGTCCCACTGGAATTTCCTATCCTCCATGTAATAAAACTGTCACCAAGCTCATAAATAGATGCAGATTCATGATGGTTCCGATGACCCCTCCTTACGTGGGGCTCCCCGAGAACGGCTCCCTTCCCCACTCCATCCCTTCCTCCCCAGAACCGGCCCCTCCCCACTCCCCCGGTCCCCTCCGGCAGCGAGGGTGCAGTTGGGAGCCCTCTGGGATTCAGGGTTTCCCATATAAGGCACCAGACCCTGGTTTACTTCGTCCGAAATTCACCAAGGATACACGCAGAGATGCAGACGCAGTCCCAGCTTCCTGGGTGCCCAGCCCTTGGAGCAGAAGGAAACCAGTGAGTTTCATCACGTGGGAGCGGGGGAGCCCTTCTGAGGGGTCCTCTTTACCCGTTCCTAGTCCGGGCTTCCCTGCCCCCCTCCCACCCCCCAGCACCAGCTCCTGGCCCGCAGCAGAGGGCGGTGCCCCAGAGCAGGAGCGTTCCCTGCTTCACCTCCAGGAGCCAGCAAAACGTCTGTAGGAGCGACATGTTCCAGCTGATCCTTGAGGAAAGGAAATTCCTGCAGCTGGAAACAGCAGAGATCTGTGGGCGGGGGCGCTGGAGCGAGAAGCCGCCTGCCTGCCTCCTAGCAGGAGCCGGAAGAGGCCTGAGAGACCCGAGTCGGGTGGGCACCAGCTTCCCTGGGGCCCACACAGGGGGTCAGACTTGGGGGGGGGTCCTCCTGCGTGTCTCTGAGGTTCATGCCCCTGACATGTCACAGACACGGCAGATTGAGCTTCCCCTGCCCAGCACAGGACCCGGGTTGCTGGGGGTACAGCTCTGTACCTGGGGGTACCAGGGGTGACCAGGAGAGGCGGCCCCTGGGAACCCCCCACTGTGCCTTGCAGGCTGCCTGTGGCCCTCAGGAAGGCCAAAACTGATTCAGGTTCAGGTTCCAGCACTCTAGGGAGAGTGGAAACTTAAATCAGAGATTAGTGAATCTTCTATAAATTGGGGCTTCCCTGGTGGCTCAGACGGTAAAGAATCTACCTGCAATGCGGGAGACCAGGGTTCCATGTCTGGATCGGGAAGACCCCTGGAGGAGGGAATGGCTACCCACTCCAATGTTCTTGTCTGGAGAATTCCATGGATGGGGATCCTGGCGGACTCTACTCCGTGATGTAGCAAAGAGTAGGACACAACTGAGCGGCTGACACACTTTGACTTTTTCAAGTGAGCTGTGTTTGTTTCCCACCAGTTCCCGGCTGCGATTGCATCCACAGCTGGAGCTGGAGGTGAGGGGAAGGGGCCTTGCTTGCTGCCCCCGGAGTACACGCAGGTCCCATGGGGCCCAGATGCAGAGGCCCCTACCCCCTTCTCACCACCCACTCCTCCTCCTCCCTACCCATCACTCCAGACTGGGGAAACCCTCGTCTCCTGAGGACCCCATGCTGCCTTCCCCAGCGCCAGGAGCCACTGTCTCAGGGGGTCAGTGTGCACCTGTACCTGGGGCTTCGGACAAAGGCTGGCTGGTCTGATGCCAAGGACTTCATGTCAAAGCCGTGAGGCGGGCCAGAAGGGGAGGACCACATTTCTCGTGAGGAGGGCCAGAAGGGGAGGACCACATTTCTCGTGACGAGGGCCAGAAGGGGAGGACCACATTTCTCGTGAGGCGGGCCAGAAGGGGAGGACCACGTTTCTGAGCCTGGGCACGCTGTTTGGGTGTGCGTAGTCATGGTGATAGCTGGAGGGGAAGAAAGGCAGATGGCAGAATCTTGTGGCTTTGCCATTCGCCCAGATTCCTAATCTTTTGTTTGTTTTTTCAAGTTTCCAGTGGCAGCAAATTGAGGGTGATACGGACAAAAGATGATGCAGCCCTCAAGCCCATAGCCACTGCAGTTGCCCGCCGCCTTTCCCCAGCTGTGCACCCTGAGGGGATTCACGACAGAGAGAAACAGGATTCTGGCCCTAGATAGCTAAGGTGCATATCGAAGAGTGATTTCAGTGAGCCCAGACTCCTGCATCTTTCCAGAGCTAGAAAAGCTCTGACTTCATTAACTTGGGTTATCTGGTTTTCTTTAACAGAAATCTTTTGTAATCAGTCCTAAAGGAAATCAACCCTGAATATTCATTGGAAGGACTGATGTTGAAGCTGAAGCTCCAGTACTTTGGCCACCTGCTGCGAAGAGCCGACTCATTGGAAAAGACCCTGATGCTGGGAAGACAAAAGGAGAAGGGAGAGGCAGAGGATGAGATGGTTAGATAGCATTGTTGACTCAATGGACGTGAGTTTGAGCAAACTCCAGGAGATGGTGAAGGACAGGGAAGCCTGGTGTGCTGCAGTCAATGTCTTTGCAAAGAGTTGGACACGACTTAGCGACTGAGCAACAGCAAAATCTTTTGATATTCTGATTACCTGATTTTTGTTGCAAAAGCTTGTGTATGTCTTAGCTCCTCCCTTACCTGTTCAGAGCAGTGGATCAGCGCCATCTGGCAAGCCATGTCCTGGGCTTAAACCCTCACAAAGTCACAAAGGCAGAGAAATATAGAAAAGCCCATATTTTCCTCAAGAAAAATCCTTATTTTGATTTCCAGGTATCTGTTTTGATTTCCACCCTAGCACTTTATTATCAGCACCTGTAACTTTGAAAATGTGTTAGAGTGATCTTTTTTGCTTAAGTCAAATACATTTTTTCGCTAGAGCGTTGACATAAGAAAAAAATAAGCAATCCTGTCCAGTTTTAGAAGGTGAAGCAATGTTAGTGACTGATTCGTACTCTGAGTGCCTTTTACCCAAATAACATTAAAACCGTTAACTATAAGATACTTGCCTGCTGAAATAAAGGCGAAATGTGGGTGCTATTTGCCTGTCGCTACCAACTAATAGAGTTGGAATGAGGGTCTAGGACACGCAGCACCGGAAACTCGGGGCCACCACCCAGCAGAACCAGAAATCAAGTCCTCCCACCTCCCACATCCAGCCCATTCCATTCGGTTCTCTGTCTCTCCTCCCAGTCCTTATTCGTTATGAAATGCTGCATCTGAAAAACACGGAAAACATTTGCAAGCTGGGTAAACATATAAAACTTAGTTAAGGAAGAAAGGAAAGAAAAGAATGCCATTTTCAGCAACATGAATGGACCTAGAGATGATCATACTTAGTGACTAAGCCAGACACAGAAAGACAAATAAAATGTATCGCTTTTAGGTGGGATCTAAAAAAGTGGTGCTAATGAACTTATTTACAAAACAGAAACAGACTCACAGACATAGAAAACAAACTTATGGATAACACAGCGGAAAGGGGAGGAGGGATAGATGAGGAGTTTGGGATGAACAGATGCACTCTACTGTACATAAAATGGATAATCAACAGGACCTGGAGTATAGCACAGGGAGCTCGGCTCAGGATTTGGTAATAATCTACAAGGAAAAAGAATCTGAAAAAGAATATATATATATATATGTACTCTGAGTTGCTATGCTGTACACCTGAAACTAACACAATGTTGTAAGTCAACTATACTCCAATAAAAAAATAAATACAATTTTTAAAAAGAAGGAAATGTCAACTAAAAAGGTGCACAATGTGAGAGTCGCAAGTTAAGCTTTATTGGGGGCAAAGCGAGGACTGCAGCCTGGGAGACAGCACCTCAGAAAGCCCTGACAGTCCGCTCCAAAGAGGTTGTAGGGGAAGGTCGGTATGTAGGATTTCGGTGAAGGGGGAGTTCAGTGCAATCAAGAGCTTACGTTACGAAAGGTTTTCTGCTAGTCACGAGGAGCTGATGTCACCACAAAGGGATTTAGTGCCTTTCTAGGTATGAAGAGATGCAAGGACTGGGATCCTGAAATCAGTTCCTGAAAATATCTAACCATCTGAAGACCTGTCCCACCAGTTTCCCTGGGGCACAGGGTGCCTCACTCTCCACCCTGAATTCCCCTCAGGGGGTGTCGAAGGTCAGCAGCTGCAGCAGCTCAGGGTTCAATCTCAGCAGAGGCGGGAGGCAAATGCCCTTGGCAAGCTCCAATTTGTAGCTGACAGAAGGGAGAAAGAACGCAGACAGCAGAGCAGAAAAAACTCAGCATCAGAGTCAAGGACCCCCTGCGAATCCTGGCCCCGCCTTCCAGCTGCGTGGCCCTGAACAGGCCCCAGAGCGCTTGCAGTGCTAGCTTCCTGCTGTGGAAAATGGAGGCATGTCATTCACCCCACTGGGTTCACTGTGAAAAGTCCAGTGAGACGATGTATATAAAACACGTAGTTGGTGCTCAGTCAACGGTTTTTCCTAATTAGCTCACAGAAGTTATGGTTTAATCGCTGAATAAGCTGTCACTTTTCAAGGGTAATTTTTGCTTTCGCGTTTTTATAAGACTCCGTGATGCGTGAACTCGAAAAAGGAAGCGCCATGGGAATTTCCCACCTTGTAGCAGACCAGTTGAGAAAGACACGCCTGAGACGGAGAGCTTAACCAGTTATGACATGAAGATACCTTTTCCGGCCTTTTTAAAGAGATCCACCCTGAATCCAGGGCTGTCTGAGCAAGTGAGGAACTCCTGGCTCCTCTGTCTCGGTGGGCGGCATCATCTGTGCTGTTGTCGGGCAGGCGGTGGCCTGGGCTCTGGCACGCGGGGATGAGGTCCCCCTGGGGTAAGTGCCACGCTTTCCTTCTAACACCCTCCAGGGAGAGTGGAGGGGACTGGGGTCCATATCCGCCCAGGACATGCCAGGCTACCCCCGTGTAGTCCCTGAATCATTACTAATAGAAGCTCCCTTTCCACTTTTAAAATCATCCCAAGGAGGGTGATAAATGGTATAGTGACCTTGGTCAGAGTCATGCACACATGAGTGAGGACCGTAAGTAACAAAAGGGAAAACGATGATGCACACGAGTTCATAGACTCCAGGACGCTTAGCCCGCATCAGTGTTAAGATCCACCACTATGCCACGCACCGTTGAGAAAGAAAAAGCCCACTGTATTCAAATGCGAAGGCTGCCGTCACCAAGAACCACAGACCAGGTGGCTTAAACAACAGCCCTACTGTCTCCCAGTCCTGAGGCTGGAGGTTCAAGATCAAGGTGTCAGCTGGGCTCTTCTGCAGGCCTCACTCCTTGTTCGCAGATGGCCGACTTCTCCCCGTGCCTCCACAGGCTTGGGCTTTGCTACGTGTCTGTGTCTGAATCTCCTCTTGTTATAAGAAGCACCAGTCATATCAGAGCAAGACCCACCCTGAAGGCTTTATTTTTAACTTTGTCACTTCTTTTTTTTTTTTTTTAAGATCTCTTTATTATGTATTTGGTTTTCTGCTCTGATGTGTACAGATGTGACTTTTTAACATATGGTACAAGCATTACCCCATCCGTTTATCTGTTCTTTTGCTTTTTGGCCAGACGGCATGTGGAATCCTATTTCCCCGACCAGGACTCAGACCCATACCCCCTGCATCTGCAAGCTCGGAATCTTAACCACTGGACCACCGGGGAAGTTCCAACTTCATTACCTCTTTAGAGGCCTTACCTGCAAATACAGACACATTGTTTTTTATTGAAGTCGATTTATCACCTGTTAGTTTCTGCTGCAGGGTAAGGTGGCTCAGTTACATATGTATCCTTTTCCACTCTGGTTTATCACAGGAAGTTGATAGTTCCCTGTGCTATACTGAGGGACCCGGTTGTTTATCCATTCTACGTATAACAGTTTGGGTCTGCTAACCCCAAACTCCTCCCGCCGCACCTTAGGAATACAAATACAGACATATTCCGAGGTGCTGGGGGTTAGGGCTTAAACAGAAGAACTGTATGGGACATAATTTAGCCCATAACAAACACCAATTAAACTCCAGCATGCCATGGGTCATTTGATGTATCCTAGCATCAGAGATGTTAAAGTGTAAACTGCAGTGCATGTCAGAGCTGCATGGGTTGCAAGGGGAAGAGCGGCTTCAGGCTGCAAGCCTTGCTGACGGTGAGCATCACCTCCTCCTTTGAAACCGTGGCTTTCCCCAGCAGCGTCCTGAGGGACCCAGGAGAGGAAGGGAGAGCGAAGCCACCCAGATTGTGATCTTGATTACTTCCCCTCCACGGAGCCTCACTTCCTGCCGATTCTTCTTGTGTCACTGAGCCTGTGACAGCCCCTTCCTCTCTCCCCACCCACACCACACCAGGCTTTCCACGGACCAGTCTGCCCACACACACCCGCTTTGGCCTCCTAATCCACCCTGACACAGGCCCTAATCTGCAGCATGACTTGCAAAACTGCAGGCCCGGTCACACCACGCCCCAGGTAGAAAGCCTTCTCTGGTCCTTCATTCCTGAAGAATGAAGAAAGGATACATAGATGCATTAATTATGAGGGCTTCCCAGGTGGCGCTGGTGGTAAAGAACTGTCTGCCAGTGAAGGAGACATAAGAGACACAGGTTCGATCCCCAGGTCAGGAAGATCCCCTGGAGGAAGGCATGGCAACCCACTCCAGTATTCTTGCCTGGAGAATCCCAAGGACAGAGGAGCCTGGCAGGATATAGTCTTTAAGATCGCAAAGAGTCAGACATGATTGAAGTGACTTAGCACGCATGCAGGCACGCATTAATATACGTACAACGGAAGCACTTTCTGTATACCTGACGCTAACACAGTGCTGTTAACCAAGTGTACTCCGGGGACGTCCCTGGTGGTCCAGTGGCTAAGACTCCACACTCCCAGTCAGGGGACCTGGGTTCAGTCCCCGGTCAGGAAACTAGATTCCGCATGTCACAACTAAGAGTTGTGATGAATATGATCCCACATGCTACAGCTAAGACCTGGTCCAGTCAAATAAATAAATATTCTTGTTAAAAAACCTATACTCCAATATATTTTAATTTTTAAATAAATAAATGTAATTATTGCACGTTATTTATGTCTGACTTTCCAACTAGCAGTCATCCAAACACTCAAGCCTGTAGCGTTCTCCATCAGCCATCCTGGCTGAGAAAGGACTCCTTTCTCCTTGACTCCCCCAGAAAGAATGAAAGGTGTTTCCCCACCCTCTTCACCTGCATCCCTGCAGAGAAGGTAACCAGCCTTTGAACCTGGAACTCTGACTTCCCCGAGCCCCAGAGGAAAAACACAGCCTTTTCCTGTGTTTTCTGTGGGAAAAAGGGAAGCTGTTTGGTGCAATTGCCTCCCCCTATGTTTTCTGAGGTTGAGGCCACAAGTTGAAATTGGAGGCCCAGAAAATCCTTATTTGGCCTTGAAGAATTTAATATGAATTTTAAACATGTATTGCAATGTTCAAACAGTGGGAGATTTCTTATGAAAATCTAAATTTCTGGGTTCTCTTGGAAAACAAAGATGGAGCACCTCTGGTCCCCTACGTTCACGTGGCAAAAATGGGCAAAATCCAAGTCACGTGATCCCCTTTAGACAGATCATGTGCTCCCTGGCCTGCGGCAATCCCACCACTCCCTAAGGTCTCATACTGTAAATAGACAGGTTAGGGGTCCCCAGGGAAAGAGAACGAGGCATGGATTTCTTGACCTAAGAGAAGCCGTTTTGGCCTAGGCCTGGTCACTGTGCTTATCCCTTAACAGGTCTCCATAAATAATGATCTTAAAGGAACAAAGGAATGAAGGGACAGAGAAGAGGCAGTCCGAGCACAGTGCAGTGATAAAGCAAGTCCTGCTTCCTCCTCAGGGGGAAGGTATTATTATTATTATATCAAACATAATAGTACCTTTGAGTTCTACAGGAACTGAGGGCCCCACCCAAGAGGAGGGCGGGTGATGGTGTTGACCCTGGTGGCTTCCATCAACTAAAACCTGGAGTCTGTCGACCTTTGCCCCAGTTCTATGCTGGATTCTCCTCTGCTCAAGCTCCTTCATGAATATGCATGTACTCATTGTTTAAAACTTCCCCACAAAAAAAAAAAAAACTTCCCCAATTTTGTTGTTCCTGGAGACGCTGTTTTGGGAAAGATCCCTGGTGTTCTCCTTACTGGCTGCAAGTCATAAATTCTCCCTTCTCCCGATCTTTGGCGTGATTGTGTCTTTTGGCTCCGCACTCACCAAGACACACATCCAGTTTGGGGGTAACAATGTCACTGTGTCTTTCATTTATGTACGGGCCAGTTTTGGTGAGGGTCTGCATTTTCGTAGCATGCCTAGGCCCACTAAGGGGATTAATCTGAAATATTTGAGGCAAAGGAGATGGTGGCTGTGAGCTTCAAGAGTGGAAGAGAGCATGGTGGCTCTGCAGGCCTTAGAACCTGGGCCTGTTCTAACACCCCTGCCTGAGGGGCAGGACCAGGCATAGAGATGGCCGGGCAGGTACCCGGGAGGACTGAGCTGTACCTGACTGCACCTTGAGAGTGTTGGTGAAGAGCGCCATTTCTGAGCTTGGGCCTAAAAGAGTGGAGTCACCCTCAGAGCTGCCTGCAGAGATACCCAGCTTCAAACAGACACGGGCAAGGCTCTCCAAGGCCCAGATCTGGGGCTTCCCAGGTGGAACAAGTGGTAAAGAACTTGCCTGCCCATGCAGGACACAGAAGAGACGCAGGTTCCGTCCCTGGGTGAGCCAGATCCTCTGGAGGAGGAAATGCAACCCACTCCAGTATTCTTGCCTGGGAAATCCCGTAGCAAGAATCCCTGTCGGACTACAGTCCATGGGGTCGCAATGAGTCGGACACAACTGAACGACTGAGCGTGCACACAAGAAAGAAACGCATCAGGAATCGCATGAAACAGAAGCCTGGCATACTTCTGTTGCAGGAAGAAAATGGGGCAAGAGGAGGCTCACAGCCCAGTCGCAGGAGAGTCCCTGGCACGGGAGGCCAAGTGAGGGTCCCTGGCTTCCTGCAGGAAGGAATGCGAGAGCAAGCGGAAGTGGAGTGGAAGCAGAGTTATCCAGGGAGATACCCCCCCATAGACTGGTTGCAGGCCATTTCAGAGCTAGAGGCCCCACCGAACGGGGTGGTCAGCTTTTATGGACTGGGTAAATTTCATCGGGTGCTGAGTGGGAAGATTATCCCAACTACTTGGGAGAAGGGGCGGAGTTTCCAGGAATTGGGCCACCACCTGCTTTTGGCCTTTCCTGGTTGGCCTCAGACGGTACTGGTGCCTTTGAGGGTGTCACTCGGATGCTGATGAGTTTCAGTTAGCATGTAATGAGGCTCAAGGTCCACTGGAAGTTGAATCTTTGGCCATCTTGGGCCGGGTCGGTTCTAAGCAGTTTGTTAGGTCCTCAACAGCTACTCATTCTTTTCAAGGCTGTGCCCTGCCGCTTCCCTCGAGTCTCACCTCTGCCTAGCATAAGGCCCACGGTTCTTGCATAACTAACTGGGCATGGAGGGCGTCACTTTACAACTCCAGAAAGGGCCACAGCCTGGACTAACTCCCCCCGTGGTTGTCACTGCATATACAGTGACCCTGGCTGGGGATAGTGGTGGTGCACGCGTGTGTCCTCTCAAAAATGACCAGTTTGGACTCTTCACCAACTTCGATGCTGAGGGCCAGAACGTGAACTCAATTTTAAAAAGTGTAACACATCTTGGTCATCATGTGTGGTTTAGCAATTGAATTCTATAACAAAAAAAGAAATACTTTTCACAGAAAGTGTGGTTTAACTCTATGTTCCTCCACAGTGTTTTGCAAAATAAATGTGCTGTCTCGGACTAAGGGTCTCAGCATTGGGTTTCTGTCCCGGTAAAATGTAAATTTCCCATTTTCATGGGTAACCAATCCTGGGCAAAATTGGCTTATGCAACCCAAACTCACTTGAGGCTCACATGTTCTACAAGGAAGAATCTAATTAGTGAGTGAGTTTCCGCTTATAGAGTCCAGTCTGTGTGTAATATTTTGAAGAGGGAGTTTGAACAAAACTCTCTGCCATCAACTCTCTGTCCACAGCCTTAAAATTTTGAATCACTTTGATCAGAAATTTCATTTCTAAGAAAATCATCATGAAATGTGAGCCAAGATTCATGGGCTGTTGTAATATTAATTATAGCAGCAATAAAAAAGGACAAGCTAAATGTTCAACCACTGGGGAGTGATGAAATTCACTGGAGCACATTTATGGGATGGGTTACCAGGTTGACTCTGAAAATAGTGTGTTCAGGGTATTGAATGAAATGAGGGCATGGTCACCATATATGTAAGATCTCCGAACACTTCTAAATATGTTAACGTCGGAACACGTGTGGCTATTGTTAAAAATATTCACTCTCCTTCTTTTCCTCGACTGTGGGTTCAGCTGTGAGGTGTGCTTTGACCACAGGGATACAAGTAAATGAGATGCTGGAGGGGATTCCGAAGCACTGGCAGGGTTTGTGTGCCTCTCTTGAGCCAATGCCTTTGCCTGAGAACAACCTAGGTGAGCCCCCTGGTTCTAGAAGAGGACGGCAGATGTGTGCAGCTAAACCAGACCTTCCTTCCAGCTGAACACAGCCTGGTTCAACCCACCCCCAGCAAACCCCCAGATCCCTAGGAATAACGTACCACACACCTACTGGTGGGAGCTTCATCATCCAGCCCTTTTCTGACATCGTTGGCTAACAGAGGAAGAGGGTCTGCTCCGATTCTAGAAAGATCTTTTCTCCAAAGATCCACCACTGGAGGGAATTCCTTAGGGGACCAATGGTTAGGACTCACTGCTTTCACTCACAGGGCCTGAGTGTGATCCCTGCTCGGCGAACTAAGATCCCACAAAACGCGTGGCCAAAAAAAATAAATAAAGTGAAAACAAAATTTAAATTCAAAGATACAGCATTTGGGACTTCGCTGGTGGTCCAGCGGTTAAGACTTCACCTTCCAATGCAGGGCGTCCAGGTTGATGCCTGGTCAGGGAGCTCACATCCCATGCTTAATGGCCAAAAAAACCAAAACCTAAAACAGAGACAATCCTGTAACAAATTCAATAAAGATTTTAAAAACGGGGACTTCCTTGGTGGTCTAGTGGTTAAGAATCTGCCTACCAGTGGAGGGGACACAAATTCAATCCCCGGTTTGGGACAATCCCACGTGCGTCTGATCAACTCAGCCTGTGCGACACGACTATAGAGCCTGTGCTCTAGAACCCGAGCTCTGCAGCAGGAGAAGGCACCGCGATGAGGAGTCCAGGCACCGCAGCTAGAGAGTAGCCCCGCGCTCTGCAACTCGGGAAAGCCCGCACACAGCAGTGAAGACCCCAGCGCAGCCAAACATAAATAAACACATATTTTTAAAAAGACTTTAAAAATGGCCCACATTAAAAAAAAAATTTTAGGAAAAAAAGATACAGCATTTGAAAACTTGGGCAAACGGTCCTTGACTTTCGCCTTCACATGCGGGTTTGATCCATACCGAGTCCTCGCAGGTTCAAGCGGAAGGACCGAAACTCCATTTCTCAATAGGAAGAACACCCAGGTCACATTGTAAGAAGAACATGTAGGACTGAAGATATTTTATGGCCTTTGGGGAAGATGTAACCCACTGTATAAAATTCTCAGAGCACTGCTTTATAAGCACTATCCGTGAGTTAGCTATTTCCCTTCAGTACGCGTTTACTGAACGCCTATGATGCACCAGCTGCTGTGCTGGGAAGGCAGCATCACAGGGGAGGTCCCTGTGTTGGAGGGCTAAGCAAAGGAAAGACGCAGGCTCAGACCCGTTGGAAGAGCTCCCTTAGAAACAGACCAGACCAGCCCAAGAGAATCAGAAAATATCCCTGGCTGGCTCTAGAAGCATTTCGCTGCGGTTGTGTCCATTGTGATGGAAGCTTTCTTGGCAGCTTCTCTGAGTGCCGAATGAGGAGGCCAGAGCTCTCAAAGGGCTTAGAGTCCAATTGCATTTCACTCAAGCCATTCCTATAGCTTTAATGCGAAGCAGGTGCCAGGGCTGTTAAAGAGGAGCTAAAGGCACTGGTTCGGCAGTGTGGCAGCTTGGAACTCAGGGTGGGCTCTTGGCACAGAGCTTGGTCATGTGTCGCCTGCCTCCCCTGGGAGGTTTACAGAAATGCAAGATCTCGAGCCCCACTCCTAAAGTGCTGAATCAGAATCTGCCTATTTTTAAAATGTATTTATTTATTTAAGAATTGTTCTGGCCACCCTGGGTCTTCGTTGCCGCGCGGGGCTCCTCTCGTTGGAGGGAGTGAGGGCCGCTCTCCAGTCATGCCCAGGCTTCTCTCGTTGCCGAGCGCAGGCTCTTGGTGCACAGGCTCAGGAGTTGTGGTGCATGGGCTTAGTTGCCCTGAGCGTCCTGTGGGATCTTCCTGGACCACGGATCAAACCCGTGTCCCCTGCACTGGCAGGCGGATTCCTGGCCACTGGACCACCAGGGAAATCCAAAATCTGGATTTTTTTAAAGAACTTTTAACGTAGTAAAAATACACATCTAAAGTCTTCCCTCTCGGCGATTTCTGAGACTATAATTGAGACCTCCCTGGTGGTCCAGTGGTCAGGACTCCCGCTTCCACATGGTCAGTTGGTGGACAGGGAACTAAGATCCCCACGTGCCTCAAGGCCAAAAAAGTAACAGAAGAGTTCAGTGAGATGAAGCCTTTTCACACTGCTGTGCAACTGCCACCACCGCCTCCAGAACTCTGTTCATCTTGCAAAACTGACTCTGCCCACGTTAAAAACTGACTCCCCATTCCTGCCTGCCCAGCCCCTGGCAACCGCCATTCTCCTTCTGTCGTGATGAGTTAGACACTCAGGGACCCCAGAGAGAGAAGCACACACTATCTATCCTTTGGTGACATCAGGTCTTCGAGGCTCGTCCACGCTGCAGAAGAACCTGCCAGCTCTCCTACGACTAGGCTGAGATGGGGAGACAGCATGTCCAGGGCAGGCCTGCGGAAACTCAGGCTTTCTCTGCTCCCCTCCGCAGCCCCCTCTGCGGTCACCTCCAGGGCCACATGTGCCAAAGCCGACGTGGATTCTCGTGAGCGATCGCACAGGCCCCCCCAGCTGCCAACATACAAACAGCTAGACTGGCCTCTGGGTGTAACGCGAACATCACTCCCACTGCAGCAGGAGCAGGGATGTGTCTGTGGCTGGACTGCTGCTGGTGTTCACACTTGTTGAACTGCACACACTTACACAGTGCTGTCTGTGGTTCCAAATGGTTATCAAGCTTCAGCATCTTTAAAGGGTGGGGGAGAATGAAAAAAAATAAAATAAAATAAAGGGTGGGGGAGGAAAAAAAGCTTCAACAGCTTTAACTTCCATAGTGATCCTAGGAATAGGAGGTAATATGATCCCCACTTAACTGACAGGGAAACTGAGGCACAGATGGATTAAAGTCCCACGGTCATAGGGCTGGTAAACTGTCCCCTTCCCTCCCCGATACTCCCCCTCCCCTCCCCATACTCTCTTCCCTTCCACCATACTCCTCTCGCCTTCCCCTGTTCACTCTCTCACCCCCTCCTCACTAAACTCAGTTGCTCTCTTGGCTTCCAAGCAGATAAACCCCAAATTCATGTTGCTCACTGGGATCCTTCTTCCTGTTTCCAGATCATATCTAATTGCTTCCTGGCATCTCTGTGAAAATGTCACACCAGCATTTCAAATGCAGGAGAGGCGGGTTTGATCCCTGGGTTGGGAAGATCCCCTGGAGGAGGAAATGGCAACCTACTCGGGTATCCTTGCCTGGAGAATCCCACGGACAGAGAAGCCTGGAGGGCTCAGAGAGTCAGACTGGACTTAGTGACTCAACCACCACACTGCAGACCCAATGCCTTGCAACTTCAGCACACTTTTCCACATGACATCCTACATGGAGCCCAACCCTTTGAAGAGTTAGGAAATTAACCTGATACATTGCTGCCATGTAACCCTCAAGCCCCATTCAAGTCTTAACAACTAGCTCAAAAACATCCTTTTCCCAGCAGAGGGATCCAATTCAGAGTCACCCATGCGTAGGTCGTCCTGCCTCTCCTGGCTGCTTCATTCTGGAGCAGCTCATTTCCCCTTGTTTTTTATGCCCTTGACACTTTTGAAGATGATGGTGCAGACTTGTATAGAATGTCCCTCCTTTTGGGTTTGATTCGAGGTTTCCCCTGGACTAGACTTGGGAAGGAAGAATGCTTCTTTGGCAGGAATGTTGCGGAGTGAGGCTGCGTTCTCCGAGTCCTGCTGTGTGGGGCGTGGTCTCAGTTTGCCCCGTGCTGGTGACGTTCTGTTGGTCTGCTTGTTTGTTGCCCTGGAGTATCACTGCTTTACAATGTTGGGGTAGCCTCTGCTGTAGGACCCCACCAATCAGCGTAAGTGTACATTTACCCCCTCTCTCTTGCATCTCCCTCCTACCTCCTGCATCTAGGTGATCACAGAGCTCTGAGTCCAGCGCCCTGCCTTATTCAGCAGCTTCCCACTAGCTATCAGTTTTATACAAGCCATATGCCAGTCTTTCGGTTCTTTGATGGTGTTTCCCAGGCTCCTCAAAAGTGATTCTCTCCTCTTTCATCAGTATTCTGTGGACACCATTGAAACCATGTAAATACTTCATTTCTCATCAAACTTGCAATTGAGTCATTTATTTATTTATATCAGTAGGGACTTGTAGTTTCCTATTTTATTCACTGTTATGTATAACGTTACCATCATGGCTTTTCTGCCCCCTCTCATCCCACACCAAGCACCTGTATAAGGAAGTTTTTAGCCGCATCTCTGGCCGTGGAGCCCTGTGTTTATCAAAACCATGTGCCTCATGCCTACACGGGATATGGTTGTTATTTGAGAATTTGTTGCCCAAGTACCTACAGTTATGACTTGCTTAAGAAGCAAAAGTTGTCGTAAGGTGAAACTCTGTGCTCATGGACCATAACACAGTCTCTCCCTGTTTCACACCAGCAGCCACCCCCACCCATCACATCGACACTTGTGTGGTTTGTAGCAACATCCAAAATTACAATTCAAATTCAATGCAAATCAGTTCATCAGGTGAAATTGCAAATCTTGCAGAGTCTCCGGGTTTCCTGAAGTCGCTGAAACTCACTTAGCAGGCCTGTGAACGACCACCGTGACTGAGGCCAGTTAACAATTACCAAAGGGAAAACCCAGAAATAAGACAAGATAGCAGAAATATCAAGGATTCAGGAAAGGCCTTAAAAATTGACCAGGCCTTCAAATATTTTTGTGGGGGGAGGAGGGAAGTACTCCTCTATGAATGTGACATGCCAGTCAAAAATGCAGTAAAGAAGACTATAGTTTTATCAGAAAAAAAGGTTCAGAGTTTTTTGTTGTTCTCAGAATGAGCGCACGGCTGAGACTACACTCTCAGTTTTGTTAGAGGGTAAAGTTGTTTTCATTTGGCCACCTCATGTGAAGAGTTGACTCATTGGAGAAGACTCTGATGCTGGGAGGGACTGGGGGCAGGAGGATAAGGGGACGACAGAGGATGAGATGGCTGGATGGCATCACTGACTCGATGGATGTGAGTCTGAGTGAACTCCGGGAGTTGGTGATGGACAGCGAGGCCTGGTGTGCTGCAATTCATGGGATCGCAAAGAGTCGGACATGACTGAGCGATTGAACTGAACTGAACTGAAAGTTGTTTTCATACTTTCGTGTTTTGTTGTTGTTGCTGTTTTGGTTTTTTTTTTTTCTTTGGCTCTACCACTTGGCTTGCAGGATCTCGGTTTCCCGACGAGGGATCCGTGAGTGAAAGCTTGGTGTCCTAACCACTGGACCACGAGGGAATAGCCTCTTTTCTTTGGCGAGATAAAATGCCAATCAAGTCTGTTCCTCTCTTCACTGTAAAGTCTCGGTCCCTTGCCTGAGTGGCCCCTTAACGCTCTGTTCCAGTTCTCTGGGCCGGGGCCCCTCCTGCACACTCCGCAGGGGACTCAGACTCACCCAGCGCGTGAGTCTCTGCCCCCACGATGCTTGTGGCAATGTGTCACCGGCCAAGTGAAGTGAAAGTCGCTCAGTCATATCCAACTCCTTATGACCCCATGGACAGAAGCCCACCAGTCCCCTCTGTTCATGTAATTCTCCAGGCAAGAATACTGCAGTTGGTTGCCATGTCCTCCTCCAGGGGATCTTCCCAATCCAGGAATCAAACCTGGGTCTCCTGCATTGCAGGCAGACTCTTTACTACCTGCGCCACCAGGGAAGCCCTCCCGACCCCAAATCTCCTCTTTCTCACTCCATGACCTCCCCAGCCCCCAGGCTTGTGTTTTCACTTTCTGGTCTTACTTTCCTCCTTCAGCCAAAGAAGAAAATATCTTCAAAAGAAGAAAATGACTTAACGGGGTTATTACAGTCAAATGAGTTCACAGATCCTAACAGCAGTCGCCAACTTGTATTGAAACTTTATTCCACATCTGACCATGAGCTAAGAACTTCATATGATGTGTGTGCACACTCAGTCACTAAATCGCATCCGACCCCTTTTTGCCAACCCCATGGACTGTATTCTGCCAGGCTCCTCTGTCCATGGGATTCTCCAAGCAAGAATGCTGGAGAGGGTTGCCATCTCCTTCTATAAGGGCATCTTCCTGACCCAGGGATAGAACCTGTGTCTAACACGTTGGCAGGTGCATTGTTTTCTGCTGAGTCACCTGGGGAAGCTTTCAAGAGTCTCACATGGACTACTGCAATGAACTTTCTCTGAAACTGAGATCAGAGGCCATATCCTCTTGGAGGTTACAGATAAGCAAATGGAGGCTCCAGGAGGATAATTTATTGAGGTTTCCTCACTGGAGGAGTGAAGATCTGAGTCCAGTAGCTCAAGTTCTGAACTGCAAGGCTTTACCCTCTGTATAAAAGGGTTCTAGCCTGTGGTTGCCAAGGGGTGGTGGTGGGGAGAGGAAGGGCTGGGAGTCTGGAACTAGCAGATGCATACGATCGAATATTATATCAAGAATGCATAAACAACAAGGTCCCGCTGGATAGTACAGGGAACCGTATTCAATCTCCTGGGGTAGACTACAACAGAAACGCACATGAAGAAGAATATTTACGTGCATAACTGAGTCACTTTGCTGTACAGCAGAAAGTAACTATTGAAAGTCAACTACACTTCAATAAAATAAATCATTAAAAATTTTTTTTAATGTCCTGGGGGTCCAGTGGTTAGGACTCCATGCTCTCACTGCCCAAGGCCTGGGTTCAACCCCTGGTCAGGGAACTAGGATCCCGCAAACCTCACAGCACAGCCAAAAAGAAGGAGGGAGCTTCTGAGAACTGAACGAGGCTCCCTGAGTATAGGCATCACGGTCATCGTGGTTATTACACTTCCCTGTGTATGATCTGATCCCCGAAGACGTCGAATGATAGACATTATGCTTCCTCGTGTGTGTGACAGGTTGTCTGGCCCCCAGAACACTCCACGAGTGGCACCCAGTGGCACCCACAGGCATTGCTTAACCCCACCCAGACCCATGACCCTGACCCATCAGCCTTGGGACACCCGTTTGGCTGTGAGTAGTAAAGTAGAAGCAGACCAGCTCACCCCGAAGGACACTGCGCAGACCCCAGTCCCGCCCAGAGCAGCTCCTCGGGGTCTAATCTTGGCCACTGTGCCCTGGCTTTCCCAGGTCTGAGATGGGCGGGACCAGGCAGAGGGACCCAAAAGGAAGTTTGGTTTCTGTCAGAAAACAGAGTCATCAAGATCCTTGTGGAGCTCTGTACTGGCACTAGAATTTGCTATCATTACATGTAAACAGGTGTGTTAAATGCCCACCTATGGGATCTGTATGAATCCATCTGCCCCTCAGGGGCTCCCGGGGCCAGCGGGGGAAGTTGGGGTGTCAGTGCAGCGTCCTGCCCTCCCCTACAGAAAACCCCTGTTTCATGGTCCTCCCTCTGCCCAGCCAGCGAGTGCCCGACCCCACCGGACAGAAGTCCCACTGCTCTGCTTTGCATCCTGCCTCTTCCGGCCCCAGCTTTGCAGGGCCCGTTGGTGAGTGGGCGCCGATTTGCCTAACAGGCAGAAAGGCAGGGTTGTGTGTCATCAGCACAGAGGCGAAGGGAAGTAACACCCCGAGGACGCCCTGGAGCTGCGGGATCTGACTAAGGCAGTAAAACCACGAGGTTCACACATCTGAGGGACGGGGGCCAGCAGGTAGGAGAAAGACTTGCTTCTGCTGATACTGGCTCTGGAAGGCTGGGAGGAAAGCAGAGACCCCCAAACCGCCAGACCTCCTCCCAATCAGGGCTTTGGGTGGGAGGGGGGAGCGTTGGGGAGGGTCCTCCTGTCCCGCAGGGGCCTCCCTGGTGGCTCAGACAGTAAAGAATCCGCCTGCAATGCAGGAGACCCAGGTTTGATCCATGGATTGGGAAGATCCCCTGGAGGAGGGAAAGGCCACCCACTCCAGTATTCTGGCCTGGGAAATCCCATGGACAGAGGAGCCTGGTGGGCTACAGTCCACAGGGTTGCACAGAGTCAGACACGATTAAGCTACTGACACTTTCACTTTCATTTTCTCGTCCCCCTGGGGAGGTTGAGACCCAGAAAAGCATCAGGACAGGAACAGGAAGGCTTAGATGCTTAAGGACAGAACCAGCAATTGAGCCAGGTCTGGCCCGGTCTCCAGCACGCCCCCACCATGGGTTAACCTCACACATTCAAGGCTGAACAAACACGAAGCTGTACAATGAATACTGTGTATGGCCTCGTGCAGAAGCCATAGCTTAAGCCTGTCAGATAAGGACCCTCGAGGGAAGGACCTCTTCTAAGATGTCTTGGCTGGTTGTCAGGACATCTGCCTACCCAACGGGGCCGCCAAATACAGCTGTTCAGGTGTTGCACTGTGCAAGAGTGTCCGGCTGAGGAGGCCAGTGGGCTGATACCTGGCTTTATCGCCACCCACTCAACCTTGTGTCCTGGGCCTGGAGTGGCTTTCCGCCCAAAGGAAGTTGGGTGCCATCAGCCCCCTAAATGGTGGGCGCACCAAGCTGCATTAGCTCACAGGGGGTGCCAGCTGTGGTTCACAAGGGCTCCCATGGAGGGTAGCTACAGTGCTCTGCAGCCATTCACCCTTCTTCTGAAAGGTTTTTTTCTCTGTAGAAACCTCAACCTAAATTCAGTCCTCGGGTTTCGTGGAGCGGACTTCATTCCCATCTCCAGGAATGGACCAGGGACCCACAGCTGTGATCAGTTTAAGGTCGGGCGCCTCACTCAATGAGAGTGTATTCCAGAATCAATCCCGGAAGTCTTGGCAGGGCTTTCCCAGTGGCTCAGTAGGTAAGAATCCGCCTGCCAATGCAGGGAACGTGGGTTTGATTCCTGATCCTGGAAAATCCCACATACCGAGGAGCAATTAAGCCTAGGCAGCGCAGCTACTGAAGTCCATGCTCCAGAGCCTGGAGCCTCAACAAGAGACGCCACTGCTGTGAGAACCCCGCACACCACACCTAGAGACCAGCCCCCACTCATCAAAACTAGAAAGAAGCCTTCGCAGTAATGAAGACCCAGCACAGGGAATAAATAAACAAATAAAATTACAAAAATAAATACATAACATTTAAAAATTTTAATAAATCTTTTTTGAAAAGGAAGTATCCCAGGCAGCCCTTTGATTGGAGTTGTTCTTCTTGGCAGAGTCAAGGGAAGAAAGAAAGCAAATGGCGCTGTTTGGTGCTTCAGAATCAACTGTGTCTGGCCAGATTCGCTCTCTTAAATGTCCCAGGTCTAGGAACCAACTCTCTTCTCTGCTTAGGCTGGGTTGTACTGCGTTCTGTCTCTGGCAGAGTCCCGACCACTGGAGTGACCGTCAGAGTTTCACCTTCCAGGGAGGCTCCTGTTGCCTCCTCCACTGGGTCAGTCAAGCCTGAGCCAGTGATCACAGGCACCCCGCCCGCCTGCTTGTTAGGAAGACTGGGCAGTGGGCACGCGTCAGCTCACACCTGTCACTCTGCCCTTCCTCTCCTGGTTCTGGGAGAGGCGGCTGCACTGACTTCTCACGTCACTAACAGGACTGTCAAGCAAAGGCCTGAAATTGAAATTCCATTTAAGCTCTTTCTGCAGAGCTGGGTAACCAAATGAGACAGCCGTGGAAAATATATGACTTTCATTTGACGTGGAAAGCAGAGCTGTCTAATTGCTTTTGTCCACTGGTGTATAAAGATTGAGACCAGATGTGTTAAAAAAAAATAAATAAATAAAAGGGTGGCAGCGAGCAGGGGAAAGAAAGAAAGAAGAAGGTTTCTGCTGGCTGTTGCTTGGAACAGTGCAGCCCGATTTCCTCTGTCTCTCTCTTTCTGTCTCTCTCTCTCCATCTCTGTCTGTTGTCTCTTTCTGGGTCTCTGGCTCTCTCTGTTTCCCTCTCTAAGGCAAGGGCCACACGTTAAGTCTTCTAACCGCTTGTAAGTTTTCAGAGCCTCGTTGATTTTGCTTTTCACAGAAGATAAAATTGTGACACTGGCCTCAAAAACTTTATTTTCACTTTCCTCAATTCAAAGGGACGCCTGTGGGAGGAAAGGGCTGCGCCGAGGTCGGCCGCCTGCCCCTCTCGGGGGCGGCCCCGCCAAGCGCGGGGGAGGAGCGGTCCCCGCCCGCCCGGCTCAGCGCCAGGAATACAGGCTTCACGTGTAGCTCCACGGGAACGGTGAGATGGTGATCGCCTTTAAATAGAACCACCCAGGGCTCAGCTTCTGGGTTTCATTTTGCAGAAGAGCCCTTAAATCTGCTTCCACATTTTTTTTTTTTTTAACCTCTCCGGTTATTTATAGCACCTGCAGCCACAGAGCCCAGCAGGCCTGCTGAGGCCCTAATGACGTCCTGAGTTGGACGGGTGGAGTTCATATCCTTCGCCAAAGATGCATCTGAAGCATTAAAAAAAAAATGTGCAGACTCCAGAGAGAGGTGATGGAGGCCCAGGGTGCACAGCCCTGCTGCTTCTGTGTCTGGTGAGGGCAGCCCACCAAAAATGGAGTTCATTTCATTATTACCTTGTTATTTCCAAAATTAATTATTTTCCTGAAAATGAAGACTGTGTGGGGGTATTGGGAAAAGAGAAGTCTTCCCAAGTGTCATTTCCTGAAGGTCACCGTGAGCCTCGCCTGGGAGGAAGGAGAGGCAGACTCCGCCATAAAACCTCCAGGGGCTCCCCCAGCCTCTTCCCGGGCAGTCATCCTATTGCTTGCCTGGCAAAGGCGCCCCTTCCCATTTCTGCATCTGACTCCGTGTAGTTTCATCTCCACACACAAACAGGGATCTCAGAGCTGCCAGGGGTCCTTCCTGTGCTCTGCTAGAGTCCCCCACCGTTAATCCCTGGCTGGGGGAAGATAAATAACTTTGATTAATTTCCTTCACAAGATTTACAGGCATCCAGCCCTCAGTGATCATACCGGAAGAGAAAGAAAAGATGGAGGCAAAGAGGCTGAGGTTCCCAAGGCTTGTGCTGGGGCCGGCGGAGCCCCCACTTCCAGGAGGGCCGGTCCTCCACCCCCACTCCCCTCCACAGGCCTATGATCGTGCCAGATCCGAGCGCCGCAGAATTCAGGCGTCTTTCCTAACAGGGCACCCTTGTGCATGTGTGCTACATCGCTTCAATCGAGTCCGACTCTTTGCAACCCCATGGACTGTAGGCCCTCAGGCTCCTCTGTCCATGGGATTCTCCAGGCAAGAATACTGGGGTGGGTTGCCATGCCCTTCTCCAGGGGATCTTCCCGACTCAGGGATCGAACCCGCGTCTCCTGCGTCTCCTGCATTGGCAGGCGGATTCTTTACCGCTAGTGCCACCTGGGAAGCCCACGGCACCCTTGGCATTAAATTAACGCCAAGCTGATTTCCAAAGGGAGTGACTAATGTGTGGCGTTAATGAAAGCAGTCATTGCTGAGAAGAAGGTGATGGGATGCTGAGAAGAAGGTGATGGGATGCTGAGAAGAAGGTGATGGGATGCTGAGAAGAAGGTGGCAGACTCATCGGGCTCTGTACTTGGCAGCCAGGTGACCTCGGGCAAGTCATTGAGCGGTTCTAGGCCTCCGTGTCCTCGATGGCTCCGTGGGGTTGGGGCAGGGCTGGGGACTCCTGTGCAGTTTTGTTGCAAAACTTCAATGAGAAACGAGAAGGATGATGAATCAATGGGAGGGCTGCTCTGATTACATCATTACCATAGCCTCCCTTATAACGTGACCCCAGGATTCAGGCTGACATCTTCCCCAAAACGTGTCTCCCTATAAAAAGGAGTTTGGCACTTCAATGAATGGAGCTCAGCCCCAGGTACAGTGCGGAACCCAGGATTCCATCATGTTCTCCTCCAAGGGCCCATGCAAGAGCTGTCTACCCAAATACCACGCCACCCCCTCTTAAGGAGATGCTCTCCACCCCCTCAAGGAGCAGGCCTGGGGGACCCTTTGAGAGTCACATGTTTCTGCCATCCCCGCCCCACAGGGCCCTAGGTGACCAGTCCAAGGAAAAGCACTTGAGCCAAGATCAGGCTGTCCCGGGCTGGCCAGCGCCCGTCAACACTTGGGAATCTGAAGGGGAAACCTGAAGGCCCTGGGTGAAGCAGGGGATCCAAAGCTGAGGGTCGGGAAGCTGGCGGGGGGGCGGGGGGGGGTTGCGGGGAGCATGGTGGGAACCGGGAGCATCCGGAGGAATGGAGCATCCAGGCAAGTGGTTCTCAGGCCCCTTTCCCCCCGCTGGTCCCCAACCACGGAGCACCCTTCTCCCGGGGCAGAGAGGGGAGGTGCACCCCACGCCTGGGGCAGTGGCTGACCTGGGCTCCAGGGAAGACAGGGCCACCTCTTAACGCCTGGAAACTGTGAACGCAACCTTATTTGTGATGGATTAATAATTAAGGAACTGGCCGTGACATCACCTTGGATCATATGGGTGGATTCTAAATGCAGTGACCAGTGTCTTTCCAGGAGACAGAAAAGAAGACATACAGAGAGACACGCAGGGGAAGGCAAGGCCTGGAATTCTGCCCCTAGGAGACAGGGCGGCCTGGAGCACACCCCCTCCCAGGCTGGGGGCGGGCCATGGAGATGCCCCCCTCGAGCCCCTGGAGGTGGGCAGGGCTGCCCACACGTCTATTTCTGACTTCTAGCCTGTCACATTTCTGTTTCCTTTTTTTGATCATTGAGTTTTATTTTTTAATTTAATTTTTATTTCAGGTTGGACTAGAGTTGATGTAAGTGAATCATATAAATATATATATATAACTGAATCACTTAGCCGTACACCTGAAACTAACACATTGTAAATGAACTATACTCCAACATAAAATGAAAATTAAATTAAAAAAATGAAACTCAGTGATAAAAAAAAAAAAAGAAACAGAAGTGTGTTCTCTCAGTTCTAGAAGCTAGCAAGCTCCAGGAGCTGGTGATGGACAGGGAGGCCTGGCGTTCTGCAGTCCACGGGGTCGCAACAAGTCAGACACGACTGAACAACAACAAAATCTTTTTTTTCTTCAGGTTCTTTTCCCATACAGACCATTAGAGAATCCTGAGTAGAGTTCCCTCTGCTATCTATAGGTCCTTGTTGATCACCTACTTTATGTACAGTAGTGTGTGTATGTTAATCCCAAAGTCCTTATTGATCCTGCCCACCCCATCACATTTCCCCTTCTGTAACACATCTTTGTTGCTTTGAGTCACCACATTTGCGGTGATCTGTACCAGAGGTCACAGGAAGCTAAAACATCTTGTGAACCAAAACCATCTGACTACAGCTGATGTGTCAGAACTCAGGGACAGTTTCCCTTTGAGGAGCCATGCCCTAAACACCTCCTTAGTTTTCATCCCTAAATTTTGCGTCCTGCTGCAGCTGCAAGAAAATAACAGAAATGGCTCCCACGCACGGAGCACACATTAGGTACCAGGAAACGTAATGTGTTTTATCCTTAACCCTCACCAAAAGCCTTTTTCTTTAACCCTGCCCTCATGCCATTCCCGTTTCATAGGTAAGGAGATGGAGGTTTGGAGAAGAGAGGGAACCAGGGCTGGAAGCCAGAGGAAGCCCTCCAGCCCCAAGGCCGGGTGTGTTCTCTGCTCCCACTCCTTGGGGCGGAGGAGGAGAGGGAAAGAGGGAGAGGTCCTGGTAGGCTATGCTGACTCATCGGATCGAGTACACGTGCCGGCCCCCTGGCAGCTGGAAAGAAGTTGGTCTGAATTGGGTCCCTCTTCTCCTTCCTGGCTGAGGGATCTCTGGCCACCACTCACCCTCTCAGAGCCTCTGTCCCCTCCTGAGCGATGGGATTAGAAAGCTCCTCGTCTGGCGTTAGGATTAAGGCAGAACTCTGTTCAGCAGGGTGCAGAGGTCCAGTGAGGCTTGTATGAGCAAGCAGAAAGCCTCAGGGCCCAGGCTGCTCTGAGACGTGTTAACAGTCTCTCTCCGGGATTTCCCCCTTTGCCTTTAAAACTATGCGTTTCAAGTATTGCTTAGCAGAGTTCTCTGAGCCAAAGACTCACAGGGAGGCTTGGTACAAATGCCCATTCCAGGGCCTCACCTGGGTGCACTGGATTAACCTCTACTCCCAGGTAGCCTAGGAATCTGAATTCTTTCATAAGCGATCCCAGATGGTCGTTCAAATCAAAAAAGTTAGGAATCTCTGCACTAAGGCAGCACTTTTAAAAAGAATGTTTAATTTTATAATGGTATATAGTTGATTCACCCCTGGAGAAGGAAATGGCAACCCACTCCAGTATTCTTGCCTGGGAAATCCCATGGGCAGAGGAGCCTGGTGGGCTACAGCCCACGGGGGTGGCAAAAGAGTCAGACATGAGTTAGCGACTAAACAACAACAAAATAGTTGATTCACAGTGACGTGTTAGTTTCAGAGTACAGCAAAGTGACTCAGTTATATGTATACATACATATATTCTTTTTCAGAATCTTCCCCATACGGGTCATTACAGAGTACTGGATAGAGGTCCCTGAGCTACACAAGAGAGCCTTGTTGATTCTCTGTTTTACTATTTGTTGCTGTTCGGTTGCTAAGTCATGTTTGATATAGTGGGTGCAGAAGCAGTGCTTCTTAAGCTCTAAGTGAAGTGTTGGTTGCTCAGTCATGTCTGACTTTTGCAACCCCATGGCCTGTAGCCCACCAGGCTCCTCTGTCCATGGAATACTCCAGGCAAGAATACTGGAGTGGTTCCCATGCCCTCCTCCAGGGGATCTCCCTGACCCAGGGATTGAACCCGGGTTTCCTGCACTGCAGACCAACTCTTTACCGTCTGCCCAGGGAAGGCCCTTAATCTCTGGTGAGCTTGCCAAATACCTGCGGATCTTGTTGAAATGCAGATTCTGGTTCCTCCAACTCGGGGGGGCCTGAGAGTCTGCATTTCTCACAAGCTCCTGGGGGATCCCCATGGGGCTGGTTAGGGAGCCACAGGCTGAGGGGCAAGAGGAATGACCGAGCAGGATGTGGATGGAATTTACAGGCTTTAGTCATAATCCTCAAGATCTGTCAGCGCCTTCCAGGACTTGCACTGTCTGCTTTAAGTATCGGAGCAGTCATGGGGGGAACTTTACCCTCTTTCTACCCACGAGGGTCCCAGCAGCCTGACACCCAGGCAGCTTTCTGCAGGGGAAACAGCAGTGCCCACGGATGCGCACGGATGAAAGTCCAGTATTGGTGCAAGCTCACTCCTCCGGCGTGCGCCCGCAGGGCGGTAGTGAACCTCCGCCCAGACGGTGGGGCGCACCGTGCGCCCTCCGTGTTCCCCGGGCTGGGTTTCTGGTCCTGGAAGTGCTGGGGTAGCACTTTCAGACTGTGTCACCCCTGATAGAAGTTTCCACTCCGGAATCTCCCCTCGAGCTGCCCCACCTGACTCTCACCCTCCCAGTCTCCACGCCTGTCTGCTCGGTGAGGTTAAGCGCTCGGCCCTTCCCACTTTCCTGAATTTTGGTTGCCTTTCCCTTCCGCCTGGGTGCACACACACTAATTTTTGTTTTTTTTTTAAACTTTTTACTTTGAAATAATTTCAAGCTCTGAGAAGAGTTGTAAGAGCAGTAGACATAGTAAAATGACGCAGCCCCTTTGAAAACAGGCTTTGGCAGCTCCTTTAAAAAGTTGCTGCTACTAAGTCGCTTCATTCGTGTCCAACTCTGTGCGACCCCATAGATGGCAGCCCACCAGGCTCCACCGTCCTTGGGATTCTCCAGGCAAGAACACTGGAGTGGGTTGCCATTTCCTTCTCCAATGCATGAAAGTGAAAAGTGAAACTGAAGTTGCTCAGACGTGTCCGACTCTTTGCGACCCTATGGACTGCAGCCTACCAGGCTCCTCCGTCCATGGGATTTTCCAGGCAAGAGTACTGGAGTGGGGTGCCATTGCCTTCTCCATTTAAAAAGTTAAGCCCCCATTCACCATCGGACCGGGCAGTTCTACTCCTAGGTATATTCCGCAAGTGAAAACAGGGACTTGAACACGTAGCAGCATTATTCACAGTAGCCAAAGGGGGGAAACAACACAAGCAACCATAATGGACAAGTGGATGAACAAAATGTGGCCTCTCTGTACAACGGATATTAGCCAAGACAAGGACTGACGTTCTGATAAATGCTGCAATGGGAATGAACCTCAAAGACACAATAGTAAGAAAGTAAAAAAAAAAAAGAAACCAGACATATAAATCCACATATTGTATGATTCCATTTGCAGGAACTCCAGAACAGGTAGATTCATAAATGTAGAAAATATATACCAGCGATGCAGGGAAGATGGACACGCACTGCTTCATGGGTAGCAGGGATTTTTTGGTTGTTGTTGCTGTCGTTTTGGATTTTTGGCCACACCACCTGCCATGTGGGAACTTAGTTCCCTGACCAGGGGCCAAGCCCAAGACCCCAGCAGCGGAGTCTCGGAGTCTGAACCACTGAATGTCAGAGGCGGCCTGGAGGTTTTCTTTTGAGATGATGGAAGCGACTTGCAACTAGAGAGAGGTGGTGGGTGCACAGACCCGTGACTCTATTAAATGTCCCTGAATTGTACACTTTTACATGGGCAACTTTATGTCGTGGGAATTTCACCTCGATTTTTAAAAATTGTGCTAAAATTTATGGGATTCTATTTTTTTCTTTCTCTGAACCATTTATGCTAACTAAATAGTTCAGCATGTATCCCCTAAGAACAAAGACAGCTTACATAACTCCAGTAAAATGATCAAATTCAGAAAATTTAATATTATGCCATACTAATACCTAAGCTACAGTCCATAATCAAATTTTGCCAATTTCCCGATGATGTCATTTACAGCAATTTTTCTCCCAGTGCTGGATCCAGGATCACGTAATGTATGAGTTGCCAAGTCTCTTTGCTCTCCTTTAATCTGGAACATTCTCTCAACCTTCAAGTCTTTTTAAAAAATTATTTCTTTTTATTAAAGTATAAATTTACAATTTGTGTTAGCTTCAGGTGTATAGCAAAAGGATTCAGTAATAACACATATATATATATACTTTTTCATTATTTTCTATTATAGGTTATTATCAGGTTACTGCAAAAGTAATTAGGGTTTTGCATTGTTAAACTTTTCTGTTTGGTATTGGATTACATTCTTAAATAAATGTAGTTATGTTATACATCATTTTAATGTGCATTTCTCAATTCATGTTTTTTGCTAATGACTTATTACTAGCTATTTATTTTATATTTATTTTAGACTAGGGAAATGATACTAGACAAAAAGCAAATTGAGAGATTTTCTCGAGTTCAAAATGGGTCGTAAAGCACTGGAGACAACTTGCAACATCCACAGTTGGCCTAGGAACTGCTACCAAATGTATAGTGCAGTTGTGGTTCAAGAAGTTTTGCAAAGGAGACAAGAGCCTTGAAGACTAGTAGGGCAGTGACTGCCATGGGAAGTTGACAGTGACCAATTGAGAGGATCATCGAAGCTGATATTCTTACAACTACAAGAGAAATTGCCAAAGAACTCAGTGTTGACCTTTCTACAGTCATTCAGCATTTGAAATAGCAAATTGGAAAGGTGAAAAGCCTCGATAAGTGGGTGCCTCCTCAGCTGATCACAAGTCAAAAAATCATCCTTTTGAAGTGTCATCTTCTCTTATTCTACAAAACAACTACAAACCATTTTTCGATTGGATTGTGATGTGCGACAAAAAATGGATTTTACAACAACTGGCGATGACCAGCTCAGTGGCTGGATTGAGAAGAAGCTGCAAAGCACTTCCAAAGCCAAACTTGCACCAAAAGAAGGTCCTGGTCACTGTTTGATGGTCTCCTGCCGGTCTGACCCACTACAGCTTTCTGAATCCTGGTGAAACCATTCCATCTGCGAAGTACACTCAGCAAATCGGTAAGATGCACCGAAAACAGCGATGCCTGCAGCCGGCACTGGTCAACAGAGAGGGCCCGATTCTCTCCATCCAACACTCACCGCGCGTAGCACTACCAACGCTTCAAAAGTTGAACAAATCGGCCCACATTCTTGCCTCTTCCGCCATATTCACCTGAACTCTCGCCAACCGACTACCACTTCTTCAAGCATCTCGACAACTTCTTGCAGGGAAATCTCTTTCACAATCAGCAGGAGGCAGAAAATGCTTTCCAAGAGTTCATGGAATCCCGAAGCCCAGATTTTTATGCTCTGGGGAATAAACAAAGTTACTTTTTGTTGGCAAAAATGTGTTGATTGTACTGGCTCCTATTTTGATTGATGAAGATGTGTTTGAGCCTAGTTATAATGATTTAAAATTCACGGTCCAAAACCACAGTGACATTGGCACCGACCTAATACAAGGTGTTGAATACAATCCCTGTGCTAGAGAGTAGGTCCTTGACGGTTCCCTGTTTTACATGCAGGAGTGTCTGTTCACCCTAAACTTAATCTGTCCCTCCCCGCCTTTCCCCTTTGGTGACCGTAGTTTGTTTTCTAAGTCTGTGAGTCTGTTCCTGTTCTGTACGTTTGTTTGTGTCATGTTCAGATTCCTCATGTTAGTGACACTAGATTGTCTCTGACTCACTTCACTTGGTGTGATAACCATCGATAGCTCCTTTTCTCTGTGTGTGGTCTTTGCCGACAGCGCCATTCCTGAAGCGCCTAGATCTGGGTTTGCAGCTGTTCTCTTGATGTGAGTCTGTCTCACGTTGCCTTGTGACTTGATTCAGGTTGTGCACCTTTGGCAGGAATACCCTGAGGTGATCTGTCCTTCTCAAGGCACCGTGTCAGTTTGTCCCCTTACTGACAGCATCTCCCTTTTTGATATTTATTTATTTGTTTGCTCTGGGTCTGTAGTTGTTCCATGTGGGAGCTAGTTCCCCGACCAGGGGTCGAACCCGGATCCCCCCTGTATTGGGAGCAGAGTCTCAGCCACTGGGCGCCTGGGACGCCCCTGATGTTCCCCTTAATCACGCGTTTCAGGCACTGTCTGCCAGCGCTCTCCATTCTAAAGCTACCATTTTCCTCTGCATTTAATAACACTGTATGGTGTTGTTAGCCTAGAAAAACTAGTAATTCACAAAATCATTTTTTGGTGCCAGGTGCTATTTTCCATTCATTCATTCAGTCTCTATTTAGTCTGCATGTGTGCATGCTTAGTTGCTCAGTCATGTCTGATCCCATGGATGTAGCCCACCAGTATCCTCTGCCCACGGAATTCTCCAGGCAAGAATACTGGAGTAGGTTGCCATGCCCTCCTCCAGGGGATCCCAAGCATCAAACTCGTCTCCTGCGGCTCCTGCTTTGGTAGGTGGACCCTTCACCACTGAGCCACCTGGGAAGCCCCCTGTTTAGTCTAGGGAGAATATAAAGCCATATATATATAATGATTTAAGGTAGTCCCTGCCTTCAAAGAGCTCATTGTTTTGTTGGGGTGACAAGTCTCAAAGTCTCCAAATTCTGGAGGAGTGATTCTGTCCATTATATTAACTACTTCTTTTCTCAATTTTATAGCTGAAAGCATAAAATGCCCTGATACTGGGAAAGACTGAAGGCAGGAGGAGAAGGGGACAACAGAGGATGAGATGGTTGATGGCATCACCAACTCAATGGACATGAGTTTGAGCAAGCTCCGGAAGATGGTGAAGGACAGGGAACCCTGGTGTGCTGCAGTCCATGGGGTCACAAAGAGTCAGACACGACTGAGCGACTGAACAACAAGCTGAAAGCAAGAGAGACCTGCATGAAAACCAAGGACGGATATATAGTCCGGATGGCCATGAAAACCAAGCACTTGTTGAACCTCTTCCAAACAGTAGGACTGTTTGGTTTAGAATATTCCACTAGATCGAGTGAAGAACTGAAATAATCTTAAACAGGCCAACGCACAGAGTTTTATTGTAAAAACCGTCTCAATATTGTGTGCTTTTAAAATGATCAATACTTTTTCTTTAATATTTTTAGTGGACTGATTCTTTGACCTGTTGGAATAAAACTTCAAAGGAACTGAGAGTCTAGTGAGTCCCACCGAGAGGTGGGTTAAAGGGCTTCCACGTGCCTATAAGCAGACTTGTTTTCTCCTCATTTCCCCATGGGACTCATCTTTCTCGTCTTCCACGTGCATTGTCTCAAGGAGGACACTGACAAAAACACGTTTCTTGTGCTTCTTGCAAGTACTTCTCACACTGTGGTACTTTGTTCATCTTGAGGGCTAGAAACACGATGATACCTTGTAGAGTTAAATAACAATATATATATGGCTCAGATATTTGAGAGTTCCCACTCTATTATTTGCTTGATTTTCATAATTTCAGATCGATTTTACTATAAAATTACCTATTTTACTGCATAATATATATGTATGTGTACGTATATAGATAAATCACTTAACAGAATGGAGGCTCAGTGGCTAACGATTGGACAGCAGCTTGGAATAAATGCACTGGTCAGTCATGCTTTCCATGACTTTTTCTAGAAAAGGGCACAACAACCACCTCGTACCTGACAAAAGAGACAAGTAAACAGCCCAGAGAAGGGAGGGGTCAGTGGGCATTTTAAGTCACCACTTTTCAAATGTAAAAAATGTTTATTTGCTCTCAACCTGCCTTCGCATAGGTCTGGTTACATTTCTAAATCTGTCAGCTTTGATGTCGTTTTGAAAGCAGCCCTTATTTTGTACTATTAAAGTCCTATATACTCACCATAGAAAAGGTAGAATACAGCACAATAAAAGAAACAAATCACTCACCGTTCCCATCCAGAAATCATCTCGTAGGGACTCCCACGGCGGTCCAGGGGTTAGGGCCCCAGAATCGCTGCCTGGGAAACTAAGATCCCACAGGCCCCACGGTGCGGGGGGCGGGGCGGGGGGACCAGGAATAATCTCACGGGAGTGACTGCAGGGGTGACGGGCGGGGCGGGGGGACCAGGAATAATCTCACGGGAGTGACTGCAGGGGTGACGGGCGGGGCGGGGGGACCAGGAATAATCTCACGGGAGTGACTGCAGGGGTGACGGGCGGGGCGGGGGGACCAGGAATAATCTCACGGGAGTGACTGCAGGGGTGACGGGCGGGGCGGGGGGACCAGGAATAATCTCACGGGAGTGACTGCAGGGGTGAAACTTTTAAGGCACATTGTGTTCTCTTTCTATGTGAAAGACACGTGTGTGTGCAAAACCCATGAAAAGCGAAAGCTCATCTCTCCACCCTCCCATCCTTCTCCCACCAGAACTCGTGCAGGTCCTCGGAGGCCCAGTCAGGGAGCAAGGGCATCTTTCCCTACCCTCGATTCCCAGTATACAAATAGGGACTGTTCCGACTGGCCTCCCCAGCCCCACCTCTCACCCAGGATGGTCTAAGCCTCTGTGCTCCCAGGGCAGGGGTCCCGGGTTCGACCCCTGGTCAGGGAACTGGATCCCACCTGCCACAGGTAGAGAGACCACATGCTGCAACTAAGCCCTGGCAAAGCCAAAGAAACAAACATTTGGGGAAAAAAAAAGCAGTCACCACCTTCAAGGCTCTCCCAGCAAAGGAGACACTGTTGGTTAGCCCTGATCACACACTTGGCAGGCCACATGTGGTCCCTTTGTCTGTCAAACGAAGCTGCCTGTCCAGGCCTTTCCAACCTCGTGGTACCTGACACCGGGAGCCAGGCAGCCAGAGGGCGTGGAGGCCTGAGGTCACACCCAGGCCCGGGCCTGCTGCAGCGGCAGCAGCAAGGCTGTCTCTGTTCCCAGACAGCCTTCCGGTGGCCTTGGGCTGGCAGAAGCTGGGGCTTTGCCCTCCGTACGGAAGATGGGCAGAAAGTCTGGGCAGTCTCTGGGCCTGGCACACAGCCCCAAAGGACACACAGATGTCTTTGTGGTGGGTGCCAGGGCCAAACCATGCCATGGAGAGCCATGTGATGGCTTTTAGGGAAAAAAAAAAAGAGAGAGGCATCTTTCCTTTCAAAGGAAAACCCGTGTTTCAGAACCCCTAGGGAGTAAACAGCCAACAACACGAAATCATTATCCTCTGTCCCTCTGGGACTGGGGGTGAGCTTGCATGGTTCCCAAGGAACGCATGTGACTTTTTTCTCTAAGGCATGATTCATTCCAGAAAAGTCCGCTTTGTTCTCCGAGTGACAGAGTTAGAGTCAGTACCTTAAACATATACCGGAGCAGTGTCCCCTCTTATCACAAAACGGAAGGCACCCAACTCTACAAGACTCTTTGAAAGAGGAAGGGATACGGGGTTCCGGGTTTTGGGAACGTTATTACTATCTCAGATTGTGGAGAGATCCATTTTAGGTACACATCTCTATTTTACATTAAAATCTGCTTTCGCGTGGGGCATGCCTTGAAGTCTGTTGTGGCAACCCCGACGGCAGCGCCCAGGGACTCTGGATTTGCAGGAAGGACCCAGGTCCGCATGGAGCGGTAGGCAGCCCTCCACAAAGAACCCGCCTGCCAGTGCAGGAGACACAAGAGACTCGGGTTCGATCCCTGGGCCGGGAAGATCCCCTGAAGTGGGAAACGGCAGCCCACTCCAGTTTTCTTGCCTGGAGAATCCCACAGACGGAGGAGCCTGGCAGGCTACATACAGTCCGTGGGGTTTCAGAGAGTCAGACACGCACGCAATCCCCAGGTGGGCAGAACGCAGCCCTCCTCTCAGAGGCCAGCAGGTGCCACCAGCCACTGGGCACCTGCACGGACCCCTTCAGGCTAACCTTCAGCAGCAGGGGCTCAGGCCTTGCTGCCAGCAGAGACCACGCCGCAGACAGTCCGGCAGGCAGGCCCCTTCCCGCCCCTCCCAGCGCGCATGCGCTCTCCCACTCTCGGAAGCAGCCCCGTCTCTCCAGCCTAACGCTGTCCTCCCAGCCGCCCCCTGCTTGTGGCCCTTTAGAAAAGCCCACGGGCCCTTTTCACAGCGAGCTCACATCACAGATTGCAGGCAGGTACACGAGGAGGAAGAAGACCCACAGACACGGGAAAGAAGATTTTTTTTTTTTTTTTAACCATCATCAAATTACAGAATGGCTCTTGTGAGGATTCAAAAGGGTTTATAGAGGAAAAGTATCCAATCCGAGGAGACAAGAGAAACGGTAGAATTGCAAGGTTGTGATACGGGCTGAGCCAAGCTGAAATGTCTTGGCCACCCCTTTATGGTCCCACACGAGGGGGTTAACGCAGAGCCCTCTACAGAAAACATGATGCAAACCACGTCTATGATAAATTGTCTAGCAGCCACATTTTAAAAAGTAAAAAGGAACAGGTAAAATCCACCTTAATGGCATATTTTTAGCCCAATATTATACCTTCAACTTGGAATCAATATAAAAAATTATTGAGACCATTTACCATCTTTTTTTTTCACTAAGTTTTATGGTCATTTTTATGTAGTCATACACAACAAGACCAGATATGTTCAGGTTCCACGGGCTTAACGGTCATGGTCATCTTTTCTTCACGGAGACTCTGAAACCTGGTGTGGATTTTACACTAAGAGCGTGTCCCGGTTCAGACCAGCCCCGTCTGGATAGTGGCTGGCATACCAGACAGCCTTGGTCTAAGGAGTCTGATTTTATTTCTCCTCTCTGCTGGATGAGGACCAGCACCACTCGCATTGTCCAGGGAGGGGACTGAGGCTCAGAGCTGATAGTGGCCTGTCACGGGATCAGCAGCAACAGTGGTTTGGTCCCTGAACAGGGTCCTGTTTGAGCCCTGATTTTGCCACTTCTGATTTCTGTGACCTCTGGCAGGCTGTTTCAAGTCTCCTAGGCTCAATTTCCCTACAACTGAAGTAAAAGAGAAAAAATAACTCCTACTGTTAGAGTGCAAGGATTAGAGAGCATGTTTGCAAAGGACTCTCAAGTGGCTGGCACATAGAAAACGGTCAATAAATGTTGGCGATTCTGATAGCAATGGACCAGGCAGAACCTCTCCACTGGGGTAAGTGACTCCGGCTTCCCTGGCTCTATAAGCCCGAATGGGCCTCTCCTTTGTCGACCTGCCCAATGGACCAGGCAGAACCTCTCCACTGGGGGAAGTGACTCCGGCTTCCCTGGCTCTATAAGCCCGAACGGGCCTCTCCTTTGTCGACCTGCCCAATGGACCAGGCAGAACCTCTCCACTGGGGTAAGTGACTCCGGCTTCCCTGGCTCTATAAGCCCGAACGGGCCTCTCCTTTGTCGACCTGCCCAATGGACCAGGCAGAACCTCTCCACTGGGGTAAGTGACTCCGGCTTCCCTGGCTCTATAAGCCCGAACGGGCCTCTCCTTTGTCGACCTGCCCAATGGACCAGGCAGAACCTCTCCACTGGGGTAAGTGACTCCGGCTTCCCTGGCTCTATAAGCCCGAACGGGCCTCTCCTTTGTCGACCTGCCCAATGGACCAGGCAGAACCTCTCCACTGGGGGAAGTGACTCCGGCTTCCCTGGCTCTATAAGCCCGAACGGGCCTCTCCTTTGTCGACCTGCCCAATGGACCAGGCAGAACCTCTCCACTGGGGGAAGTGACTCCGGCTTCCCTGGCTCTATAAGCCCGAACGGGCCTCTCCTTTGTCGACCTGCCCAATGGACCAGGCAGAACCTCTCCACTGGGGGAAGTGACTCCGGCTTCCCTGGCTCTATAAGCCCGAACGGGCCTCTCCTTTGTCGACCTGCCCAATGGACCAGGCAGAACCTCTCCACTGGGGGAAGTGACTCCGGCCTCCCTGGCTCTATAAGCCCGAACGGGCCTCTCCTTTGTCGACCTGCCCAATGGACCAGGCAGAACCTCTCCACTGGGGGAAGTGACTCCGGCCTCCCTGGCTCTATAAGCCCGAATGGGCCTCTCCTTTGTCGACCTGCCCAATGGACCAGGCAGAACCTCTCCACTGGGGGAAGTGACTCCGGCCTCCCTGGCTCTATAAGCCCGAATGGGCCTCTCCTTTGTCGACCTGCCCAATGGACCAGGCAGAACCTCTCCACTGGGGGAAGTGACTCCGGCCTCCCTGGCTCTATAAGCCCGAATGGGCCTCTCCTTTGTCGACCTGCCCAATGGACCAGGCAGAACCTCTCCACTGGGGGAAGTGACTCCGGCCTCCCTGGCTCTATAAGCCCGAATGGGCCTCTCCTTTGTCGACCTGCCCAATGGACCAGGCAGAACCTCTCCACTGGGGGAAGTGACTCCGGCCTCCCTGGCTCTATAAGCCCGAATGGGCCTCTCCTTTGTCGACCTGCCCAATGGACCAGGCAGAACCTCTCCACTGGGGGAAGTGACTCCGGCCTCCCTGGCTCTATAAGCCCGAATGGGCCTCTCCTTTGTCGACCTGCCCAATGGACCAGGCAGAACCTCTCCACTGGGGGAAGTGACTCCGGCCTCCCTGGCTCTATAAGCCCGAATGGGCCTCTCCTTTGTCGACCTGCCCAATGGACCAGGCAGAACCTCTCCACTGGGGGAAGTGACTCCGGCCTCCCTGGCTCTATAAGCCCGAATGGGCCTCTCCTTTGTCGACCTGCCCAATGGACCAGGCAGAACCTCTCCACTGGGGGAAGTGACTCCGGCCTCCCTGGCTCTATAAGCCCGAATGGGCCTCTCCTTTGTCGACCTGCCCAATGGACCAGGCAGAACCTCTCCACTGGGGGAAGTGACTCCGGCCTCCCTGGCTCTATAAGCCCGAATGGGCCTCTCCTTTGTCGACCTGCCCAATGGACCAGGCAGAACCTCTCCACTGGGGGAAGTGACTCCGGCCTCCCTGGCTCTATAAGCCCGAATGGGCCTCTCCTTTGTCGACCTGCCCAATGGACCAGGCAGAACCTCTCCACTGGGGGAAGTGACTCCGGCCTCCCTGGCTCTATAAGCCCGAATGGGCCTCTCCTTTGTCGACCTGCCCAATGGACCAGGCAGAACCTCTCCACTGGGGGAAGTGACTCCGGCCTCCCTGGCTCTATAAGCCCGAATGGGCCTCTCCTTTGTCGACCTGCCCAATGGACCAGGCAGAACCTCTCCACTGGGGGAAGTGACTCCGGCCTCCCTGGCTCTATAAGCCCGAATGGGCCTCTCCTTTGTCGACCTGCCCAATGGACCAGGCAGAACCTCTCCACTGGGGGAAGTGACTCCGGCCTCCCTGGCTCTATAAGCCCGAATGGGCCTCTCCTTTGTCGACCTGCCCAATGGACCAGGCAGAACCTCTCCACTGGGGGAAGTGACTCCGGCCTCCCTGGCTCTATAAGCCCGAATGGGCCTCTCCTTTGTCGACCTGCCCAATGGACCAGGCAGAACCTCTCCACTGGGGGAAGTGACTCCGGCTTCCCTGGCTCTATAAGCCCGAATGGGCCTCTCCTTTGTCGACCTGCCCAATGGACCAGGCAGAACCTCTCCACTGGGGGAAGTGACTCCGGCTTCCCTGGCTCTATAAGCCCGAATGGGCCTCTCCTTTGTCGACCTGCCCAATGGACCAGGCAGAACCTCTCCACTGGGGGAAGTGACTCCGGCTTCCCTGGCTCTATAAGCCCGAATGGGCCTCTCCTTTGTCGACCTGCCCAATGGACCAGGCAGAACCTCTCCACTGGGGGAAGTGACTCCGGCTTCCCTGGCTCTATAAGCCCGAATGGGCCTCTCCTTTGTCGACCTGCCCAATGGACCAGGCAGAACCTCTCCACTGGGGGAAGTGACTCCGGCTTCCCTGGCTCTATAAGCCCGAATGGGCCTCTCCTTTGTCGACCTGCCCAATGGACCAGGCAGAACCTCTCCACTGGGGGAAGTGACTCCGGCTTCCCTGGCTCTATAAGCCCGAATGGGCCTCTCCTTTGTCGACCTGCCCAATGGACCAGGCAGAACCTCTCCACTGGGGGAAGTGACTCCGGCTTCCCTGGCTCTATAAGCCCGAATGGGCCTCTCCTTTGTCGACCTGCCCAATGGACCAGGCAGAACCTCTCCACTGGGGGAAGTGACTCCGGCTTCCCTGGCTCTATAAGCCCGAATGGGCCTCTCCTTTGTCGACCTGCCCAATGGACCAGGCAGAACCTCTCCACTGGGGGAAGTGACTCCGGCTTCCCTGGCTCTATAAGCCCGAATGGGCCTCTCCTTTGTCGACCTGCCCAATGGACCAGGCAGAACCTCTCCACTGGGGGAAGTGACTCCGGCTTCCCTGGCTCTATAAGCCCGAATGGGCCTCTCCTTTGTCGACCTGCCCAATGGACCAGGCAGAACCTCTCCACTGGGGGAAGTGACTCCGGCTTCCCTGGCTCTATAAGCCCGAATGGGCCTCTCCTTTGTCGACCTGCCCAATGGACCAGGCAGAACCTCTCCACTGGGGGAAGTGACTCCGGCTTCCCTGGCTCTATAAGCCCGAATGGGCCTCTCCTTTGTCGACCTGCCCAATGGACCAGGCAGAACCTCTCCACTGGGGGAAGTGACTCCGGCTTCCCTGGCTCTATAAGCCCGAATGGGCCTCTCCTTTGTCGACCTGCCCAATGGACCAGGCAGAACCTCTCCACTGGGGGAAGTGACTCCGGCTTCCCTGGCTCTATAAGCCCGAATGGGCCTCTCCTTTGTCGACCTGCCCAATGGACCAGGCAGAACCTCTCCACTGGGGGAAGTGACTCCGGCTTCCCTGGCTCTATAAGCCCGAATGGGCCTCTCCTTTGTCGACCTGCCCAATGGACCAGGCAGAACCTCTCCACTGGGGGAAGTGACTCCGGCTTCCCTGGCTCTATAAGCCCGAATGGGCCTCTCCTTTGTCGACCTGCCCAATGGACCAGGCAGAACCTCTCCACTGGGGGAAGTGACTCCGGCTTCCCTGGCTCTATAAGCCCGAATGGGCCTCTCCTTTGTCGACCTGCCCAATGGACCAGGCAGAACCTCTCCACTGGGGGAAGTGACTCCGGCTTCCCTGGCTCTATAAGCCCGAATGGGCCTCTCCTTTGTCGACCTGCCCAATGGACCAGGCAGAACCTCTCCACTGGGGGAAGTGACTCCGGCTTCCCTGGCTCTATAAGCCCGAATGGGCCTCTCCTTTGTCGACCTGCCCAATGGACCAGGCAGAACCTCTCCACTGGGGGAAGTGACTCCGGCTTCCCTGGCTCTATAAGCCCGAATGGGCCTCTCCTTTGTCGACCTGCCCAATGGACCAGGCAGAACCTCTCCACTGGGGGAAGTGACTCCGGCTTCCCTGGCTCTATAAGCCCGAATGGGCCTCTCCTTTGTCGACCTGCCCAATGGACCAGGCAGAACCTCTCCACTGGGGGAAGTGACTCCGGCTTCCCTGGCTCTATAAGCCCGAATGGGCCTCTCCTTTGTCGACCTGCCCAATGGACCAGGCAGAACCTCTCCACTGGGGGAAGTGACTCCGGCTTCCCTGGCTCTATAAGCCCGAATGGGCCTCTCCTTTGTCGACCTGCCCAATGGACCAGGCAGAACCTCTCCACTGGGGGAAGTGACTCCGGCTTCCCTGGCTCTATAAGCCCGAATGGGCCTCTCCTTTGTCGACCTGCCCAATGGACCAGGCAGAACCTCTCCACTGGGGGAAGTGACTCCGGCTTCCCTGGCTCTATAAGCCCGAATGGGCCTCTCCTTTGTCGACCTGCCCAATGGACCAGGCAGAACCTCTCCACTGGGGAAGTGACTCCGGCTTCCCTGGCTCTATAAGCCCGAATGGGCCTCTCCTTTGTCGACCTGCCCAATGGACCAGGCAGAACCTCTCCACTGGGGAAGTGACTCCGGCTTCCCTGGCTCTATAAGCCCGAATGGGCCTCTCCTTTGTCGACCTGCCCAATGGACCAGGCAGAACCTCTCCACTGGGGGAAGTGACTCCGGCTTCCCTGGCTCTATAAGCCCGAATGGGCCTCTCCTTTGTCGACCTGCCCAATGGACCAGGCAGAACCTCTCCACTGGGGGAAGTGACTCCGGCTTCCCTGGCTCTATAAGCCCGAATGGGCCTCTCCTTTGTCGACCTGCCCAATGGACCAGGCAGAACCTCTCCACTGGGGGAAGTGACTCCGGCTTCCCTGGCTCTATAAGCCCGAATGGGCCTCTCCTTTGTCGACCTGCCCAATGGACCAGGCAGAACCTCTCCACTGGGGGAAGTGACTCCGGCTTCCCTGGCTCTATAAGCCCGAATGGGCCTCTCCTTTGTCGACCTGCCCAATGGACCAGGCAGAACCTCTCCACTGGGGGAAGTGACTCCGGCTTCCCTGGCTCTATAAGCCCGAATGGGCCTCTCCTTTGTCGACCTGCCCAATGGACCAGGCAGAACCTCTCCACTGGGGGAAGTGACTCCGGCTTCCCTGGCTCTATAAGCCCGAATGGGCCTCTCCTTTGTCGACCTGCCCAATGGACCAGGCAGAACCTCTCCACTGGGGGAAGTGACTCCGGCTTCCCTGGCTCTATAAGCCCGAATGGGCCTCTCCTTTGTCGACCTGCCCAATGGACCAGGCAGAACCTCTCCACTGGGGGAAGTGACTCCGGCTTCCCTGGCTCTATAAGCCCGAATGGGCCTCTCCTTTGTCGACCTGCCCAATGGACCAGGCAGAACCTCTCCACTGGGGGAAGTGACTCCGGCTTCCCTGGCTCTATAAGCCCGAATGGGCCTCTCCTTTGTCGACCTGCCCAATGGACCAGGCAGAACCTCTCCACTGGGGGAAGTGACTCCGGCTTCCCTGGCTCTATAAGCCCGAATGGGCCTCTCCTTTGTCGACCTGCCCAATGGACCAGGCAGAACCTCTCCACTGGGGGAAGTGACTCCGGCTTCCCTGGCTCTATAAGCCCGAATGGGCCTCTCCTTTGTCGACCTGCCCAATGGACCAGGCAGAACCTCTCCACTGGGGGAAGTGACTCCGGCTTCCCTGGCTCTATAAGCCCGAATGGGCCTCTCCTTTGTCGACCTGCCCAATGGACCAGGCAGAACCTCTCCACTGGGGGAAGTGACTCCGGCTTCCCTGGCTCTATAAGCCCGAATGGGCCTCTCCTTTGTCGACCTGCCCAATGGACCAGGCAGAACCTCTCCACTGGGGGAAGTGACTCCGGCTTCCCTGGCTCTATAAGCCCGAATGGGCCTCTCCTTTGTCGACCTGCCCAATGGACCAGGCAGAACCTCTCCACTGGGGGAAGTGACTCCGGCTTCCCTGGCTCTATAAGCCCGAATGGGCCTCTCCTTTGTCGACCTGCCCAATGGACCAGGCAGAACCTCTCCACTGGGGGAAGTGACTCCGGCTTCCCTGGCTCTATAAGCCCGAATGGGCCTCTCCTTTGTCGACCTGCCCAATGGACCAGGCAGAACCTCTCCACTGGGGAAGTGACTCCGGCTTCCCTGGCTCTATAAGCCCGAATGGGCCTCTCCTTTGTCGACCTGCCCAATGGACCAGGCAGAACCTCTCCACTGGGGGAAGTGACTCCGGCTTCCCTGGCTCTATAAGCCCGAATGGGCCTCTCCTTTGTCGACCTGCCCAATGGACCAGGCAGAACCTCTCCACTGGGGGAAGTGACTCCGGCTTCCCTGGCTCTATAAGCCCGAATGGGCCTCTCCTTTGTCGACCTGCCCAATGGACCAGGCAGAACCTCTCCACTGGGGGAAGTGACTCCGGCTTCCCTGGCTCTATAAGCCCGAATGGGCCTCTCCTTTGTCGACCTGCCCAATGGACCAGGCAGAACCTCTCCACTGGGGGAAGTGACTCCGGCTTCCCTGGCTCTATAAGCCCGAATGGGCCTCTCCTTTGTCGACCTGCCCAATGGACCAGGCAGAACCTCTCCACTGGGGGAAGTGACTCCGGCTTCCCTGGCTCTATAAGCCCGAATGGGCCTCTCCTTTGTCGACCTGCCCAATGGACCAGGCAGAACCTCTCCACTGGGGGAAGTGACTCCGGCTTCCCTGGCTCTATAAGCCCGAATGGGCCTCTCCTTTGTCGACCTGCCCAATGGACCAGGCAGAACCTCTCCACTGGGGGAAGTGACTCCGGCTTCCCTGGCTCTATAAGCCCGAATGGGCCTCTCCTTTGTCGACCTGCCCAATGGACCAGGCAGAACCTCTCCACTGGGGAAGTGACTCCGGCTTCCCTGGCTCTATAAGCCCGAATGGGCCTCTCCTTTGTCGACCTGCCCAATGGACCAGGCAGAACCTCTCCACTGGGGGAAGTGACTCCGGCTTCCCTGGCTCTATAAGCCCGAATGGGCCTCTCCTTTGTCGACCTGCCCAATGGACCAGGCAGAACCTCTCCACTGGGGGAAGTGACTCCGGCTTCCCTGGCTCTATAAGCCCGAATGGGCCTCTCCTTTGTCGACCTGCCCAATGGACCAGGCAGAACCTCTCCACTGGGGGAAGTGACTCCGGCTTCCCTGGCTCTATAAGCCCGAATGGGCCTCTCCTTTGTCGACCTGCCCAATGGACCAGGCAGAACCTCTCCACTGGGGGAAGTGACTCCGGCTTCCCTGGCTCTATAAGCCCGAATGGGCCTCTCCTTTGTCGACCTGCCCAATGGACCAGGCAGAACCTCTCCACTGGGGGAAGTGACTCCGGCTTCCCTGGCTCTATAAGCCCGAATGGGCCTCTCCTTTGTCGACCTGCCCAATGGACCAGGCAGAACCTCTCCACTGGGGGAAGTGACTCCGGCTTCCCTGGCTCTATAAGCCCGAATGGGCCTCTCCTTTGTCGACCTGCCCAATGGACCAGGCAGAACCTCTCCACTGGGGGAAGTGACTCCGGCTTCCCTGGCTCTATAAGCCCGAATGGGCCTCTCCTTTGTCGACCTGCCCAATGGACCAGGCAGAACCTCTCCACTGGGGGAAGTGACTCCGGCTTCCCTGGCTCTATAAGCCCGAATGGGCCTCTCCTTTGTCGACCTGCCCAATGGACCAGGCAGAACCTCTCCACTGGGGGAAGTGACTCCGGCTTCCCTGGCTCTATAAGCCCGAATGGGCCTCTCCTTTGTCGACCTGCCCAATGGACCAGGCAGAACCTCTCCACTGGGGGAAGTGACTCCGGCTTCCCTGGCTCTATAAGCCCGAATGGGCCTCTCCTTTGTCGACCTGCCCAATGGACCAGGCAGAACCTCTCCACTGGGGAAGTGACTCCGGCTTCCCTGGCTCTATAAGCCCGAATGGGCCTCTCCTTTGTCGACCTGCCCAATGGACCAGGCAGAACCTCTCCACTGGGGGAAGTGACTCCGGCTTCCCTGGCTCTATAAGCCCGAATGGGCCTCTCCTTTGTCGACCTGCCCAATGGACCAGGCAGAACCTCTCCACTGGGGAAGTGACTCCGGCTTCCCTGGCTCTATAAGCCCGAATGGGCCTCTCCTTTGTCGACCTGCCCAATGGACCAGGCAGAACCTCTCCACTGGGGGAAGTGACTCCGGCTTCCCTGGCTCTATAAGCCCGAATGGGCCTCTCCTTTGTCGACCTGCCCAATGGACCAGGCAGAACCTCTCCACTGGGGGAAGTGACTCCGGCTTCCCTGGCTCTATAAGCCCGAATGGGCCTCTCCTTTGTCGACCTGCCCAATGGACCAGGCAGAACCTCTCCACTGGGGGAAGTGACTCCGGCTTCCCTGGCTCTATAAGCCCGAATGGGCCTCTCCTTTGTCGACCTGCCCAATGGACCAGGCAGAACCTCTCCACTGGGGGAAGTGACTCCGGCTTCCCTGGCTCTATAAGCCCGAATGGGCCTCTCCTTTGTCGACCTGCCCAATGGACCAGGCAGAACCTCTCCACTGGGGGAAGTGACTCCGGCTTCCCTGGCTCTATAAGCCCGAATGGGCCTCTCCTTTGTCGACCTGCCCAATGGACCAGGCAGAACCTCTCCACTGGGGGAAGTGACTCCGGCTTCCCTGGCTCTATAAGCCCGAATGGGCCTCTCCTTTGTCGACCTGCCCAATGGACCAGGCAGAACCTCTCCACTGGGGGAAGTGACTCCGGCTTCCCTGGCTCTATAAGCCCGAATGGGCCTCTCCTTTGTCGACCTGCCCAATGGACCAGGCAGAACCTCTCCACTGGGGAAGTGACTCCGGCTTCCCTGGCTCTATAAGCCCGAATGGGCCTCTCCTTTGTCGACCTGCCCAATGGACCAGGCAGAACCTCTCCACTGGGGGAAGTGACTCCGGCTTCCCTGGCTCTATAAGCCCGAATGGGCCTCTCCTTTGTCGACCTGCCCAATGGACCAGGCAGAACCTCTCCACTGGGGGAAGTGACTCCGGCTTCCCTGGCTCTATAAGCCCGAATGGGCCTCTCCTTTGTCGACCTGCCCAATGGACCAGGCAGAACCTCTCCACTGGGGGAAGTGACTCCGGCTTCCCTGGCTCTATAAGCCCGAATGGGCCTCTCCTTTGTCGACCTGCCCTCAGCAGCTCATGCACCTGTTTGCCCCCAGCAGACCCTGGCTGCCCTGCCTGCTGGTACCTTCGTCCCTGGCAGCTCCCTGTCCCTCCCCTGGGGCCCAGGAATCCCTCCCCACCACCCCATTTTTTCCCCTGTGAGACCTGTTTTCTCCTGAGTGACTGTGAGGCCCATGGAACCTCAATATATCTGGTCTCGTTGTGTAAGACTGCATAAAAACGACCATAAAACAGTGGCTTAGAATAACTTTTATTGTGCTCACAAATCTGCAAACGTGGGCATAAATCCAGCTGCCAAATTTGAGAGGTGTTTGTGTTGCCTGTTCAGTGCCAGGCACTCTGCAGATTCTGTGGACGTGGAAACACAAGGCCTCCCCTGGACATGCCTGCCACCTCCGCTCCTGACAGCCATTCTACAAAACTCCTCAGGGAGCTCAGGACTCAGAGATTCTGGGTCTGTTTGCGGGGAGGAGTTTTTAATCCAGGTAGCCCCGTCAGCACTTCCCGGGCTCGGGAAGCCCAGGGTGAGGCTGAGAGGACCGCTGTGTAGGGAGGCTTTGGGTAGGACCTCTGTGTCAGAAATGGACCACCAGGAATTCCCACTAAGTATTTTCATTACTAGAGCTGAAATTTTTTTTTCCAGTGGTTTAAAAATTTTTTTAATTGAAATACAGTTGATTTACAATGTTGTGCTGGCTTCAGATGTATAGCAAAATGACTCATTTATACATAAATGAAAAAGTGAAGCTGTTAGTCACTCAGTCGTGTCCAACTCTTTGCAATCCCATGGACTGTAGCCCATAGGCTCTTAAGTTCCTGGAATTCTCCAGGCAAGAATCCTGGAGCGGGTGAAGTGAAGTGAAAGTCGCTCAGTCATGTCCAGCTCTTTGCGACCCTGTGGACTATACAGTCCATGGAATTCTCTAGGCAAGAACACTGGAGTGGGCAGCCTTTTCTTTCTCCAGGGGATCTTCCGGACCCAGGGATCAAACCTGGGTCTCCTGCATTGCAGGCAGACTCTTTACCAACTGAGCCACCAGGGAAGCCCTTATACATATATACATAGCCACATGTATTCATTTTTACATTATCTTCCATTATAGTTTATTATAAGACATTGAGTAGAGTTCCCTGTGCTATAGAGGAGGTCCTTGCTGTTTACTTATTTTATATATAGCAGTGTATGTTAATCCCAAACTCCTAATTTATCCTCCCCCTCTCCCCCTTGATAACCATGAGCTGGTTTTTATGTCTGTGAGTCTATTTCTGTTTTGTAAAGAAGTTCATTTGCATTGTTGGGATTTTTTTAACTTAAGAAAACTTCACTGTGTTGTTGAGAGAGAAAACCCTAAGAGTTCTCATCCTATATAAAACAATACACAGCAAGAGAACTACAGATTGTGACGAGCTCTGTGAAAGAGGCAAGAGGGTGTTAAAGAGAGACTGAGGAAGGGAAGGCTTCCCGGGAGAGGGGACATCTTTAGGAGACACAGAACCAGAGAATCATCCAGCAAAGTGAGGAGCTGTAAGAAGACCCACTAAGGTTGAAGAAAAGTAAGAGCAGACACCTGGAAAAGGAAAAGGGCTTGTATGTCCAAGCAAGAGAAAGAAGCAACCGAGCCAAAGGCAGCTGGGGAGAGCGGGAGGGAGGTGTCGGTCTGAGAGCAGGGTGTCTGTGGTTGGGTTGGGTACCGTGACTGGTGCTGCCAAGACAAAGCTGTGATGGGAGATGGATGCTGCGAACGGGGAACAAGTTACTGACAGGTCAGGGAACTAAGAGACCCTGAGGTGTATTGAAATGACCCAGAAGCGGGACAGGAGTCAGATGCAGAGGAAGACAGTAAGCTGAGAGAGTAGATCCTCAGTGAATCGAGTGCAGCAGGAAGGCAGCGGGTTGACGGCTGTGTGGAGAGATGCTACGGAGCGGAGTGATGCTGTCCCGACCTTCCAAAGCCATTCGGGTCTTAGAGAAAGGAGGCAGGTTGGTTCGGCCAAAGCCCTGGAGAGCAAAGTGAAAGTGAAAGTCACTCAGTCGTGTCTGACTCTTTGCAACACCATGGACAGTCCGTGCAGTTCTCCAGGCCAGAATACTGGAGTGGGTAGCCTTTCCCTTCTCCAGGGGATCTTCCCAACCCAGGGATCGAACCCAGGTCTCCCACATTGCGGGCAGATTCTTTACCAGCTGAGCCACAAGGGAAGCTCTCTGGGGAGCCAGAAAGTGAAAGTGAAGTCGATCAGTTGTGTCCAACTCTTTGTGACCCTATGGACTGTAGCCTACCAGGCTCCTCTGTCCATGGGATTTTCCAGGCAATAGTACTGGAGTGGGGTGCCATTTCCTTCTGCTGGGGATCTTCCCAACCCAGGGATTGAACCCGGGTCTCCTGCATTGTAGACAGACGCTTTCCCGTCTGAGCCCCCAGGGAAGTCTGGGGAGCCAAGTGAACATCTGTTCCTTCCCCTGGCCCAAAGGATATTGTTTTCAACTCTTCAAAACGGTCTGGAATGACAGGACCCAACCTAGAAGCGTGGGGCTCTGTGTATGGGTCTAGCCTAGGGAAGGGGTTGTGGGGATTTTCTGTTTTGACTTATATACTTGTGTTTTGTTTGTTTGAACAAGGAATGTCTGTGCATGATATGTGCATTTTTAAAACAATGAAAACATTTTTAAAACAATTCATGGGGAGAAAGCCAACATAAAGTCTATACCACCCCCACCCAGTAAAGAATCTGCCTGCAATGCAGGAGACCCAGGTTCAATCCCTGGGTCAGGAAGATCCCCTGGAGGAGGGCATGGCAACCCACTCCAGTATTCTTGCCTGGAGAATCCCATGGACAGTGGAGCCTGGCGGGCTACAGTCTATAGGGAAGCAAAGAGTTGGACACCACTGAGGGACTAACACTTTCCCTTTCTTTCACTCCTAACTGAAGAATTTTCACAGGCTATAGTAGCTCTCAGGGTGTACGGTTTGCAGGCCGTTTCCCCAGACCCCCTGAAATCAGCCACTGGACGTCTCTGATGGAGGAGCTGGGCTCAGCTCCGGGTCACTCTTCTAGCATCAGAAACGAGCAGTAAGAAAGCAGAACGGGTCCAGAGGGGCCGCTGGAACTGATGCGGCAAGTTCAAGACAGTCTCAAATATGAAAAGAAGGTGTCCTTATCAGTCTGTCATCTGAAAGCTTGTCTTGACAGGATTAACGAGAATTATCTTTTGATAATTGCCAAAGAGAGTTCACAAAATGTAGGAGGCTTCCAAGTCAGTCTCTATTAAAGTGCTGTATCACGGGGTGTTTGTTTCTCCTCAGGCCCTGGTCTGCCCTCCTTTCTGGGGCGATCCCTCAGTTAGTTCCCGGAGAACATTCCAGAAGAAGAACATTCAGTTCCCTCAGAATCTCTAAGGAGCCCCTGGGTGGAGTCTGTGGCATCAGGCGGTGCCGTCCTCGCCTCCAGGGGTTCCGGGCTCTCTGGGAGCTCTGCTGCACTGCACTCCAGGGCACCAGCTTTACCAGCCCCCTCTCGGCCTCCCCCTACCATAAGGGATCCAGATCTCGCTGCGTGGCGCCCAGGAATCCACACACATTGAACAGGACTCCCTAGGTAATTTTTTCCGCCTCATAAAGTTTGAGAAATATTGACCTAGGGGCTTGACTGAGGTTGTGAAGGGTCATTTCAGAGACATAACATCCGCTCGTGAAATAAATACGCTCCCTTTTTCTTGGGCTTCTAGCTTGACGGATGCCATTCATGAAATCAAAAGGTAGACTTAATACATAGAAAGATGGAACGGAAGTTGTCAGGCCAGTGCACTGTTGCATTGTCAGTGAACTTAGTTTTTTTAACGCATTTATTTTTACTTATCCGGCTGCACTGGGTGTTAGTTGCAGCACGTGGGATCTAGTTCCCTGACCGGGGATCGAACCCCGGCCCCCTGCACTGGGAGCTCGGAGTCTTAGCCACTGGGCCACCAGGGACGTTCTAGACGAGGTTTTTAAATAGGCTAAACCAAAAGGCGGGCTTTCCAGGTGACACAAGTGGCAAAGAACCCGCCTGCCGATGCAGGAGAGACACAGGGCCACAGGTGTAATCCCTGGGGTGGGAAGGCCCTCTGGGGAAGGGCCTGGCAACAGGGCCACAGGTGTAATCCCTGGGGCGGGAAGACCCTCTGGGGAAGGGCCTGGCAACAGGGCCACAGGTGTAATCCCTGGGGCGGGAAGGCCCTCTGGGGAAGGGCCTGGCAACAGGGCCACAGGTATAATCCCTGGGGCGGGAAGACCCTCTGGGGAAGGGCCTGGCAACAGGGCCACAGGTGTAATCCCTGGGGCGGGAAGACCCTCTGCGGAAGGGCCTGGCAACAGGGCCACAGGTGTAATCCCTGGGGCGGGAAGACCCTCTGCGGAAGGGCCTGGCAACCCACTCTAGTGTCCATGCCTGGAGAATCCCACGGACAGAGGGCTCGGGTGGGCTACAGTCCATAGGGTCTCAAAGAGTCGTACACAACTGAAGCGACTTAGCACACACGAAAACCAAACAACACAACCTATCTGTTATACTGAGTTTTGTACGAATTTGTGAATTTTCAAAGTTTTTTCTTTAAATCAAGTTGAGAAAAGTCATCTCTCAACCCCCTGAATGTTTTGAACCTTTGCATTTCAACTTTAGGCCTCATACCCAGTCTTATAGTCCCGCGGCTAAACATGGAAAACAATGCCAGATGCCCTCCTGAACCCAAACTCGGACTCTCTGGCCTTCCTTAAATAACCCAGGAAACCCAGGCACACAGGGCAGAGTCAGATGGCCACTGTTCCTGAGCCTTGTTTGTGGAGCAAATGGAAAGACTCATTTCATGTTTTATGACATTTCAGAATCGATTTACAACTGCCTACTCCTTCTGAGTCTGGATTTTCCTTTGAAATAAAAAACACTGTAATAAAAAATAATAGGAACATTGAATTGGAAAAATGGTAATGGTACAAAAATAGTATAAAAATAAAAATCATACCATTGTTCTTTAAGATTCATTCAATATTCACTTAAAAAAACAATTAGAATCCAGGCAAGGTTCTAGGCCCTGGACCACAGCAGTAAACTGAGCAAGCATCCTTGTTCTCAGGGAGCTTCTATTCTAGTTGGGAAAAAGATAAAGAAACAAATATATCAAGTGTCGTGTGGTGAGAGATGCAATGAAGAAGAATAAAGCAGGTTTGGCAGTAGAGAGGGCTTCCCAGGTGGCACTCGTGGTTAAGAACCTGCCAGCCAGTGCAAGAGACTAAGATAGCAGGTTCGATCCCTGGGTCGGGAAGACCCCCTTGGAGGAGGGTACAGCAACCCACCCCGGTATTCACGCCTGGAGAATCCCATGGACAGAAGTGCCTGGTGGGCTACAGTCCATGGGGTCGCAAAGAGTCAGACACGACTGAAGTGACTTAGCACGCATGCATGCATGGGGTAGAAAGTGGGGCAGGGTGTGGGGCAAGGTTCCTGCTTTTGGGTGGACCAGGCAAGACATCTGAGCAGAGACCAGAGAGGAGTGCAGGAGTGAGGCAGGGCGGAGCCTGGGGTGGGGACAGGGCAGCAGGAGCAGAGAGAGCAGGGGGCAAAGAAGCAGGAGATGGCTCAGAAGGCTGGCAGAGAATGCCACGTCACACGGGACTATGTCGATGTCGGGTCAGATTCTGCTCAGAGGCGGGAGGCCACTGCAGGGCTTGGGGCAGAGCCACCAGCTGATCTGACTCAGAATCTGTAGGTGCAAACGGTCGGAGGCTGCGGGTGGAAGCAGAGGGGTTCATGATGCGGGTGCGCCGCTGGATGCTGGCTGCAGGGGTGGCAGGGAGGTGGCGGGGGATGTCCCCGTCTTGCTTCCTCTTGGCTGTCAACTGAGAGCTTTAAGATTCTCCCACAAAGACATGACAAGCGGCAAGTCCAAGTTCATGAGCCCCGTCTCAGTTCAGGCGTGTATTCGCTCAGTTCTGCTCGCCACTAGTCCTTCCTAGAGCAAAAGTCTCCAGGTTAGCTATACGTCAACAAAAATTCATTTAAAACTTTTAAAAATAAATAAATACCATTTCCAGGTGCACACACACACACAGTCTCCAGGTTGTAGGGGCCACAGGGCCCTAACCAGATGATTCCATCCTTACCAGGGAACAAAATGTCACACCCTAAGACCTTTCAGTGCAAAGATTCTATGATCTCTCTGCTTCAGACATTCCTTGAGCTTTCTAAGGCAAATTCTCCTTGCTCCTGGAGACAATACCCTTAAAGGGCAGACAATTTATGAATATTCAAAAGAACAGAGTACTCAGCTTAGGAAGCTGGTTTACCTATAGTGTTATTGACTATGGCAAATGGGAGGAAAGCTTTTCCTAAAATCCCACATCAACATATTTGCAAAGGCTGATAAATGTAACGGGAGCCCTCCCAGGGATGCTCCATTGTGAAAGCAGGCCCTTGAAGACTGCTGCAAGGAAGTAATCTCGTGGTAGAGCTTGATGCATAGACAGGCCACACTGGTGTGTGGTGTGTGTGCTCAGTCATGTCTGACTCTTTCGTGACCACATGGACAGAGGCCCACCAGGCTCCATGGGATTCTCCAGGCGAGAATACTGGAGTGGGTTGACATCTCCTCCTCCAGGGGATCTTTCCTATCTGGGGATGGAACTCGGGTCTCCTGCATTGCAGGCAGATTCCTTACCACTGAACCATCTGGAAAGCCCCAACACAGGGCCAAGGGAGAGCAGAAGAGATGCCTCGTGTATACCCTTAGGCAGCTGCCCACCTTCTCCACCTCCTTCCTTTATTCATTCACCAACTCATGTACTGACCCATCCATTCATCCATCAGATTTATTCCATCCCTACCGTGTGCCAGGCATATGCTGAGCACTGGGACACAGACTTAAAAGCAAAAACCAGACAATTCCTACTTGGAAGGAATTCGCACAGTTGGAGCCCCAGGTTTCATTCCTCACCCAACAGGTGGAGGGGCTGCGATGCCCAGAAAAAAGGTGGGCTCCCGCAGGCTCCTACAGTCTCCGGACCTGCCTCCAGCCCCTCACCCCCTTTTCATGAGCTTTTCACTCTAAACCCATGGATTTATCTCTGAAATATTCAAGCACAGGGCAGTTTCAATTTTAATTCTTGAATTGATGGATTTAATTCTTTTTTTTTTAGTACTCAGAATTTTTTATTAAAAAATTTTTTTTCAGGGTGATGATGGCTCAGCCCATCTGACTTGTGAGAAGCGCTGGATTAAATCATTTGCTTTTGTTTTCCCTTAACATTTTCTTACAAAAGTTTTCAGGCATCCAAGAATGTTAAAAGCCTAGAATATTCCATCTTGATTTACCAGTTGTTAGTATTTTGCCATACTTTGTGTATACTTAACAAAAATTAAGAGTAATCCATAATATGATGCAATATCCTGTGCATATGAAAAGGCACATATATTTCTGGACAGTGAAAATTAACACAACATTGTAAATTAACTGCACTTCAATAAAACTTACAAAAACAAACAAAACTAGGTGAAAAGAACTTTCTGACCCAGAGTCTGGGCCCCGGAAGGCAGTTTTTGTATTCAAGAGTTTAAAGTAATTTTTAAGTGCTCATCATGTAAATGTGAAGAGGCATAAATTCAGGATATGAATGTATACATATAAAATGATCCCTATTTGGGAAAAATAATATATTTAATCATAAACATATACATGGAGAGAAAATACTGGGAAGAAAGTCAACTATATGTTTCCTTGGTGATCTCAGGATTGTGGATTTACAGGAGAACTTTATGTTTTCTCCATTATTATTTTCCAAATCTCCTATGCTGAGTGTGTGTTACTTCTATTGTCATTCAAATGTAGCTTTTTGAAAATCAGGTTTAAATTATTGCTTCCCTTTGCATAGTGCCGTTTACTCAAACTTCAAAAATGCTGCACAGAAACCTTTAGAAAGGGGCTGCTAAGTCCCACTGAATTCTCCACGACAATCATAAGCCCATCTTCATGTTAGAGATAAGCAACTGAGCTTTCTGAGAACCCCAGAGAGTCAGAATAAGAACTGGGCTCAGTGCCAGAGGGGAAGGTGTAGACGGATCGCCCTAGGGGGCTTGTGAAAACACAGATTGCAAATACGGCTGAGGCAGGACCACACAGGAGAAGCAGGGCCTGGGGGCAGAGACCCGTGTCAGGAGCCCCGCTCCAAGATGCGCCTCGGTGTTCTCACCTGGACATCAGGAAGATTCGTTTCTGCCTCGTGGGGTGGTTATGAAGGTCAAACAGGAAGCTCACGTCTATGGGCTTCCCAGACTGCAGTGGTGAAGAACCCGCCTGCCAATGCAGGAGACACAAGAGACGCAGAATCGATCCTTGAGTCGAGAAGATTCCCTGGAGCAGGAAATGGCAACCCACTCCAGTATTCTTGCCTGGAGAATCCCAAGGACAGAGGAGCCTGTCCGGCTGCAGTCCACGGGGTCGCAAAGAATCGGACACGACTGAACGACCGAGCACACGCACGCACGCAGGGCACCTGGCTCAGGGCGTGGTCCTCGGGCACACTCCAGGATTGTGAGATCTTTCTCACCACTCCGGGCTTGCTCCCCAGGTTACAGCATCCTCACGCCTCAATGCCCGCCAGCCTTACTGGAAACTCTCAAAGCCTCTCTTATTCAAAGTGCCCGGAGCACAGTCTCCACTCACCCACACGTAGATGTAAATATTGTCTAAGGCGCCTCTGTTTGCAGGAAAGCTTGGGAAAATACTAGATCTTTCTTTGCTGCAGAAACTTACTTGGCACTTTTTTTTTTTTTTTAAAGGTAAGGGGATCTTTGGTTGAAATGTTTGCTTGGGGGCTAAGAATTAAAACATGTTCCTGAACCCACCAAAATCATTTTCTGTGACAATCTCAGTCTTGAAAAGGAGTGCCAGGAACCTTGGAGGAAGAAGACAGACTTGTGGGTTTTTTGTTTGTTTCGCAGATGCTTCAAGGGGTTTCCTCTGACACAGATGGAAGAAGAGGGTGGTGACAGGGAGCACAGGCGGGACGGGGGTGCAGGGAGGGGTAAAGAAGACCCAAGGGAGAGGTATCATTTATGCGCAAGCTCCCTGCTCCCTGGGCTGTCCGGTCAGAGCCAAGGCTGGGGGTCACACATGCGCGGGGAAACCCAGCAAGGAGGAAAGCGTCTTAGAATGGGAGCCCTCTGAGTCTTATTTCCCCCTTTTTGCTCTATAGGGATGGAATTGCCCTAGGTGAAATAGATAACCAGTGCAAGTTCGATGCATAAAGCAGGGCCCCCAAAGCCAGTGCACTGAGTCAACCCAGAGGGATGGGGTGGGGAGGGAGGTGGGAGGGGGTTCAGGACGGGGCAGGGGAAGGGGGACACATGTGTACCCACGGCTGATTTGTGTCAATGTATGGCAGAAACCATCACAGTATTGTAATTATCCTCCAATTAAACTATGTTAATTAAATGCATTTTTTTAAAAAAAGGATGGATGGGGAGGGGAAGGTGGGGCGCTGCCTCCTCGTGGCTCCTGGACCGCCCACCTGGGCAGGTGCTGGGCTGGAGCCCAGTGTGTCTCTCAGCCCTTGCTGTCTCCAGGGTGACCGCACGGCTTAATTACACAGTCAGATTGTTGGCTCCGTCTAGACAGCGAGGGTGGCGAAGGCTGAGATGGAGACGAGGAAGAGCAAGGGGACTCTGGAGGTCTCTGAGGCATCCAGGCGCCGTTTTCTGGGCCCCCTCCAGGTGGGAGCGGGCCGCTGGCCTCCTCTGCTCCTGGACGCACAGGCAGGGCCTGGCTTCAGGGACGTCCTAGTCTGGCCCTAGTTAGTTTTGCTCCAGTGAGTGGCATCAGGGAGCCCTGAATTCTCTCCGAGGCACCGCCCCCCGGGCAGACAGGTCACCCACCCCCACTGAAAGCACAAAGGCTGCAGAGAGCCGGCGGTGGTGGGGGGGGCGCGGGGGCCAGGGAACACAGGACAGGCAGCATCAGCGCTCCGGCCCAGGTGCCCTTACGGGACCACCGGGACCACCAGGGCAGTCTGGGGAGGATAACTTTTTTCTATGATACATGGTTTATTTGCTCTTTTTATATTATTATGGAGATATTGGAGATACAAAGTAAATAAGTCACAGTTATCAAAGACAATAACATCATTATCTTGGTATTTATGATTCCAGATATTTTTAATATGACAATGTACATGTTTTTAAAGCAGGTTTTTTTTTTTTTTTTTAATTTTTGGGAAGGATAATTGAATAGCATCATTTTAGGGGACCTCCCTGGCAGTCCAATGGTTAAGACTCAGCTTCCAATGCAAGGGGCGAGAGTTCGATCCCTGGTCAGGGAGCTGAGATCCCACAAGCCATGTGGCACAGCCAAGAAAATATTTTAAAAAACAATAATCACAACCTCATTTTACAACAGAAAACAAGGAGGAGAGATTAAGTGTCTGGCCCCAAACACACAGAAAGTAACATACAGAATGACATAGAGGGCTCTCTCGTGGTCCAGTGGTTAAGAGTCCACCTTGCAACGCAGGGACACTGGTTCGATCCCTGGTCAGGGAAGGTCCCACGCGCCGCGGAGATACTAGGCTTGGGCATCACAACTACTGAGCCAGTGCTCTAGAGCCCAGGAGAAACATTGAGCCCACGGGCCACAACGCTTGAAACCTGAGCACCCTAGAGCCTGTGCTCCAGAATGAGAGGAGCCACCGCAGCGAGAAGCCCACATGCTGCAGCTGGAGAGTAGCCCTCACTCATCAACTGGAGAAAGTCGTTGTACAGCAACGAAGACCCAGCACAGCCAATAAATAAATAAATGAAATTTTTAAAAAAGTAACGTTGAGGCAGCCAAGTATGCAGTGTGAGTAAATAATATGATATCTAATAAAGAATAGATTAATCTTGCCCAATTTCATATGAAAGTGAAAGTGAAGTCGCTCAGTCATGTCCGACTCTTTGAGGCCCCATGGACTGTAGCCCACCAGGCTCCCCCATCCATGGAATTCTCCAGGCAAGAGTACTGGAGTGGGTTGCCATTTCCTTCTCCACGGGATCTTCCTGACCTAGGGATCGAACCCAGGTCTCCCACATTGTAGGCAGACGCTTTACCGTCTGAGCCACCAGGGAAGTAAGTTTAGTTAAATCTATACTCTGGTCTTCAGACGGTAACAGATCAGCCTGCAGTGCAGGAGACCTGGGTTCGATCCCTGGGTTGGGAAGATCCCCTAGAGGAGAGCATGGCAACCCACTCCCGTGTTCTCGTCTGGAGAATCCCCATGGACAGAGGAGCCTGGCGGGCAGGCTTAGTAGTTGTGGCTCATGGGCTTAGTTGCCCTGAGGCATGTAGAGTCTTCTTGGACCAGGGATTGAACCTGTGTCCCCTGCATCGGCAGGTGGATTCTTAACCACTAGACCACCAGGGAAGTCCCCACATGATCATGTTTAGTAGCTTTAGAGTAGAAATAGGCTATGTGAAAGTTTCAGGAAACTTTTCTTTTTGGAAACACCCAGGCATGATAAAAGATGCTCTTTCAATTTTGTGACATAGTTGTCTTAACCACAGTTTGCTGAGATCTTGTTGTCTCTCTCCCATATTAGGCTGATGTATACACATTTTAAATCTATTTCAAATATCTTGAGTGTGTGTGCATGCTAAGTCGCTCAGTCGTGTCCGACTCTGTGATCCCATGGACTGTAGCCCACCAGGCTCCTCTGTCCCTGGGATTCCCCAGGCAGGAATACTGGAGTGGGTTGCCATGCCCTCCTCCAGGGGATCTTCCTGACCCAGGGATCGAACCCTCGTCTCATACTTCTCCTGCATTGGCAGGCGGGTTCTTTACCACTAGCACCACCTGGAAGCCCTCAAATATCTTATTGGCTTTTATACAAGTTACAGTAAACATTTCCAGGATTGGGATTATTACAGTTATCAAAGTAAACATACTGTTATGTCTGATGTTTGTAGCAGAATGAAAAGGGCGGGAAAAAAACCTACCAGCGATTTCAGCGGCAGACATCCGGTGAAGACTGCAGTTTTCACAGCTATCTTTACTGTGTGTGGACGAAAAACGCGACGGCTCTGACTGAGGGTTCTGGGGCTTGAGATGCCTTTTGCCAAGTATGATTTCACACCTTGGAGAGGACAGATGCTCATCTGAGAGGTTTAACCCAGAGGACCCACTGACGGCCGTGCCCTTTAAAATGGACTCAACCACAGCCTTTAAAAGGGAAATTGCATGGTTATTGTGTTTGGGTATAATTGACCAACGAATTTTCTTGATTCAAAAATCCTGGGGAAGAAAAACCTAAACATCTTTTATAGAAGCAGCAGAACAGATCCTTCCAAAAACCCACATGGTGTGTCAATATTGTTTTAGGACCACGTGAAGCTATTTGGAAATCAATATTTAAACGTTTTTATGAAGTGAGCCATATGTCAAATGAGAAAGGACAAAAGGAATAGAATTGGGAAGAAGAAAATACAGAGTGTCTGTTTATGGCATCACTTAATACGTCTGTTTTCCTCTAGGCAAAGTTTCTTTATTATTGTTGATGTGATTCTTTTTATTCCATTTTCTGTACCACGAGCAGAGTGCAGGTAAGTAAGAAATGATTCTGATTGTTATTTTATATCCATGCTGTATGTCTTCCTTCATAAATACCTATTCATACTGTGGTTATACAAGTAATCGGAAAACATCAGTGAAAGTCTGAACAAAAAGAAAGAAAAAAGCAGAAACAGAAAAACGTCTTCTCCATCTGCTAATGCAACGCCTGATGGTATTTCTGGTCGCTGCTTTGCTACTATAGGGCACTTTCATAGCGCGGCTTCCCACCCGGGGCCTTGCGGTCAGGCGGCTTGAGTTTACACTCATCTCCCCTTCTCACCAGCATTTTGACCGCAGCTAAACTGAGTTTGAGCAAGCTCCGGGAGTTGGTGATGGACAGGGAAGCCTGGCATGCTGCAGTCCACGGGGTCGCGGAGTCAGACACGACTGAGCCACTGAACTGAAATTGCTTAAACTTTTTGTGCCTCAGTTTCTCAGCTATACAACGGAGATGATAAGAATAGTACCTCTTGGGTTTTGAATCAGGGGATTCAACCAAGTGCAGAACAGAAATACTCGGGGGGGAAAAAATGCCAAAAAGCAAAACCTGATGGATGGACACCAAGGAAGTGGGGGAGGGGTGGGAGGATGAACTGGAAGATTGGGGTTGACTTATATACACACACGATTGAGATTATGTATAAAATAGATCACTAATGAGAACCTACTACATAGGACAGGGAACTCTGCTCGATGCTCTGTGGTGACCTGAATGAGAAGGAAATTCAGAAAAGAGGGGATGTGTGTGTGCGCATCGCCAATTCACTTTGCTGTGCCCCTGAAACTACCACAACGTTGTAAAGCAACTACACGCCAATAAAAGTTAATTAAAAAAAAAAAAAAGCCTAAATACTAGGTGAAATTTTTTTTAATTAAAAAAAAAGTTTTTAAAAACTTGAATTTGCTGTATCCTGGCAATTATTTACATAGCATTTACAATTATATAGCATTTATTTATTATTTGTATAGCATTTACATTGCATTAGGTATTACAAGTAATCTAGAGATGGTTTCAAGTGTACGAGAGGATGTGCAGGTTATACGTATATACTACGCCATTTTACATAAAGAGACTTGAGCATCCTTGGATTTTGGCATCAGTGGGGGACCAATCCCCCAGCCGTACCGAGTGCCACCGAGTGCCAAATGTATTGGTTTTGTCTCTTGCAAGAAAACTGAAGATCAGAGAGGCTAAATGAACTTCACAGCTCTGGATTCAGGTCCAGAGGTGTTTTTTAAGACACATGAGAAATGGTACGTGTTTCAGCTGCTCCAGAGATGCCTTTGAAGGAAGAAATCTTCACCTCCTGATGTCACGCAGCAGGAAGGATCCAGTGTCACCCAGGTCTGGACTGTCTCACTCCCCATGTTTAACTGGAATGAATCACACCTTTCTAGGGAAACTCAGGTTTACAAGATACAGAAGAGATAAAGGGGTCATGTAAACAGTACCACGAGAAAAACAATCAAGCAAATCTAAAACACATTCTGCAAAACAAACTGGCCGAGTCTTTTCGACAAGCCAGTGCTGCGGTTCAGGGAAGGCAGGAGACGTGGGACAGCTGGGCGCGGCTCTGGGTAAAAAGGGACGAAACAAACCCAGAATGTGTGGCCTTGAAGAGGACTTTGAGTTGATCCTAAAGGGAACTCAGAGCATTGAATATGTACAGAATATTTAGACAAAACTAGGGAATTATTGCTAGTTAATAATGAAAGTGAAAGTGGTTCTGTTGCTGCTGCTACTAAGTCGGTCGTTTCAGTCGTGTCCGACTCTGTGTGACCCCAATAGATGGCAGCCCACCAGGCTCCGCTGTCTCTAGGATTCTCCAGGAAAGAACACTAGAGTGGGTGAAAGTGCTTCAGTCAAGTTCAATTCTTTCTGACCCCATGGGCTATACGGTCCATGGAATTCTCCAGGCCAGAATACCGGAGTGGGTAGCCTTTCCCTCCTCCAGGGGATCTTCCCAACCCAGGTCTCCTGCATTGCAGGCAGATTCTTTACCAGCTGAGCCACCAGGGAAGCCCAAGAATACTGGAGTGGGCAGCCTATCCCTTCTGCAGGGGGTCTGAACCGGGATCTCCTGCATCGCAGGCGGATTCTTTACCAGCTGAGCCACTGTAACTGTAACGATGGTATGTGTTTTTTGTTTTGTGTTTTGAAGAAGAAGCAGGTTGAAGAATTTAGGGTAATTCGTCTTGACATCGGTTTACTTTAAACTGTTTTAGTAAATTAAAAGACAAATATTATCAATTCTTCAATGTGGGTGTTGAGGTGAGTGTAGGGGGATCCTTGTGCTATGCTTTCTGCTTTTATGAATGTTCCAAATTTTTCATAATAAAAAGGAAACGAATGAAACAGACAAAAAAGGACTTTTCTAGAAAGCAGAAGCTGTGTGTTAAAGATGTTGCAGAGATGGCCTAGTGCCACACGTGACCAGATGTGCACCACTCGGCCACGGCACACACACACAGCTCTGCCTTCCACGCCTTCCACATCACGCATGTTTCATGAGTGCTGGTCGCTCAGTCCTGTCCGACTCTGTGCGACCCCATGGACTGTAACCCGCCAGGCTCCTCTGTCCGTGGGACTCTCCAGGCAAGAAGACTGGAGTGGGTTGCCATTCCCTTCTCCAGGGGATCATCCCAACCCAGGGAAGGTTTCATAAGGAGAGGACTCGAAGTCCCATTTAAAAAACTAAACTAAAACACCCTATACTACTAAGGAAAACCTCTCCAGCCATTCCTATAAAGGGCCAAACCTAAATTATCTGTGTAGCATTTATGTACAATAAATAAACAATGGAATGTATCAATAATATGTGTTTATGATGCAAATATATTGGAGTGCCAATAATTATTTTCTTTAAATAAGAGGATGACAGACGATTTTGGTAACGATGGATCCATAAATGGGGACAGAACTAAGAAAATCTCTATAGAATTTGAGCTCCCTATTCTGGCTGGGCTCTGCTCTAAGCCATTCGTTTACAAGTTAGAAAGTCTGAGCAGAGTAAATGTATGCACCTCCAAGTTCATAAAATCTTGATCTTACTCTCAAGCCAAGTTCAAGGAAAATCACAAGTTTTCATTTCATTCTCTAGCAGCTTCCAAAAATAACATCTTAAATATATACCTCTTTAGACCAACCACCATCCCAAGGATTTATTTTAAGCTAAGACACAACTGGAACTAAATAAACTCTAAATATCGGAACATAAATCTCAGGCTTAGAAAGGATCCTTCTCGTTTTCCCCTCTGTCGCTGAAGGACACAGCAGTGCCAAGGGGTGACCCAGAGTTGTGAGTAATGAGCTTTTCCACTGTTGAAGGGTTTCTGAATACAAATTTCTATACAATTATATGGAAAGAAAAATCTGTTTTCAAAAAATGTTATGTTCTCAACTCTGTAATATAGTAAAAATTTAGAACTCGAAGAGGACAAATATTCCCCCCAGTTACCCAGTTCTAAATCTCTGTCTTAGAACAGATGGAACCTAAATAGCTTATAGATGGTGCAAAAAACGACCTTTGCAAACCCAAACTGCTGCTGCTGATGGTGTAATTGCTTCTGGGAATCCAGTGTGAGAATCTGACGCAGAGAAGCATGTGAACAGTGAGCGGTTTCACCACCATTTCCCACACTCGTCCACACTGTGATCCACAGGCTGCCCTGAGACACGTTCTTGCGTTTCAAGCATCTTTGAAAACCCCAGCTTGCCCACCGCCAGTTTCCTTTCAGACCTCTTGATTTAACACTTTGAAGGGGCCGGACTAACCTGCCATCTACAAAGAAAGAGAATGAATTCCGCCTAAGAGACACAAATCCTCTGGAATGATCCTTCACCTGACAGCTCTCCAAACAACTGAAGCGAAAGCGTCACATACTCGGCTGTTCTGACTCACTCACTGAGAGAGAGGAGCACTTCTGGGCAAACTCGGATGATTTCTGACTTACCTGTTTGTTCAGCCTCTCAGACTCGTGCTACAATGACCCCCACTCAGCAGGTGGCCACGCGGCTCCCTGGATGCGGCCTTGGGCTCGAGCTAGAATGGGGCAGAGGTCCCCACGGCAGTGTCTCCTGGTGACAGGAAGCAACCAAAATAGTGTACGAGTACAGGGTTGGCTGCGTGTGCTTCTAATTTATTAATTCTGGAACAGCCAAAGGAAGTCTGAGATCGCTGGATTAAGTCCTGAAAAATACTAATTAGACCAGAATAATGTGTTAGATTCAACAATGATAGCTCTGGTCATGCCAGGCCCTGGACTAAGCAGTTTATAGACGTTTCTTATTTAACCTTTAAAAAAAAAATCTTACATGGATAAGCAATAAGTTCCTACCGTATAGCACAGGGAGCTATATTCAAGATTCTACAATAAACCATCATGAAAAAGAATATGAAAAAGAATGTATATGTCTGAATCACTTTGCTGTACAGCAGAAAGTAACCCATTATAAATCAACTATGCTATCGCTCAGTCGCTCCGGCGGGTCCAACTCTTCGCGACCCCATGGACTACAGCACACCAGGCTTCCCTGTCCTTCACCATCTCCTGGAGCTTGGTCAAACTCATGTCCATTGAGTTGGTGATGCCATCCACCCATCTCATCCCCTTCTCCTCCTGCCCTGTCATCCTCTTCTCTTCTTGCCCTCAATCTTTCCCAGCATCAGGGTCTTTTCTAATCATCAACTATACTTCTATAAAAAATGAAAAAAAAAAAAAGAAATCAGGTTTATTATTCCAGTTTTACTTAGGCAGCAGCAAAAGTTGGGCAGGTTGAAGAACTTTCCAGACGTCACCATCCATCAGAGGGAGTGTGGGCCTGGGAAGAGGCCTGCCTGTTCCTTAACTGTGTTCCTCCCTGGGATGGAATCGCGGGGAAGGTCGGAGCCACGGGAAAACCTGGCATGGCTGATTTACAATGCTGCGTTTATTGCTGCTGTACAGAACAGTGATTCAGGTGTTCATACATACACATTCCTTTTTTAAGAAATATATTCTTTTCTATGATGGTTTATCGTAGGACTTCCATGGTGGCTCAGAAGGTAAAGTGTCTGCCTGCAATTCGGGAGACCTGGGTTCGATCCCTGGGTCAGGAAGATCCCCTGGAGGAGGAAATGGCAACCCACTCCAGTATTCTTGCCTGGAGAATCCCATGGACAGAGGAGCCTGGCGGGCTGCAGTCCATGCGGTCACAACGAGTTGGAGATAACTGAGTGACTAACACACGAATAGGACTTTGAAGATTCTCCGTGCTATCCAGTGGATCTTGTTGTCCATCCATCCTACACTTTAAAACTTCCATCTGCTGACCCCAACTTCCCCCTCCATCCCTTTTGGCAACCACAAGTCTGTTCCTAAAGAGACTTTTCAAGGAGACTGAAGTCAGGGATGAGGCAAGGCAAGCCGGGATATTTGCTTCTAGCTTCACAGTCATGTAGGGCCCACATCCATCCCCACTCCACTGTGAGATTACAGATTGTCTTCCATTCCGTGAGTGTAATTCAGGAAGCAAGTGGTGTGTGTGGGCACGCACACGCAGTGGAGAGGTGAGTCTGTGCCTGGCCTGATGTCTGCAGCGGAGGGTCTGTGAAGCGGATGACTCGGCCCAGTCTACAGAGAGCAGTGCCGACCGGCTAGGACAACGGCACACTCAACCCTTGGAGGTTTCCTCTGGCTGCGAGTGTCCCCACGGGCACCCCACGTTTGAGGCGCAGCCATGTGGATGCCACCAGACCCCACAGTCCACTTGAATTCCTTCAAGGGAAAGTTCTGCAGCTAACCAGTTGCCTGACCTTAGAAAATTCATCCAGCATTTCCGGAGGGTGGCTAGGCGTCATTTCAGGACTCACCTTGGGGCCACGCGTGCTTTCCTGGGAAAAGCAACACAGACCCCACATGTCCCTTATTGAGAGTTGGATGGCGTCATCCCACACCTGTGAACCATGGGCCACTGAAGGAGGTGGGAGAAGGGAAAGAGGACACTATCAGCGCCAAGGATGATGTCCATCCCCTGCCGTCTATGACTGTGTCAGTTCAGTTCAGTCACTAGTCATGTCTAACTCTTTGCGACCCCATGGACTGCAGCACACCAGGCCTTCCTGTCCATCACCAACTCCTGGAGTTTACTCAAACTCATGTCCATCGAGTCGGTGATGCCATCCAGCCACCTCATCCTCTGTCGTCCCCTTCTCCTATGGCTGTGTATTGCATGCCTACTAAGTGCCAAGCACTGTTCTAGAATACTTCTAAGCAGACGTGTTCTCGGCTATCGCGGGCTTTAAATTCCCAGAGCTTCGGCATTAAACGTGATTAATTAAAATGAGTGCAGAGAATTAGGACTCAGGAGCAGCTTCCCTAAGCCCAGGCTCCCCCAGTGGCTTCCTCATGGTTTGCAGACTTTTTCCTCTTTTTCCTGGCTTTCCTATCAAACTAATCTTCTTAAGACACCCCTTAGGCTAAAATGCCTCTAGTGTCTTTCTCTTGTACTTTGATCCTGTAGTGAAGTCCGGGCTTCTCAGCTCACCTTGGCCGCTGCTGCTAAGTCGCTTCAGTTGTGTCTGACTCTGTGTGACCCCATAGACGGCAGCCCACCAGGCTCCCCCGTCCCTGGGATTCTCCAGGCAAGAACACTGGAGTGGGCTGCCATTTCCTTCTCCAATGCATGAAAGTGACAAGTGAAAGTGAAGTCGCTCAGTCGTGTCCGACTCTTCGAGACCCCGTGGACTGCAGCCCACCCGGCTCCTCGTCCATGCTCACCGTGGAGCCCTCTGCAAAAGCCAGGGGACTTCTTTTCACCCTTCCAGCCACCACTCACTTCTTTTGAACAAATTTGTCTACTCGTGGTCTCTCCTGTAACTTCCGGAGTTTTTCTGCCTCTATATATTGTTTTTGTTATTTAAAGATATAGCGGTTTGATTTTTACAATGTACTGAAAGAAGGCACGGGCTTCTCAGGTGGCTCAGTGGTAAAGATTCCGCCTGCCAAAGCAGGAGCCTGGGGTTTGATCCCTCGGTCGGGAAGATCCTCTAGAGGAGGAAATGGCAACCCCCTCCAGTGTCCTTGCCTGGAGAAAGAACCCCAGGAGCAGAAGAGCCTGGCGAGCTACAGTCCAAGGTATCCCAAAGAGGCAACGCAACCGAAGCACACAGAGAACGCCTCTCAGACTTCATTTCTGCCACGACACCGGGCACTGTGCTCAGCACACACAGGCAGTTAATACGTATTTGCTGTTTGACTAATTTGGGGCTGAGACTTGAGTCCTGTCTGCTGCAAAGACAGAACTCATCAAGTAGGCTTAGCAAGTTCACATTGGTATCTTTGCTGCCAACTGCTTCTGGGCCTTGCAGTTACTGAGGTAACTTTTGGATTCAAAAGTGGATCCTTGACTTGAGATTTGCCACACCAGGGAACGGAGGGGGAGTTGATCTTTTTAAAAAAGTTTCACAATAGCTACTTAAGAGCGTGAAATAAAAAACAATTTTCCCGTACTCTTTCATCCCTCCAAATTTCAGGAAACTGAAAATGTGTTCCGTTCAAGAAAAGGTTTCAGAAACTAATGGACCAACCTGCTCAAGCTGCAATCCAGTATGTTCAAATACAGTGTGTCCTTATGTTATCAACGTGTAGGAGGCTGAAAGCTAGTGTGTTTAGAGAACAGGCTCCTCAGAGGAGATGCTAAATTATAAACGGGGAAGAATGCTTCCATACTAAGTGCCAGTCATTTGTCGACATCAAACCCACCTTTTTGCTGTTGCCTGAGAAACCTTTCAACTCTTATCAAATCTTGGTAAATTTTGAAAATCACATGGTTGTTCAATGCCTCCATGTGGTAGAAAAAATAATTTAGCTCTGTCCTAGCTTTGTGATAGCAACCTTCAGGACCAATAGAGTCCTTCAAAGGAATTAGTGTTTTTTTTGGGGAAAAAAAAAAAAAGCCCGTGGAAAAGACAACCCAAATTGAAGATAAAAACCCCAGATCTCATTAGGCCTCATGGAATTGATCTTCTTTGCAAACCTTCTTTATCCTTCTATCCTTCTATATAAGGAATGACTTTTTCAAGCAAAGGAGCAACATAAAATAAAACAAGTTGAATGAAAACTGCAGTGAGTCCATCTTTTCGGAAAACCTTTAAAGAAATTCTTTTTACATTCCCAACATAAGAGCTTTTTCCTTTTGACCAAAAAAAAAAAAAGGAAGTCTTTGTATCAAGTCATAAGGTAGCTTTAAAAAGTCATAGTAATAAACGTTAATTTGTTTGACAGTTCTTTGGATGTGACGTTGGCCAAAGAGAACGATCAGCTTCATGAAATATTTGAAGTTCCGTGCAAGCAACAAACCAAAAACAGGAGTACTCGAAAGTTCGATGGGGTCTTTTGAATCAACTATGTCGTTTCACCTCCTGGGGATCAGTCAGTACATTGAACTTCAAGTGCTTCTACTTAAAGATAATTGATACTCTAAAGATGGCTTGAGGAAGAGAATTTGGCTTGAGAAAGAGAATTGGATCATTTTGAGAATCAGAAAGAGGCATTACTAAACTGGAGCCCAATTTTTCAAAGCCCAGGGATGGCCGAGGGCTGCACCACGCGGGCCTTTTGGCTGAATGCATCTTTTAATGTAGATTGAGCCTTCTTATCAAAGCAGCCACTGTATGCATGTGCATTTGCCTGCCCTTGACTTTCAGAGTTGGGGGGAGGGGTGGAGGGAGATTTTCCTGGCACACCCTTTGGTTTCTTCAGGATAATATAGCATGACAATGTAGTACCTACTTAAAATATGCCAACCAATATGAAATAAAGACATAATAAGGATTATTCTCAGAGTGGGGAGCAGGGAACTTCAATAGTGATCATTAATTGGTTCAAGTACAATACATGTTATAAATTCAGCGATTCCCTTCACTTGCTTCCATTTTTTTCCACTTTCCCAACTATGCTGATTGTTTATGTTCTTTAAAATATTATCAAAGTTCTTTACATATTAAATATATTTAATATGTTGTTCTTTAACATAATTGAGACTCTCCCTTCTTCCCCCTACCAAACATTGCCAGAAGAAACAAAATCATCTCCAGACACCATGGACCACAGCCGTAATTCTGCCACCGACTTTCTGCTTGACCTTGGATAAGACACTGGGTTTCTTGGCCTGAATTTCTTCATCTGCAACATGAGGAGTTTGAACTCAAAGATATTATATCTTAGGCCCCATTTGGTAAATAAAATCCTCTGACTCCCCCACTCTTATCTTTCTCCTGAGGAGGTCTCTTATACTATCGTCAATTCCGAGTCATAAAGACCCCGTGTCCTGACAAAATTCCTGAGAAGTAGGATCAGGGTGGGATTATGAATACTTTACTTTAAGCAACAGTTAACAAACCATCTAATTATAGATACATATTTGTTCTTTCTTACAACTCACCGGTCAGTACGGCACAGGTATGGCCCTTCATAGATGAGGAAAGGGAGGCTTAGAGAGGTCAATTTGGCTCCTTAGGCCTTGCAGCTAATAAGCAGAAGAGCTAGATGGTTATAAATGAATTATTATTATTTTTTTATGACAGAGACAACTGTTGATTTAAAATAATCTGACATAAAGAATAGTCTTCCGAGAGCAGCAGATTCTTTTCTTAACATTTTGAGGTTTTTATTCCCCCCTCGGCAGGCAGGTCATTCCTGAACCATAAAGCGCTAATCAGGGTTAGAGATAAGAAAGACTAGGACACAAATGCGAGCTAGTGTCCCTCCGGACTGGTGGTTGGGAAGGCACTCCCCTACAGAGGAGGGGCCCTTCCATGTCATGATTTATTTCCCCAGGGACCAGTCTAATTCAAGCATCAACGAAACACAAAATACCATGTTCGGTTTTTTAAAAAAAATATTATTATAGTTAGTCTCCAAACATACGATTTACGCAAACCAAAATTAAAGAAAAAATTCAGCTACCATCCTAGTCATATGAGCAAATCAAACCTTTTATTTTCCTGCATTCTTCACTGGTTGTATTCACACAGTTCAGTTCAGCCGCTCAGTCGTGTCTGACTGCGACCCCGTGGACTACAGAAGGCCAGGCTTCCACGTCCATTACCAAAACTCTCGGAATTGCTCAAACACATGTCCATTGAGTCGATGACACTGACAGTGTGAACATGTATTTTAAATAATCAGGAACCCACATTTTAGTTAAGAGGAAGTCTCAATTTTAATAACTGTCTTCATATTATTTTTTTCATCCCTACTGAGTTCATGTTTGTTTACTGTTTTCCCTTAAATTTATATCTTTTACATCCAAAGTACATGTATACGGCCTGGTTTTAAGCAGATTCTTTTGGATTGTTTTCGTATAACATACAACAGAGAATGTTATTCTTATATGCTCTACCAGGACTCCTGAAATCAGACAGACATGTGGGATCTTTTCAAAATTTCTAAGCATCTGAGTGACTAAGGGATTGCTCTGTCTGGAGATAGGAGGCTGAAATGATGCCCTATATATATTTTCTTTCTCAGCTTTTAGACCCCTTGATACCATGACAATTCTTGGTAGGTACATGTTTCCTGGTACCTCACAATTACTTTATGAGTCTTAGTAAAGTTGGAGTTTCATGTTGAGGGCTAGGAGGGGTTTAGGTGGGTGGTAAGCATGCTTGTTTTCCTGGTTAGTGGATATGCCATGGGCTTTATAAACTGTGTTGTACTGTGGTAACTGAAGCCACACTGTTGCCATGGAAAAGGATGGCAATTTGAATGAGATAATTTAGAGTGGCCCATGGAAATCTGTCTGGACAGTCGCTTAATGTACTACACCTAGTACGTGTAACCTCATACGTATTTCTTCAATTTCCTTCCATTGAAATGAGGAATAAATGAGAAACATAACTGTAATTTGATGGTTAAAAAAAATTAATCTTGGTAAGAATACTAAATGAACAATTCAGAATTAGAGCGACTTTTATAAAAATAGTATGATTATTTGAATGGCGTTTGTATTGTAGCTGAAGAATGTACAGCGGTCCCCCAAACTTTTAATCTAAATTCTGACACCAAAAATTCTAAATCCAGTCTAATGTAGTACAGAGTTTAATCCCATTGATTTCTCATATTCATGAGACTGTCGCACGTTGGTTGGTTTTACCTGTAACGAAATCCTTTGTATCACTTTTAGAAAACACCACCTCTGTCTATAAAAATGACTGGAAATATTTAACATTGTAAAATAGCACGTGTCTGGGCAGAAAAGTCCCGTTTCTCACAGGGGAGCCTGCACCGACCTCTGCTCCTAGCAGGTAAACCGTCAGAGGGAGAAGCCAGGTCAGCCCACAGAAAAGCCTGTCGTGGGGTTCCTCATTTCCCCTTAGGCTGATCACTTTTTAGGAGCAGTTCCCGGGGGCATTCTCTCGTCCAAAGTCCTGGCTACCGGATCACTTTTTTTAAACCAGTCGGCCACCCTCGAGTCCCCTTGGCAAAAGCCCCTTGGGAGAGGACTTCCTCAGGTCACCTCCCAACTCCCGGCAGTTCTCTGCACCCCCACCCCCTCCCAGGGCGGGCGGGGGCGGGGTCCCCAGGCCACGCGAGACCTCGGCCCCCGGCCCGGCGCCCGAGGTGCTGAGGTGCGCGGTGTGGGGGAGGGGCGCGGGGCGGGGCCTGCGCGGGCGGGGGCGGGGCCTGCGCGGGGCGGGGCCTGCGCGGGGCGGGGCGGGGCGCGGGCGAGCGTGTGTGGCGGGGGAAGCCATTGCCTGTTTAATAGTTGCTGCTGCTGCACTTCCGCTTCTCTCCCGGCGAGAGAGAGACACGAGTGGCCAGGCCCAGCCGCAGCCGCAGCAGCAGCCGCCGCGGCGGCACGGAGCAGCCAGACACAAAGAGAGGTACGGGGATCCCCCCCGCCGCCCGCCGGCCCCCGGCTGCGCCGCCGGGCCTCGGGGCCGCCCCTCGCCGCCCGGGCGGCCGCTGGGCGCGGGGCCGGGACTGGGGGGCGGCGGGGGGCCGGGCCCGCCCGCGGGGGGATGGGCGGGGACCCCGGGCCGCGTGGGGCGCGGGGGCCGCCCGCGGCGGGGGTCGGGGGGGGCCGCCGGGGCTCGAACTGTCAGCGCGGCCCCGGGAGCCCCCGGTGGCCGCCAAGGCCCGCGGAGGGGGAGGGGAGGGGCGCCCCGTGCCCCCGGGGCGGGGGCCCGCGGGGCTACTAGCCCCCCGGGGCGGCCGCGCTCATTGTTACCCCTCCGCCGGGGAGGCCCCGCACCCCTACCCCGGCGGCGCCCGCGCGAGTGCTGGGATCCCCGCCCGGCCGCGCCCCCGGGGGCCGGCCCGGGGCTGGGGGGGGGGCCCGGCCTCGGCGCCCCCGCCCGCCGCCCGCCACCCCCACCCAGCGGCGCCCGCTCCCCGCCCCCGTCCCCCCTTTCGGCTTCCTCCCTCGCCCCTCCCCGGCCTCCCCGCCCCGCCACCTCGCCGAACTCCGCTCCCGGCCCCCGCGACCCCCGGGGGCCGCTGCACACCGCTCGAGGCCGGCGGGCCCGGCCCCCGCCCGGAGGGGAGCCTCGGGGGCGGCCGAGGGGCGGCGCGCCGCGTTCCCGGCCGGTCCCCGCCGCGGCCCCCACTCGGGGCCGGGAATACAGACAAACAGCCCGCGTCCGACTCGCGGAGGCCGTGATGGGCCTGGAGACTCGGGAAAGCGCGTGGAGGGCGGGGGGCGGCCGGGGCCCGAGCCCTCCTGACAGCACCCGAGTTCCGTGTCTACACCGGCCTTTCTATTTTGTCTCCCTCCCCCTGCAGGGGCTGTTTGCGGGGTGGGGCGGGGGGTTCGCTATGTCGGATGACGATTCGAGGGCCAGCACCAGCTCCTCCTCGTCTTCGTCCTCCAACCAGCAAACTGAGAAAGAAGCAAACACCCCCAAGAAGAAGGAGAGCAAAGTCAGCATGAGCAAAAACTCCAAACTACTCTCCACCAGCGCCAAGAGGTACCGAACCCCACCCCCGCCCCCCAAAGCAGGCTTCCTATTGCCCGCACGGCCTCCGGCTGCATTGGGTCCGCCTCCAGTGAGGGTAGCTTACTCGCTCCTCAGGGCTTATGTGTTCATAAAAAGGGAAAAAAGGACCTTGAAAGCCCGAATTATTTCTCTGTTGCTGCTTCTGTTTTTTCTTCTGATCATTGTCTCCATGCAGCTGTTGTGGCTTGCCTTCCCCATATCTTGCTGCAGTTTGTAAGAATCCGCATGAGTGTTGCTAGTGACTTCCACATCTGATTTCAAATTATTTGTCCTGTTAATCACTAATCTGTGACCCTCCCCAAGACTGTCATCCCACTTAATTACTAATACCTGCCCGGACAGCTCTATCACTGCGATTTCTATCACCGTCTTACTTCCTTCTCACCTGTTGCACATAGGATCTTTCTTTGAATAGTGCTTTCTCCACAAATTGCATAAGGAATAACTAACTCACATTAGCAGAGTAAAAAATTTAATAGATGGAAATGGATGTTTTCAAATGGGATTTAAAGAGGTTTTTCTGATTTAGAGAGTTGAGGCAAATTAATAAATCAATAAATGATGTAAATTAGTTATTCCAGGCTGTTTTGGGGATTCTTTGTTCTTTTTGAGAACCTCCACTTAAATTTCAGGGACGCTCAAATTTTTTTTTTCATGCTATTTTCTTTTATGCTATAAACAAAACAAAAACACTTTTGTCAACACAAGTTGAATTCACGCAGTAGCTCTTTTTCTTTTTTCTCTCCCTCTTATGTCTCTGATAGAAGTTACTTTTAACCTCCATCATCCTTCGGTAGTATCCTCTGATCCTCACAAGCCTTAGTCTACAGCAGATTCCTTGGAGCCCCCTTTCCTTTTCATAAATCCTGCTGTCCGGTGTACAGTCATTAAACTTTAAAGTGGCAAACCAGGAAGATAGTAAGGAATCGAAATGGTAGCTTAGATAAAGATGTCTGTCTGAAAAGAACGTAAAAAAAAGAAAAGGAGGCTTTAGGTTTCTCCACTGAGTAGTGAGCCAGAACTTTGAGTTAGAAAGTTTGTCCTGTCATTTTCCCTGACTTGAAATTTGGAAAGTTGATGAAATGCTTTGGTGACCAAAGCACAGGAGACGAAGAAAAGGCTCTGGCTGCTGTAAACAGTGTAGACGTGTAGAGTTAAGTGGCAAGGTGCCTTGGCAAGATTCTCATTTCAGAGAGGTCGTTTGATCGCATCTCAGCTTCCCAGGAGTCCTGAGCGGCCCTCTGCGGTCAGCCCTGTGCTGGTTCTCCCCGAGCCTGGCGTCTCCCCTGCCCACTTTGGATGGAGCCGTCTCTTTATTCCCCCTCCCTTTCTCTGGGCTCTCTGATCCAAGCTGGGGGCAGCTTTTGGCCCGACCTAAGGCAGAATATTTGTGTTAGTTCACTAGCATTTTTATATTTTGCTGGATTACCCTAGTGTACAGGAATATATTTGGGGATAAAGGCACAGGTGTCAAATATAAAATTGTCTGCTTTATGTAGGCAAATTAGAGACGGTTTCTTTTTCTTCATTAGACACAATTTGTCTATTTATGCTAAGGAAGTTAAAAACTCATTTGGAAATGCCTGGGAAAGAGATGGTAGGTGTAAAATAAATGAAAGGCGGGAAGCTTCCAACAGTAATTTTATCAGGTTAACATCAGCTTTAGCTCCCTGGGAATCTTGCTGAAGGAGTGGCTGTTACCATAAAGCAGAGCTGTGGTTAATAGTAAAGGTGAAAAAACAGGGGGCCTCGTATCCACGAAAGAACAAGGGGAAAAGGGAGGTTGCTGGGACCCTGTAGATGCTGCTCGGGGAAATTGATCTGGAAGGTGGGAATAGAATTGGGGCGGGCACATATACTAGGAGATGGGAAGAAAGACAAGCCTGAGTTGGCCGACAGGTTACTTAACTGCCCATTAGAAGGAAACCACTTGTTGGTTTTTAGTCCACAGCTGAAGGGAAAGCCCCCACTGCAGGTGGACTGGATAAGAAATACTCTGTGGAACATGTGTGGATTACTCTTACAAATCTTTTCCCAGTATTCTGGAAGTAGTGTGAATGTTTGCTGTAGAAGTGAAGTCGATAAAGCTGTCTGGTATTATCTTTTTGAGGTGTTAAAGAAACAGCTCCCTTTTCAGTGAATATTTTATCAGAGAGATTGGATTGACAAGGAGGATTTATGCCAGTTGTGCTTAGAGGGAGGTGATTTTGCCCTTGTACATAGGCTTTAACATACACAGCCATTCTGGTAGATGCAGGTAAAGAATCGGGAAGCCCACCATCCAAACTGCCTGACATACAATAATGAGTCAGACACCGGGGATGCCAAGGCCCCAGAGCTGATAGGATGATCGCAAAAGAATTGAGCAGGACACAGATAAGTAGATACCAGAGATGGCAAAGCCCTTTCACGACAAGAAATGTCCTCCAATTGGAAAGTTTAAGGAACTTCCCTAATCACCACCCCAATCCGAAGTAAATTTCTCTTGACTTATAAATGAAAAAAAACTGCTTTCATAAAACCTTTTGCAATCGTAGCTAGCTAGTCCTGTCATCCTACCCTCAGAAAACCTTTGGGAAGAGAAGAGCATCCATTGGGATTGATTGCTTTTAGACTGTGTGTATGTTTTGTACTCCTGTACTGCCTATGTGGGGTTTTTAAATTGTAGCACAGCCCTTTAGGGCTTGATTCGATAGGGTCAGGAAAGGTGATAAAGACACCAGGCTGGGTCTGGAAGGTGGCGGAGGCTTCATGGCCGCAAACTTTGGTCTGAACTGATGCTCTGGGCACCTAGGTAGGCCCAAGACAAAGGCCGGGCCGGCGTGAAGGCCGGGCGGCGTCGGCCCGGGGCGGGGGATGGGCTCCGTGCAGTGGCGGGGCGCTGCGGGCACGAGAGCTCGCGGGTGTGTTGTGTGGGGGTCCCGGGTTCAGAGCCCGTGCGGGGTGCGGGCCGGGGCTCCCGGGAAGTGCGGGGGCCGCCGGGGTGTGCGGGCCAGCGGGGCCCGGCGGCCGGTGCACCTTGCGGGCCGCGGGCGGGGTGTCCGGGCGGGGGGCGGGGGCGGGCCGCGGCTTCGTCGGTCGCGGCTTCGTGCGCCGCGGGCGGGGCCCTCCCGGGGGCGCCGCGCGGCCTGCGCCGCCCCCGCCCGACGGTCAGGCGGCAGGGCGGTCAGCGCCCGCGGGGCCGCGCGGGGAGCGGCCATGTTGGCTGCGTCCTGGGGACGCGGGCGGCCTGAGGGGGGCGCCGTGCGGGGCGGGGGAGACGCGGGGCGGCTGGCGGGCGGGCTGCGCCCCGCGCGGTCCGCTGCGGGTCGGGAAACCGGCCGCGGGCGAGGCGCTCCGGAAGGGTCGCGGCGGCGACGGCGCCGAGCGGAGCCGAGGGGCGGTGCGCGAGGCGGGCCTCGAACCCGGGCGGGGGTTGTCAGCCCTGCGCGCGGCCACCCTGACGCGCTGTCTTTCTCTCCCCTCGCCTCCCGATCCAGGATTCAGAAGGAGCTGGCGGACATCACTCTAGACCCTCCGCCCAACTGCAGGTGAGCGCCTGTCCCCTGGTCCCCCTTCTGAACTGTAGAAGTCTCCTCTTCTCCTTGTTTCGAAGTTTTGCTTTTGTTCATTGGCCGGTGATTGTGGGGCGCTGACCCCGAGCTCACGCTGGAATCCGGCCTGGGCGGAGGCTCCGCCGAGTGTGCGGCCGCCGTGCGGCGGGCCCTCTGAGGGGACGCCTGTCCGCGTGCTTCTGGGACACCCCCTCAGGGCTCCCGAGGGTGCGTGGGACCCAGACGCTTAGGGACATTTCAGTTCAGAAAACTGCCGTCTTTGTTCTTCAAGTTAATGCAGCGGTAACACTGCATCTTCACAAGTTACGTTGTGTGCATTTTTGTGTTGGACTTTGGGCTGACCGATTCAGGATGTAGTTTGTGGCTTTGATAAAGACGTTTTTACTTTATTTTATAGATTTTAACTTTTCCGTAGAGATGTTTTTCCTCAAAATTGCTTTACTCGAACTGTGTGTATATCATGCGTGTTTCAGTTTCAAAACAACTTGATACACGCTTTTGAAGGATTTGGTGATAACTTGATTTTATTTAAAATGGCCACTTGGCTTTTGTTGGGTCAAGGCGGAAGACTGGATGATTTTACTAAATCAACGTGAAGTGACGAAGGACTTGCTGCTGCTGCTGCTAAGTCGCTTCAGTCGTGTCCGACTCTGTGCGACCCCATGGACAGCAGCCCACCAGGCTCCCCCGTCCCTGGGATTCTCCAGGCCAGAACACTGGAGTGGGTTGTCATTTCCTTCTCCAATGCATGAAAGTGAAAAGTGAAAGTGAAGCCGCTCAGTCGTGTCCGACTCTTCACGACCCCATGGACTGCAGCCCACCCGGCTCCTCGTCCATGGGGTTTCCCAGGCAAGAGTACTGGAGTGGGGTGCTGTCACCTTCTCCGCTGAAGGACTTAAGTACTACAGTAGCGCCGTTTGAGAGAGGTTAATTATTCCGTTCTCTTACTCCCACAGTCTGAAAATTAACTGTAACGGTTAAGCTAAATCTTAGTTCTCAGGATTGATAATTGGAATAGGGTGAGGTGTTTTAGAAGTGTACTAAACTTATATAGCATAGGAAGAAGTTGTTACTAGCGAGTAACAATGGTGATAAACAGAATTTAAAATGCGCCTGTGGAAATATTCAGGTTGAAAAACGAAAGGGAATATTTTGCTTATGAACACTGAACTTTCTAAGCTGTGGTTAATGGATTAAGTGGGGAAAGCTTTAACACTGCCGTTTTTGTAACATGTTCTTACGTTCGGTCAAGTGTGGGGTGTTGCTTGGTAAAATCGTGTCCTGTTTTCTGAGTTTGAAATGCCCTTAAACTATAGTTTGTAGCCAGTTAATCGTTCTGGAGGATTTCTCTCTTGGCTTTCAAGAATCTTTTCAGACTGTCTTTCTGAACAGTTGAGAAATGGGCCAGGCTTAGGCCTGGGATATTTTCCTTTTTCATCTTGGTGGCAGCTTACTTCGGCTGGAGGCCTGTGGCTCCCTTGGTTGGTTGTATTGAACCCATGGGCATTCCCCAAGGTATATCTGCTGCCTGTCCTTATCACCCACATATTTGATATCACGTCTCTTCCATGCATGTCTTGTGGATTCAGACAGCTTTAGCTGATCTAGGTTTTAAAACCAAGCTTTTAAAGCATAGTTTCAAAACTAATAATGTTTATCAAGGCATAAACTTCTTTCTTAAATTTACAATTTAAAATTGTAAACAGTTTGAAGGTTTTCATGGGATTAATCATTTTCTTTAAGAAACCAGTTGTCAGTACACTTTAGTTTCCTAGCATTTTAGCTGAGCTCCCGTGTGAGAGATTTGTGTTGCTCAACATGTAGAACTTCTTATCCTTGGAAAACCCTCCTAAAGACCCTTAAAGGTGAAACCTCTGACCATCAATCACCTAAAACTGGATGGGTTGTTGGGTTGTGGACGCTGGGGACACAAGCTTTAACATAAACATTTTGAAAAAATTTTTCTTCAGTTTCAGAGAAAACACAAGACATTTTTATTTTGGGAGGGAAATGTGTATTATGTTGACTTTCAAAAGTAAAGACTGCCTTATTTTTCTGAAGACATTTTTCAGTAGGGCTGTTTAAGTGCTGTGAACTGTGATTTCTACTTTTGGTTGCTTTACTAGTGTTACTGATAGAGTGTTATACAGTACCCCAATAGTCAGCTAACGTAAACGAGTTTGGTTTTAGGTTTTGTGTTGGTACCTTATAGGATTGAATCGTTTACTATTTTAATGTATATTGTTATTTGAGATGGAAATGGGTAATTTGAAGCTACTTTTTGAAGTTCGTGTTCAGCTCTTTGTGATCCCATGGACTGTAGCTCACCAGGCTCCTCTGTCCATGAGATTCTCCAGGCAAGAATACTGGAGTGGGTAACCTTTCCCTTCTCCAGGGGATCTTCCCCACCCAGGGATCCAAACCAGGTCTCCCACATTGCAGGCAGATTCTTTACCTTCTGAGCCACCAGGGAAGCTAGCTTCCAATTAAAATGTGTGAATTAAATGATACATTGAATGTATGCATGTTTATTTCTTTATAATTTTCTTAGCGTTACTCAGCATGAAAACTTGATAGCTTGGTTCTTAACATTTTTTAATTTCGACAATTGTAAACTATATTTTGAGTGAGTTAAATAATTAGCTTTCAATTGATGTATATTAAGCTTTTGTAGAACTGCCTTTCTTCAGTCACTATTGAGTGTGTGGCTTTAAATTTAGCTACATTACTTTATTAAAGTATAGTAGTTGGCGCATAGTAACCTCTCAGTAAACCATTGATTATTGCAGATCAATGGGAGAATTGCTTCTCCTGAAGGTGCACTGGATGTGTTGAGTATTTTTAGCACTTGACAAATATATGTGAACTTACTGAGCTTCCAAACCTGTGTGAAATGCAGTTTCTAACAGTTATGTTTGAGCACATCAAGTTAAATTCTCAGCGTTTCATATTGAGTAGATGTTATTTTGAAGAACAAAATGAGGAATATATTCAGTTGTTGTTCAGTTGTGTGCTACTGTGTGACCCCATGGACTGCAGCACCCCAGCTTCTCTGTCCTTCACTGTCTCCCTGATTTTGTTCAAATTCATGTTCATTGAATCAGTGATGCCATCCAACTATCTCATCCTCTGTCACCTCCTTCTCCTCCTGCCCTCAGTCTTTCCAGTCATCAGGGTCTTTTCCAGTGAGTCGGCTTTTCACATTTGGTGGCCAAAGTATTGGCACTTCAGCATCAGTCTTTCCAGTGAATGTTCAGGGTTGGTTTCCTTTAGGATTGACTGGTTTGATCTCCTTGCTGTCCAAGGGACTCTCAAGAGTCTTCTCTTGCACCACAGTTCGAAGGCATCAATTCTTTGGTGCTCAGCCTTCCTTGTGGTTTAGCTCTCACATCTGTGTATGACTGCTGGGAGAACTGTAGATGGCTTTTACTAGATGGACCTCTGTCTGTTTTTTAAAATGCTGTCTAGATGTGTTACAGTTTTTCTTCCAAGGAGCAAGCGTTTTCTAATTTCACGGCCTCAGTAACCGTCTGCAGTGATTTTGGAGCCCTGAAAATAAAATGTCACTGTTGCCACTTTTTCGCCATCTATTTGCCATGAAGGGATGGGATGGGATGCCATGGTCTTAGTTTTTTGAATGTTGAGTTTTAAGCCAGCTTTTTCATTCTCTTCTTTCATACATTCAGTGACCTCAAAAGTGTTTTAAACTGTATTTTTAAAATTACTGTGTATTGCCAGTTAAATAAAATTCCTTGGTATCTCTGAACTATTACATTTGTGCATATAAATATGATCATAACTAGTCTCCCAGTTCATGTACTGTGCTTTCGGTTAGGCTTTTTCCCCTGCATTTTGGCGCTCTCTCGTTTAGGAGAAGAGTGCTGTCTTAACTACTGTAATGATTTCCTAAAGCATTGGATTGTAAAACTATGCCTTTTAGATAGCTGGTGAACTCTGGGCCCCTGGAGTCAGTTTTGTAGCTGTTATTTACAGCCTGAGGCTCAAGCTTTGCTAAATTGACTAGTTAGAGCTATATAACTAACCTGTAGCCATAAATGTCTGTAGCCTGTATGTCTGCACATAATAAATGACACATTTTGCGCAAGTCCTTTAAACTTCAGATTTCTCTTATTAGATATATCAGAATTTTGAGTAAATACTCATTTAGTGCCTCAAAACCTAAAAATTAAGATTTGAGGCAGGGTGCTATTTAGGACAAAGTGTCTTAGAGAAGTCATTAAACATTTCAGGCATGGGTGAGAATAATTAAAATTTCCTTTTATATGAGATGACTTTATTACATTTTGAGCATTATTTTTGTGTTTTCTAAATATATGAACCCAACTAAGTCAGTGCTTTTTATTTTGGGGGGAGACCTAGAATGAAACCAGATACAGTGGTTTTAAAGTTTTACAGCTACACTTACCCTTTTTTTAGTATGATACAAAGGCTAATGTCAGGAGCATTAAAAAAAATGTAAAGCAGTTTTCTCAACCTTCTTTTCCTCATTGACTGAAAGGGCTGAGCACCTGGCCGGCCTGCCTTGCAGTGTTGTGAAGCTCACAGGAGAGTAAGAGTTTCCTGACGTGTTAGATGGTGATACTGTTAGAGCTGCCCATTTAGCTGCCTTTAACAGCTCATCATTTTTCCTAACATTGCTTGTATTTTATTGCTTGTATTTTAAGTACAATTTTAGGCTGTTACATGATTATAAGAATGTATGTTTTTGAGAGGCTGAGATGCAGAAGTTGTGGAGTAAAGAGTGAAAGATACTCCTGGTGGTCTCTTCTGACCTTGCCCTTAGAGAGGTGCTCTGGGTCAGCACTGATTGTGTCTGCGACTTTACATTTTGTATTCTCTGGTTTTATAAAATCTCCTGGCATTAGTGGTAATAATAGTGAGATGTCAGTTTAGAAATCCCAGGCTGCTAACCTTGGACTGAAAAGAGATGATCCTCTTTGAATAGTAAAGGCTGATCATTTCATCCAAGCATGTTTTGTATGCTTGCTTGGGTTTAAGAAACAGGTTCAACAGAAGTCTTCCTGTACAAAGCCCTGTCTCACCTGCTGAAAAATAGCCTTCCTTGTATATATCTTTAATTTATCTGTTACCTGTCTAAAAGTGAATTGTTTCCCAGATGAGTAGGAACTCTTGTGGGTGTTGTGCTTCCCAAAAGGACCACATTTGTAAATTGTAAAACTATACTGCTGTTGTTTCCCATAAAGCGGAAAAGAATTCCTGTGTGACCCAGCAATTCTACTCCTAAGTGTTGTCCCAAAAGGATTGAAAGCAGGGACTCTGCATTGAGTCAGTGTTCATAGCTGCTCACAGTAGTCAAAAAGTGCAAATAACCAGGTGTCCATCAGCAGATGAGTGGATGCACAAAATGTGGCCTATCCGTATAATGGAATATTTTTCAGCCCCGAAAAGCTGTCCCCACCCACCGCTGCACTGCACACACAGCACGTGGGATCTTAGTTCCCCCGGGGGGGTGAGGGGTGATTGAACCCTCACCCCCCGCAGTGGAAGCGAGAGTCAGCCACTGGACTGCCAAGGAATTCCCGTGGAGTGAAGTTCTGATTCACGCTCTACACCATGAATGAGCTGGAAAATAAGCTAGACAGCAGGACAGACATTATTACATGATTCCGTTTACCTGGTGAGCTAATTAGAACAGGCAGATTGGAGGGTTCCCAGGGGCAGGAGGAAGGGAGAATGGGTAGCTATTCCGTAACAGGGGCAGTTTCTGTTCGGGGTGATGAAAATTTTGCCAACAGATAGTGGTGATAGTTGCACAATGTTGTCTTGTAATTAATGGTACTGAATTTTACACTTTCAAGTGGTTTAAAATGGCAAATTTTGTATTATATACTTTACCACAGTAAAAGAGGGAAAAAGAAAAAGACTATATTGCTGTTAAAATGTTGTTGGCATCTGAAGGGAAAATTGCTTGTGGTTTAGGGGGCAACACTACAGTTTTTTGGATTTGTGTAAAGGAATGTTAGGTTCCTTTCATAAACCTTTAGTGCCTGTCACATGTAAAAGTCGTTGCCTTCAGGGACTTCGTTGTTTCGGAATCTTGGTAAGAAATGCACATATAGATCTTGGGTTGTACTCGGAAGTGTCGGTAGTACTTGCAAAGTAGTAAGTGCATGTGACGTTTTTTTAAAGGTTCAGAGGAGTGCGATATTACCTGGCATGAGGGTTCGTATCTGGGGCCGCGCAGGAGAGCAGAAGTGAGTGGAGAGAGTGAGGGAGCCTGCTGCGGGACAGGGGGTGCCTGTGCAGGCCACGGGGTCACAGGAAAGCAGCCAGGGCACTGCTGGGCGCCAGGGAGCCAGTGTGTGGCCAGGGGCTTCCCGGGTGGCTCAGTGGAGAAGAACCTTCCCGACAAGCAGGAGCCGTGGGTTCCATCCTGGTTGGGGATGATCCCCTGGAGGAGGAAATGGCAACCCACTCCAGTATTCTTGCCTGGGAGCACCCATGGACAGAGGAGCCTGGTGGGCTACGGTCCATAGCGTTGCAAAGAGTTGGACACAACTTGACAACTAGACAACAGCAAACGAGGCAGTGAGAAGGGGTGGGAGAAGCAGCAATGAAACACGTGCTCCTCGGGGTCACCGGCAGGCTTCGGGTGTGACTTCCTGGTGCTGGAGGGTCTCCAGAAACCCTTCAAACCGGAAGTGTGATCCAGTTAGAGCTGAGCATCCAGACAGAGAAGCAAGGGCTGCATGGAACTCCTGCTGCAGAGTCCAGGTGAGAGGGCAGGTGGGCCTGGGATGGGGGCAGGTGGTGGCCTCAGAGTGGAGAGGGGAGAGCGGTGGAGAGTACTGGAGGCAGAGACCTTGGCCACTGATTGAGGTGTGGGCTGCTTGAGAGGGCTCAGGGGTCCGGGGAAGACGGTGGTGCCGTGAGCACAGGCTGGGGAGGCTGGGAGACTGGCTCCCGCTCCCGGGGTGAATGCTTTGTGGACCCTGTACACACGGCGCTGAGCACCCTGCTGCTCCTTGGTAGGCCATCAGTCAGGACTTGCATGTTGATGGTACGCTTAGGCTTATTATTATCAGTCATCGAGCTCTCAAATCTATCTCACCTATTGAGATTAGACAAGTTAGACTTACAAACTACCCAAAGGACAGCAACCACGATTCTTGTTTTTATTCTGATCCTACATATTCTTTTCCCCCAACTTTTTAAATCTGGAAACTTTCAAACTACAGAAGAGTTGAAAGAATATTACAGGGAGCACCAGCCTTCACCCCCATACATCAACTGTTAAAACTGTACCTGTGCTTTGCCTCCATCTCATCTCTAAATACGGAGAAGGCAGTGGCACCCCACTCCAGTACTCTTGCCTGGAAAATCCCATGGATGGAGGAGCCTGGTAGGCTGCAGTCCATGGGGTCGTGAGGGTCAGACACGACTGAGCAACTTCACTTTCACTTTTCACTTTCATGCATTGGAGAAGGAAATGGCAACCCACTCCAGTGTTCTTGCCTGGAGAATCCCAGGGACAGGGGAGCCTGGTGGGCTGCCATCTATGGGGTCGCACAGAGTCGGACATGACTGAAGCGACTTAGCAGCAGCAGCAACATCTCCATATATTTATTTTGCAGAACCATTTGGAAGTGAGTTGGGATGCCTGTGTGTGGGTTTCTGTGCATTGTGTGTGTGGGCTGGCGGGGTGCCGAGGCTGGGGCTGGCCGTGGGCGACTCCGGTAGATGCGAAGGTGGGTAATGACATCCACCCGATCGCCCCGGGAGGAGGAGAGTTGAGATTTGCACTCTGAGGGATGGGGGAGCAGCGAGGCCCTGGCCAACACAGATGCCAAGTAGGGGGGAGCTCTGAGCTGCAGGGGAGGGCAGGGAAGTTTTTCCTGTGGTCGTGAAGTATAAAGCGCACTCTGTAGACGCAGAGGAAAAGAGTGAGAAGGCAGGAGAGGGAGCGGCAGGGTTCTTTGAACACAGTTTGTAGGGAAGACAATAGGGTCAGAACTGAAATGGGAAAGTGAGCGCTGGTCGCGCCCAACTCTTTGAACCCTGTGGACCGCAGCCCGCCAGGCCCTCCTGTCCACGGGCTTCTCCAGGCACCGACACTGGGGTGGGTGGCCGTGCCCCTCTCCAGGGGCTCTTCTGGGCCCAGGGGTCAAACCCCTGTCTCCTGTCTCCTGCATGGGCAGGTGGATTCTTTGCCACTAGCGCCACCTGGGAGATGGTGAGTGGAAAAGCGTGTGTTTTGGAAGGCTGCTGCCCCCAACCTGATGGTGGAGTGACCGTGTCTAGAGGACTGAAGCCTCTGTGGCCCTCGAGGAACACTCCACTCCAGCTGCTGGAAAAGCAGCACCCGCCCCCGTGTCCTTCCGTTCGTTCTTTCCTGGGAGACTTGAAGTTCCTTGAGAGCAGGGATTACGTCTTTGCATCCCTACGTTGTCCAAGAGAGAGTAGATAAACTACAATACATGTTTGTTAAATTAAAATACAAACACAGTAACCCAATTTGAGTCTGATAGTTTAATGGGATGCCCTCATTACCCTCTTCAGAAATTACTGGAAAGAGCTGGAGAAACGGCCATCGCAGTTTACAGCTGTCCATTGCTGGCTGTCTTTCCAAGATGGCATCCAGTCTCTCTCGGCAATTTTCACCTTCCCGGCATCACAGAGGAACTCTTTGTGGTATGAAAGACGGTGCTACAGCTAGTTTGGGAAGATGTATGCAGGAAATACCAGTACCAATGTTCACGGGTTTTGACTTCAGAAGATTAGTTTGCCAAGAAGTGAGCATGGGTTTAGGGGTGCTGAGTAAATTGGGCTTCCCTGAGCGGCTCCCTGTGCCCAGAGCCTTTCCAGAGTGGGGTATGTGGAGGTGCTGGCACCTGCTAGAGGCATCTGACAGATTCCCCACCACCAGCGAGTGAGGTAGGGCTGCGTAATGAGCCCGTGCTTGTTCCGCCTCTCCTATGCAGTCGTGCCCTGAGTGAAACAGCAGGCCCAGTACCTGCTGTCAGAGTGTGCTCCTTACCCCTGGGAAACCTCCTCCTCCAGAGGCGGAGGCACTCAGCAGGGCTCCTTGCTGGAGCGTGCCAGTGATGGTGGGCTGTTGTAGAGTCCTGGCCACGCTTTGTTGTCGTTTAATCACGGAGTCATGTCCCACTGCTTGTGACTCTGTGGACTGTAGCCCGCCAGGCTCCTCTGTCCATGGGATTCTCTAGACAAGCATGCTGGAGTGGGCTGCCATTTCCTTCTCCAGGGGATCTTCCTGACAGGGAATCGAACCCACGTCTCCTGCGTTCTGGGTGGACTCTTTACCACTAAGCCACCAGGGAAGCCCTGTGCCACACTACGTAGCTTATGATAAACTTGCAGGAGGCCAAGGTGATGTTTCCGTCAGGAAGGTCCTGTTGACTTTGCATAACTGAGCGCCAGAGAATTGATGCTTTTGAGCTGTGGTGTTGGAGAAGACTCTTGAGAGTCCCTTGGACTGCAAGGAGATCCAACCAGTCCATTCTGAAGGAGATCAGCCCTGGGATTTCTTTGGAAGGAATGATGCTAAAACTGAAACTCCAGTACTTTGGCCACCTCATGCGAAGAGTTGACTCACTGGAAAAGGCTCTGATGCTGGGAGGGATTGGGGACAGGGGAGAAGGGGACGACAGAGGATGAGATGGCTGGATGGCATCACTGACTTGATGGATGTGAGTCTGAGTGAACTCTGGGAGTTGGTGATGGACAGGGAGGCCTGGAGTGCTGCGATTCATGGGGTCGCAAAGAGTCGGACACGACTGAGCGACTGAACTGAATTGAACTGAAGTTACCACTGGGTTTTGTTACCTGGGCAGCATACTGTTCATTAATACTGTAATCACAGGGGGTGCAGAGCTCTCCTGGGCCAGGCCTAAGCTGTTTTTTTGGTAGTTCGGCGCATCAGTCACCTTCCCTGGTGGCTCAGACAGTAAAGCGTCTGCCTGCAACACGGGAGACCTGGATTCGATCCCTGGGTCGGGAAGGTTCCCTGGAGAAAGAAATGGCAACCCACTCCAGTATCCCTGCCTGGAAAATCCCATGGACAGAGGGGTCACAAAGAGTCAGACACGACTGAGTGACTTCCTTTCCTTTTCCTGAGGAGGAGCGTGGACTTGAGACACAGAGAGTTGAGATGTGTGCACTTGGGAGAAGCCAGCTTGTAGAGGTTCTCAGAGGCCTCCAGCTCATCTGGAGAGGAAGGCACGAGAAGAGAGTCAGGCTGAAGACCTGGGATGCCTTCTAGACAGAGGTGGTGGAGGCTGAAAGAGAAGCCAGAGGAGGACACAGAGAGAAAGGAGGAAAAGGAAGAGCAGGGGGTCAGGAAGCAGCGAGTGGGAAGAGTTTTGAGTGGAGTGGCCATCAGCTCTGAAGCAGTGCTGCTGAGGTGGGAGGCGCGGAGACCAGCAGGTGGGTGTCGGGTTTTACACCTTCTCGCTGTCGGTGACCTCCATGAGACAGAGCCAGTAGAGGGGCTGACTGTGGAGAAGGAAAAGGTGTTTATGTGTGTTACTTTTCCCAACTAGCAGATTTCATTGTGTTTATCTAGGGAAGTGATTCGGTGTTGCCAGATTTTTACACTAGTGTAATTGTTCTTAACATTGTGTATATTATTTCTCTTGGGAGGGGGTCTGTCATTTTCAATGAATTCTCAAAAGGACTGGGGGGGGGGTTCCTTTTCCCTTCCTTCACTAGAAAAGTTCCTGCTTTCCTAGATTCAAGGCCTTTGTGATCGTTGCGGCTAACAACTGTGGCGTGGATGCCGTATGTAAACAGTGCAGAGGTTCATATGTTGTATTTTGATAAATCCCTTCTGCTGGACTTGGTTTGAAAATACTAGGCAGTGGATAAATTGGAAAATCAGTAAATTGCTGCTTGCATCCTTCAACTTTTTTACCTGCTTTGATTTGCAGTGGTTTGTGCTTTTCACACTTGTGAATGCCCTAGAATAAATGGGTTTATGTGTTTACTTTTAACACACCGGAAGTTATTCATCATAGTTGATTTTTTTTCAGCCTTTTAAGGTTGACTGTCACGTTGTTTTACATTGAATGTACCTGGAACTCTTAAAGATCTTACAAGCATCACCTTTCCAATCATCTTCCAGCCCCATTTTATTAATTTGTTTCAGATTATCCCAGGCACTCTTGGGGCTGTGTAACTTGATAATTGAAACTGACCCTTTTTCTGAGGTTGATTCTCCAGACACTTACTTGTAAGTTGCACACCGTATGCCCGGACAGTAAGGCGCCTGGGGTTACTGCTGCGCGTGGGCGATAGGTTGGTCTCCCCTGGCTCCTCCCATCAGAGCCACGTGTTCACGCAGCAGTCACGCAGAGAAGCAGATGCCAGCTTCCCATTCCGGGTGGGAGCAGGGGTGGGGGGTTGCACAGCTGTCCTAAGGGATCTAGTTGGTGTCTGGTTACTCACCTCACAAAAGTTGTCAGTCAAAGCACTACGCTTTTAGCTCCAAAATACACTGTATTTCATTGACATTATTCCACTTTGTTCAAAAATGGAATTTTGGATTATGATTGCTATTTTTCACTTTTTAAAACAGTCAGAGGTCATTATAGTAAATGAGTACTTGGAGGAGAAATTATTTATGATCTCTCTTATTCAAATAATTTTGATAAATTTGTAAGGTAACACTGATGACACAGACTACCTTCACTTGCATGGTGGGGGGCTTCCGACTTGAGTCCCGCTGCTGGCTCACGTGGGGAGATGGAGGCGTCTCATTTAAGACTGGCCCAAATTATTTTCCAGTCTGCTGTTCAGTTACTCAGTTGTATCTGACTCTACGACTCCATGCTTCCCTGGTGGCTTAGATGGTAAAGTGTCTGTCTGCAAGGCAGGAGGCCTCGGTTCGATTCCTGGGTCGAACCAGAGAAGGAAATGACAACCCGTTCCAGTATTCTTCTCTGCAGAATCACAGGGACAGAAGAGCCTGGCCTACAGTAGATGGGGTCGTTTGGATAAGTTAGTGGCTTAGACCACCTGGAAGAGTCAGAGCAAAGGTCTGGGAGTTGATGACAGAATAAAGAAATTTTCTGGGTTGGGAGACATTCAGCCAGTTGAGAGTATTTGTTGGTGTCACAGAAGCATTAGGTACTGGCAGAGGAAGACCGACAGGAACTGTGGAACCACAAGGGGTTTGGTTACGTGGCACTTTGCTCCCCAAATAACTTAAATTTCTCCTGCCACCATCAAAGCCCTTCCTCCTTTATGGAAATGTATGTCAGTGTTAGGAAAGTTACTGGAATTGGCTTTGTAAAATTTTATTTCTTAGCTGACTCTGCTAGAACACATTTATCCTAAAGAAAAGAAGATGGTTAAAGTGGTGTCCATCAAAGATTCTGAAAGAAAACATTTGTTTTATAACAAGCACCCAGGAGGATTTTATATATATATATGAACACGAGAGCGAACTTTTCCTCTAACCTAAGTAAGCAGTTGAGCAGATGTGCCCTAAGTGGTGATAGTAATGTGTGAGCAGAGACTGGCAGTAAAGGCAGCAGTGCCTTGTATTACTGATAGTGTGTGGTTCTGCTTTGGCCTTGGTCCTTTTCCTGAGTAACCCTTTTAAGGAAAGTCCTCAGAATGCATACGTTTATTCTTCAGCCTGATTGGCAGGCCCCCAGAAAGTGCTGCTGATCTGTAGCTCAGAATACTGAGATGTTTTCACATCCAAAATTTATTTATTACATAGTAAACATTGCCAAGAGCTTCACAGGTGGCTAGGTGGTAAAGAGTTCACCTGCCATTGCAGGAGATAATGGGTTCGATCCCTGGGTAGGGAAGCTTCTCTGGAGAAGGAAATGACAACCCGTTCCAGTATTCTTCTCTGGAGAATCACATGGACAGAGGAGCCTGGCCTACAGTCCATGGGGTCGTAGTGAAAGAAAATGAAAGTGAAATCGCTCAGTCATGTCCGACTCTTTGCGACCCTGTGGGCTGTAGCCCACCAGACTCCTCCATCCAGGGGATTCTCCAGGTAAGAATACTGGAGTGGGTTGCCATTTCCTTCTCCAGGGGATCTTCCTGACCCAGGGATCGAACCGAGGCCTCCCCCACTGCAGGCAGACGCTTTACCATCTGAGCCACCAGGGAAGCATTCATTGGGTCGTAGAGTCAGATACAACTGAGTAAGTGAACAGCAGACTGGCAAATAATTTGGGCCAGTCTTAAAATAAACCATACATTAAGGACACAGTTCTTGTTAGAACCAAAATTTGAAATTGCTTTTTGCTCTTCCTGGCCATGGCCGCGGGATGCTGTGTAGATATAAGAATTTCTTTTACTGCCGTGTACTATAACTGTTTGCATTTAGACATACTGGGAGGAACTCCTGTCTTACAGGGCCTGCAAGTTAAAATCCATGGTTACGAAAGAAACCCTAAACAGTCATTAGGCTCTTGGAGCCCCAGTCAGTTGTTACGATGGAAGTTCTGTAGCTTGGAGGATTGGACGTTCCCTTCTCTGAGTTTCTGTGTCCCGTTTACTGTGAGATGAGTGACGTTTCATTCACAGGTGACAGGCACTGTGTGTGTCTTTTTCCAGGGCTCCTCTTGAAACCTTTTTACAGTTAGAGGCTATAGTCCAACTCCCGTGGCTTTCCAAAGGTTAAACTTTAGAACCTGCTAGTAAGCCCCTCTGGTCGGACCAGCCCACGCAGTGCGATGGTAACACCTGTCGTCTGACCTGGAGGTGCCGGAAAAGACATGCCGTCTTGTTGTTTAAAGGCTAAGTCAGATCTTGAGTCTTAATGACACGATGCAGGCTTAGTCTGCCACTTCTTTTCGGGCTGAAATCTTTGTCGCTTTGCTCTGGCATTTCTGGCTTCCTTATTCCTTGCTGTGCACTCTCCCTCCCCCCCGCCCCCGCCCCTTCAGAACAAAAAAGTTGGCCAGTTGGGGGAGGTTTTCTGTTTGTTCTGAGCACATGCACTTGAACCAGAAAGGCTTTGTGACACTGGGCTTGTTGAGGAAGAGATGTAACTGTGAGTCTCTAGACTCTGTGAATCGCTGTTGGCCGGACGTTTGAAAGTGTGGTTCGTTCCCCAACAGATGCTCACCAGGCCCAGTAGGTTAGTAAATGTTAGTAAATGTTCCTTGAATGACTTTTTAAAACATATGACGTCCTGAATACACGTGATTTGCATCAGAAGAATTGTCTGTGATAATGACAGATTTTTGTTTGTTCCAGTTTAATCTCACTACTAGTTTTGCAAGTGTCTTGAGGCCTGGCACGGTTATGAGTGACTAGCTGGGGTGTGCGGGTCACCCTGCCTGCCTGTTGCCCTGGGGCCCGTGGAGCGCTCTGCAAGTCTCTGCTCCGCGTCTGCCGTGGCGTACTAGCCGGCGGCCCTTTGACTTAAAACACAGCTGTGTCGGGCTGCTCTACACCACACTCAGTTGCTCGTCTGACATTTACTGGGCATTTCCTGTTGTGCCAGGTACATGAGATAGAGCAGTGGGAAAGCGCTCATGGAGCTGACGTGCATGTGGAGGGAGGAACAATTTTAAAAACGTATAAAATTGTTCTCATCACGAGAAAAAAAATGTTTTCTCTTTCTTTAATTTTGTGTCCGGTATGAGATGATGGATGTTCACTTACTGTGATCATCATTCCGTGATGTATTCATACATCAAAACATTATGCTGTACACCTTAAACTTATGCAGTGCTGTATGCCTATTACTTTTCAATAAAACTGGAAGGACAAGTGTACAAAAGAGTAATTTCAGGTAGCAGCACTAAGAAATTAGAGTAATGGCGTAGTGAGTGACAGGGCCAGTGTGGGAGCATTGGTTGATGCCAGTTGGGAGAGAGGGCCCTGAGTGAGGACAAGGAGCCAGCCACCAGAGGACATTTTTAAGCCCAAAGACAACAAATAGAAGACTAGACATTATGCGTGAGGGTCTAGAGCAGTAGGAGGTGAGGTGGGCAGCCACCAGATTGTACTGATTTCAGAAGGCCATTGCAAAGTTTTAAATAGAGGAATGATCTGTACCACCGTGATTGGCCTAGTCTCACAGAATTTCCAGCTCATAAAAAGAGAGCTTATGGAGTTACTCTTTGTAAATATAAATATCCCTGTTGTTTTTTGGGTTTTTTTTGCCTTATGAACAGATTCACTGACGTTTCTTTATGTAGCTTTCTATTACATCTGGATAGGATAGATCTGTCATACCTACTGTATCTAGATGTCTTATATCTAGAAATTTTATAAAAGTGAAAGATGTGCCGCCCAGAGTCTGTGTCCGAACCCGTGAGGGGACGTGTCACGTTGCTCCGCTCGCCTGTCTGACATACCGGGTGGGCCAGAGTGTGATTGCCCTGTGCCATCTGCGTAGCTGACAGAAGCAGCTTCCTGGTTGGGTCTCTCCTGCTTGTCCAGCTTCTAGCGGAAGGGCAGGTGGTGCGGGGCTGCTGGGGGGAAGCCTCAGGACCTCGGCCTCTCTCCCCAGCAGAGCAGGGGCCGTGGACAGAGCTGGGCCGGCAGGCGGTGCGGCGGCCCCGGTGGGCTGGGTGCAGCCTGCTGGTCTCCCAGCGGCCCTTCCAGGCTCGATCTCCGCAGCCGGAGGCCTCGCGTCTGTGCGATGGGACTGTGGGGTGTCCTTGATTCGGTAGACTCTTTAGTGGAGTGATAGTTTGCCCTACCTTTAGTTAATGAAAGTGGAAATACTTGGACTAAAAAGGACATGTAGGCCAAACCCAGGGAATATTGCTAATAAATTGATTAGAGTTAAAATCATTCTCAGGTGTGTGTTTGAGGCTTTAGCTACTGAAATTCTGATGTTATAGATATGACCTGTGAAATGTAATTCTAGCCTATTTTAATAAATGATTCCGGGAGGTTTGGCGTTGCATTGGTAAGAAATTACACAATTTCTTACAGAAGAGTAGGTTTTCTTACTGAAGAAATGGTCCTCATGATTTTTTTCGACTGACCTAATAACAGCTAAGTTAAGGGCTTCTAGGAAATTGTTCTTATTTACTGTTAAAGAAAAAATTACACACTTAAAATTTATGTATGTCATCCAGAATTCTTAAAAGGGGGCACAATTTCAGCGCAAATGAAACATGGGTATTTTGCTCGAAGGGAAGCTACACCAGTAATACAAAATAATCAATACAAAAACGCATCAAGTAATTACGTTTGACTTTTAAATGAACTGTAGTAATTATACTGTAAAATGAATGAACGTGTCCGATATTTTGGGCATTCACTTTATGGAAAATAATGAAGGAACAGTGGGAAAGCCTGATTTGTGATACTCTGGACAGCTCTTTTTTTTTTTTTTCCTTTTTTTAATATTCATGTTTTTGACTGTGCCTGGTTTTAGTTGTGGCACGTGGGATCTAGCTACCCTGTTCAGGAATCGGACCCCAGGCTCCCTGCGTTGGGAGTGCTGGGTCTTAGCCCTGGACCACCAGGAGAAGTTCCCTGGACAACTCTTTAGAGTTCACGTACATATCGTATCTTAATTCAGCTTCTTTCTGCCTCATACTCTGTGCTGTGGAAATTTTGAAAATAGCTTAAAATTTAGTGATGATAGCAGCTAACACATCAGTATGATTTTTATTCCCACTTTAAAGATGAGGAAAGAGAAACTTAAAATGGTCAGGTAGCTAGCCCAAGATCACTTGGCTCTTAACTGGGGGAGCTGGTGTTTAGGCCCTGGCCCATTAGAGCCTCCTCCCTAACCGTCCTCTGAGTTAGATCTCACTTAACGATACTGCCCATTCAGTTTTTACTCAGCTAAACTGTGGAGGTTTAAAAAGACAGGGTTATTCACAAGTTAGCCACTGACTGTGTTTCATCAGGCTGGCCATTTACCCCTCTGTGTGTTCTCCAGCATAGGTTTAATCACCAGTGCATTCCGCTTTAAAAACCTGAAGGACTCCAGTTGCCCTTCAGATTAAGTACCCCCCATTCTCTCTGAGGGGTCACGCTGGTTCTTTGTTGTGTCGTGTGGGCCATCTCTTTGTTTCTGAGTGTGGGCTCTAGTGCCCGGCTCCGTAGTTGTGCATGGCGGTGGTTTAGTCCCAAGTCGTGTCCCGCTCTTGACCCTATGGGCTGCAGTCTGCCAGGCTCCTCTTTCCATGGGGAGTCTCCAGGCAGGAATACTGGAGTGGGTTATCATTTCCTCCTCCAAGGGGTCTTCCCAACCCAGGGATGGAGCCTGGGTCTCCTGCTTTGCAGGCAGATTCTTTACTGACTGAGCCATATAGAAGGCCCTCACGGGCTGGCTCCAGGAGGCCTGGCTCCTGCTCGTTGCTCCCCTCTGTAACTTAGCCATGTTCATCTCACTCCCTGGTGCATTCCCTCTCCAGTTTCCATCCCTACTGTCCTTACAGCCCAGACGGAGGTGAGTCATCCCGTGCGGCGCTCTCATCTGTGCCCTGTGGCACTGTATACTCTCCTCTTTACAACATGGATCACACTCAGTTACCGCCGTTTATGTTTTCTTTAAGACCTGATTGCTTTATTTCTTGGGCTCCTCAGGTGGCTCAGGGGTAAAGAATCCACCTGCCAGTGACAGAGACAAGGGTTTGATCCCCGAGTTGGGAAGATCCCCTGGAGGAGGGCTACAGTCCGTGAGGTTGCTGAGAGTAGGGTGCAATTGCACACGCATGCCTTTTTATTTCTTGAGCCTAACACCAGGAGATGCCTAAAAGGTTGATTTATACAGTATTTGTATAATATTTATACAGTAATTGTATAAATGTTCCTTTAGTCACTGAAGAGATTATAGTCAAGTTGAAGTGATGAAACCACAGTCAATTTTAATCTTTCATGGATGGAAATAGGACTATTTCTGCTACTTCACATAAATGTAATATATATCCCTAAGATTTTAAATATAGGTTTGGTTTTTAAGAAAATACACAGTGTATCCAGTGATTGAAAATTCAGATCAAAATGGGAAAATGGGATCATGACTTGGATACTTAGCAGTGCTGGTCAAAGCATTTGCTGGTGAAGGCATCGAAGTTGCTGCATTATATTAAAAGAGGTAGATGTAAATTACTTTTTGCAATAAAATGTTAAGAGTAGCAGGCACCATCAGGAAAAAAAATGTGAAAAAAAAAATTAAGAACAACATTTCCTTGGCTGTGCGGCGTCTTCGTTGCTTCTGTGTGGGCTTTCTCGAGTTGGCCGAGTGGAGGCCCGTCTTCGCTGCTGAGCAGTGGCTTCTCGGGGTGCGCACTTCAGCAGCTGCGGCCCGCGGGCTCAGTGTGGGGCACAGGCTCAGTCGCCCTGTGGCACGGGGGGATCCCATCTGTATCCTCTGCTTTGGCTGGTAGATTCTTAACCACTGTGCCACCAGGGAAGTCCTGAAAGTTATTTGACTAAAATTATAAACTGAGCATTTATTTGTGTCTTTGTACATATAGCAATGAGTTAGATTGTATGGAGATGGATGTTCTCAGCATAAAATGTCATAAAGCAGGTAGTGAGCTGGACACCGTATATAAGGTTCATAGGACAGAGCCGTGTTCAGTGTTTTCTCTTCATCATGCCTCTCTTCCATCTAAGCTTTCTGTCCGGTGACGGCAGTGATTCCCAGTTGTGCCTCTAACCAAGCACACCTCGGGGGTGGGGAGCCTGCCTTCAGAGCTGAGGGTGGAAAGGAGAGAAGAACCCCAGCAGTCCCACAGCCTGAGCCAGGGTGGAGGGGGTCGGCCGGCGGCGTGAGGGGCAGCCCCAGCCTCGCTGCTAGGGGCCAACAGGGAGGTTGGGGGGGTTAGGGTTCACGGGCTGGGGCGTCCGTGGAGGGAGGCTGGGGCTCTGGAAGGCTCTGCCCTGCGAAGGGAAGGGGTCTGAAGAGGGCTGACTTGTTTCTTAGGTTAGAAATGGGGCCTCGCTTGTTCTCCCCACAGACTACATTTACATCCCCACATGTGCTCTTTTGTATAAATAAGATCCATCTGAAAGAGAAGCAGAAAAGGGCGCAGGAGAAACCGCGGAGCTGGGTTCCGGGCAGAGGCGCCCTGGACTTTGCCATCACTCTGGACACACTTGAGCTGTAGAGTAATTTTGAAAACAGTTTTGCCAAGAAAATACCTTTGGAAAAAATCGTGTATTGTTAAACTCGTTTTCTGGCCCTTCAGAACTCTTTGTTTTCTGCGCTTTCCTTCCCCTCCCCGCTCTTGGTCTCTCTCCTGATTTCTTTCTGGGGCGTAATTGACATGCAGCATATTAGCTTCAGGAAGACAGCACAGTGACTGGACGTTGGTGTGTGTTCTGAAATGATCACCGCAGCAAGTCCAGTTAACGTGTTAGCATATGTAGTTCCTGGTGATTCTCCTTGGGATGAGAACTTCTGAGATGTCCTCTCCTAGCAGCTTTCAGTGTGCAGCGGTGGTGACTGCAGCCTCCATGCTGTCTGTGACCCCCCTGTGCATTCTTGCTGAGAACTTGTGCTTTATGACGCCCTCACCCAGTCTGTTCTATCTGTGAGCTTGGTGTTGGGGCGTTCGATTGCACGTGTCAGTGAGGTCATGCGCTGTCTGTCTTTCTCTGACTTGGCTCAGCATCGTGTGCTCAGGTCCATTCACAGGACTGCAGTCTTTTCATGGCAGAGTAATATTCCTCTGTGTGCGCTGACGCATCTTCGTGCATCTCTCAAGGGGGCACTTAGGTGGTTTCTGTATCATGGCTGTTGTGAATAATGCTGCAGTGGACCTGGGGTACATTTAGACAATCCCAGAAGTGGAATTCCCAGATCATAGGATAGTTCTATTTTTAGTTTTTTGAGGAAGTTCCATCCTCAACAACTGTCTTCCTTCCCACCGACAGTACACAAGGTGGGACCCTTTATTCCTTTTTTTTTTTTAATTGAAGTGTGGTTATTCACAATACTATGTTTCAGGTATAGTAGTTCAATATTTTTATAAATTATATTGCATTGAAAGTTACTACATGTAATAGCTTGTTTCCTGTGCCGCCCAGTATATCCTTGGTGCTTATCTCTTTTATACATGGGGGTCTGTATCTTAGTCCCACACCCCTAACTTCCCCCATATGCCCCTCCCAACCGGTAACCCCTCACTAGTTCTCTGTACCCGTGAGTCTGTTTCTGTTTTGTTACATGCATTCTTTTTTTTTAGATTTCACATGAAAGTGATAATGTAGAATATTTGCCTTTTTCTGTCCGACTTATTTCACTAAGCGTAATACCCTGTGGTCTATCCATGTTGTTGCAAATGGCAGAATTTCATTCTTTCTTATGGCTCAGTAATAATTCCGTTGTGTTTTGTACATCTTTATCCATTCCTCTGTTGATGGACCCTGAGGTTGCTTCCATATCTTGACTCTTGTGAATAATGCTGCAGGGAGCACTGGGGTGCATGTATCTTTTTGAATTGTGGCGTACTCTGGGTCTGTGCCTGGGAGTGGGGTTGTTGGGTCTTGTAGTAGTTCTTGGTTTCTCAGGGACTCTCCACCCTGCTCTCTGCAGTGGCTGCCCCAGTTTACACCCACCCACTGTGCGTGAGCATCGCCTTCTTCCACACCCTCACCAGCACTTGTTACTTGTAGACTTTCAGAATGTGGCCATTCTGATGGGTGTGAGGTACTGTTTCATTGTGGGTTTGATTTGCATTTCGCTGATGATTAGTAATGTTGAGCATCTTTTAATGTTCCCGTTGGCCATCTGTATGTCTTTTGAAAAATTTCTGCTCAGGTCTTTGCTCATTTCTTAATAGCATTTTTTGATACTGAGTTGTATTAGCTGTTTGTTTATTAGTGCCGTGTATTTCTTAAATGCTTGATCTCTGGACCGTGCTTGGGCCATGCTTTAGTCTAGTTCAGTGAGCCCTGCAGGATGGTATTCAATTTTATTCTCAACTCTTTGCGTCAGGTCTTCTGATATCCCCTTGACAGGACCACGGATGGGTGTAGCGTCCAGTTGTTAGATACTGTAAATAGATTTACGTTTCACAGATATCGGTAGTCTTATTGCCCAATTCCCATTATATATGCAAAAACAAAATCACAAATAATGAAGTAAAGTTTATACCAGTCAGGGATAATTTGTTTTTGGCAAGCTGAAATCATCTGTTGAATCTGAAAACGTGCTGAAATCTTTAGGTTTAGAAAATGAACAGAACGTAAGGAAGGGCCGTGTGACTGAACGTTGGGGTGGGGCAGTTTGGGTTCTGGTTGTGTGTTACCTGGGGCTGTGGATCACCCCTCACTGCTCCACTCCATTCACTGGCGTGGAACCTGCCCCTGCATGAATATGGCCCTGCCTTTGTGCGCCCCCCTACCCCCCCCCCCCGCCCCTGAGAGCTGCAGGGGTGTGTGATGCCCCCCGCCCCCTGACAGCTGCAGGGGTGTGTGCCCAGCCCCCCCCACCCCCCGCCGAGAGCTTCAGGGGTGTGTGGCACGGGCCCCGGTTGGAGCACTGGCTGCCCCATAGGGCTGTGCCACTGGAACAGCAGAAGCAGGAAGTCCTGTGAGGTGGTTGCTGTGGGGCAAGCTTTGCTTCAAATGTAGAGACACCATCTGAAATGTGAAGCGCTGTACTGGGGGTGCTGTCAGGCCCATTTTACAGATGATAGGGTGAAGGCACAGGCTCCAGGTGGCAAGTGAGTGGAGGGCTGAAGAGGAGGCCAGGCCCTCCAGCTCAGGACCCGTGTTCTCCACCATTCTGCTTTGTTACTGCCTAAGGCTCTCTATGTTGCAGGTAACGAGAATTCAGTTTTAATGCATTCAAATAAAAAGGGGTTGTTATAAGGACACGCAGGTGTGTGACTTTACCAGTCTGACCTGAGACGTTCTGGGTGACAGCGGAGGCAGGGTCCTTGCCCTCCGTCTCATCTGCGCTGCTCTCTGCACGTGGGCCTCCTCTTTCTCACACTGCAGGTCGCTGCTGCCTGCCCCCCTGCCTGCAGCAACAGCACCACAGGGACTCAGGGAGAAGCTGCTGTTTTTTGTTTTTTTTTTTTTTTGGCCAGTTCCAAAACTTCTGGGTGAGGGCCCGGGTTAGTGCTGTTTGATTGACTCCTGGACCAACCAGCTAATTTGGTCACTGGTCCAAATAACACTAGTGTTGATGATTAATTTAAGAAAATGGAAGGAACCTGTCCATTTGGTTCCTAATAACTGGCCGTTGAGGTTCCTGGGCACTTTGCGCCCTCTGAGGATGGGACTGTGCCAGCCACACAGCCGCACAGTGCCTGGAAAATGGTTGGTGCTCAGATGTTTACCAAGTGGGGAAAGGAATAAGTGAATGATCTTCCTGAAAAAGGAGCACGTCTAAAAATAGACTTCAGTTTTCTGATGGCTGTCCAGGGAGTGCCGAGGATGCAAATAGCCTGTTGGAGCGTTCTCAGCCGGGGAGAAGTGCCGTTTCTCCTGGGCTGGGAGTGGTTGTTCTAACTGCAGCGCTGCCCGTCTTTCCCTTCCTCTCTCTTCCCTCAGTTTGCGTCTCAGGACTGCCTAGTGTAAAGTGGAGACGTTTATTTTTTATTTTGTACTACTTGAAGAGAAGTTTTGTGCTGTTGTTCCTAAGCTAAAAAAAAGTCGTGGGTGTGTTTCCCTTGAAAATGAATCATTTGATTGTCATATATTAAAAAGTAAGAATTTAATAGACTATCCCAGTGGGAGAATTTGTTTCCTAGATACCTTTGGAAGCAACTACATTAATTAATTTACATGCGATACATAAATTACTTATTTGACTTCTTATTTTCGAGAACCTTTGTTTTCCCCATTTTTAGGTGATTAACAGTGATTCAGGCAGCGCTTGCTCTGACAGCCATCCTGAAGCAGTGGTTCGAGTACGAAGTGTCAGCCGTAGAGAAGGGCGCTGCAGAGCAGTGGCCGTGTCAGCGGGGCTGGCGGGAGGGTGAGCTTCTGCGTGCGGCCGCAGACTTTGCTGCCCATAGGAAGAAATTGAGGGCATGAGTGAAGAAAGAGGCCGCCTTAAGATGCCGAAAGTTCTACATCAGACGCTGTCAACTTTTGATGTTGGCGACCTAACAGCTTAACTCTTGTGTACAGATGGTTTTTGCGATGTCTTGGGACAAGAGCCGCACTGCCTCATTATTACAAAGCCAACCTGTTGTCTGTGCTCTGAGGAGAGCTGGCTTTCTAGTCTCACAAAATGTGACTCACATCTTACCTCTGCCCCTTAGCGCTCTAACCTGGGGCAGACCACTCAAGCCCTTACAGCTTGCTCATCAGTGAACTGGAGATAATAACCCCAACCAAGTTATGCGGAGGGCAGGCATTCGTCACCGTTTCGGGTGGTTTTTCTAAAACATATCAAGTCACTTCACTCTGTCTCTTGGAGCCCTTCGGGAACCTCAGGCCCGTCTCAAGCCGCCCCTTTGAAGTCACTGCTAACCTCCTTCCCCTAGTCTGCTGGTCCCTTTGAGATGAGAAATTGGATAATGGTTTTTTCTTACATTTTTCTTTTATGAATGTTTTAACCTACACTATTTTCATGATGGAGAATTCACCTCGGGAATGGTCCTTCAGTCTGGATGTGCCCTGGGTGCTCACTGCACGCAGTGCCCAGAGCCCCACAGTTTTGAGTGCGTGCACGCGTGTCCTCAGTCACTTGAAGTGTGTGCGACTCTGTGGACCCTCTCTGGAGCCCTCCAGGCTCCTCTGTCCATGGGATTCTCCAGGCCAGAACACTGGAATGGGGTGCCATGCCCTCCTCCAGGGGATCTCCTGGGCCCGGGGATAGAACCCGCGTCTAGGTGCATCTCCTGCATTGCAGGCGGAATCTTTACCGCTGAGTCACCGGGGAAGCCCTTTTGAGTCAGTATGTCTTTACCTAATAGGTAAGTGGAAAAGACAGATCAAGGCTGGAACCTGTTTCTTTTCTAACGTTGTAGTGTATGAGGAGGACGTGTTTCAGAAACGTAGTTTTAGGAGGGTAATTATGTTAGATGTCGTTAGTTGGCTTTGGGTTTACTAAAGCCATTGACGTTTGCCATATCTCAGAACTTTAAAAAGGAGCTATGCGGTTCCCTTTCCCTTCTTTTAAGTTGAGGAATTTCTTTTAAAAATTAAAGTAAATTTATATTGAATTTTGTTTTAGGACTTGTGGTATTTCCTGGAATACATACAAATCAGTATGAGGAATCAGTGTTTGAATCAATAATACTTAAAATTTAGAAGACGCTAAGTTAATTACTTGCTCAAAGCAACTGAGCATTAAGTGTGTGTTTTGTTTTAGTATTTATCTATTTGGCTCTGCTGGGGCTTAATTGAGGCATGCAGGACCTAGTTCCCTGAGCAGGGGTCGAACTTGGGTGCTCTGCACTGGGCGTGCAGAGCCTCAGCTTCCGGGCCACCCGGGAAGTCCCGAGTGGAGTGTGTTTAGTGCCCTGGTTCTCGAACCGTTTTCTGTCTCAGTTATATTTAACATCTTAAAAAATATTCAGAAGCCACAGCCCACCCGAGTGACTTGTCATCGCTGGGGAGTGTTCAGACACTTGTGTTAAGACTGTGCACAGGCCACTCGCCAGCAGGCAGATAGTGTGCGTGTTGCGTGTAGTATACTTCAGTTCTGATTTCTGTTTTCATGGCATAATACATTACTGAACAAAATAAAAAGATAGTTGGTCAGTTTGGGAAACGTTTTTGTCTTCACTTTTTGAACTTTTAGAAGGAAAACCTCAGGGTAACTGTGTAGCTTTAATCAGTTCATAAATAATTGAACCCTGGTGAATCGAGACTGTTAAATTTCAGTGTGTGGTTCTGTGCATCATCAACAGAAACAACCCAGAAAGTAAACGGTTTATTTCAGCTTGTAGTGGCTTTGTACTCAAAGGCATTCGGCAGAAGGTGAGCAGAGGGGTTCAGCACCTGTTCTCCCTGAGTTCTGAGCTGTGTCTGATGACTTCAGCCGCTGCTTTCGTGGTCTAGTCGTAGCACAGACAAGATACATGTATCTCAGGAAAAAGTTTCTGAGAGTTTACTACTGATGTTATAAGACTATGCTTTATGTTCATAGGCCTTTTGGAAAAAAAGCTGCTTAGATATAGTTGAAATATATTGAGACAGCGAGAACTGAAGCATTTTATTAAAGTCTTGTGAACAAGTTTTTAGAGCAGTTTTTATAACTTAAAATAAATAGATATATTTAAAGTGAACATTCAGCTAATAAAAGTAGCCATCCATTCAAAAAAATTTTGGAAACAGCTGATTTAGAGTTCTCCATAAAAATATTTTTTCATTTCACTTATTGCTCATAAATTTTCACCGATAATGCATTCACTCATTGAACATCAGATACCATCCCTGTAACATGTGTAAATGACACAGGCGAGGCCGAGGCCCCGTGGAAGGTCTTAGTCTGGAGGAGCAAGGAATTTTAAACGAGAAATAAAAGGGCTATAAATTTTACGCGGAAAACTAAGCTGTTTCGATTTTCCTGGTCAGAGGCAACTCTGGTTCTTTCTGCCAAAGCATGATACAGGTTTTTCTTGGAGATTTTAGAGTTCAGTTTTTTCAGTCCAGTTCCTCACTTTATGGATGAGAACATTTGGGTCTGGGGAGGTGGTGTGACCTGCTTGCAGTGGCAGCGCCGAGGACCCGTGTGTTTGGGAGCGAACACCAGGCTTCTGCCTGCTGCCCACGCCCCAGTCAGTGACAGACAGGACCGTGAGTGCCGCTGCTGGCGGGCTTCACGCTCTCTGTGTGCCAGTCTCGGTTCACTCAGAACAAAGGCAAAGCTCTTACGTTAAATAGTTCATAGTCGAGAGTGAAAGACTGGCAACTGAAAACAGGTTTATAAAGCAGTTATTTGTTTAGCATATGGATTAAGATGATTGGTTCTGAATTAGATCGAATTAAAGTTGTAGCTCCCCACTTAGTAGATCTGTAAATTTGGGAGAAACATAAATCTCTGCACCTCAGTTTCCTTATTTGTCAAATGGAGATAAAAGTGCTTATGACCTCATAGGTTTTTAGGATTTAAGTATGTATTGTACATAAAACACTTGTAACAGTGCTCTATTCATAGTGAGCCCTTAACATGCAATAGCTTCTAATACTAAAAACGCAGTATTTAAAAAAAAAATTTTATTGGAGTATAGTTGATTTACAGTGTTGTATTAATTTCAGGTATAGCAAAGTGAGTTAATCATGCACATATCTCCACTTTTTTAAAAAAATATTTATTTCTTTATTTGCCTCTGTCACGTGGGATCTTTTGTCTTTGATATTTCTTTATTTGGCTGTGTCACACGGGACCTTTTGGTGTGGTATAGGAGCTCTGGTGGTAGTGCACGGGGTTTTGGGGTGGGCAGACTTGGGCTTCCTTACCCCATGGCTTGTGGGAGTTTTGTTCCTTGGCCAGGAATCTGAACCCGTGTCCCCTGCATTGCAAGGCAGAGCCTTAACCACTGGAGCACCAGGGGAGTCCCCACTGTTTTTTGTTTGTTTTTTAATTAAAAACATTTTTTCTATCAAAGTGTACTTGATTTTACAGTGTTGTGTTTCAGATGTCCAAGAAAGTGAATCAGTTTTCCATATACGTATATCCACTCTTCTAGACTCTTCCCAGATACGTCATTATAGAGTTTTGAGTAGAGTTCCCTGTACTATAAATAGACCTTAAATAGATAACTAATGAAAGCATTCTCTTTAAAAGCTATACTATTCTGGTTTTCCTCCAGTTTACTCCAGTTTACAGAAGAAGAAGTTGAAGCATAAAGTTAGATAACTTGCCCATGATCACACAGCTGGAAGTTTGGGGAGCCAGGACTTACAAACTGGGAATCTAACCAAGTGCTCTCTGTGTAGACCCAGGCCAAAGTGTGTTCCAGACTTACTACCAATACTAGGAAAGTATTTGGTTGGTTGGTTTTGGTTTTGGCTTTTGTTTTTTTTTTAATAGGGTCGCCTACATCTGATTTGAGTGAGAATGGTTTATTTAATAAATAGCATTTATTTTTTGAGGAACTTTTGAGGATTAAATGTTGATAGTATATAGTATGTAGTTTCAATAGAAGACAGACTCTTGATAATGTAGAAAATTGAAAATTACAAATCTTTGTCCATCTCTTGTAAATTTCCTTTCCTTTCCACCTACCCATTTATTGGTTTTGCTTTATATTACACATTGGTATTTTTAAGTCTCTGTGGGTGAAGTGTTTCATACTGCTAGTATATAAGTGACAGCTGGTGCATGACTTTTAATATTCAATAAGGCTTTCTTTTAAGCAGCCTATGGCTCCCCTGGCGGCTCAGTCAGGAGAGTCCGCCTGCAGTGCGGAAGACCTGGGTTTGGTCCCTGGGTTGGGAAGATCCCCCGGAAAAGGAAATGGCTGCCCACTCCAGTATTACTCTGGACAGAGGAGCCCGGTGGGCTGCAGTACCTGGATCACAGGAGTTGGACACAACTAAGTGACTGACTCTCACTTTTCAGGGCTTCCCTTTAAGCAGGACGGAGTTGGGATTTCTTTTCTAATCTGACAATCTTTGTATTTAAATTGGAATGTTTAGCTCATTTACATTTAGTGTTATTGTAGATGTGATTGGGTTTAAAATCTATTGTCTTAGTATTTGTTTTCATTTTACCCCATGTGTTCTTTATTGCCTGTTTCCTTTTTTATGCCATCTTTTAGGTTCAGTTAATCTTTCAGTGATAACATATGCTTTGTTGGGTTACTGGCTGTAACTCTGTTTTTTTAGTGGTTGTTTTAGAGTTTATAGGATTCCCTTGTGGCTCAGATGGTAAAGAGTCTGCCCACAATTCAGCAGACTTGAGTTCCCTGGGTGGGGAAGATCCCTTGGAGAAGAAAATGGCAACCCACTCTAGTACTCTTGCCTGGAAAATCCCATTGATGGAGGAGCCTGGTGGGCTGCGGTCCGCAGGGTCGCAGAGAGTTGGACAGGACTGAGCGACTTCACTTTCACTTAGAGTTTATGAGCCACGTCTTTAGCGTACTTCAGTCTGCCTTCAAGTGAAATTATGCCCTTTATGGTACAGAGTCCTTCAGTGTTTATTCCTTCTACTGATATGCTAGTGTTATCATAAATTTTATTTCTGCAGGTTATAAACCCCATAATACTTTGTTACTATTTCCACTTTAAATAATTACCCTTTTAAGAGATTTAAGAAATTAAAAATTTATATTTTCCAAATATATTACTGTTTCTGGTGTTGTTTATTCCTTTTTATAATTCCAGGTACACACCTATTATCATTTCCTTCCAGCTGAGAGATTGCCTTTTAACATTTCTTACAATCAGATTTGCTGGTGATGAATTCTTTCAGCTTTTGTATATCTGAAAAAATCTTTGTTTTGCCTTTGTTCTTGAAACATTTTTGCTGGGTATGGAACTCTGGGACAGTTTTCTCTTCACGTATTACACTGTGGCTCCTCTGCTTCCGTCTGGCTTTGTCTCCGGTGAGCAGTCCGCCAGTGGCCTCGTGAGCCAGCCCCGTGCCTCCCCAGCACACGCTCGGTGCTGAGCGCAGTCACCCCGAGCTTGGAGGATGGCTGCGACAGCGCACTGTCTCTCAGCTTTGCTGTCTGTGTCGTTGCTGGGTTTGTTTCTGGTGATTGGTTTCTCTCCTTGCATTTTCAGACTTTTCTGTATCTGGTAGTTTTCTGTTGAATGCCAGACATTGTGAATTTACCGTTTTGGGTGCTGGATATTTTTGTACTATTAAGCACAGTCTGGTTTTTCTTTCTTAAGTATTTATTTTTGGCTGTCTCGAGTCTTCGTTGCTGTGCGCAGACTTCCTCTAGTCATGCTCCGGTTTCTCATTGCGGGGGCTTCTCCTGTTGCAGTGCACGGGCTTGGGCATGTGGGCTCAGCAGCTGTGGCTCACAGCCTCAGTTCCCCATGGCATGTGGAATCTTGTGGACCAGGGATTGAATCTACGTCCCCTGCCTTGGCACGCAGATCCTTAACCACTGGGACACTCAGAAAGCCCTTAAATATATTTTGAGCTTTATGTTGAGGTACAATTAAGTTACTTGGAAATAAACTGATCCTTTCAAACTTTGTTTAAAGTGACAGGGCTTCCCTGGTGGCTCAGACAGTAAAGCATCTGCCTGCAATGCGGGAGACCCAGGTTCAATTCCTGGGTTGAGAAGATCCCCTGGAGAAGGAAATGGCAGTCCACTCCAGCACTCTTGCCTGGAAAATCCCATAGACAGAGGAACCTGATAGGCTACAGTCCATGGGATCGCAAAGAGTCAGAGACGACTGAGCGACTTCACTTTCAGTTCAGTTCAGTTCAGTTCAGTCGCTCAGTCATATCCGACTCTTTGTGACCCCATGAATCACAGCGCGCCAGGCCTCCCTGTCCATCACCAGCTCCCGGAGTTCACTCACACTCAATGTCCATCAAGTCAGTGATGCCATCCAGCCATCTCATCCTCTGTCGTCCCCTTGTCCTCCTGCCCCCAATCCCTCCCAGCATCAGAGTCTTTTCCAATGAGTCAACTCTTCACATCAGGTGGCCAAAGTACTGGAGTTTCAGCTTTAGCATCATTCCTTCCAAAGAAATCCCAGGGCTGATCTCCTTCAGAATGGACTGGTTCGATCTTCTTGCGGCCCAAGGGACTCTCAAGAGTCTTCTCCAACACCACAGTTCAAAAGCATCAATTCTTCGGCGCTCAGCCTTCTTCACAGTCCAACTCTCACATCCATACATGACCACAGGAAAAACCATAGCCTTGACTAGATGGACCTTTGTTGGCAAAGCAATGTCTCTGCTTTTCAATATGCTGTCTAGGTTGGTCATAACTTTCCTCCCAAGGAGTAAGCGTCTTTTAATTTCATGGGTGCAGTCACCATCTGCAGTGATTTTGGAGCCCAGAAAAATAAAGTCTGACACTGTTTCCACTGTTTACTCTTCTATTTCCCATGAAGTGATGGGACCAGATGCTATGATCTTCGTTTTCTGAATGTTGAGCTTTAAGCCAACTTTTTCACTCTCCACTTTCACTTTCATCAAGAGGCTTTTGAGTTCCTCTTCACTTTCTGCCATAAGGGTGGTGTCATCTGCATATCTGAGGTTATTGATATTTCTCCCGTCAATCTTGATTCCAGCTTGTGCTTCTTCCAGCCCAGCGTTTCTCATGATGTACTTTGCATATAAGTTAAATAAGCAGGGTGACAATATACAGCCTTGACGTACTCCTTTTCCTATTTGGAACCAGTCTGTTGTTCCATGTCCAGTTCTAACTGTTGCTTCCTGACCTGCATACACATTTCTCACGAAGCAGTCAGGTGGTCTGGTATTCCCATCTCTTTCAGAATTTTCCACAGTTTATTGTGATCCACACAGTCAAGGGCTTTGGCATAGTCAATGAAGCAGAAATAGATGTTTTTCTGAAACGCTCTTGCTTTTTCTATGATCCAGCGGATCTTGGCAATTTGGTCTCTGGTTCCTCTGCCTTTTCTAAAACCAGCTTGAACATCAGGAAGTTCACGGTTCACGTATTGCTGAAGCCTGGCTTGGAGAATTTTGAGCATTACTTTGCTAGTGTGTGAGGTGAGTGCAATTGTGCAGTAGTTTGAGCATTCTTTGGCATTGCCTTTCTTTGGTTTTTTTTTTTTTTTTGGCATTGCCTTTCTTTGGGATTGGAATGAAAACTGACCTTTTCCAGTCCTGTGGCCACTGCTGAGTTTTCCAAATTTGCTGGCATATTGAGTGCAGCACTTTCATAGCATCATCTTTCAGTATTTGAAATAACTCAACTGGAATTCCATCACCTCTACTAGCTTTGTTCGTAGTGATGCTTTCTAAGGCCCACTTGACTTCACATTCCAGGATGTCTGGCTCTAGGTGAATGATCACACCATCATGATTATCTGGGTCGTGAAGATCTTTTTTGTACAGTTCTTCTGTGTATTCTTGCCACCTCTTCTTAAGATCTTCTGCTTCTGTTAGGTCCATACCATTTTTGTCCTTTATCGAGCCCATCTTTGCATGAAATGTTCCCTTGGTATCTCTAATTTTCTTGAAGAGATCTCTAGTCTTTCCCATTCTGTTGTTTTCCTCTATTTCTTTGCATTGATTGCTGAGGAAGGCTTTCTTATCTCTTCTTGCTATTCTTTGGAACTCTGCATTCAGATGCTCATATCTTTCCTTTTCTCCTTTGCTTTTCGCTTCTTTTCTTTTCACAGCTATTTGTAAGGCCTCCCCAGACAGCCATTTTGCTTTTTCACATTTCTTTTCCATGGGGATGGTCTTGATCCCTGTCTCCTGTACAGTGTCATGAACCTCAGTCCATAGTTCGTCAGGCACTCTATCTATCAGATCTAGTCCCTGAAATCTATTTCTCACTTCCACTGTATAATCATAAGGGATTTGATTTAGGTCATACCTGAATGCTTTAGTGGTTTTCCCTACTTTCTTCAATTTCAGTCTGAATTTGGCAATAAGGAGTTCATGGTCTGAGCCACAGTCAGTTCCTGGTCTTGTTTTTGTTGACTGTATAGAGCTTCTCCATCTTTGGCTGCAAAGAATATAATCAATCTGATTTTGGTGTTGACCATCTGGTGATGTCCATGTGTAGAGTCTTCTCTTGTGTTGTTGGAAGAGGGTGTTTGCTATGACCTGTGCATTTTCTTGACAAAACTCTATTAGTCTTTGCCCTGCTTCATTCTGTATTCCAAGGCCAAATTTGCCTGTTACTCCAGGTGTTTCTTGACTTGCTACTTTTGCATTCCAGTCCCCTATAATGAAAAGGACATCTTTTTTGGGTGTTAGTTCTAAAAGGTCTTGTAGGTCTTCATAGAACTGTTCAACTTCAGCTTCTTCAGCGTTGCTGGTTGGGGCATAGACTTGGATTACTGTGATATTGAATGGTTTGCCTTGGAAACGAACAGAGATCATTCTGTCATTTTTGAGATTGCATCCAAGTACTGCATTTCGGACTCTTTTGTTGACCATGATGGCTACTCCATTTCTTCTGAGGGATTCCTGCCCACAGTAGTAGATATAATGGTCATCTGAGTTAAATTCACCCATTCCAGTCCATTTTAGTTCGCTGATTCCTAGAATGTCGATGTTCACTCCTACCATCTCTTGTTTGACCACTTCCAATCTGCCTTGATTCATGGACCTGACATTCCAGGTTCCTATGCAATATTGCTCTTTACAGCATCGGACCTTGCTTCTGTCACCAGTCACATCCACAGCTGGGTATTGTTTTTGCTTTGGCTCCATCCCTTCTTTCTTTCTGGAGTTATTTCTCCACTGATCTCTAGTAGCAATTTGGGCACCTACTGACCCGGGGAGTTCCTCTTTCAGTATCCTATCATTTTGCCTTTTCATACTGTTCATGGGGTTCTCAAGGCAAGAATACTGAAGTGGTTTGCCATTCCCTTCTCCAGTGGACCACATTCTTCAGACTTCACTTTACTTTACTTTAAAGTGATAAGAACAGCTGAAGGTTTAACTTTCTGTCGCCTCTGCAGAGGCAGTACCATTCTGAGTGCCCTGGGGATTAGGAGATTTTCCTTCTCTGACAAGTGGAAACACAGACTCCTCTTAGCCTTGAGGGAGCCCTGGGGCTGTACCCTCGTTCCCTGTGTGTGCGCTGTCCCTGGTGTTGTAAGGTGGCGCCTCTGGTGCGTGTGCCAGACCTCCAGGTTCTCTCCTCGGGCAGCTCTCTGCCTTCCAGCACTCGTGTGCCCTGGCTACCTGAGTTCTGTCTCTGCACCATAGGGAACGTGTGTGTGTGTGTGTGTGTGTGTGTGTGTGTATGCATGCGTGCATTCGTTCGTTCTGGGTCTGCACCATAGGGAACACTGAGTGTGTGTGTGTGTGTGTGTGCGTGCGTGCGTGCGTGCATTCATTCATCAGGGTCTGCACCATAGGGAACACTGAGTCTGTGTGTGTGTGCGCGCGCGCGCGTGTGCATTCGTTCATTCAGGGTCTGCACCATAGGGAACACTGAGTCTGTGTGTGTGTGTGTGTGTGCGCGTGCGCGCATTCGTTCATTCAGGGTCTGCACCATAGGGAACACTGAGTGTGTGTGTGTGTGTGTGTTTCTTTCTCTGGAAATACTGCCCTGAGCTGCCTGATGGCCAGTGTTTAAAACTCCTTGTTCATGTATTTTTTCTCTGTTGTTGACAGTGTTTGGGAACATTTTGTCCCTGTCTCATCCATGTTGACCAGAAGCTGAAGTGACATAAAAAGGCCGGGATATTTTTTTCATGAATAAAAGTCATTAGAAAGCAGTACTTTTTATGTTGTTCCAGTTTTTATACATTTATTATAGTAATACTTTCAGAAATGTAGGTGAACCGTTTTGAAAAGATACAAAGTTACTGGATTCTTGTTGCAATGATGGAGGGATGGGAATTAAGTTCATCTTAAGTGGCTTGTGTTTCAGATTTTGTCTGCTATAAATGAATAAAAGATTTTATTTAAAATTTATCTTGACATTTGGAGACTAGTACTGGTTCTGGCCAGATCAACTGCACGTTGCACTTAGAGAATTTTTAGTTATTTTGGACTGTTGGTTTCTTTTTTACTCCTCCTTTTACTGACTTAAGATTAAGTGTGCTTTGAGAGTATACTAGGTCTAATATGACTGTAGGTCAGATCACATCAGGAAATGTGTGTTGATTATAATAAGACATTGTAAATGGCTACAGTGTTGGAGATTACAGTTCTGTTTTCCACGGATTTCTGTTGGATTTGCAGATGAAGTGTTCTGAATCCGATAGAAGATGTGAATGTCAGATACTCAACTCTCACACTTCTTTCATTTCTAAAACTTGCCTCTTCTGAGCCAGGGCCGTCAGCTTGGGGTTCTGGAGCTCCTGCTGTGGTCGCCAGTAGCCCAGAAGCCACACGACTTCTGCTTTGAACACAGTGTTGCGCATACTCTTCTGACTCAAATTTGAAATCCTATGGGCTGGTGAGTGAAAGAACCGCATGGAGCCAAGAGTCCCAGTTTTATACCACCGTGCCAGATGTGCTTGTTTTGTGGCAGTGTTTGTGGGTGGTGGTTTGGGGTTCTGGTAGGAGCGGGCTGAGGGCATTTTGAGGGAGAGCTGCTGTCGGGGGCAAAAAAGAAGACTTCATGTTGTGATTACTCTGGATTGTTACCCTGGACCAGAAAGTTAGTTTACTGGGGAACATGTAACTAGATAAAAGTAAGGATGGTGTGACTTGCAGTTTGGTTGTAACAGGTGGTAAATCTCAGATGTAATAGGCTCTGTTTCTGGGATCAGCTAAGAAGATGGATTCGTGCTCCTTTGGGGAGCTCATTCTGGATTTCCTTTTGTGGTCACCTTTCATGGCTCATTGGGGTTTTTTTCTGGTTTGGGGTGAATAGCAGTTTTTATGACATGAAGTTGAAAAAATTGTAAGGATATTTTTACTTGTTTTTTGAACTTTTCATTTTATGTTGGAGTATAGCCGGTTAACAGTGTTAGGATGGTTTCAGGTGAACAGTGAAGGGACTCAGCTATTCCTACGCGTGTATCCATTGTCTCCCAGACCCCGCTCCCGTCCAGGTTGCCACGTAACAGTGGGCAGAGCCCCGTGTGCTGTGGAGCAGGTCCTTGCTGGCGGCCCACTGTGGATACAGCGGTGTGTGCGTGTCCTTCCCACACTCCCCAGCGTCCCTTCTCCGTGCTCCCCTGATCCGGCGACCGTCAGTTTCTCTAAGTCTATCGATCTGTTTCTGTTTTGTAAATAAGTTCATTTGTTTCATGTCTCTTTAGATTCTGTGTATAAGGGATGTCATAAAATACATCTGCCTCTTTGTCTGACTGGCTTCACTCAGTATGATGACCGTAGGTCCATCTCTGTTGCTGCAAATGGTGTCATTCGTTTTGATGGCTGGATAGTATATTCCATTGTATATATTTTAGATTTTCAAAATTTTGGTTCTTAAAGTCATGTGTAAGATTTATACTTTTTGAAGGAGGGAAGATCCCTTATTGCAGAGGGCTGAACGGGACAGACGCCTGCCTACAGCTTACGCTTCTGGGGTAGGTGCTCAAAGCTTTCTTTTTCCATTCTTGGTAGTTGGACCTCTGAGGAGAGCAGGGGCTTGCTTTACTGAGCAACCCTTCTGATCCTGTGGTTACAGTGAGACAACCATAAAGTGTAGCGTGCATTATTACAATATAGTATATATCCAGTCATATAAATATATAAGTATAATACTTATTGCTCTGGTATACCATAGTATATATACTGTATATGAATATCTATATTATAAAATGTTTTATTAAAATATAAAGTGTGGTATAAAGCTTTTTTTCTGGCAGAAGCATAATTTGAGGACAACTTTCTTCAGATTTCTAAGATTGACTTTCTTTCTGTCACCCCAGGGCAGGTTTTGTTGCGGGTGGGGAGAGGGACCAGAGGGCTTTTCGTGACACCTTGACTTAGTCTGTGGAGTTGTGAGGCCAGTCTTGTCAGCTGTAATCCCTAAGGTGCTGTCTAGCACGTGTGCACGTGCTAAGTCCCTTCAGTCGTGTGTGACTCTTGTGACCCCATGGACTGTAGCCCAGCAGGCTCCTCTGTCCATGGGATTCTCCAGGCAAGAATCCTGGAGTGGGTTGCCATGCCCTGCTCCTCTGGGGATCTTCCCGACCAGGGATGGAACCTGGGTCTCTTGCATTGCAGGCGCGTTCTTCACCACTGAGCCGCCAGGAAGGCCTGTCTGTCACACAGTGGGTGTTAGACGTTTACTGACTGACACTGAGCGGTTCACAGTGCTCGCTGTGACTGAAGGAATGTTAGGGAACTGATTGCACACCTCTGTGGAGCACCATTCATGTCATGACACTGCAGGTCTTCTCAGTTCTTTGTTTGCAGAAACTCCTTCAATCTTTTGGTGCCTTCTGCTGTTAAAGTAGAATATAGTGGCACATGGACTTAGTTTTTATTGAGTAAATGAGAGCTGTAGTTATTTACTCCCTGCCGCTTCTCGCACTTTTCCATGCCCCCCAGAGCATCCGTATCCTTAGCTCTCCGTATATCTTCTATGCTGTGGTCATCTCTCATAACTCTGGCAGTTAGAACAGCGGTCCATCCAGATGATTCTCAGAATCCATGTCTGGCCATCCTGGACTGCCCTCTGGAGTTAGTGCTTCCAACCAAACATCGGAACTTAAAAGCAGCACGTGTCAAACATACTTCCCCGGCTGCCCCCACGCTCCTTTCTCTCTGCGCTGGTGTCATGTATTTACCCAGGTTAGCAGGGACTGCCGTCTTAATCCTGCGTGCTGGTTGTTCCAGTACCAGTGCAAGATGGCTTTTTGGTATTTTTACCCTTCATGGTTTCTTATGCTTAGGCTCCTTTATCAAAGGTCCTTTAGATGTAAACCTGGAGTATGTGAGAACACCGCTCGAGCTGTAGTGTGTGCACGTGTGCTGCACTTGGGGTGGGCTCTCCGGGTTCCTTGCTCCAGTAGCTAGTGTGGTGTGTGTGAGCGTTCCCTCCACTCCCAACAGCCGCCCCCCAAGTCAAGAGTTTGTGTAAACCAGGTTCCTTTCCCCTCTTCCCGTCTCGCTTGTTTTAGCCCCATTCCCCTCCTGTTGGCTCCCAGAGCGCCTGTCCTGGTGTGTCTCACTGCGTCATCAGTGCGTGCTCTGTCACTCAGTTTGATAATTTGTTTTGCTCGCGTAGACGCCCATCCCTCCGTCTTTCCTAAGCACAGTGTTTTCAGCTCTAGTCCTTGATTTGGTCTGCTGCGCGGCGCTCCACCATAGGGCATGCCCCTCTGCACAGGCCCAGCCTCCCTGCGGCTCCATCGCCACTGGCTGAGCCCCACCAGTGTTCCAGTGAGTGTGTCCGCATGCGGATGGCCCTGTGTAAGAGTTGAGCAAGATTGTGGGGGTCATGGGGGTCGCTTAAATTTCAGTTGTGCCAGGAGTACTGCAGAACGGCTGTACCATCTCCACGCCCCCTGGCTCAGGGCGTGGGGGTCTTCACATCCACGTATCCCCGTGGATTTTGCCAGTCTGCAAGCAGAAGGTGGTGTCTGCAGTTTGGCGTGTGTTTCTCAGGTTAGGCCACTTGTTGGCCTCTCAGCACATCTTCGTCAGATTCCTGTGTGTCCTGTGCTGATCAGCATTTGTCCACTTTTCTACTGAAGTGCTATTTGATATCTTAGATATTAGACCTTTGTTCTAGACTTTGCAAATGTCTTCTCTCTGGCCACTATTAACTTTATAATACAGTATATCTCTTATATCTATTCTTCCCCATTATAAGTTTAAGTCTGTCTCAATCTGAATTCTAATTGTGTTTTTTTGTTTGTGAGGCAACCCTGTAAACTTACTCTAAACTTATACATGGGGAATATATCCAGGCAGCTAGGTCAGTCTTAGAAAAAAAAGACGTTGGGTGGAGGGTAGGATCTGTTGTTTTGGCAGAGGTGAAGGCATGCCCCAATATTAAACTGTTTTATTGCCCTGGCCTTGTGGTAAGGTAAGGAAATGAAGTGGATTTAGGGTGCTTAGAGATAGAGACGTGTAGGAACTCCCCGGTGGTCCAGTAGTTAAGACTCTGCGCTTCAATGCAGGGAGCACAGGTTTGATCCCTGGTCAGAAACTTAAGATCCTGCATGCCACACGGTACAGCCAAAAAATCAATAAATAAGTAAAAGATACAGCTGTGTGTGTATAGCATTTTAATATATGTTACAGTGACACAGGAAAACAGTGGGAGAAACAGTGGATTGGTTTAATAGATGATGTGGGGGAGACTAACTCACCCTGGGGAGGCAAATAAAAGTGGGTTCCTACTCAGCACCATGTGTGAGGAGATCTGGATGGATTAAAGGCCTGCGGTGGGAGGTAAGCTGTAGAGCCAGAGAAGAGCGTGTAACCCCCAGGCCAGGAAGCACCTTTCCAGCATATATTCAAAAGCGCAGACCTTAAGGTGAAATGAAATAAGGTTATCACATGAAAGTAAAATGTTCCGGGTCGTGGACTGCTCCTTGCCTCAGGCTCCGACGCCGGGCGGGGTGCACGGAAGACCCTTGGGGGAGGGCCCGGGTCGGCAGAGCGCGGCCATACTGTGTGCAGCAGGTGGCAGCCCCCGCGCTCAGTTCTGCCATCCTGCGCGGCTCTGAGCCTAGAAGCCTGCACGTGGCATGCTCCCCTTCCCCTGAGCACCTGTGGAGGAATAGTCCAGATCAGCCTTCTGAACAGTACAAGGTCTGCAGCAGAATTACTTGTGGTGGCTGTTTAAAAGAAATATTCTTCTTTTCTCCGTGTCTCCCTCCCCTGTTGTCTCAGTATGTGGAGTGGAAAGGATCTGCCTTTTTTCTGAAAGCCTCAGAGCAGTGATGGCAAAACTTAAAGAAAAGGTCCAAATGGTAAGTATTTTAGGACTTGGAGGCTGTGTTAAAACTATTCAGTTCTTACCCATAGTATAAAGCGGAAGCGGAGACGTGGGTTTGATCCCTAGGTCCAGAACACGCCCTGGAGAAGGAAATGGCAGCCCACTCCAGTATTCTTGCCTGGAGAATCCCATGGTGGGCTATAGTCCATGGGGTCGCAAAGAGCTGGACACAATTTAAGCGACTAAACAGCAGCGGTAGCAGCAAAGGAACTGTGATTTGTGTGTGTGCTGTGTGTGGGCTGAAGCCAGTTCTGGTGGTTTTTTCAAAAGCTATGAATCCTATTAAATACGTAGACTTGTGGTACTGCTTTTGTGGAAGACTGAATTAAGTCCCAAGGTTAAATGAGAATTAACTGAGAAGTACATCTTTTAAGTATCTGCTTTTAATGAATATATGGGTTAATTATTCATTTGACCAACCTCTTGATGGTATTTTATGGGAGAGTTATATGCTTAATAAATGCTTCACATTTATGAAAGCAGTGTTCCCTGAACAGGTTAGAGTTTTTGAGTGTAATTTTTACTACTTTAATTATTTTGTGAGATAATAGCTTGAAATTAAAATAAGGAATACTCTTTTTCAACTTACAGATTCACAGAGCAGTTATTGGGGGTATGTAGCTAGTGCATGATTGGAGCATTCATTCAGTTCCGTTTAGTTGCTCAGTCGTGTCCGACTCTTTGTGACCCCATAGACTGCAGCACGCCAGGCTTCCCTGTCCATCACCAACTCCCAGAGTTCACTCAAACCCATGTGCATTGAGTCGGTGATGCCATCCCACCATCTCATCCTTTGTCGTCCCCCTCTCCTCCTGCCTTCAATCTTTCCCAGCATCAGGGTCTTTTCCAGTGAGTCAGTTCCTCGCATGAGGTGGCCAAAGTATTGGAGTTTCAGCTTCAGCATCAGTCCTTCCAGTGAATATTCATGACTGATTTTCTTTAGGAAGGACTGGTTGGATCTCCTTGCATTCCAAGGGACTCTCAAGAGTCTTCTCCAACCCCACAGTTCAAAAGCATCAATTCTTCAGCGCTCAGCTTTCTTTATGGTCCAACTCTCACATCCACACATGACTACTGGAAAAACCATAGCTTTGACTAGATGGACCTTTGTGGACAAAGTAATGTCTCTGCTTTTTAATATGCTATCTAGGTTGGTCATGGCTTTTCTTCCAAGGAGTAAGCGTCTTTTAATTTCATGGCTGCAGTCACCATCTGCAGTGATTTTGGAGCCCAAGAAAATAAAGTCTCTCACTGTTTCCACTGTTTCCCCATCTATTTCCCATGAAGTGATGGGACCAGATGCCGTGGTCTTCGTTTCCTGAATGTTGAGTTTCAAGCCAACTTTTTCACTCACCTCTTTAACTTTCATGAACAGACTCTTTAGTTCTTCACTTTCTGCCATAAGGGTGGTATCATCTGTGTATCTGAGGTTATTGATATTTCTTCCAGAAATCTTGATTCTACTTTGTACTTCATTCAGCCCAGCATTTCTCATGGTGTACTCTGCATATAAGTTAAATAAGCAGGGTGACAATATACAGCCTTGACATACTCCTTTCCCAATTTGGAACCAGTCTGTTGTTCCATGTCCAGTTCTAACTGTTGATTCTTGACCTGCATACAGATTCCTCAGGAGGCAGGTAAGGTGGTCTGGTATTCCCATGTCTTGAAGAATTTTCCACAGTTTGTTGTGATCCACAGTCAGAGGCTTTGGCATAGTCAATAAAGACGCAGAAGTAGATTTTTTCTGGAGCTCTCTTGCTTTTTTGATAATCCAGTAGATGCTGGCAGTTTGATCTCTGGTTCCTCTGCCTTTTCTAAATCTAGCTTGACATCTGGAAGTTCACGGTTCACATACTGTTAAAAGCCGGTCTTAGAAAAATTTGAGCATTGCTTTACTAGTGTGTGAGATTAGTGCAGTTGCACAGTAGTTTGGACGTTCTTTGGCATTGCTTTTCTTTCTTTTCTTTGGCACTGTTGAGTTTTCCAAATTTGCTGGCATATTGAATGCAGCACTGTCACAGCATCATTATGTGGTGGTAAAAATCAAACATGCTTAAAGCAGTCTTTGGGCTTAAAAAGGTTGATCTCTAAAACATCTCCTTTCCTGTGTTTGGGTAGTTAAAGGGTGTGATATGTAGCCCTCTCTATAGCAATCAGTTCTATGTTCTTACTAGTTTGTCTTTTATTTTAAATTTTATTGAATTAGTGCATATCTTAATAATGGATGTGAGATAGTCAAGGCTGTGGTTTTTCCAGTGGTCATGTATGCTTGTGAGAGTTGGACTGTGAAGAAAACTGAGCGCTGAAGCATTGATGCTTTTGAACTGTGGTGTTGGAGAAGACTCTTGAGAGTCCCTTGGACTGCAAGGAGATCCAACCAGTCCATCCTAAAGGAGATCAGTCCTGGGTGTTCATTGGAAGGATTGATGCTAAAGCTGAAACTCCAATACTTTGGCCACCTCATGCGAAGAGTTGTCTCATTGGAAAAGACTCTGATGCTGGGAGGGATTGGGGGCAGGAGGAAAAGGGGACGACAGAGGATGAGATGGCTGGATGGCATCACCAATTCCATGGACTTGAGTTTGAGTAAATTCTGGGAGTTGGTCATGGACAGGGAGGCCTGGCGTGCTGCGATTCATGGGGTTGCAAAGAGTCGGACACGACTGAGCGACTGAACTGAAGGTAGCTTTTATTTATTTGATTTCAATATAATGCCTTCATGAATTATGTGGGATTTTACTGTAATTTTGACCTTTGAAGTGAAAAGATTAACTTGATTATTGGAAAGCCAAAATGTAGCTTTAGATTTTTATGGCAGCCGTTAACTGATACTCAAGTAAGCAAGTGAGCAGCCACTATTTCTGTGGAAATTTGATCACTTTATTGCTTTTAAAATACTTGTGTGGGTTCAGTAGTGGTTAAAGGCCCAGAGCCCCTTGATGTAGTTTTCCTTTTCTTCTCAAGGCTCAGTTCAGGGCTGTGTCTCAGCCACACCCTCCAGATGAGGGCCGACTGGGATTGGCACGGGGCTCTGGCTTTAGATCCCTTGTGTGTTTGGTTGTATCATACTGTGAAGGGTATTTGCAAAGCTTTTGAAAGCAGCGCAACCCTTTCTTGAGACAGATTTCAGGGAAGTAAATCATTTACAACAGTGAAGCCTTCTCTCCCCTTGGGGTACAGTTGGAACACCGTTGCTTGCAGTAGGTATTCCCCGTACGTTACCGAGGCCCACTGACTTGCTCTTGTAGGACAGCAGCCTGGGACTCCTTACTGAATTTGGGCCAGATTCTGAGCTGCCTTCTCCTCTCTGCTTCCGTTGACGCCCGCTAGAGCCGCTCTGCACCTCATAGATGCGCACTGCCGCTTTATTAGACCGTTGGCCCGGGGAGCTCCTGCTGGCTGGGCCCCGGGGCCCCCACAGATTAGCAGGGACGGGGCTTTGGAAAGAGCGGCAGGGAGTTCAGAGGTCAGAGGAGAACAGATAAGTCACGTTGTGATGGGCAAGAGGAAGACAGTGAGAAGCGCCCTTTAGTTTTGAGACTGGCAGCTCGTTGTTCACCGTTAAGAGGGTTTACCGGGGAACACTGAAGGCGAGGCGGGGTTGCATCTCAGGCAGGAGGGTGAGTGTGGGGAGGGCAGAATTAGAAGTCGGCACTGAGGACAGGAGAACGCTGCACTGTAGCTCGTGGGGGACTATTTCAGCCTTTGTCCAAAGAGTTGTTTGAACGGGATTTTTTCCTCTGGCTGTGCCTCGCGGTATGTGGGATCTTCATTCCCCGACCAGGACCGAGGCTGGAGCCTGTGCCCCCTGCAGTGGAAGCGTGGGGTCCTTGGCCCTGGGCCCCAGGGGAGGCCCGGCCTTGTGTTTTAATCACTTGTTGTTGGCCCTTCTCTTGGCTGGCACTGTCATGGGAGCAGGCACCCACTTTGACACTTCTGTGAATCTTGTAAGAATTTTGAACAAATACTCCTGTCTAAATAAGTAGTTTCTAAGTGGCTGATATGTGAGCACACAGGGGTTTATCTTGTCAGGCTCCCCTGCCCCGTGCTGAGCAGCCCCTGCTGCCGCTGAAGCTCTCCTTCCTCCCTGAGAAGTCAGCCGTCCTCCCAGACCGAGGCCTCTGAGCGAGCTCTGCTCGGCCATGTGCCCATCCCCTGAAGAGGAGGGTGGCTCTGGGGGCTCAGGCTCGGGCGCACCCTCTGCCCTAGCAGCCATCCCCGATTGGGTCTCTGTGGGCTTCTTGGCGCTCCGGGGCCGCCACTGCGCCTGCCTCTGGCTGAGCCTGCCGACGGCTCTGGCCGCTTCTGTTTTCTCAGCCGCGTGTGGGTCGCTGCACGGGCAGAGCGTCCTGGTTGCTGCTGCAGTTCATTGTGCCTTGTGCGTACGTGGTGTGGACTGTGCCTGTCTGCGGGTCTCTTACACCTGCTGTCTTGGTTCTTCATCAAGGCCCAGTCCAGCCAAACCATGCTGCCAGATAAACTGATTAAAAGGATCCATTTTGCTCAAAAGTGTTTCCTTCCAGTATTGCTTTACCTGCGGTAAGGCATAAACCCATTTAAATAAGTGTTTTTAAAAAATGTTAAACCTGATGTGTTTTAAAATTAATTTATTTTTTATTGAAGGATAGTTGCTTTACAGAATCTTGCTGTTTTGTCAAATGTCAACATGAATCAAAACCTGATACTTTTAACTTCTTGAAATAGACAATAACATGTTTATAACTATTGCATAAATAGCAAACAAATCAAGCACATACCTAATGACATTTTCTGAGCTAAATTCAGGGTATATAGTTTTCTGAAATGTTACTGTCTGAAGCATGCTGGATTATATACATAAACTCAGCATTTCGTTTTTTCACAGATAAAATAATGATGTGTCTGCATGTGCTGGGGCAGGCACCTGGGATTTGTGCTGGGCACGCTGGGGTTTGTGTGTGTGTGTTGATGTATCCGAGGCTCTCTGCTTTACTGATAACCCTTCAGGGTCGCCGCCGTGAAGTAGCTGTGATTTTCCCAGGGACGGTTCTGTTCTCCCTGTGCCTGCTCTAACCCAGGTGGTTCGGTTTCCATCGTCTCTTGATTAGGCGCTCTGCTCTGGTCATTGAACGTTGAAAGTGTAGCTTCCAGCTTCTGAATGGGCTGACGTTTTCCCTGTTTGGGGTTTTCCACTTCTTAAAACTGTGACAGTGTCTTCACTGTACTCCCGTAGGCAGTACAAAGCCATTAAAATCTAAACAGCTCGCCAGGCATTTAAGGTTCTCTGGGATCTGTTCTCCTTGTTTCTCCAGTTCCATTTTCAACTATATTCCTGCAGGAGATGCCCGTCACACACACGTCGTACCTGTGTTCAGTCGCCCCTTCCCCCGGAAAAAGCCTGTTGGCCCTCCAAGCACGACTTAGATGGTGCGTCACCACAAGCCTTCCCATTTCACTCTGGGACGAGCTTCTGCTCCACGTCTGTTCCAGTTCTCTGTTTCGTAGCCAGTTTATGCTGTACTGCAGTGGTACAGTGTGCATTAAACTATAATGCATACTCTTGGGCCAGTATCTTATGCTTATTTTCTGGGAGCTAAGTGGATGATCCCTTGGAAAAATAGCTAATACATACCGTCTTGTACTTGGAGGAACTTGAATTGGTAAAAACGGGTTTGTGTCACATGGTTTTAAAATGTTAACTTTGTTTCCCTTTCCATCTTTTCTTGGTTTTTGTTTTTATTAAAACTATACACCAGCATAATTTAAAGGATCTAGTATTTCTTTAAGGTTTGTTTCAAAGGAACGACTGTTTCCAGTACCTTTCCCACGTTTTACTCTCCAGAGGCAGCTGCCTGTGTGCTCAGTCGTGTCTGTCTCTGGGTGAGCCTGTGGACTGCAGCCCTCGGGGCTCCTCTGTCCGCAGGATTCACAGGCGAGAACACTGGGGCGGTTGCCGTGCCTCCTCCAGGGTTTCGCCCACCAGGGGTCAGACCCGGCTCTCCTGCCTCAGCAGGCACGCTCCTCACTGCTGGGACGCCCCCAGAGGCAGCTACCCACACTTCTTTGAGTTAGTTGTTTTGCTGTTTACCTCCCTGTTTTTAGGTTGCTGTTTAGTTGGTAAATCGAGTCTCTTTGCGACCCCGTGGACGGTAGCCCAGCAGGCTCCTCTGTCCATGGGGATTCTCCGGGCAAAGAAGACTAGAGCTGGTTGCCATTTCCTTCTCCAGAGGATCTTCCCCAGCAGGGATGGAACCCGGGTCTCCAGCTTAGACAGGTAGATGTGTCCACTGCGTAATGGTCACTACACTAGGTTCAGGTAGCATCCGCCGCCGCACAGAGGGAGGGGTGAGAACCTTCGGAGGCTGCTCTCCCAGCGGCTCTCAGGTGTGCGGAGGTGGTGGCTGTGGTTGCCCTGCTGCCCGTGATGCCCCGTGGCTCGCTTATTGTTGAGGTCTGTGCTCCCTGACCACCTTCACCCATATGCGCCCCCGCGTCTTCTCCCAGCGGCTTCATCTGAGCAGTGTTCTTTGCTGGGTGCAGCATCTTCTGTGTCTCTGGATGTTGATGGTGAGTTTACTCTGGGCTTTTTTGTGATCTCTGTGTTCTCTGGTTCTCCCCCTTCCCGTCTGTCTTGCTTTTTGTTGGCAGTGTTGGAGGAGCCTGCCCCTCGGTCACAGTTCCTCAGGCAAGCCCTGGGATCAGTGATCAGGGTCTTCCTGGGCCATCAGTGCTCCTCTGGTGCCAGGGAGGAGGGCTGGGGACTCAGGGGCGCCCAGGGTGTGCAGACGCCCTCGGCTAGGCTAGGCCCCTGCTTCAGAGCACCCTCAGTTTTAACCTCTTCAGAATGCGAACCCCCAGCCAGTGGGCTTTCTGTCCAGTGTGACAGTGACCACAGCGTCAGCAGCCTGGAAGAGCACGCGCTTGTCCTGCGGTGAGGGGGCTGCTGGGCTCTGGAGGCCGCGGTCCAGGCCCGGTTCTCTTCTGACTCAGAGGCAGGGGGAGACCTGGGCTCCTGCCCCCCCGGGTTGGCTGAGCCTCGGTCTCGTGCGCTGGGCACACGTGGCCTGACCCTGTGGGGTGACTGTCCGGGCGGGGACGGCACTGCCCGGCTCAGCAGCAGCCTCACAGACAGCCCTGGGACGCGGGTCCCTTGGGCGCACTCTGAGCCAACCCTTCGGCCTGGCCTGGCACTGCCCCAGGCGTAGGCTCCGGGTCTTCAGGGAGTGGACGTGGTCTGACGGCCCGCCTCTCTGGGGTCGCTGGGCGTGGTGTGAACCCTCTTGTGATGGCCGTGTAGGGATCAGTCCTGGACGGCACGTCCTTGACCACTGTCTGCTCGCCTGCCGGCTCCCCCTTGGTGTCGTCTCTTGTCCTGTGTCCCATCTTTGTAGGTTCGGCCGTTTCGGAGCATCCCCTTGCTCTTGTGCAGGTGGCGCCTGGAGGAGGAGGAGCCTCTGGCGCACGTGTTCACACTGCCATCTCACGCACGTGCTCCAAGACGGTTGTTTCCCTCCTCTGGTCCAGTATTCACGTTAGGTTTGGGTTTTCTCTTTTTCCTTAAAAGTGAGAAATTGAAAATGTGTCCTTCATTTTTTGCGTCTGTCTCTTCTTTAGCCTTCCTTTCCAGCTGCATACTGGGCTCTCAGCTGCATCCTGCTCTGAGCCTTGGGCTTGCCACAGGTGTCTCCTTTGCTCGTCATCAGAACTTCTCTTGCCTTTTGATCTTTTCTCTAAAACTTAATCCTGAATAGGCATGTCCTTCAGTAGTTAGTTCTCTGAAAGTTTATCCCATGTACAGTTGGAAGTCACCAGCCGACATTTCTGTTAGGACCCTTTTCTTTTCGGGGAGAATGCGCTTCAGTGTTGAACGATTAGAGTCCTTTTCGGAGGCGACTGATGTCAGCCTGAGGTACATGTGTGTGCGCTGCTTGTGGTGATTTGGGAGCCAGAATGGTGGCTGGCCAGTGGCCCCGGGGCAGAGCCCTGGGTATCTGTCACTGCCGCAGCACTGGCCGCGTGTGTCTCGGGCAGCTGTGAAGCGCCACGTGTGGACGCCACACCTGGGCCACCTCAGCAGCCGCTGCCGCGCCCGAGCCCGAGGCAGCCTCTGCTCAGCCAGGAGGGCGTGTGCAGGTGGCAGGACGGGTCTGCGATGAGGTTTGGCAGTGAGAAAGGAGCCGGGGGCTCCCCCAGCCCTGTCTGTTCAGTCTCTCAGCCCTTGGCAGACATCAACGGCCTTCCCCTGTTCACCCCTCACCAGCTGGGACTGAGAAGGAAGCCGGAGATTCCCCAGCGCAGTAAATAGCTCCGTTCACCTCCTGACCTGTGATTTCCTGGTGGCTCTGAGTGGCGATGGAGAGGGAGGGAAGAAAAGGCCTCAGATGCCCGGCTTCACAGAGCGCTGTGCAGGGCACCCCAGGCGGGGCTGCCCCGCGTTTCATCGCAGGTCAGTTCAACGCTTGCCAGCCCCCCGGCCGCCGGAAGCCGGAGTGGATCTGAGCTCCTGGGACCCAACTCACTTCTCAGCTGCAAAAATAGGTGTCGTGTGCTAACACACCTGCTTTTTAGTTTTGGGGTTTTTTTTTCTATTTCCACCTGAAGAATTGTGTTCCTTTTTTTCTCTTTGCAGTTGAGGAACATAACATTTAGACTGTTAAGTCGGTTGAACTGATGCTCATTTCTCAAAACCATCTTCGGTTTTCATTAAACTGAGGCGGCTTACCATTTTTGGAGTTGTCACATTGTTAGAAAACCCCCCTGTCCTCCTCACTAAGTATGTACTGTGTAGGGTGTATGTATTTTCAGTTAATTCATTTCTGCAAATAAAGTGGATCCGTTTTTTAAGAAATTTTAATAACACTTCTTAGCAGATGACAAGATTTTCTTGTTCCTGTTTAGTTCCAGCGTCCATCCCAACGTGGAAGAGAAATGAGATAATTAGGTAGCAGAAGAAGGCAATGGCACCCCACTCCAGCACTCTTGCCTGGAAAATCCCATGGATGGAGGAGCCTGGAAGGCTGCAGTCCATGGGGTCGCCAACAGTCAGACGCGACTGAGCGGCTTCACTTTCACTCTTCTCTCTCATGCACTGGAGAAGGAAATGGCAACCCACTCCAGTGTTCTTGCCTGGAGAATCCCAGGGATGGGGGAGCCTGGTGGGCTGCCATCTATGGGGTCACCCAGAGTCGGACACGACTGAAGCAACTTAGCAGCAGCAGCAGCAGGTAGCAGAGGCAGGCTGGTGTGATTAGATGAAAGTGGTGTGAGTCCGGAGGCAGTTTTATCAGAAGCTCCGTGATTATAGCGGAAAGAAAACACACAGCAGGAAACGTGTTAGCAGGAAAGCCTAGCTGCCTTTTCCAGAGCCGGGACTTTCCCCTTTAGGACTTCGTCATTCAGGCACATTACTTCACCTCTGGAATCTGTTTCCCCATCTTTAAAATGGGGATAATGTGACTTTTCCTGATCCAAAAGATTTGGGTGAAGATCAGAGAATTCAAAGTTTATGAAATGATACGCTGCTCTGCAAATGTTGGGTATTGTCGGTTGGTTCTTAGAACGATATTTTAAATGTGCATATGTTAGGTCAGAACAAACTGATACCTAATAAATCCTGGAGAATTGAATTCAAACTTTATTTTGCTTATTATACTTGGAGAAATTTTTATCTAATTTATTGAGGCATAACATTACATAAAATTAAATTCACCCGCTTCCAAGTCTTCCACGTTTTGACTCTTCAGCTGAATTGAGTAGATGGGTGTTCGGTGATGTGAGCAGGTCGTCTCAGCTGGCGGTTGACGTTTTTAACGTGTCTGCTGAGTGGCCTGTCAGGTCCCCTGCCTTGATTTGAAAAGGATTCGCTTCCTGCTCTTGGAGCCTCCTGGGTTGGCATGGCACTGAGCCTTCTCTCCACTCCACATGGGGGGCAGGGTGGGGAAGGGAGCGGGAAGGGGCCCCAGGCTGAGGGGGGAGAGTCCCAGGCTTCCCCAGGCTCCGTGTTGAGAGTCAGGAGGCCTCGTCACAGGGCCAGAGGTGGCAGCGGCCACAGTCACTTCCTGTGAAAGACCATTTCACGTCGTCACCCAAAGATGCAGCGAGTCAGGAGGTCCCCAAGGAAAACGTATTTAGGTTTTGGCACAGGAATGAACTTGTCAAAATCTCCTCTCCTCCCCTTGGTGACTCTGTTCTAAACCACAGTCTATGAAAACTGGGCTTCCGTAGCCCGGGTTGAGTACCCCCACCCCTGAAACCCTTAAAGCGCTGGTTTTCTGCTCAGAAATCCTGTTTACCCAGGACCTCCACATGACTCACCTTCTCTGATACTTTTCTCTCTTAGCGGTGGGTTCGATTCCGTGTTGTCTACTCTTTCTAAAATGGAAACACACGTTATTGTGAAAGTTAAACATGATTGTTTTTTAAATCCCAGTAATTTAGATCTGTTTGAAGGAGAAGGTAAATCCCCTGCCTCATTCTTCAGGTATAACCACTGTTACAGTTTGTTTGTATGGTATGTCTTACAAAAATGAGATTGCTTTACACACCTGCTTTTTCAGTTAACACTACGCTGTGGGTGTCTTTCGTCTTAAGCAGGATGCGTGCTTCATCTCGTTTAAGAGCTGTGGAGTCTGCCTTTATACGGTTGTACCGTGGTCTCTCTAACCTCTCTCCTAGTGGTAATTTAGTTCATTACAAATATTTTTCTATGATACATAAGGTCCTTATAAATATCCTAATACTATAGCCATGCGCACATGTCCATTCATTCCCTTAGGTTAATTTCTGAGAAGCAGAATTTCTGTGTCAAAGGGTATCCTGGATTTATATTTGAATAAGTTGCATCTGATCACAGACTGCCAACTCGCTGTCCACAGCAGTGGAGGAGAGCGCCTGTTCCTCCTGCAGTTAACACGGAGCCAGTCAGTCATTTGAATCTTTGCCAGTCCTTACAGGCTGAGATGTGCCTCGTGTTGAATTTGCATTTCCTTGAGTCTGAATAAGATTGGAAATCTGCTTATTGGCCTCACGGGTTTCTTTTAGTGCCTGTGTACTTTGAACGTTTTTCTGAAGTCGAGGTACTAACCCTGTCTTGTACCGGAGGTCTCTGCACCCACCCTTGATAAACTGTTCATGACTTCTTTCTCTGAAGGGTCTTCAGTTTTGCCGTCATCACATCTGTTGTCTTTCCCTGTGTAACTTCGTTGGTGTCTCAGCTTTGGTTCCCCGAGAAGGAGGCCCTTGAGAATTGGAACGCAAGCCGTTTCTGTAGTGTTAGGAACGGAGGGAGAGGCGGGAGTCAGTCTGGGAAGGAAGGGCTGTCCACGAAGGATGCCTCCTGTCCAGAGCCCACCAGGCGAGAGTCTCGGGACGCGCCGGGGACACGACCCACCCAGCCGTCAGCTGGTGGTGAGGCGGCTGTTGGAGGGTGTTTCTGCAGTTTATCCCTGCCTGACAGGAACATCCTAAAGGGTGCAAAACCACCTTCACCACGCAGTGTGTCTGGGGCTGGAGTCTGAGGCTCCCTGTCACCACCCGTCAGGGACCAAGGGCCAAGCGGGATGCCGGGGCTGCCCAGGCCCCCTGCACCAGCCGTGCGGTCTCTACACAGGGTTCCCCCACCACCACCCCGCGCCAGCCATACGGTCTCTGCACAGGGTCCCCCCCACCGTGCCTGCTGTGTGGTCTCTGCCCAGGGTCCCCCTGCACCTGCTGTGCGGTCTCTGCACAGGGTCTCCCCACCCCACACCTACCGTGCAGTCTCTATACAGGGTCCCCCCACCCCCCACCCCACACCAGCCATACGGTCTCTACACAGGGTTCCCCCTACCGCGTCCTGTGCCTGCTGTGTGGTCTCTGCCCAGGGTCCCCCCGCACCTGCTGTGCAGTCTCTGCCCAGGGTCCCCCCGCACCTGCCATGCGGTCTCTGCACAGGGTCCCCCCACACCTGCCGTAGGGTCTCTGCCGCAGTCAGGTGGCAGTGGGGGAAGGCAGGACCCTCTCCTCCAAAAAGGCCCTAGCTTGGGGAGTCCCGCAGGCTGCCCCCGGTCCACTTCCAGAGGGGTGGGAACCAGACGCCTGGGGGAGGAGTGTCGGGGGTCTGTGGATTGTGCGGTGAGCTCGCTGCAGGGAGCGTCTGCCGCACCTCCTGCCTGTGACAGTCACGAGGAACCTCTCTCAGGCACCACCCAGCGCTGGGAGCTGACCCAGACGAGGTTTGAGGGCTGCCCGGAGGCGCTGGCGGCCTCTGTGCAGGGCTTGGCATGACATGTCCCCACCCTCAGGTAGAAAACCCTCACGCATATTTTCTTCCAGTTCCTGTTCAAACTTCTAAGGTTTTGTTTGTTTTAAATACCTGATGAAATTAAAGATCAAACACTTGTTTTAATGGTTAGCCAGTTGTGTTAATATGATTTTAAAATAATTTCCCCAGCAGTTCTCAAGTTTTTAAAGAAGTTTCAGGACCCCGTTATACCTTTAAAAATTATTATAAGCAAGAGCTTTTGTTCATGTGGTTAATAATTACGGATTTTTATTGCATTCAAGATTAGAGCTGAAACATTAAAAAAAAAGCTCATTTAGAAATAACCCAGGACATGTTAACGTGCAAGTCTGATTTTCCAAATCCAAAAACCCAGATGAGGGTCACTGTTTTACGTATTTGCAGATTCCTTCAGTGTCAGACTTAAGGCAGCATGTACTATTCTCTCTGCTTCTGCACTGACTGTCCTCAGATCATCCTGTCAGGAAAGCTCCACGGTGCAGATGCGAGAGCTGCAGAGGGGAAGAGGCAGACGGTGGTTCAGGGCTGTGGGTAGCTCTGACCTGTGGGCTGCCGCAGGGACTCGGGATACTGCTCGTCTGCTTTCTTCCCTGATGGTGTCAGAGCCAGCTCGAGCTCAAGGCGCGTTTGTCCTCCAAATCCCCCTGGGTCTGTGCTGAGGAAAGCGGTAGGGGCTGGACCGAGGACGTGCAGCAGCTGCATGGGGCGTTTGCTCAGAGCCCAGGAGGGGTGCGGGAGGAGAGGAATCAGTAGCCTGGCCGGCCAGCCCCAGCCTGGTGTGGGCATGCGGTCTCAGATCCCCTCTGTGTGGATTAGCCACAAATGAGCCAAACTGGAGTACTTTCAAGGGCAGTGAAAATTTTTAATTATTAAGTAAAAGCTTTATTAAACAATGCAATTAAAATAATTGTAGAATTCACACCACATAATAAGTGACCCAGAAAGTCCGCTGCTGCGAGACAGTTGAGGCAGGTCTTCCTCTGACTCGGGAAGGCAAGGCTGGGCCTCGCGCCCCTGCCCACGGCTCCCTGCTCGCCCGCCTGCAGTGTGGAGGCGGCACAGACGGCCAGTGTGAGTGGGGGAAACCTCAGTGAGGGCTCTGGAGCCAGAGGTATGTTCTAGAGTCTTGTCTTGGAACCGAGTAGAGCCCGGGAAGTTCCTTTTTGAAGGTGTTGGTGTCCTGTAAGTAAGTAGCTTCTTCTTGTGGCCCTGTTGCTGTTGAGGGTTAGCACTGAATGTCTGGAGGGTGCACGTATTAACAGGTGTGCCTTACCCCCACCCACCGAAGTCTAAACAGGAGGCTCTGTCTCCACTGGCTGCCTCTCACTGACCTGCAGGGCGGCTATCGTCTCTGTGGACAAGCGGGCTGTGCTCCGCTGCCCCAGGGAGAGCCCGACTCATTGCTGGTTTCTACTTACAGTAGTCCCTGAACAGTGCGGGGATTGGGGGTCCCAAGTACAACTTTGGACTCCTTCCAAAACTTCTAACAGCCTACTGTTGACCGGAAGCCTTACCAATAACAACCATCGATTAACATATATTTTGTATGTTGTATGTATGCTCAGTCATACATACATACATACATACATACAGGTGGCTCAGTCGAGTCTGACTCTTCGCGACCCTCTGGACTGTAGCCCGCCAGGCCCCTCTGTCCACGGGATTCTCCAGGCAAGAACACCAGAGTGGGTTGCCGTTTCCTCCTCCAGGGGATCTTCCTGACCCAGGGATTGCACCCACGTCCCTTGCGTCTTCCAGCGTTGGTGGTGGCGCGGGCTCTCACCACTAGCGCCACCCGGGAAGCCCATTGTATGTGTACCTACGTTTGTTTTATGCCTTCATGACATACCTGTTTCTTAATTTTTTGATATTTCTAGGCTCTGCAATTAGGCTGTGAGTTTTTTCAGATTGTTAGAGATCCTCCCAAAATTTCCCAATGTATCTATTGAAAAAAATCTGTGCATAAGTGGACCCCCGCAGTTGAAACTCGTGTTGTTCAGGGGTCAGGAGTCCTCACTCGAATAGCAGTTTTATAGATGCTGATGTGAACACCGCACCTGAAAACTCAGGGCTCCAAGGCTGATACCCTGGCTCTGGCTGCTTCAGTGGAAATAGAGGGGTAACGGCCTGAGAGCCTGACCTGCTCAGACCATTTCTCTCAATTTCTCTGGGAAAGATAAATTAGAATTGTTCTAAGTCAGGCTTGTCTGGTTCCTGCAGAAAAGAGCTATTGTCTGGTCCTCCTTAATCCTGAATAGCTACCTGTTTGACACCGTATAGGAACACGGCCTCTGAGAGTCTGGGCGTGCTGATTGTCTAATTCTCCGTGATCCTTCCAATGTGTTGTCTCCCCTGTCCTCCGCAATCTGATTTTTTTTAGGCCCTTCATTTGGGGCTAATTCGTCATTTCACATGCTCGCTGCCTGCCCTCACTCTTTACCCGGTAGTTCAGAGGTTAAAGCCCGATTCTGGGCTCAGTTAACCAAAAGCTCTAAAAACTCAGCTGCCCCTCATTGAGAGGAAGGGACCTCTGAGGGCCTTGATTTCTGAGGCCTGCAGTTCTTTCAGTGTCCCTGCTGGAGTCTCTTTCAAATTGTCTTAAAATAGTTTTCTTTAAAAAGCTGTGTCCTTACTCGGTGTCTACGTTTTTTCAATATTGGAATGTGAATTTCCGGAAGGACTGGATGTTGCTTTTTCCTAAAGCAGTAGCATGTAAGATAAAACTACAGCTGATGGCCAGTTGGGCAAGATTGAGCTTTTGTGGGGTTTTGTTATTTCACCTAACTTGGAAACACTGTCATATAATCCTGAACAGTGGTATATATTTTGACCAGCTAATTCGGTGTTAATTGCTATCAGGCCTACAAACCTGTACTGTATGTAGGAAATTACTCTGTAGAGACTTAGTCTGATGTGAGAGAGGTTGTGCACCCACGTAGCTTATAGCAGTTTAATCCACAGACAAGGCTTTTCTGATTGGAAACACGTTTCAAAAATGAGCTCTCCAGCTCTGCAGGCCCAGATGAGCCCGTGCTCCGTGGAGAGTGTGTCACGAGTGCCTTTGACAGGCTGGCTGCTCTCCTGCGGGAGACGGGGGGTCGCTGTCCTCAGTGTGGGTGCAGCCAGCCTTGGGCTTTGTGGGAAGGCCCCTCCCTTGGTGGGCGTGGACCGTGGTGGTTTCCACTTGAGTTTGTCTGAGTGAGTTCCCCTTCCTGTGCAGGACAGTGTGCCCCCTGCTTGGACTTAACCGTTCCAGAGTGACTGCCTGGGTACACAGACGTGAGCTCCTGCATGGACCCCAGCTTTCCTGGGCAGTCCTTTAGGTGGGTCCTTGGTCTGAAAGTTCTTCCCGAGGGACGGTGCTGAAGGGCACCCCAGGCAGCCCCGCCGTGTGAGCCCGTGAGGAGATCGGCCGGGTGCCCTGTGTCTAGACGGTTACTGTTTTCTGAAGGGGCGCCAGAACAGCATGGTTTTGGGGTCTGTTTTTATAAAATTCCTCTGGATGTGTTCAGTAGCTGTCACCAGGAAGGTTGCTTTCATTTTCTGGAGCAATGTCTATTGGGAGTGATCGTGGGGGATGAGGAGTCCCTCTGGTCAACTGAGAAAAGATTCCTGCTATTCTCTCATATTCATCTTGAATTTCTTAGCATAAGGAGAGTAAATTAAGAATGGACTTTGAGTCATATGTTTGTAGGGAACATAGATTTGATGGCAGATCTCTTCCTGTAAGCACTTCTCAGTTCTGTGTTTGGTTATTGATCTTACAGACTGAACAGAGCTAAGCATCACCAGGGTTGATTCTTGTTTTTTTTACTGCAAAGAAGTACAGATGGAGAAGGAGAGACCTAGAGAACACCGCAGGTCATTTGAATCTGTTAGAAGATGGGAAAGTGGAGCTGATGTTTGTTGCCATTTGTGTTCTCCAAGGCTGCCTTCTCAGACTCTGATGTGCTCAGGCATCGTTCGGGGACTGTGTTAAGATGCAGATTCTGTTGCCGTAGGTCTGGGGCCTCAGAGTCTGCTTTTCTAACAGACACTTGGGGGATGCTGATGTTGCTTTTGTTCAGGGACCACGTTTTGAGTAGCAGGGGTCTATAGAACTCTGGGGTATGTGCAAATCTACTTTTTTGGGATCTCAGTTTTCCAACCAGGAATGGAACCCAGGCCGTGGCAGTAAAAGCACCAAATCCTAAACACTAGACCGCCAGGGAACTCCTCAATCCAACTGTGATTGGTAACAGCTGTCTGGACCGCATTTCGCCTGCTTTCTCTGTACTGGGCACTGAGCAGCAGAACAGTGATCGGGAATGGTGGTGGCGTCTGACAGCGTGTGGGGCTGCAGACAGACGTGGTTCTCTTTCCCACTGACGCGCACACTCCTGTCCGGCTGCGACATGCAGAACCCTCCTCAGACGGCGTCACCCACGGAGAGCGCGGCTCTCAGGCTCCCGTCGGGTGTGGGCTCCGCGGCCTGTGTGAGGGCAGCGGTGCCCTGTATGCGGAACTCGTTGCTGTCACGCGCCTTCTGCGGGGAAGAGGAGGAGAGACGGGACCAGCCCGTCCAGTCTTTGCGTTTCCCGGGGGTGTGGGTGCCTCCAGGCGCCTGTCCTTCTGAAACACGGGTCACTGCCTGTGGGGCGACCCCGCGGGTCCGTGGGGGCTTCTGGGAAGAACGCGCCGCGCCGGGCCGACCCGCCTCTGCCGTCCCGGGACCCGCCTGCCCGCCTGCCCGTGCGCCCCCACGCCCGGCTGCCCGGCTGCGGCATGCTTGTCGGGTCGTCGTGTCCCCCGCCGCCCATGCATGGTTGACGCTGTTCAGAGAACTGCGACCTGTGGGACTCCTTTCTGTTTAAGATTATGGAGAAAGGGGGAAGAGCCCCCTTCAGAGGGTCAGAAATGATGCTTTCACCAGAGGTGACGCGGCTCTGAAGAACTCTGTGTGCGCTGAGAGGTGTTTCTCGTAAGTGTGGTTTGCGTTTCCTGCGGTGCACGGAGGAGAGGGTTTCTGGCTCCTTCCCAGCCGGGCCGGTGTGGAGGCTTCGGCGCCCCTCCCCGTGTTCCTGGACGGAGACGCGTCGGAGGCCCGCACCCGCGGGTCTGGAGGACGGGGGCCTGTGCTCTGCGGAGCGCCCGCGTTAGCGGGGAGGCCGGGAGCGCCCACGTTACCGGAGCGGGCGCAGCGACGGGCCCTCACGGGCTGCGCCGCCGGAGCCGGGCTGCCGGCGCCCTCTCACCGCCGTGTGTTGTCCGCAGCGCTGGCCCCAAAGGCGACAACATCTACGAGTGGAGGTCCACCATCCTTGGGCCCCCGGGCTCCGTGTACGAGGGCGGCGTGTTCTTCCTCGACATCACCTTCACACCGGAGTACCCCTTCAAGCCTCCAAAGGTAAGGGGCTCCCCGACTGACGCTGACGTTCAGATATTCCCGTGAAAGATGGATCCGGCTTTTAAAAGGGGGGTTTAACCATAAAAAGCAGATCCTGACCAATCTCTTAAGTACATTTGAACATACATAAAACACGTCTTTGGGTTGACTGCCTCTTCTGGCAAAGACCATTTCTAAGTAAGTGTGTTTCCATGGGGCTTAAAATCCTGCACATCTCCCCATAAGTAATCTCCTATTTCCCACTCATCAGGAAAAGTTTCTAACCAGTAAAAACAGTGTCACGGTCTCCACACACGGACGAGTACAGGGACTGTTAGCGTGGCCCCAGGGCGCGGATGACATGCAGATCCCTGAAGTGCTCCATATTTAGAGCAAGGCAGCTGGAGACGCTCCTACCGACCAAGCCTCGGACTCCCTCGGGCCCTTCAGACCCCGGCGCGGGCTCTCCTCCAGGGTGGGGGCTGCCAGTCACTGTCCCCTGGGAGGCTCAGGGCCTCTTCAGAGTCCGAAGCAGAGCCAGTGTATTTCACAAGTGAGAACTAAGAGAGCAGACAAAACAACCCTCGTGTGGCTGATGTTGCTTTGCCTGCTGCTGTGGTCCTTACCCGTTTCTGGCTCCACCCCCAGAAACTGTTAAAGTGAATTCTGTGATGTAGGCCTGCAAGACAGCTGCAGGATCTGATGTAAAGGTCAGAAATGAGCAGAAACAAACCGCATCCGCTGATCCATTTTTCAGCCTTTTGGGTGTGTGATCAGTGTTTGCTAAGCTGTTTGTCTTCATGTTCCCCCTAGGGTGTTTGAATAAGGTGCTGAAGTTTGCTTTGAGGCCATGTAGTTCTACCAGCTAACACAAGAGGTCAGCAAACGACTAGCTATTCAAACTCTAAAACGTTAGGAAAATATGTACATTAAAACTGCTGAAGATGAATTCAAGAAACATACAGGGAACTATATCCAGCCTCCAGGGGTAAACCATAATAGAAAAGAATATTTTTTTAAAAAAAGACTGTTTTTATGTGTCTGTGTGTATGTATGTATAATTGAGTCACTTTGCTGAAAAGCGGAGATTAACACAAAATTTGTAGATCAACTATAGTTCAGTTTAAGAGGAAAAAAAGGAAAAATTGAAGTTACCTTGCTTTTTGTTGGTGATTACTTCTTAAATGAGATTGTATCTGTGAATACTTTCTAATCTCAATTTTATTAAATCGTCTCTTAACACAGGCCTTTTTAAGTTAAATTGTTACTTTATTCACTTTTTTTTTTAAACCAATGTCTTTCTTTAAAAGTTTTAATTAGAGCCATTTCATTGAAAAGGTTTTTTAGTAAAAAGTTTCATTGTGCTGTTTAAATTTTGTTTAACACTACCTTATTTTTTAGGTTACATTTCGGACAAGAATCTATCACTGTAATATTAACAGTCAAGGAGTTATTTGCTTGGACATTTTGAAAGATAATTGGAGCCCAGCACTAACCATTTCTAAAGTCCTTCTTTCTATCTGCTCACTTCTCACAGACTGTAATCCTGGTAAGCTTATGGCCGTTTACCTTGTTTTATTCCTCCTCACCTGGGAAATAGTGGTTTTTTCCATTAAACTAAGATTTTCTAAAGTTCAGATTTTATTTTTGTACAAGCTTTCAAAGGAGAAAAACTTAATTGTTTTTCAAAGAAATATCTAGTCAACAGTTGTTGAAAAACGCAGCCGCTTCCCCAGCTGATGTGCTCTAGGAACAAGGTGTTTTAATCTGCAGGCTTCACATCAGATTGCCTTAGATTTTTACATTTTTAGTCATTCCCTCCTTTATTTATTTCTATTCTGCTTTTGCATATTTCCCACGAAGTTCTCCTAAAACGACACGCTTGTGAGTGTTTTTGCGTCTGACCTGCCCTCTGCCTGCAGGTCCACCCCACAGCTGCCCCTAACTGGACAGTGGTTCCCTGCTGTATACTTAGTGATGACCAGACTATGGTGCTTTCTGAACCTTCATTTTCCTCTAACTAAATTTTTTTCTAGATAAGCCAAATACAAATTTAATTACTAAAGATTCTGTTTAGGTTTCAGAGAAGCACTGCTTAACTGAAAGTACAGGTTTCGACCTGGCAGCTTTGGCCCTTTCTGGGTAAACAGTGGAGAGGTCAATAGTTTGATGTTGCAATAGCCTCGAGGGCCTCACCGTGTTCAGTGTCAAGACCGTGGTGCCGTTGAGCAGAAGGTGGTCCTGTGAACGGAGCTGGGTGTTGACGGTAGTCAGGGCCATGAGCCTCCTGGACCCTGACACGGAGGAGCAAACCCTGCGGTGGGGGGAGAGGAAAGTCTGGAAGGAAAGGCATCCAGAATGGAGGAGGGGTTGGATGACAGCCACCTGTCCACATTCTCCCAGGCTGGCACTGACCTACTGGCTAAGATTGAAATGTCCTTTTCCTTCCCTCAAAGTAATGTGCATTCTTCTCTTCCAGCCGACCCCTTGGTGGGAAGTATTGCCACTCAGTATATGACCAACAGAGCAGAGCACGACAGAATGGCCCGACAGTGGACCAAGAGATACGCTACATAAACTGGGTTTTCACAGGTCTTCACATTACTTGTCTGTCACAGAGAGAGCTGCTTATGGTTTTGAAGGGGTGGGGGAGGGTGGGAATTGGTAAAGAGTAGGGTATTTCTATAACAGATATTATTCAGTCTTATTTCCTAAGATTTTGTTGTAACTTAAGGTATCTTGCTACAGTAGACAGAATTGGTAATAGCAACTTTTAAAAACTGTCATTAGTTCTGCAATATTAGCTGAAATGCAGTACAGAGAAGAATAGACATTTGGGTTCAGTTGCTTGTAGACTGTAAATTTAAAACAGCTTAATTTCGTACAGGTTACACATGGCCATTTATGTAAAGTCCTTCCAAGACTACACACTTTTTTGTTTTGAAAAATTGGAATTTGTTTTCCCTCCTTGAAAGGGAACATTGGTATTTAACGGCTTTTAGAGACTGTCATCTCATATATAAAATGGACACGTGGCTATAGGATACCAATACAGAAAATGAGTAGTTATGTATTTTATTTTATATGCCAATCTACTTTATTGTGAAGAGAGAGAGGTTTGAATCAGGACTTTTGAAAACCTGTAGTAAAATACCTTAAGCTGTTAACTGTCAGGCGTGGAGTAGGTTGCTCAGTGGATTGGCTCTATGTTGTGGACTACTCAAGTCTGCATTTGTTACTGTGCTAATAAACAATATTACAACAACCACCAGCACTGCTGCATTCATTACTTTCTTCTGCCTTTTTGGTAGTTTTTCTTCTTGCTAGATCTTTTACTATTAAAACAATCTAGAGTTAATGCAGACTGAACACGTTGGTTTCATTTACCCAGCACCAACTGGGCTTGGTATGTTACTCTTAATTTATCCAACAGCCTTGCAGGATAACTACTGAGGTGCCTTAGAAAAGGTTAGATAATCTAAGTCATTTTCTTCCAAAGATAAGAGTTCTGCTACATCTTTTTAAAAGCATTTTCCAGTTTGTAGATGCAGTGGTAGAATTAGGTTGGTGCAAAAGTAACTGTGGTTTTGCAGTGTTGCGCTTTGCCATTTGATGTTGGAACACATTCTTAAATGTGGTTATGTGATACATCATTTTAATGTGCATGTCTCAATTTACTTTTTTTTTTTTTGCGAATGACTTATTACTTGCTAACAAAATGATGTTAGACAAAAAATAAAATCAATTTTCTTACTCGATCTCAAAATGAGTTGTGAGCAGCAGAGACAACTCGAAACATCAGTGACACACTTGGCCCAGGAGCTGCTAACACAGCGCAGGGGTGGATCAAGAAGTCCTGCAAAGGAGACGAGGGCCTTGAAGACGAGGAGCACAGTGGGCGGCCAGCGGAGGCTGACCACAGCCAGCTGGGAAGATCTTCGAGGCTGATGCTCTTACAGCTACACAAGAAATTTCCAAAGAACTCAAAGTGAACCTTTCTATGGTGATTTGGCACTTGAAACAAACTGGAAAGGTGAAAAGGCTCTGTAAATGGGTGCCTTATGAGCTGACTGCAAACAAAAACTCAATTTCTCAATCCTGTGCAACAGTGACATGCAACAAAAAGTGGATTTTACACAACTGGCGATGACCAGCTCAGTGGTTGGACTGAGAAGCTGCAAAGCACTTCCAAAGCCAAACTTGCACCAAAAGAAGGTCCTTGTCACTGTTTGGTGGTCTACTGCCGGCCTGACCCACTACAGCTTTCTGAATCCTGGTGAAACCATTCCATCTGAGAAGTACGCTCAGCAAATCGGTGAGATGCACCGAAAACGGCGATGCCTGCCGCCGGCACTGGTCCTCAGAGAGGGCCCGATTCTCTCCATCCGACACTCGCCGCGAGTAGCACAGAGTGGCCCACATTCTTGCCTCATCCACCACATTCACCTGAACTCTCGCCAACCGACTATCACTTCAAGCATCGCGACAACTTCTTGCAGGGAAAACTCTTTCACAATCAGCAGGAGGCAGAAAATGCTTTCCCAGAGTTCACGGAATCCCGAAGCACAGATTTTTATGCTCTGGGGAATAAACAAAGTTATTTTTTGTTGGCAAAAATGTGTTGATTGTACTGGCTCCTATTTTGATTGATGAAGATGTGTTTGAGCCTAGTTATAATGATTTAAAATTCACGGTCCAAAACCACAGTGACATTGGCACCGACCTAATACAAGGTGTTGAATACAATCCCTGTGCTAGAGAGTAGGTCCTTGTCGGTTCCCTGTTTTACATGCAGGAGTGTCTGTTCACCCTAAACTTAATCTGTCCCTCCCCGCCTTTCCCCTTTGGTGACCGTAGTTTGTTTTCTAAGTCTGTGAGTCTGTTCCTGTTCTGTACGTTCGTTTGTGTCATGTTCAGATTCCTCATGTTAGTGACACTAGATTGTCTCTGAGTCACTTCACTTGGTGTGATAACCATCGATAGCTCCTTTTCTCTGTGTGTGGTCTTTGCTGACAGCGCCATTCCTGAAGCGCCTAGATCTGTGTTTGCAGCTGTTCTCTTGATGTGAGTCTCTCACGCTGCCTTGTGACTTGATTCAGGTTGTGCACCTTTGGCAGGAATACCCTGAGGTGATCTGTCCTTCTCAAGGCACCGTGTCAGTTTGTCCCCTTACTGACAGCATCTCCCTTTTTGATATATATTTATTTGTTTGCTCTGGGTCTGTAGTTGTTCCATGTGGGAGCTAGCTCCCCGACCAGGGATCGAACCCGGATCCCTGCTGTATTGGGAGCAGAGTCTCAGCCACTGGGCCACCTGGGACATCCCCTCCCCTCTTTAGATTAGGGAGAATATAAAGCTATATATATATATATATATATATATATATATATAATGATTTTAAGATAGTCACTGCCTTCAAAGAGCTCATTGTTTTGTTGGGGTGACAAGTCCGAATCACATTTGCACCAACCTCGTATCTCCACGTGAGAAGTGGCTCTCGTGGAGAAGTAACTACAGCCACAGTGGGAGGAGCTGTAGGGTCCAGAGTGGAGGTTCATATCCATTCACTACATGTTTAAAAAGAATATAGTCATGCTGCACACTAACAGAGCCAAGCTGAGTTCAGCAGAGGAGCAGCTGCAGGATGGTTTTTTGTGGGTTTCTCTGCCACACTGTGGCATGAGGGATCTTAGTTCCCGAACTTGAACCTGTGCCCCCTGCATGGGGGAGCGTGGAGTCTTAACCACTGGACCACCAGGGAAGCCCCCCACCCCCATATATTCCTTGTAAATGCTGTGTGCTGTGCTTAGTCGCTCAGTTTGATTCTCTGTGACCCATGGGCTGTACCCCACCAGGCAGCTCTGTCCGTGGGATTCTCCAGGCAAGAATAATACTGCAGTGAGTAGCCTTTCCAGTCTCCAGGGGATCTTCCCAATCCAGGGGTTGAACCCAGGTCTGCCACATTACAGGCGGATTCTTTACCGTCTGAGCTTTAAATAATTGTAAAAGTATTTATCTGTGTTTGGGAGGAAGAAAAAAAAATAGAGGTTCAACACTCAGTAACTATAAGAGAAGGCAGGGAATGATTTAACCATCTGAGTGATAGTTCTTTAACCAAAAATAAGTAATGAGAAATTGTAATTATAAATCGGCCAGAGCTGCCATCACATAAGTTTTGTATCTTACATGCTGTAGTTCTTGCCTTCCAGTCACTTAACAGCCAATTGAGTTTAAATTCACTGAGCTTCACCATCTTAAAAGTACCCCAGGTAACTGCTGTTTACTGGACCTTTTAAATCATTAGTTTGTTGTTGGACCACGTACCTCACATTTAAAACCAATACTTAACTGCTTTGATGGTTGAAACGACTTGAATGGCTTGCTGCTTACTTTTCAAGTAGTTATATGGTAACTGACTTGTTCACGGCGGAAGCTCTACTAGTGTTTAGCAGCTTCCTAAAGAAGGAAGAAGCAATTTGAACGTATTTACACCACCTACTCAATTCATGCTAAATTTCAACAAAGTTAAATCATGCATTTTATTCTGTTCAGCAAGATCTCCACCAGATGAAGTTTAGCTTAACTCAGTACTCCAATTGTTTACTGTTTGTGATCCAATCTGGACACATGTGAGGTGTCATTTTAGAACCCTAGACATGAGACGATTAGAAGTCTGCATAAAGTGACCCAGGATGACCGCTTCTGAGAAAAGTTAAAGGTGAGCAGAGCTACTCGGGTCCTCTGCGTACAGCCAAGCTTTATTCAAGTACAACGTGATGTAAATGGCACAGGTGCTCGATTCAGGGACAAGTTTCAAACAATGAGGGTGCAAATACATGATTTCAAATCAGGCAATACAACTTAGCCCAAGTAACTTGATGATAACTGAAAGCGCATCAGAGGCTTCCTAAGGACCAAGGCAGACAGACGGCCTGGCTTGAACGCGTTCACGGGGACCTAGAGGCAGTCCCGACTGAAGGACGCCGGCGCTTCAAGTCCTAGTTCTCCGAGCTCGAGTTCCCTTTGTTCTTCCTGCCGGGCAGAGGGAAGCTGGATTTGCTCTGGGGCTGCGAGAGCTTGCTGGCCAGCAGGGTGAAGGGCTCGATGAGGGTCTTGCGGTCAGTGACCGTCACCTCCCACAGGCGCACCTTCTCGCTCCTGGCCCACTGCTGTGCTACCTCGGCGTCCACCTGTCTCTGTTCCGAAAGGTCGATCTTGTTCCCTAGAACAACGATCGCCACCTGGAGGAGGGACGGAGGGAGAGGTCACACTTAGGAGCTCCTAGACCAAACGGAGAAGGAAGACTGTACGTGACCTGCGTGGTAAGAAGGCGGGGCAGCACCTCACTGCCGCCTCTGTGCATTTTGTTAAAAAAAAAGGAATGCTGTAACCTGTGAAATGCCTGGGGTGTGAATGGAAGGGAGACGGGAAATCAATGCCTGGGGTACAGATAACGGTCTGACAAGCGTGCCTGCGTCTCAGTTCAGCTCTTACCTGCTGTCTGGGAAATCTGCGAGATGTCCTTGAAAACACAACAGGGCGCCCCGACCAGGGGAGGTCTGCACTCGGGGGAGCTGACTCTCCACTCACGTTCATCCAAATCACAGCAAAGTGCCTGAGGCAGGCACTGAAATCCCTGCTGAGCGCGTGCCCCAACGGGAACATTGTGCGTTAAAGGCAGGGCGAGCGAGCCTTCTCTCAGAGCGAACACTCGCCACGCTGGGCGACGCAGGCAGCAGTCACAGGGCAGCCAAAGCCCGGGGGAGGAAATGGCATCCGGGTATTGAGGCGCCTGCCAAGCTGACTCAAGCCGGAGGTGGGGAGGCGGCGGGGGCACAGCTCGGAGCCCTGGGCGGCCCGGCCCGTCCCACCGTCAGAGGCCGTCCAGCCGGGACGGAGCAGCGCCCGGAGCCCGGTCTTCCTGGCTGGTCTGTAACGCCTGCCTCTCAGCAGGAGCCGCCCTCCCGGCGCGCTCCCCGCTCCCCAGCTTCACCTGCGCCTATCCTTGTCGTCTGCTCTTCCCGACAGGACAGCAGAGGCAGCGCGCTTTGCCCGCAGACGTCCCCGCGGCCGGCGTCTGCACAGAGGCCTGCCCTGCGGCCAATGGGACAGGCCCTGCCCTGTGGTGCCAGCGGCGGGGGAGGCGGTCCCCTCGGCTCCGCGCCCTCCCCGCCCGCGTCCTTCCCCGATCCGTCCCCGCCGCTTATCGCCGAGCGGCCCCTGGTCACCCCACGCGCCGCCCGTCGGGATGCGTTCAGCCCGTGGATGACCCGCCGGCATGCTTGCAGCAAGAAGACAGAAGCAACGGGAAGGGAACTTCTGTGTACTTCCACCACCGCACCTAACCGCCCTCCGCATCCTCTAAGCCCACGTCCACCCTCTAGGATCGGGTGTCGCTCCACCAACCATCCCCTCGCTCCTGCACCTCTCCACTGAGCCATCCTGCACACAAACAACTGTCTCATCTGAGAAACAAACCTTCTCAACATCCTTCTCCAGCTCCCGTCCCGCTTTGTGCTGGGTGCCAAGCCGTTTCAGTCCTGACTGTGCGCCCCTACGGACTGCAGCCTGCCAGGCTCCTCTGTCCATGGTGTTCTCCAGGCAAGAATACCGGAGTGGGCTGCCATGTCCTTCGCCAGGGCATCTTCCCCACCCAGGGATCGAACCCGGGTCTCCTGTGTCTCCTGCACTGGCAGGCGGGTTCTTGACCACTGTGTGCCCCTGGGAAGCCCTGTCCCCTCTATGGGACAGAACATTTACCCTCTGACTCCAGGCTCTTGAAGAGCTGTGTTTGCTGTGCTCAGCCCCCTCAGCCAGTCCAGCAGACTTTGAAGTGCTCCGCGTTTAAACACTACTTCTCGGCTTTGTTGATCTGCCTTCAGCATCTGACAGAGCCTGGTCACTCCCTCCTTTTTAAAGCGCCGACTTCACTTGCCTTCCGGTCTCTTTGCCCTCATCCCTGTCTTCCTCCTGCTTCAGAGGCCACTTCCTGTGCAGACTCCTCAGCCGCGGTCTTCTCAGTGCTAACCACTAAAGGTCAGTGTGCTTGAGAGCGAGCCATTGCACTAAAACACGGCTTTGCACCTTGTCCCCCACGGTCAGAGTCAGCATAGAGCAATCAGTTTAAAACTAAGTCAAAAGGAGGTTCAGCTTCCTTCACATGAAGCAAAAACGAAGCTACGAAAACACCCTTCACCTAGAAGAGTCACGAAATCCAGACATTTAAGCCCAGGGTTGTCAAGGCTGCAGAACAGGCGCTCTCACTGTATTCCTACAGAGGGCAGCTCCGCACCGTCTTTACCCTCGACTCGAGATCCTAACTTGTGCTGGTGGATCTTCAACTATCGGCTAAAATGTATGTACAAAACAATAAAAGTCTAAGAGTATTCACTGTAGCATGGTTCATAATAGCACATGACCCGAGATAACCCGTGTCCCATCAACCGGAGGCTAATTACATATGATACACCTATAGTCATACAATGAATACGAGGCAAACTTAAAAAAAAAAAAAAAAGAAATCCTGAGTACTCCTAGGGAAAGGACTCCAAGATGTATTACGTGAAAAATACAAGGTGTAGAACGATAAGCCACCTCAGGTATAACAGAAGAATAAGAAAAAAATATGTACATTTGCTTGTATTTATATGAAGAAACCCTGCAAGGGTGCCCCTCGACTAGGAAGGTGGGAAAATATTTAAAAAACACACTTGGGTACCAGAAATGGATGGCTGAGGATGGGTGGGAACCAGAGTTCACTGGAGTCCTTTTTATTTATGAACCATGTGCAAACATTCATTTTCTTAAAAACATGAAAATAAGTCATCTAACCCAGGCTACACCCTGCCCTCCCTTTGCCGCCACCCTCCCCGCCCGCCCGCCCGCCCCCAGCGTGACAGGCACCTCCCCCCCCCGGGGGGGCCTCAGCCGGCACCCCCCCCCAATCCCCGCCCCACGAAGCAGCCCCTCCGGAGGCCGGCCAGGCGCCCCTCACGTCCCGGATCTCGGCGAGCAGTCTCCGCAGGAGGGAGGCCTTCCCGCGTGGCCTCCCGCCTCCCGCCAGCAGCTCTGTGGGAGCAGACTGTTTCATGTCTCCCGTGTCCCCGGCCCCTCACCAGAACAGTGCCGGCCCACAGCCCGGGAAGCGTCTGCGGTCCAAACTCGCCTACACGGAGCTACCACCTCGGCCAGGGCAGAAGGGCTGTCACTAAAAGTCTGTAGATGGGTTTCCCTGGCGGCTCGGCGGTACAGTCCGCCTGCCAGCGCGGGAGACACGCGTTCCACCCGCCACAGAGCAGCTATGCCCGCGCGCCCCAGAGCCGGCTCCGCAGGAGAAGCGCAGGGAGAGGGCCGCGCGCCGCAACTACAGAACGGCCCGGCTCGCTGCAACTACAGCAAGCCCGTGCGGCAGCAAGACCCAGCACGGGCAGGAATGAATGAATAAAAAGGGCAAAATAATGCCGTCTGCAGCAACATGGATAGCCCTAGAGATTGTCATAACTGAAGTCTGAAGAAGACAAATACCACAGGAAATCATTTACATGTGAAATCTAAAATATGACACATGACCTGACACAGAAGCAGACTCTCGAAGAACAGACCTGCGGCTGTCAAGGGGAGACGACTGGGGAAGGAGCGGGGTGGGGGGCGGAGTCAGCAGATAGAAGGGGTCAGCCTTCATGCACAGATCGGAGAAATAAGGTCCTGCCGTACAGCAGTTTGTTACAAACTACAGCTCCACCTATGTCAGCGTTCTTGAAATGACAAGGTTACTGAAATGGAGCACAGGTGAGTCAGTGACTAAGGAGGGAGGGCTGGGTGGGGAATGCGTGTGGACATAAGAGGTCCAGCTGCTGCTGCTGTTAGGTCACTTCAGCCATCTCCGACTGTGCGACCCCATAGACGGCAGCCCACCAGGCTCCCCCATCCCTGGGATTCTCCAGGCAAGAACATGAGTGGGTTGCCATTTCCGACGCCAATGCATGAAAGTGAAAAGTGAAAGTGAAGTCACTCAGTCGTGTCCAACCCTCAGCGACCCCGTGGACTGCAGCCCACCTGGCTCCTCTGACCATGGGACTCTCCAGGCAAGGGCACTGGAGTGGGTGCCATCCCTTCTCCAACGCATGCATGCATGGCAAGTTGCGTCAGTCGTGTCCAACTCTGTGTGACCCCACAGATGGCAGCCCACCAGGCTCCTCTGTCCCTGGGATTCTCTAGGCAAGAACACTGGAGTGGGCTGCTGTTTCCTTCTCCTGAGGGACCCCCTGCAGTGCTGGGAAGCCCCCCAGCTGTATCAGCGTCAGTGTCTCAGCTGTGTTATCTACGATGCTGCTGCTGTCGTTTAGTCCCTAAGTCGTATCTGACTCCCTGTGACCCCGTTATTTGCAGCCCACCAGGATGTCCATGGAATTATCCAGACGAGAATACTGGAGTGGGTTACCATTTCCTTCTTCAGGGGATCTTCCTGACTCGGGGATCAAACCCGTGTCTCCTGCCATTTCAGGCAGATTCTTGACCACTGAGCCAGCAGGGACTACAATAGTTTTGGAGGGTGTTACCAGCACTGGGGGAAACTGGTGAGGGATCTCTGCTGTTTCTTAAAATTGCATGTGAATCTACAATCATCTCAAAATTAAAAGTTTGACATGAAAAAATAAATGAGAATTAGGTTAAGACCATCCGGTGATGTTAACAGGTTCATGACACGGTTCCCTAGGCACTGAGAAGGTGGTCTTGACCTGGAGAAAAGCCTGCAACAAGAGAGCTCCAGGCGGGGAGCCAGTGGCTGAGGAGGACTGCCCAGGGAACAGAACCATCCTGCTGACAAAGTGTGCAGAAAGCAGACCCCTGGAGCGGCCCTGGGGTACCAGGACAGAGGAACAGACACGGGCCAGATCATCAAGGGCTTCACAGTCTGTAGTAAGAATCTTATTTTCAAGTGGTACATCAATAGAACCCAGTAATTATTCATTTTTTTCCATTTCTTTCCTTTTTTTTTTCTTTTTAAGGCTGAAGACAATCCTATTTATCCAAGAAGACAATAAAAAAATAAAAAGTCCTAGGAAACAGTGGTCCCAAATGATATGAAATGAACTATGTATGTGAGATATGGAGTCATTAAAGTTCAACTTTACATGTAAACAAGCAAAGGCAGAGAGTCAAGCTCTGGTCCTGGTTGAACCCAGTCAGTCCTGTATTTCCTGGGCTACGAAAAAAAAGGCATGACGACTACAGATATTATGAATACAACTGAATGCTTTTAAAACATTTTAATTGCCCGGAAGTCCATGCTACAATTTAAACAGAATTCACAGTTGGCTTTTTTTTTTTTTTAACAACCCACTTACCTCTTTTTTATCTTTGAACTTATCAATTTCTTTCTTCAGAAGCTCCACTCTTTGAAAGGATTCCAGGTTGTTCACGCTGTACACAAGAACAAAGCCGTCGGCAAATGAGAAGTAGTGCTTGGGCAGCTCCACGCCTTCCTGCAGGCCTCGGGTGTCGTAGAGGTGCAGCTGCTCCTTGACGCCTCGGTCCGTCTCCACTGACGCCATGTACACGTCCTCCAGCGTCTCGCAGTCCCCCAGTCCTGGGCGAGAGGCCAGTCATTCTCTTTTAAGCCTTTACTGCACCTGTTACCACGCTGCCTCTGCTGTTTGGCTGCCTGGCGTGCAAGATCTCAGCTCCCCGGCCAGGGACTGAACTCGCAGCCCCTGCACCAGAAGGCGGAGCCGCAACCACTGGACCACCAGCAAGTCCCCAGAAACTACTTTTGTATATACCAGTATCAAGGCATTACGTCATTCATCTGAAATGAATAATGTTATGTCAACTTTATCTCCATTTTTTGAAAAAGCTATTCGTTTTTGGACAACTCCACCAATTTTTGAGTATTTTGTCATCGTGTACAAGTTGGCTTTCTAGGTTCCTTATTTACTATACCCAAGAATCCTATTTCCACTTACTTATTTAAATTGAAAAGTAGTTAAGATTCTTTCTTCCATATAGGAATATTTAGGAATAAAAGATAAAAAGATATATATATCTATAAAATATATATCTCCATATAGGAATAACAGATAAAAATTTGGCAATGAGATTTACTATTATTTTTAAAAAGTAACTTACAAGAGTCAGAGAACTTAATGTCTAAAATGGTAATTAAAGTCTGATTTTTAAAGTAGTTTCAACAACTAAGTGGCCCTGTTTTCTTCTTCATCAGAGTCAAGGACAGGACTTGGGTAATCTTGATTTTTCTCTGGACAATGTCCACCATTTCCAGGGTCTGTTTAAAGGACTCAAAAATGCACATGTCCAGTCTGGGTCTAAGCACCAGGCCTTAATTCCCAGGTACCTACTGTGCACTTTTGTGTGACGTCTTGCATGTCCTTTGCACCGACAAGACTTGTTACCCTCCCACCCACACCTGTCGCTCCTCCCCGCTTTGTCCCGTGATCGCCATCCATCTGCTCAGTCCTGAGTGTTCTCTCTGAATGAAGCAAGTATGGGTGAAAGTGAAAGTTAGTCGCTCAGTCGTGTCCGACTCTCTGTGACCCCGTGGACTGTAGCCCACCAGGCTCCTCTGTCCATGGGATCCTCCAGGCAAGAATACTGGAGTGGGTTGCCATTTCCTTCTCCAGTGGATCTTCCCAACCCAGGGATCAAACCCAGGTCACCCGCATTGCAGGCAGACTCTACCGACTGAGCCACCAGGGAAGCCTGGTGAACATGGATGGACGTATGGGTGAATACGGTCCCAAATCAGCCCCTCAGCTGCTACGAGCTCTGCTCAATCCACCGCCTGCTCCCACTCCCCTGGCTTGCGCCCTTCTCCTGAACCACTGCCAACAGCTCAAGAAACACCTGGTCAACCCCTCATCCTCTCCAGACTCTGCTGAAATGTCAGCTCTGTAGGTTTTCTTTGGATTATCCTCTATTCTCCATCCTGTGCTTCCTGTGTCTTGCACATGTAAGACCATTTCACCCGTCCATCTTTTCATATCTGTCCCCTCTGAAACTGGAGGGTAAACTCCTCGAGAGCCAGGACTGTGGTTAATCTCTCTCTAGTTCTGAGGACCAACAAATTGACTTACGGATGTACAAAGTCCTCAGAGATCATCTGAGTGGAATGAATGAGTGAGTGAGCTCACGCCTGGTGCCCCGATTTCAACCCCCTGCTCCCGGGAATGATGAGCCTTGAAACGGGCATCTTACTCTGCTCCATCGGGGTGCGTTCTGTCTCTGCAACTCGTCCGTAACTTCCTTGAGAGAAACACCCATTTGGTGTACACGGCAAGTATTCAACAAGAGTTTGCTGACAAGGAGGTTAAGATGAGAAGATGAACACTCTGATTTCAATGACTAGTGTGATAGGAAGTCCATGAAGACACAAACGTGGCAGGGCTTCGATTACAAAACAATTTTAAAACAAAAACTACCAAGACTTTGGTCATGTTGGATGTTTTATCCACCAAAAGCCAGTCTGGTTCCCTTCCTCCCATTAGGCTTAGACTTTCTGAGATTTTGTCATCCTATAAAGCGTGTGAAGTCAGACTCCTCACCAGCTCTCCGATCACCTCTCCCCCTCCATGCTGCCCCATCCCAGCGGGAGACTAAGCTGCACTCCTGGAAAGCACAAAACAGAGGCTGCTGGGATGGAAACAGGGCAGAGTGAAAACAGGCAAGTCTGTGGCCTGCTCCCACACTGTGGGGCCAGCTCTGCACCCTCTAGGCAGAGGGATCTGGGGAATCTGACCACCGAAAAAGTTAAAAACCCTAACTATGCTAACCTCTAGGGTTAACTATTAATAACAAATGCCCCACCCAGGTCACCTTATAATGAAGCAAAGTCACGAATCCTACCCACGTGCTCAGAGCTTTAAATTAGCTTTTCAGTTCGCCATTGTTAATTACTAAGCAGACAACCAAGGCTTACCAGACTCCTGAGAAAGAGACCAAAAAGCAGGAAAGAGCGCCTGGAAAGAAAGAGACTGTGCAAAGAGAAGAAAACAAACCAAAAACTACCAAATACCACACTTAGAGAGATAAGATGGTGCATTCATGAAATAAGAACAGGATACGAAGAAGTAAAAACTGAATATAAGGGCCAAAACGTAAAGATGAGGAAAATCCCCATAAAGTACAACCAAACACCGAGACAGAAAACAGGAGAGGAGAAACTAACACCAGGGGTGAGGCCAGAAGATCCAGCACCCAAAAAGAGAGCTCTGGGACCTCCATGGAGGCCCCGTGGCCTAAGACTCGGCGCGTGCAACGCGGGGGCAAGGGTTCCATCCCTGGTCAGGAACTAAGACCCCACACGCCATGCGGTGTGGCCAAAGCATTTACAAGACAGCATGTGATCACAGGAAGACGTTAGATTCGGAAAACCACCTCAGCGTGTATGCGCTCGGTCGTGTGCGACTCTGCGACCCCCCTGGCGGACTGTAGCCCGCCAGGCTCCTCTGTCCATGGGATCCTCCAGGCCAGAGTACTGGAGTGGGCTGCCATTTCCTTCTCCAGGGGATCGTCCCAACCCAGGGATCGAAGCCTCGTCTCCAGCATAGAGAGTCACAGGGACAATAGTAAACAGCTTTACTCGGAAGCCCCAGGGTCGCAACTGTGCCCAGGCACAGAGGGCCATCTGAGGCTGTCATCGCCCAGGGCCCCATTTCATTGTGAAACATTCTTCACCCAAAGAAAGGACTGGAAGATGTGCTCCAGCAGAAGAAGGGCGTAAACAAAAGATGACAACAGGTCTAGAAACAGGAACTGAAACCCAGAGAGAAGAAAGAAGCCAAGGGAAGTCCTGCGGTGAGAGCTGTGCAACAGGCCCAGAGGATGCCAGGTCCCAGAAGGTCTCACCAAAGAGCGTGCGTGTGTGTGTGCGTGTGTGGTGGGGGGTTATCTGACACAGCAGACCTCAAAGGAAACAGAAACATCAGGACATGCATAAGAGTTAGGGAAAGATGTAAACAAACTAAAGAAATGATAAACAGGGCAAATGTTAGCCTCCATAAACAGAAAAAGAAGAAAGAAGACAGTGCATGACGCTGCTCAGCTGAGAACACCCACAGGTGCCAGCAGCTCAAAGTGTGGTCTGCCAGAGATCCCCCGAGGCCTCCTTCCAGGGAACCCACACGGGCCAAGGGTCAGACACGAGTGAGCAACCAAACACAACAACATGGGCAAAACTTCTTTCGTAACAACACTAAGGCGTTCACCTTTTGCACTATGTTGACATTTGCTGGTGATGCAAAAGTAACGGTGGGTAAAACCAGAGTTGGCTTAGTACAAATTCAGGCAGGGGTACCAACTGTGTTAGTGGCTGAATTCCTCACCACCTCCTACTGCACTCTAAAAAGAAAAAGTCAATTTCATTTAAGAATGTCCTTGAGAAAGCAGGAAAATTTACCAAATTTATTAAATCCCAATCTTTGAGTATGTTTCTTTATCTTTTCAATATTCTATGTGATTAATGGGAAGACTGCATTACATATTTCACTTAATGCATAATGGTGACTGGAGGAAAAGTTCTTGTGTCCGAGTTGCAAGCTGAACCAGGCTTTTTTGTTTTTAAATGACACACAAAAAACCATGGGTTTTGGGTATCTGACAGACATTTTCTCAAAGATGAATAAATGGAATCTATCGTTTCAAGGAAAATAACTGACAATATATGTGGTTAATGATAAGATTTGTGAGCTTTCAAGCAAAAAGGAGAATTCTATCCATTGGCATAAACTTGATAGCCTCCCAATGGCAATGACATTGGTGATGACATTAACAAATGTTATTCGGAAGATCTGCTTATCTAGGTTAACCAGTATTTTCCAAATGACCCATTCATGATAAAAAACTATGCTTGGGTAAAAAACCCATTTGATGTGCAAGACAGATCAATGTGATTTTAATGTAATACAAGCTCACTGATGTGGTTTCGGGGTTCACACTGCATAACCATCAATGACCGAGTTTTAGTGAAATACCAAAGCAAATCCTGAACTATCTGCAAAGCTATTAAGATACTCCTATCTTTTTCAACCACATACTTGTGTGAGGCCAGATGTTATTCATGTATCTCAACTAAAACAGCACACAACAGCAGGCTGAATGCAGACACAATCGGTTACAAAAATCCAGCCGCTTCCTACTAAGCTGGACATTCGATTTTCAGAAATGTAAATCCACAATCATCTCACTAAATTGCTTTTGAAAATATAATTATTTTTCATAAAAATGTGTTCCCTTAGCATGTAATAAATTTATTGTTCTTACTCTAAGTAGTACATTTAAAATTTTCCTCAGTTTTAATTTCTAATGTAATAGAAATGTCGTAAGACACAGCCTACATAAACAAAAGCTGTGGGGGTTTTGACAGGATAAAGGGATTCTTTTTTCCCCCTTGGGCATAATTTGTTTTTTGTACAAATTAGAATCTGAGGGTAAAAAATTCAGAACCGTTAATGCAGCATTTATGACAGGAGTGATGGTTTTGGGGAAATCAAAAGGTTTTCAGAATTTCTGACACAGGCACATCATGATAAAAACAGCATGTGGAGTTAACCAGAGTTGTTAAATATTATTTTGGGAAGAAGGCAGAAGAGAATCAGACCGCATCAAAATGGTCAATAAAAATAAGATAGAAAAGTGCTCCAGGGTTCTTGCCACTGACAAACACTTCAAAGATCCATGATTCTACCTAAGAGAAGCCTCATTTCCTTCAGCTGTGTCTGTGACCTCCTTAAAGCCAGAGAGGCCTCATCATACCCTGGATCACAGAGGAAATACAGAACAATTTTTAACTCAATGAATGGATAGATGAATGAGATAATCCAATTCACAAAAGTAGGTCATATTGCAGCAAACAGCTGTCTCTTCCATTCTTAAAACCCATTCAGCGGTATTGGAAAGTCGTGTATGAAATGAGAATGAGGGATCAGTGTATCCTGAAGTCAGTGAGTCTGTGACTCCAAGACTGCTATTCATGATGTAAATACTCTACTGGAAACCACAGACAACATTGTCTTGCCTGTTATAACTCCTGTTTTAACAGAGTAAGTGCGAGCACTCTTGAATGTCGACAATATAAAAACATTTTCTCCTTGCCCCTACATCCCCCTTCAGTCTCTGTCGACTTCTACAACCTTCCTGGTCCCTTTAGACGACACCTCACCCATCTCTAGGTCAGCGCGGCCAACCAAAGACCCCAGCCAGTTCCCAGAGCCTACAGAGAAACTAGAGAAAAAAAATCTTACCAATAGTATGATTCCCATAAAGGAGCTGCTCCAAAATCGCTGTCTTCCCCACAGATAGCAAGCCACAGACCACCACCTTGCAGCCTTTCCCCATCTTCTCTTCAGAGATCGCTGTGAAGAGAAGAGAAGATCTTTAAAAGAAAAAAAAAAAATCCTTTCCTTTTTCTATGTTTAAATGTAATCAGTAATATGTACACAGGGGGATACTGGGTATTTCAAGTATAAAAAAGAAATACAGAATAAAGTTTATTCCTCCAAACCCCATTCCCTGGTTCCCACATGCTCCCTTAGAGCAATCAGTGCTATGGTTCAGTATATATCCCTGCAGAGGTAACCTAGAGAAATGCAAGAATACACATATAAACACGCTTGTTTTCAAAAAGAAGAGAGACATCTTAAAGACTATTTTAATATTAATTAAGTCTACAGCAATCCAAACAGAATCCTAGATAAATCCAATCCTTGAAAGACTGCCTGCTCATCAATGTCTACCTGGAGAAACAAGCATTTAAGTAAAACTTTAAGGAGCCATGAAGATAACAATTTGGATAGAGAATGGACATCATTAAAAATTTGGATAGAGAATGGACGTCATTTTTTACAAGAAGCATTAACACCATCAATGCCAACGTTAGTCTTTTCTCAGGAGAGTAAGACACTGGATTTGGGGCTGTCTTAGTCACAATTCTGAGTCATGGTTCTTCATGCTAGAAAAATTGCTCAGGCACTTTAAACCGAAAGAAAAGGAAAACTCATTCCTCTTTGCTTCCTCACATATCCAAGGAAGAGAGAGATCAGGTAACAAACATTTTATTGAATTTTCCTCAAGGTTTTTATCTATCTTCCAGAAGGCAAGGCAGAAACGGAAAAAAGACTCATTAACTACAACAAAACAGCCAAGAGAATTCAGATTCCACATTGCCTTCTGTCACCTTCCAACACAAACCTTAATCATCATGTCCTCCAGTTCCCTTACCTAGAAGTGTGGAGGGGCTTCCCGGGGGCTCCGTGGTAAAGAACCCACCTGCCACCGCAGGAGATGTGGGTTCGATCCCTGGGTTGGGAAGATCCCCTGGAGCAGGAAATGCAACCTACCCCGGTATCCCTGCCTGGGAATCCCATGGACAGAGAAACCTAGAGGGATAGAGCCCATGGGGTCACAAGAGTTGGACATGACTGAGTGACTAAATAACAACAAAATCAGAAGTGTGGAGCATGCGGCAACTCTGACTTAAAAAGGGTGCCACGACTCCAAGGCAGAAAACAACAAACGTGTTCAAATAAGCACCTGATAAGGGAGACCCGTGGACATCATTCTGTACGTGCATGTCGCACACCACTTGTTTTTAACCAAGATCTAAAACACTAAGCGAAAATGAACTTTCCATCAGCCTTCTCTACTTTCTCAAAGTCTGTAATTTTTTTAAACTGAGGTATAGCCGATTTCCTTGGGCCTTCCCAAGTGGCACTCGTGGTAAAGAATCCACCTGACAATGTAGGAAACACAAGAGGTGAGGGTTCAACCCCTGAGTCCGGAAGATCCCTCTGTGGTATTCTTGCCTGGGAAATTCCACGCAAAGAGCCTGGCAGGCTACAGTCCACAGGGCTGCAGAGTCAGACACAACCGAGCACGCACAAGGCGCGGAGCGGGTTTCCAACAGTAGTGTCAAGTGTGCAGAGTGACTCGAAGTTTTTATGGATTATACTCCATCAAGTTATTATGAACGACTGGCTATATTCCCTGTACTGTACAGTATACCCTTTTAGATTATATTTACGTAAGTTGTGTAACAGTTGTTCCTCTTAACCCCCTCCTCCTGCGTTGCCCCCTCCTTCTTTCTCCCTATGGCAACCACTAGCTTGTTGTCTGGATCCGAGTTCATTCCTGTTATACTCACTAGTCTGTTTTTTTTTTTAATTTCGCCTGTAAGTGGTAACATACAGTATTTGTCCTTGTCTCTTATACCCTCCAGGTCCACCCACGTTGCGGTAAATGGCAAAACGCCATTCTTTTCTTCTGGCTGAGTAACACTCCATTGTGTGTGTGTACTGTGTCGACTTTATCCACTCACCTGTGGATGAACACTTGGGTTGCTTCTGTGTTTCGGCTGTTGTAAATAACGCTGCAGTGGACACTGTGGTGTGTGTCTTTTCAAACGCGTGGTTTTGTTTTCTCAGGATGGGAACCCAGGAGCGGCAATGCTGGCTCATATGCTAGTTCTGTTTTAGTTCTCTGAGACGCCGCCATGTCGTTCTCCACAGTGGCTGCCTCAATTTACACTCCCGTCAGCAGTGTAGGAGGGTCCTCTTTTCTCCAGTTCCTCACCAACACGTGCTATTTGGAGACCTCCCGATGACAGCCATTCTGACAGATGAGAGGTGATCTCCCACTGGGGTTCTGATTTGCATTTCTCTGATGATGAATGACGCTGAGCATCTTTTCATGTGCCTGATGGCCACCTGTATGTCTTCTTTGAAAAACTGTCTATTCAGATCCATCACTCATTTTTAAATTGGATTGTGTGGGTCTTTTGATAATGAATTGTTATATTTTGGATATTAACCCTTATCAGTCATATTATTTGCAAATAGTTTCTCCCATTCAGTACGTTGTTTTCATCTTGTCAATGGTTTTGTTTGCTGAGCAGAATCTTTCAGGTTTAAACAGATTCCATTTGTTTGTTTCCTTTGCCTTAGGAAACAGATTCAAACAAACATTGCTAACATTTATGTCAGTGTTCTGCCTATGTGTGTTCTATGTTTTATAAGAGTTTTATAGTTTTCAATCTTGCATCTTTAATCTGTTTAGAGTTTATTTTTGTATATTGTGTTAGGGAATGTTTTAATTTCACTCTATTATATGCAACTGTCCAGTTTTCCTAGCACCACTTACTGAAGAGACTTTTTTTCCCTCCATTGTATATATTCTTTGCTTTGTCATAGATTGTCAAAGTCTACAACTATGTATAACCCAAATCAGCCACAACACTAACCACATGCAACATTTTAAAGCTAATATTATTATAGTGCAGTAATAACACAGTACTCATTTCCAGAGCGGTATGCTACATTTTACCAGTAGATAAATAATCAGCACTTACGTGATATAACCATTATTTCTTAGGTGGCATGCTCTCAATCTTTCTGAGAAATCTTCCCAAGAATATTTATCACCTACTTCCAGGAGAACCACTTCTCTTAGGGGACTTTCTTTTCAGTTTCAGAGTACTTGCAACAGAAAAATTCTCAGTCTGTCTTTATAAGGGCAGGGTTTGGTGTAACACTAATCATCTATGGTATGGTAACACCTATGTCAGCGACCATGGCCTATATTAAAAGTTTTCTACAGATACTTCTGAATTTGTGATTAATGTCATTTCCTTTATCATAGGATTCTATCCTCTTTCCATATTGTGGTCTTCTGTAAGTTATACTACTGAATCTTTCTTTCAAAGGGTTTTTAGTATTAGTTAAAATTTGGGACTTCCCTGGTGGTCTAGTGGCTAAGACTCTGTGCTCCCAATGCAGGAGCCCCGGGTTCGATCCCTGGTCAGGGAATTAGAACCTGCATGCCACAACGAAAGATCCCACATACTGCAGCTAAGAGCTGGTGCAGCCAAATAAATTTTTTTTAAATGGGATTTGCATGCCAAGTGAGAATTATTTAAAAAAATAATATTAATAGTTAAAATTTAAAGAAAGTTGCCACCTATGAGAGAAGAGAACAAGAAATTGATGGCAGCACAAACTATTTCTGTTGTCAGAAAAGTTTGCCGGTGGAATCTACATTCTGATTTTTCTACTATTTTCTATTGTTATCTTCCTCCAAAACAGTCCCACAGAATGTGTAAATACCAGTCCTCACCTCTCCCCTACTGTCCAATCAAAAAGTCCCCCATTGCCACAGACTATACCAACCTTCACACAATTCAATTGCTGTAAAAGGGCAGGTACATACTGCAGTTGAGGGAAGCCGCTGTTTTAGAAGAAAAAAAAGCCCAGTGATTAACAGCAACAGACTCTGTGAAAGGGAGGTGGGTATGAGTGCTAGGGACTGTAGAAAACTGAGAAAATGCTGAAATCGACAGACTCCTGAGAAATCCAGAAATCAAATATTCCTGAGACTCTTTGGAAGTAGTCTTAATTATCTGCTTTAAAAGTGGTATACTACAATTGTACTTTAATCACTTGTGACTGGCAGATAAAGTATGTTAAAAATATGCATTATTTTGTATTTGTGTATAAGAAACTGCAGGAGTTATTTCAATACCTCAGAGGAAACTTCATCAAGGGCAAACAGCAAAAGGAACTGAAAAAGAGGTAATTCAGACACTAGATAAGGATTTTAAGGTTTTTTAGGAAGGAGAGAAGGAAAGAAAGAGAACAGAACAGACCATGGTAAATATCTTACACCAAAAAGAAAACAAAGATGAGAGTGTGATTACTTAAAACATACCTGAAACAGTCCAGGTTCTTAGCTGTCTTCACGTGGAAAACAATAATACTACATAAACCTGAAGATCAGTGACCTGCTTTATCATCAAATAAAAAAACATGAATTCTGAGGTACAAACTATTGTGTGTAAAATAAATAAGTTATAAGGCTACATTGTACAGCATAGGAAATATAGCCAATATTTTCTAATAATTATAAATGGAATATAATTTAAAACTGCAAATCACTGTTGTACACCTGAAACTCATATAATATTGTACGTCAACCATGCCTCTATAAAATTCATTTCTTAAAAGTATGAATCCTTCAAAAAAATTAACATCTAAGGTAAGATTCTGAATGAATAACATTAAATACACACAAAAACACCCCATTTTCTATGCCTGATGATGGCAGGGACTCATGACATACAAGGAACCTGTTCTCACACTTATTTATATATACTCATATTTACAAACAAAAATTACTAAAAGCTTAGTTCTCTAAGCATTATAATATTTCATAATTCCCAAACATAATAAATATGCACCATTTCCTTCCAAATATAAAAGGAGGTCATCTTCAACGACCTAAATGGGCCGGGAGTCACAGGAAGAGACAGGGTGGCCCAGCCGCTTACTAAAACCCGGTTTTGAAAAGTCTGAAAGGCTCCAGAGTAGACAGCTGACCTCCAAGGCTCCTTCTAACACTGAAGCTATGAGCGCGGAAACTACTTACCCAGAAACCATGTTAACACAAGGTTAACACCAAAAGCGGTAGCTAAGGATGCTTGTACAGTCCCTACCCTAGGAAACTGCTGGACAATAAAATTCAATCTGGGATCTATGCACCCCTAATACTCTGATGGATTAATAAATGACTAAGAAAATGTGCTTAACAGACAAAGTCCGATAGTCTTAAATACATATTGGTTTGCCTTCCAGGCTTCAATAACATGGCTAGAGAATAAAAATGTGATCTAAGCCATCCTATTGAAAACACTGAGCCCTGTCAGTATTCTCTTCGAAGAGCCATCGGAGACAGCTGACGACCCCAAATTGTCAGTACCGCTGTTCTAAGGAAATCATTCCAGTTTTAAAGTAAAATACAACTTTTTTATGTAACCAGAAAAATATTAACACTGCAACACTGCTGACTTCATAAAGAGATGTTAGGGATCTTATCATGTAAGCATAGCAGGAGGAAAATTTCTACTCCTGCGCATTAGTTTATGTAAACATAATGGATTGTGTGTAGTACTTCCACTTACCCATATATGAATAATTTTACTTACATAAATATATATTTAAGAGTTTTGCAAACATTACACATACTAAATACAATAAGCACATTCCAGCTTACCATTCTTCTACTCATTCAGTAAATATTTACTGAGGGATTACCACAATTCCTGGATTGGGAAGATCCTTTGGAGAAGGGAATGGCAACCCACTCCAGTATTCTTGTCTGGAAAATTCCATGGACAGAGGAACCTGGCGGGCTACAGTCCATGGGATTGCAAAGAGTTGGACACGACTGAGCCACTAACACTTAACACCATAATGACAAGCATTAGGGATAAAGCAGAGTGCAAAACCAGAAATGATCACTGCCCTCAGAAATTTCAAAATCAATTGAAAATACCAATCCAAATCTTGCAAAATTACTACGAGACACTGCAAATTAAGAAACAAAACTGCAAAACCTAATTAAGAAATTAACGGTGATTAATCACATTGCCAGAATCCTCTTTCCAAATGATGATTCCAACTTTGCAATCAATAGTGAAAGTGAAGTCGCTCAGTCGTGTCCGACTCTTTGTGACCCGTGGACTGTAACCCACCAAGCTCCTCCGTCCATGGGATTCTCCAGGCGAGAGTACTGGAGTGGGTTGCCGTAGTTCTTGACTAATGTTTCTCATACCCCACATCTGATCAGTAAACCTTTGGAACACATCCATGGCTGGACCAGTTAGAGCCTCCATCACTAATGAAGTAGCTGAAGGCACCATCTTCTCTCACGTGGTCTCTCAAAGATGCCCGTGTCATATTCCCCAAGTCCGTGAGTGTTCTTTACCTGGACTTCTAGGTTACAAGACTTCTGAGATTGTGACTACATTAAGAACCTGAGAGGGGGAGTTCACCCCGGATTATCTGAGTGGACCCAACGTCATCACAAGTGTCTTTACAAGGAGGGACAAGAGGGTCAGAAAGAGACAGAGATTTGAAGATGCTACAATGCTGGTTCTGCCAATGAAGAAGTGAAGAGCCAAGGAATGCAGGTGGCCTTTAGAAGCTGGAAAAGAAAGGAAATGGATTCTCCCCTAGAGCCTCTAAGAGAAAACACAGCCCAAGAGACAACCCGATTTTAGCCTAGTGAGATTTCTGACCTACAGAACTGTAAGACAACAAATGGGTACCGTTTTAAGTCTGTGAAACTGCTGTAATTTGTTTCAGCAACAATAGAAAAATGAATACAACTTCCTAACTGGCCACTTTTTCCCTTCTTCCTTTTAGCCTCAAATGATCTTTTTTTTGGCTGCGCTTGCTCGTGGGATCTTCTAATAATTCCCCCCAGTCAGGGACTGAACCCGGGCCATAGCATTGAAAGCACTGCAGAGCCAGAGAATCCCCCCAAACGATCCTTTTTAAAATGTAGGTCACATGAAGTCACCCTTCTGCTCAAACGCTTCCAGCGGTTTCCAATCTCAGAAAGTCTGCAAACCCACAGTCCTCATAAGGAGCTCCAGCTCTTTGATGTCGCTTGCTACTTTCCTCTGTGGCTCGATTCCAGCCACACGGCTGTTCTATTAACGCAGGCACTCGCCAGCTTTGGCACTGTTCCCTCTGACCGAGATAGGGCCCGGGGCTCAAGTCTTTCCTCCAATGTCACCCTGAAGATTCCGGCCGAAATTTCTACCCCCATCCCAATACTCCCTACCGCTTCGCTCCCGTCACATCTGTCCTTAGCACTTACCACAGAACACAATATATGTATGTTGATTGCCCTATTCCAAGAAGCTAGAGTCTTTGCCACGACCCCAGCCACCTTCCCAGCAGCTGGGCGCACACGAGGCGCTTCATAAATCAAAGCCCCTGTCAGGACTTTTACAAGGGTACCACTGCAACTAGGCAAGAACACAAGCAAGATCGGGAACGGGGCTGGAGACCAACCAAACCCGTTAATTTAGACGACAAAGGAGTCTCCTACACCTTCGCCCCATTTCAACTTAGAATGTGTAAAAGAGTTTAACCACTTCATTTCTCTAAAATGAAAATATTCTGGAGGTGCAAAAAAAAAAAAAAAAAAAAAAAAAAGCAGTATATAAACTGTCAATGAAGAACGCAACACAAAATGTCTGCATTTTCTCGGCTTCCCCCCACCCCCGAAAACGCTCGCACCTGCCGACCAGATTGTGGCATATAAATAGGTTAAAAAAAAAAAACCAAACCCGTGGTTCTGACGGAGCAAACCCAGGGCCAAACCTGCACGCAGGAAAAGCGCCACCCGGGCGAGCCCCGTCCGCGCCCCGCGCCCCTGCAACCCCATCTGGAGGAAACCCCTCAGAGCGGGGTCTGCGACCCCAACTGCTCCGGGAGGGGCGAAGCCGCCGCCGCGAAGCCCCCGCGCCTCCAGCGGCCCACCCGGCAGGACCCCCGGCCTGTGCGCGCGTCCGTCCAGGGAGAGGGGGCGCCCGCAGCCCCCAGCAAACCCGCCCGAGAGCGCCGCGGCCCCGGGAGCCCCGCCCCCAACCTGCCTCTCAGCCGCAGATGCTCGGCTGCCCGAACCTCGCCGCGGACCGTCGCCGCCGGCTCTGAGGCGCGCGTCCCGAGCAGCAGGGGGCGGGACCCTGAGGCAGGTCGCGCCCAATCCTGGCCGAACTCCGCCCACCCGGGCTCGCTGCCGGAACTACATATCCCGTGAGGCCCTGCGCCACAGCCGCTTTCCAACGGAAGGAGGCTCGCTGTCGTGGGGGAGGGGGGGGGGCGCGGAGCGCCAAAGGGATTGTGGGAGAAAGGTTCAGTCCTTTCCGTCTGGCGGCAGCCATCAGGTAGGCAGCGTCAGGATATTCGCCGCTTCATCCGCCGCCGATCTCCCTTCACGTCGGCCATCCAGGCTTGGGGGCCCTGCGTCCTGGGAGTTTCTCCTGCCCCCTGCGCGGCGCGGGTTCGATTGCGACGCGGGGCAGCGCGGGCGCGGAAAGGCGGCCCCCCGGAGCGGGCTGGGGGGGATGCAGTGATGGCGGCGCGGACCCGAGCTGGGCCCGGGGCGCGGAGGAGAGGGACGCGCGGGGGCTGAGGTCCGGGAAGCCGGGCCTCGGGCGTCCGAAGGCGAGGCCGGCGGGCCGGGAGGAGCAGGCGTCTTGACCCGCGCCGCGCCGTCACCGCGCCTGCCTTGTGTCGGCGGGCGCTGAGGCGGGCGGCTGCCCGCACCGCGCGTGCTGACACCCGCGTGTCCCCAGGGTGAGCCGACATGGGCGCCTACAAGTACATCCAGGAGCTGTGGAGGAAGAAGCAGTCGGACGTGATGCGCTTCCTGCTGCGGGTGCGCTGCTGGCAGTACCGCCAGCTCTCGGCGCTGCACCGCGCCCCGCGCCCCACCCGGCCCGACAAGGCGCGCAGGCTGGGCTACAAGGCCAAACAAGGTGAGGGGCCCCGGGGCGGGGGGCGCTGACCGTCCGGCGGCCGGGGACGCGCCTGAGCGGGCGGCGTGGGAAACCCGCCCCGAGGCCGCCACCCTCACGGCCTCCGTGCCCTCCACTCACATAGGCTATGTCATATACCGGATCCGTGTGCGCCGCGGGGGCCGCAAACGCCCAGTTCCTAAGGGTGCCACCTACGGCAAGCCTGTCCACCATGGTGTCAACCAGCTCAAGTTTGCTCGAAGCCTGCAGTCGGTTGCGGAGGTAAGAGACTGAGTGCTGGTCACCTCCTGGAGGTGATTGATGGAGAAGGATGTGGGCCGCTGTTCGCTGGTTCATTTGTACCTAGGTGAGCCCTGTTGTGTTTGGAATGTGGCTTGGTGAGTTTTATTCTTGATAACCTCAGTAAATCTTCTCCAACACCTACTTAGGGAAAAAAGTGCAAGATCTTTATAGATGCAGTATTTTTGTAAAGACAACTCTCCATCAACATTAAAATTGGACACGTGGGGAGATAAAGCCTTTTGTAAGGGGAAGAGAAATACATAACACTGTGTTAGGTGTCATCCAGTTTGGTTTGTAATGATAGAATTCCCATTTTCTAACACATAAATGAATAGGTGGAATTAGGTTCTGACATGATACAGAAAAGGGTTTCTCGCCCATCTCCCCCGACCCTCCTCCCAGCTTAAGTGGTAAACAAATCTGCCTGCAGTGCAGGAGATACAGGTTTGATCCTTGGGTGGGGAAGATCCCCTGGAGGATGAAATGGCAACCCTCTCCAGTATTCTTGTGTGAAAAATCCCATGGACAGAGGAACCTGGTGGGCTGCAGTTCATGGGGCCACAGAAAAGTTGCAAAGACAAGGACTAAGCACAAACATGCAATCTAGTTGAGTTGCTACCAGAATTTAGTTTTCATTTGGGAATCTCTCATAGGTCATATAAATTAATGTGAACCTGTGGAGCCTGAACTTTTAAAGGGCAATTAAACATCTTAAAGAGGAACTCTCCCCAGGTGTTACTGGTTATGAATTGTCTTTCTTGGCTAGTAAATTAAGCTATGCTCTGTTGAAGAGGTTGGCCAACATGGGCCTGTTGCCCGCCATAAGCTAAAAGTATTTTGTTTAAAAAAGGCATAGAAGACCATGCAAGAGACCTTTGTAGCCTTCAGAATTCTCTTAAGTTTGCTAACCCTTCTTGTACTAGAAAAGTGCAGGGTTCCAGAATACTAAGTTTGGTTAGCTAGATATTAATATTTCACACCTTAATTGGCAAGAAGGTAATAAGAAAGGTTTCAAATAAGCATGTTGTGTTATTTTCTAGTAAGTCTTCCTTCTACTTGGGGTCCCAGCCTATGGGGAGATGCTGAGTATTTGAGTAGTTTAAGTCAGAAGCCTTCGTCACTTGTCTAGTGAATTTGCTGACTGATTTGTTCCTGGGATGTGTGGAAGGCTGACCTTGGGCCTTTGTTTCCTGTCCTAGGAGCGTGCTGGCCGCCACTGTGGGGCCCTGAGGGTCCTGAATTCCTACTGGGTTGGTGAAGATTCTACGTACAAATTCTTTGAGGTTATCCTCATTGATCCATTCCATAAAGCTATCAGAAGAAACCCTGACACCCAATGGATCACCAAACCAGTGCATAAGCACAGGGAGATGCGGGGGCTGACGTCTGCAGGCAGAAAGAGCCGCGGCCTGGGCAAGGGCCACAAGTTCCACCACACTATTGGTGGCTCTCGCCGTGCAGCGTGGAGAAGGCGCAATACTCTCCAGCTCCACCGCTACCGCTAATATACGTAATGTTTGTAAAGTTCTTACCTAATAAACAATTTAGGACGTTCTTGTCTGCTTAATTTTTTTTTTGTTTTTTATTTGTTTTTAATTTGTCTGTTAAAACTAGTTGTCTGCAGATTGCTTCATTGAATGCATTGTCAAATTATGAAAGTTAAAGTGCAATAATGTTTGAAGACTTATTGAAGTTACTTACACATATAAGTGTATATGAAGTGATGGTGTATCTTGTTTTTAATAAGGGAAATGCCTTTGTGTTTGCTTTATTAGGGAGTTGATGTGTCTGTGTTTAAAGTGCTGTTTGGTACAATAGGTGTAAAATTCTGTAAAAGAGGAGTGCAGAAGCTTAACCCTGTAGGTTTGTTGATGCATGTGGTGAGACCTGCAGCTTATTGGGGTGATGCAACGCTCTGCAGTTTTACGGAGTTTGGCAGGGACAACATTTTCAGTTGGATTTTCATTGGAAATGTGAAGGGTGTCCTGATCCTTTCTCATGATCATATGCAGAAAAATAATGATATTTGTGAGTAGGGCCCACATTTAGGCTTAATCTAATATTACATTTGTGTAACTGCTGCTTCTGAAAGGCAAAAAGTAAAGTAATGCCACCATTTTTAAGAGAATTGAATAGACCTGTTGCAAGAGGGTTCTGATGAATCAATCCTGGTTTACCTAAATTAAATGGCCTTGGCCTCCATGGTACCACTGAAGTTCATATAAAGCTCCTGGTTCAGGTTTTGGGATCTGTAGAATACTGAACTTTGTGCAAATGGTCGTATTTACACTGGTGTTGATTAAAACTGATGGAAATAGAACATTAGATAAGTGAGGGGGGAGTTAATTAGCCCTAAGGTTTGTAAGGTAGTGATAGGATTGGGAGCTTGGTGTTCATCAGATCCCTTTCAAGTGTAGGACGATAGGAAAAACTTGGATCCAAAAGTTCAGTGTTTTCTCTGTAGTATTAGTTGTGACCATCATGAACTCTAAGCCACATTAGGGGATGGGGGAAATCAGGGTGGTTATATTTAAAAGTATCATTGCTAAGTGTAATCTGTTCTCTAGGGTCAAGTCACTCCATTCTTAAAAGGCTATTGAGAAAACTCATCGTTGGTGCCAGTGCAAGTTCAGTTGGCCTCCAACTTCATGTTGTCTACAGTTCCCATCCCTGCGCAAACCAGCCTCACAGTCCAGACTTGCTGGGCCGCCAGCTGTGGTTGCCCTTACTGCCTCATTCTGCTGGTTCCATCATGTCTTCCCATAGACCAGGCTTCTGTTTCCCAGGGTGGATGTGAGTGTAGGGAATACAGAAGAGGAATTACCCCAATTCTTGGCTTGCTATCTGCATAAATAGTTTGATTTTGAAACTTAATCGCTGGCTTTCTTGAACCAATTTTTTTTCTTCAAGGGTCTTTAAAAAGGCCCGCTTAAGTGATTTCCAGAAAACAGGCTTGCAAAACCTTTTAAGACCCGAATTCCTTCCAACTCAAAAAAATCTTAAACCATACTATTTTGTGTGTAGAGGTTGTTCAACTACATAATAACAGAATAAATGTCTATTAAACCAAAACAAATGGACCTTCTGTTATCTTTTGTCATTTAATACTAGTAGGCTTTAACGCAAACCAGCCTGCAAGACGACCTCAAAATGATGGCAGAAACAGTCAACGGTTTCAGGGGAAATGTATAGTATTTAGTTTTTCTCACATCTCTTTGGTCCTTGCATGAATTAGAAAAACTTGTTTGAAAGTTTTTTTCCCAACTATTCGGGTTGCCACTTGGGGAGGGGAGGTCAAAGGTCGGGGTTCCCTATATTCAGATCACAGTGTGAATAGCTTCCGCGGTCTTCCTTGCCCCACTCTGTAGTCTCACAGCTGACCTCATTCTGTAATAGCTCATCCCACTCTCCTGGCAGTTTCTCAGGCACTTCAGGCCCTTTCTAATGCCTGTATACAGGAACACTCAGCAGGTAATACATGTCACCTCAGAAGCTTTCCCTGATAAGCCCATAAGTTGTGTTGGTTCAGATACACCCCAATTGATTATTAGGATTTTCTTCAGCAGTAGGGCAGTTGGATTTTTACAACCCCAGAAGATGAAGACTTGTCATTAAGGAAGCAGACATGAAGCAATCGCTCAAGGTCGCCCGGTGGCAGTCTGAATTACTAGCTTCTTAAACATTTAAAGTTTGGTTATGTAATACACTGACATGGCTAAAAATTCAAAATTAAGGACTACAGTAGAAGTCTCTCTGCCTCTCCAGTTCCCATTCTGGAGGTAGTGTGATCAGTATGTTTTTCCCATCAGGAGATACATAAATACAATATATATGTATTTTTCCTTTTTTACCCAAATGGTAGGATGTTACACATGTTGATTTTTTTTTTCATGTAGTTCTATATCTCTGAAGGTATCACTCAATGGACATGAGTCTGAGCAAGCTCTGGTAGATGGTGAAGGATAGGGAAGCTTGGCGTGCTCCAGTCCATGGGGTCCTAAAGAGTTGGACATGACCGAGTGACTGAACAACAACATATCTGAGCTTATTCTACACCAGTTCATCAAGGGCTTCCTTGTTCTTTTTATGAGTGCACAGTATTTTGTCATAATGTGGCCCCTGAATATCTTTTTTTTCCAGTCTCTTTTACAAAGTTTTTTGCGTATATCTTCGTTTATCTGTAGGATTGATTCCTAGAAGCACAATGGCAGAGTTAATGTACAGTATGTATATTACTGTATGATTCCATCTATATGACATTCTGGAAAAGGCAGAATTACAGAGACAGTAAACAGGATCAGTTCAGTCACTCAGTTCATGTCCTGAAATAGTTCCTGAATATTTCCTTCCAATGAATATTCAGAACTAATTGATTAGTTTGATTTCTTTGCAGTCCCAGGGACTCTTGAAGAAGAGTCCTCTCCAACACCACAGTTCCAAAGCATCAATTCTTTGGCACTCAGCTTTCTTCACAGTCCAACTCTCACATCCATACGTGACCACTGGAAAAACCATAGCTTTGACTAGACGGACCTTTGTTGGCAAAGTAATGTTTGTGCTTTTTAATATGCTGTCTAGGTTGGTCTTGGCTTTTCTTCCAAGGAGTAAGCGTCTTTTAATTTCATGGCTGCCGTCACCATCTGCAGTGATTTTGGAGCCCCCCCAAAATAAAGTCTGTCACTGTTTCCATTGTTCCCCATCTATTTCCCATGAAGTGATGGGACCGGATGCCATGATCTTAGTTTTCTGAACGTTGAGCTTTAAGCCAACTTTTTCACTCTCCTCTTTCACTTTCATCAAGAGGCTCTTTGGTTTTTTGCTTTATGTCATAAGGGTGGTGTCATCTGCGAATCTGCAGTTGCCAATGGTCAGAGGGAGGAAGGAAGGAATAGGCAGAGTACCGAGGATATTTTACGGCCGGAAGCCACGCTGTATGATGCTCTGTAATATCACTATACGTTTGTCTAAGCCCCCAGAATGTACAGCTCCAAGAGCGAACCCTACTGTGAACTATGGTATTTAGTGATAATATTGCAATGCTGGTTCATCAGCTGTAACAAATGTGCTGTGCTGGAAGAGGATACTGATGATGGGGGAGGCTATACGCATGTAAGGGCAGAGGGTTTATGAGAAATTTAACTGTGAACTTAAAACTGTTAAAAAAAACTTTATCATAAATAGCAAGCAAGCAAAAAAAAAAAAAAAAAGGATGTACTGACAGAGACATCTCGTCCAGTCTGATAGAATTGTCATCTACTTTTATTTTTACTCTTCTGAGTGTGGCAGAAGCAAAGCCACACGCCATAGCTTTTTCCTGGGTATACACCTGACCTATGTTTCACCCAGTGGCCCTACTTTAGGTAGGGGTCTTAGTGACATTCTTGCCAATATGTGAAAACAAATGACACATCTCCTTCCAAGGCAATCAAGAGCTGGTGAGTCAATGAAGGCCAGTGATTCTGATCTCGTAGCTAGAAAGTGGTAGAAAAAGCTGCTCAACCCCATCAGTCCGCATGAACCAGAAAGCTTTGTTGCGTTAAGCTACTGTTAATTGCACTCTTTCTTATGATAGCATAGCCTCTTTTGACGCTGACGAATTCAGGAAGTCGAGCCTGCTTTTTATGTTTGTCTTACTTTGTCTTATGGTGACCTGTTGTAATCCTTTGGCCATTTTTCTATTAAAATCCATAACCTTTAAGTACCATGCTATATTAAATGAATTGTAGGGTGGCTGCTACCTTACTGTTGCTACGTTGCATCATTTCTCTGCTCTTAAATTTCTTGAGGGTGACTTTACATAATGAGCTTCCTTGAGAGCTCAGTTGGTAAAGAATCCGCCTGTGATGCAGGAGATCCAGGTTTAATTCCTGGGTTAGCAAGGTGCGCTGGAGAGGAGTTAGGTTACCCACTCCAGTATTCCTGGTGGCTTAGCTGGTAAAGAATCTGCCTGCAATGCGGGAGACCTGGGTTCGATCCCTGGGTTGGGAAGATCCCCTAGAGAAGGGAAAGGTGACCCACTCCAGTATTCTGGCCTGGAGAGTTCCATGCACTGTATAATCCATGGTGTCTCAAAGAGTTGGACACGACTGAGCTTTCCCTTCATTTTACTTCACTTATGTAGAATAAGTTCTCAAAAGTTCAACTGTTTGTTTTATCCTTTCAATTCTAAGCTCTCATTCCATCTCCAAATTCTGAAATCCCTAAGGGAAATTAGTTAGGTATATTGCATCAGTCAGGTAGACTAGATTAGGCTACAGTAACAACCTCTACATCTCAGTGGCTTAAAATTAAAAAGGTTTCTTTCTTGAACAAACTACATGCTCATGGAGGGCTGGTCATGGTCTTCATCTCAGAAACCAGGCTATTGGGATGGCCACTGTAGCACATCACCAGCCTTCCATGGCGAAGGGCAAAGGGAGCGTGGTACAGCATACCCGAGCCTTCAGAGCTTGTTCTCAGGAAGTCGTCTGAAGCAAGTTCCATGGCTCTACCTGAGTTCGATGTAGGGAAGTGAGATTTCACCAGGTAAGAGAGAGAACCGAATATTTGTGAACAGTTGAGCTTTTATAAATATCCATCATTTGGAGAAAAATTTGCATTATTTGGATTTGTCCTGGAAGCATCACACAGCCTGACATACCAGCAGTGAGGTGACATGCGACATCTATATGCCACTAGCTACGTCTTGACCACCCGACAGAGACTCACCCACAGTGGTGGTTTTTACCCAGGAATCCTTTCTCCACCACCCTCCTCCAGTTCAGCCTTGGGGTTTTTTACCCAGGAATCCTTTCTCCACCATCCTCCTCCAGTTCAGCCTTGGGAATGTGGGTTGGATGTTTAGCCTGTTCGTAGATTTTTAGCTGTTGCTATTCATGCTGCAGTGAAAATAATCAGTATATATGTAGTTTTCAACCATTTCCATATAGGAAAAATAAATTTAGAGCCTGCTAGGAAACACTGATCAAGTTTCCTAAAAAACAAAATCTGCTGCAGAGGTGGCACAGTTAGCCTGTACCTTTAAAACACATCGTCAAAGCACTCAGATTTAATGAAGCAGCTAAAACACGCAGCTCACAGCTCACTCTCAAATCCTCGGAAAGGGCAATTCCCTGCCTCCGCCCACAGAAATTGATTAATCATTTAATATAATTGGTATGCTAGGAACATCTGAACTCAGGCGCTTGCAATTCTCATTGTCATTTAGAGAGAGCTTCATTATTTGGCAGTCCTAGTTGGTTTAGAAACAGTAATTGATGGGTAATGTAATTATCTAATCACTAAACTTCTTTCTGCAGAGATAACAAACATACTATTTAGGTTCCAGAGGTTGATTATTAGCTGAGTGAGGAAATGTCACTCATCAGAAAGGAAAATTGAACTGATTATCTGCAGCCCATTGGCTTCTAGGTAGGTAGAGTCTGTGGGGAGGACCTGTTAGAATCCATTGCTGTCAACACGTCTAGTGCAACAGTGTGGCCAGAACGAAAAATGTGTAAATTCTCTGCCTTCCTCCCAGTTTAGCAGTTCTCTGATTTGTTCATTCTTATTTCGTTTTTGTATGAGATATGTTGGTACAGTGACTGCTCACAGATTTTGCCCCTCTATGCTCCATTCTTTTCTTTTCTTCTCTCTCTTTTTTTTAAAAACAGTCCATCAGTGGAGAACTGGAGGCCTCCAGAGTCAGATCAACAAAAAAGCCTAGGGCAAGACTAGGAAGGGCCAAACCCAAAGCTAGAAACCACCATAAAAGCTGTTAGCTGCCAACAGAAAAGCTTTACGCTTTCCTAATGGAACAGTAGAAATTGATACGTTTAGTTATGCAACAATATCATTGATTTTTTTTTTTTTCTATTTGGGTGTTTTTGGTGGTTTTTTTCTTTCATTTTTTTGCCCCACCATGCAGCATGTGGGCTTTAGTTCCCTGACCAGGGATGGAACCAGCGCCCCCTGCATTGGAATCACAGAGCCTTAACCACTGGCCCACCAGGGAAGTCCCTCACTGATTATTTTTCTGTGATTTGTAAAATACGTCTGAAGTTCTGGAAATGCTTTGAGTAACAGCATTCTCATTGTTTCAAAATGGTGCCTTTGGTCTTCATGAATATCATGAGGTGTTAGGAAAGCCGCTGCCTTTTTTAATAAAATAAAACTCTCATCTCGAGGTCTGGCAGACTTGTAACAGATTTTAAGTAGGATCGGGAGGCTGGACTAGCCGAGATTCCTTTGACTTTTGAGGGCTTTTAGTGGTCACCATGGCCACCTCCTTGACACGCCCCCACCCACCCTGATAATACTCTGTAGTGTAGATGGGACCAGGAGAAATTATTTAAAGAAAACTTTTATTGAATCTAGAGGGTTTAATTGGTTTGGTTTAGTCACTAAGTCATGTCCGACTCTTGAGACCCCATGGACTGTAGCCCACTAGGCTGCTCAATCCACAAGATTCTTCAGGCAAGAATACTGGAGTGGGTTGCCATTTCCTTCTCCAAGAGGGTTTAATTATGAGGGTTTAATTAATTAGAGGAAGGAAAGGCATACACCCAACTAGTTTTACAAGACAAAGAATACTTTTTGGGACCCACTCTTGAGGGTTTCCCTGGTAGCTCAGTCGGTAAAGAATCTGCCTGCAATGCAGGAGACTCGGGTTTGATCCCTGGGTCGGGAAGATTCCCTGGAGAGGGAAATGGCAACCCACTCCAGTATTCTGGCCTGGAGAATCCAATGGACAGAGGAGTCTGGCGGGCTACAGTCCATGGGGTCGCAAAGAGTCGGACACGACTGAGCAACTACATCACTGATGCCTTCGGCAAGCTTCTTTGCTCCGCCTGTGCGTGCACTGCTCACGATAAACATGAGACGACGCTGTGAGTTTTGGGGGCAGCGGTTAATTAAAGACAAGGACGCCAGAGTCAGACCGCTTGAGTTCACCCCCTGCACTCCCATTTCCTGGACAAATCATCCTGGGGAAGTGGCTTTGCGTCTTTCAGTATAAACCCTGTCATTTGTCAAGTAGGTAAAAGTCCACTCAGGGTCAGTCAGCATTTCTCAGTGCCACCTGGGGAGAAGGAATACTCCAAGAGTCTGGGTGTCTAGTGAGACTTGGTAGAGAGAAGCATTTCTGTAGGCGAACAAAGGGGTCTATTATGTCATGACGACCTGTGTGAAACTTCTCTTAAGAGCCGATTCCCTTTCCCTTGACTATGGTTTTCCCCAGGTTACCACTTCGTCAAATACTGAGTCTTCCAAGTGGACCAGGAAGAGCCCTTTTTCTGCAGGTCTCCTGCAGGTTGTCTCCTGAATTGCAGGCAGATTCTTTACTGACTGAGCTACGGGGGAAGCCCCCAACAGTGGGTCCCAAGAGCCCTTTTTCTGCAGACCAAAGACCTGGATTGTCAATTTATGGATCACTGATATAAAATGCTCTTATCCAAATGTTGTTAATTCTCAGTAACCCTCTAATCCTTAATAATTCCTCAGGGACCTAGCATTGTTTCTAGATATGTAAAATGTCTCTAACTCTAGCGTATGTCGTAATCGACTTGGATATAAAAATAAATCCTGTTGTGTCCTCAGTACAATCAGAAGAAATTTTTATCCTAACATTTTTCCCTAAAGAAGCTGAACTTGGAGACAGAAGCGGATTCCAGCTTGGGAGCCCCCGTGTGTGGTTTATCACAGATGTGTGTACTGTCCGGGAAGTGGACAGAGAGAGAGAAGCCAAGTCCCAGGGGTCTCAGTCTCACAGCGGGGGTTCTGCCCGATTCCATGGGAGCACTGGAGAGGGAGTGATGCCTCGGAGTGCATCCTGACACATGGCAGGGAAACTGGGCTTTCACACTTTTCCCTGCACTAGCTGGTCACGGGCTGGGGTTACCCCGGGCAAGGAGACCCAGGAGGCCAAGCAGCCCCTGTAAGTCCAAGGCAGCTTCGCTGAGGGTCACAGGTGCCCAGAAGCTGGGGGGCGGGCATCAGCGAGATCCAGACGCCTCTGGCGCAGCACCCACAATTCCACCCCCAGCAACACAGGGATTCCATTGCCCCCTCGGTAGCTGCTTTTGTTTTTGTTCTTAAAGAAAGCATTGTCATGATCAACAAGTTCTTTGGCCAACATTTCAAGTATAATAAAATCAGCAAACAGTCCTGCATGAATTAACTAGCTTTGGGTGTTTTGAAGCTGTTTGTAAAAGTAACCAGTTTTAGGTAAATATTTGAATGCGGTGTTTCCACAAATATGTTTACATTCCTGCCTCCAGTGGGGGAGTAAAATTATTTAGGTACATGTAGTCTCTCCTACAGAGAAGGCAATGGCACCCCATTCCAGTACTCTTGACTGGAAAATCTCATGGACTGAGGAGCCTGGAAGGCTGCAGTCCATGGGGTTGCTGAGGGTCGGACACGACTGAGCGACTTCACTTTCACTTTTCACTTTCATGAATTGGAGAAGGCAATGGCAACCCACTCCAGTGTTTTTGCCTTGAGAATCCCAGGAATGGGGGAGCCTGGTGGGCTGCCGTCTATGGGGTCACACAGAGTGGGACACGACTGAAGCAACTTAGCAGCAGCAGCAGCAGCAGTCTCTCCTACATATGATGAATTTTTATTTTTTTTTAATGGAGTGCAGTTGATTTATAATGTGTTAGTTTCTGGTGTACAGCAAAGTGATTTAGTTATGCATGTATATGTATTCTTTTTTGTGTCATTTTCCATTATGGTTTATTATAGGATATTGAATATATACTTCTCTGTGCTATCCAGGAGGACCTTGTTATTTATCTATACAGTAAGTTTCTAGTCAACTAAATATTGTAATTTCTAAGCCAAGGATGTTCACGAAGCTCTCACATATCTCAAAATGAATGAAAGCATTCTTAACAAGCTTACCGTAAATCACTTTTAATTTTGAGTAAGTGGTAAACATATGTTTGACTTACTGGCCAATCAAGTGTGGAGAATATTCTAAGGAATAGTTCAGTTGCTTTAAATTTTTCACATGAATATTTAAGGGAATATTTAAAATGTAAATTAACTTCAAAAACCATGTTCTAGATGATCTATAAAATTATTTCTATTTTTAAATGCTTACAATGTGTGGGACTCTCAAACTTCTTAAATATAATGCTGAAACAAGCAAGTGTTTTTCTTAATTATAGAAAATATGCAAAGTATAGAAACTTAAAAATTTTGTGAATGCCATTCTTCAGAGAGAACCATGTTATTTTGGTTTCTTTTCTTCTAGTTTCTTTTTTGTAAATTAAAAAATAATTATAAAATTGCCGCCTGTCATGATGACAGTCAGTAATTGGTGGAATAGGTAATCTGGACAAGCTCTCTCTCTGAGGACAATTAAGAGAAGTAGAGTACATTTTACATGTATATAATATTCTCTCTCTATATATATCCATGTTCAGTAACTAAGTCATGTCTGACTCTGTGACACCATGGACTGTAACCCACCAGGCTCCTCTGTCCCTGGAACTCTAGGCAAGAATATTGGAGTGGGTTGCCACTTCCTTCTCCAGGATATATTTATGCGCACACACACACACACACACACACACACACACACAAGTACGTAAAATAAATATAAGCACATAGACAAAGTAAATATATGTGCATATATATGCTACACACAGACACATATATATGAGCTCAGAAGCAGTGGAGAATCACAGAGCCCGGACCCAGGACGACCGAGGGAGCTGAGAAAGTGGGAAGCACACAGAGCTGCTTCTGGAAGGGGCAGCTGAGGGGCAGAGAGGCTGAGCGGCGCTCTGACACGCTTGCTGGGCGACAGGGGAAAGGTGGAGAGCCCCAGGCCCAGGCATGACGGGAGCAGGAGGCCGACAGTCCGTCCACACTAGCTGCTGCTGCTGCTGCTGCTGCTGCTGCTGCTGCGTCGCTTCAGTCGTGTGCAACTCTATGCGCTGGGCGTCCCCCAGATCTGCTCTCCACAGAAGCAGCAAGAGTGGCCTTGCTGAAACTCACAGACTATGGCACTCTTGGGCTTGAAACTCACCAGTAACTTTAATTCTCAGAGGAAAATATAAGAAAAATTTTTAAAGGACAAAAGGACTACAGGACTCCTACACTAGCAGTTTTCAACCCTATTTTTGTGTCCAAAGGACTCAACACCCTCTTTTATAATAGGAATTTATAGTGCCTTCTTGACTATCATGAAATTTATGTATGACAACTAATCTACAAATATAATTTCAGAAAAATCAATGTAGTGCCCAAGCTGTAATATGAGTAAAAATAAAAGTATAATAAAACAATATGTATTGCAAAATATAGATTTCTGCATACAGCTCGATCGGAATGTACTATGAAACACTAAGAAGGTATGCATTCCTTTGTACAGAATTCCTGTGACTATAAGCCGATACAGGTATCTTAAGCTGCTTAGATACCATAGAAAAGTGTTGCCTCCGGTGCTCTGATTTTTGAATGGTTTCAAAATTCTTGGTAAGGACTTCCCTGGTAGCCCAGTGGTTAGGAATCCACCTGCCAATGCAAAGGACGTGGGTTTGATCCCTGGTCCAGGAAAATCCCACATGGCTAGGAGCAACTAAGCTCAAGCACCACAAGTACTGAGCCTGCACTCTAGAGCTCGTGCCCCACAACGAGAAGCCCCCGCAGTGAGACCCCCTGCACCGCAACCAGAGAGCCGCCCCCACTCACCCACCGGAGAGCAGACCCCGCTCCCTGCAACCAGAGAACGTCCGCACGCAGCAACGAAGAGCCCACGCGCTCAAAATGAAGACCCAGCACAGCCACAAACAAATAAATTAATTCATTAAAAAAACCTCTCGGTGAAGTTCCAAACAAAACCCACAGGGAGCTTCACTGGCTTCACAAGGCAGTCACACTCCTAGAAATCACAGTATACATTCAAACTGTGCAAAAAGCAGTTTGTGTTTATACGTGAAATGAAGTTAAGTCCCAGGCTCATATAATAAGACAGATTTTCCAACTTATCTACAAAACAGAAATAGAGTCACAGATGTAGAAACAATATAATGGTGACCGGGGAGAAAGGGGGGCGGGATAAACTGGGAGACTGGGATTGACATACACACATCGCTACATACACAATAGATAACCAATACGGACCTACTGTACGGCACCGGGAGGTCTACTCAATACTCCACAGTGACCTATGTGGGAAGAAAATCTAGAAACCAGGGGATATGTGTGTGCATAACTGAATCACTTTGCTGTACACATGAAATTAACACAACATTGTAAATCAACTGCACTCCAATAAAAACGTTTAAAATACAACAAAATTGATTTGTCTTTCCCCTTTAAAAATGTAGCAAGATATTTGAAAGTTGTTAAACACAAAACAGTTCCCCAAGGAGTGGGACTGTCCCACATATTGGCAGGGCTTCTGTCTTCCCTGGCCCCTCCGCATAAAATACCAGGAGCGTCTTTGTCATCATGGTGACAAAATGTTTTTGATAAAACACTCCCACCAATTTTCAAAGTGTCTTTGAGATGGGACGTCCCTGGAGGTCTGGTGGTTGAGACTCTGTGCTTCCACTGCAGGGGGCAAGGGCTGGATCCTGCTGGGATCCGTGGGGTTCCATGGGGACTGCATGCCTTGTGGTGTGGCCAGAAAAGTTTTTTTAATGAAAAGAAAACCCCTGAGATGGAGGGACAACTGTCTTTGAGAGCTGCTCGGAGAGTGACCCGGGGCACAGTTATCTCCCTGACCTAATTTCTCACTGCATTCTCCCTTGCTCCTGCCTCTGAGCCTGGCCTCCTCGTGTGTGTGTGTGTGTGTGTGTGTGTGTGTGTGTGTGTGTGTGTTTAGTCACTAAGTCGTGTCCAGCTCTTGTGACCCCATGGATGGTAGCCCACCAGGCTCCTCTGTCCATGGAAGTTCCCAGACAAGAATACTGGAGTGGGTTGCCATTTCCTTCTTCAGGGGATCATCCCAGCCCAGGGATTGAACCCGTGTCTCTTGTGTCTCCTGCATTGGCAGGCGGAAATTCTTTACCACTGTTCCACCTGGGCTCCTTGCTGTTCCTCACATCGATGACACACACTCCAGCTTCGGGTTTTTGCAGTGGTTGTGCAGTCTTCTCTTCACCCGGAAAACCCCTCCTGCAAATGCAGACATGACTCCCTCCCTCACCTTCAGGTCTTTGCTTAAACATCACCTTCTCAGCGAGGCCCTCCTGGACGCTTCATATAAAACCCCCTCACCCTGCACCTTGGCCTTCCCTCTCTTCCCCTCTCTTTTTCTCCCCTTCGGCATGCACGCCTGACATTCTCTTTGTTTTGCTTATTTATTGTCTATTTGGCCACCCTCCACCCCCAGAGGCTCTAGGCCTGGTGCAGCCTGGCGTCCTGTCTGTTTTGTCCACTGCGAAGCTCAGTGAGTGTTACAGAAGAGGGGCTGCGGAGTTTACGCATGTGCTGCTGCGGAGTTTACGCATATGCTCCTGCAGTCAACACACGGAGGCATGGACCCACGGGCCTCCCAGGTGTCTCAGGTAAAGAATCTGCCTGCCGGTTCAGGAGCTGCGGGTTCCATCCCTGGGTCAGGAAGATCCCCTGGAGGAAGAAACCACAACCCACTCCAGTATTCTTGCCTGGAAAACTCCATAGACAGGGCAGCCTGGCGGTCTATAGTTCCCGGGGTGACAAAGAGTCGGACACCACTGAGCACAGCACAAGCCAAATGGACCTACACCTAGAACTTGAAACACAGTAGGCAATCCACGTAACTACTTATAATAAAGAAAATTTCATTCTAAAAAGTCAGAGTTGTTCAGAAAAAAGATAGCACAGTTTTTGTCTCCTTCTTTATGAGGAAGCTGGGTGTCATGTTTGTGGAGGTGGTGATTGATTATGAAGTAAGACTGTAGACTTTACCCCCAACTAGACTGTGAACTTGGCAAGCACGGGGACACTGCCAGGTCTCAGCCATTCCCCGTCTCTTCCTTCCTAACGGAGCCCCAAACATGTTTCGATATCTGACTTTTTCCAACAGATCCCAAGGATGCTGTGACTCACCCCCAGCACCAGGAGAACATCCTGTTTCCATCCGTGTTTCCTTAATGCTACTGAGCATATATTAATGAGTCCATTTGGCATTCACGTGTCTTTGAATGCTCAAATCTTTTGCCTATTTTTTATGGAGTTGTTTGTCTTTTTATTGTTGAGTTGGAAGAGCTCTTTGTATATCCTCGATACAAGTCCTTCCCTAGATAATACGTATTATAAATATTTTCTCCTGGTCTGTGGCTTGCCTTTTTTTAAATATAGTGTCTTTCAAAGAGTTAAGAAAAGAGAGGGATGGCCAAGGAGAAGCAAGGAGAGGGACTCGGGGAACGGAAAGAAGGGTGGGCTTCAGGAAGCGACAGAGGGTCACCAGACTCAGATTCATCTTCTTGCCCTCAGCCAACCAGTGAGTTCAGAAACACTTGGGACAAATACCACAGAAATCTCTCATATGTGGGATCTAAAATACGATACAAGTGGTATTCTCTACAAAACAGAAACAGACTCACAGGCATAGAAAATAAATGTATGGTTACCGATGGGGAGAGGATGTAGAGGGTTAAACTAGGAACTTGGGATTAGCACATGCAAACTACTATACACAGAGCAAATAAAAAACAAAACCCTATTGTACAGCACAGGGAACTATATTCAATATCTTGTAATAAACCATAATAAAAAAGAATATGAAAAAGTATACATATGTAAATAGAGAGCCTTCCTGGTAGCTCAGCTGATAAAGAATCCTCCGGCAATGCAGGAGACCTGGGTTCGATCCCTGGGTCAGGAAGATCCCCTGGAGGAGGGTGTGACAACCCACTCCAGTATTCTTGCCTGGAGAATCCATGGACAGAGGAGCCTGGTGGGCTACAGTCCAGGGGGGTCACAGAGTCGGACACGACTGAGCGACTAACCACAGTGTTGTTTATTATTGGTCGGTGGGGCCTGCCGCTGGATTCTGTGATTCTTGTAAGTGGAGAGGTTAATTTTGAGGGGAGAGATAGGGAAGAACCTCTGTACGTTATATTACCCCATAGCCAATTGATGGCAGGTGCTTAGAAGTCAGAACGGCTTAAAGCCCTCGATTCTCTTTGCAATGTGAGGGGTTTATGGACCCCCGAACCCCACAGCTAAATACAAGTGTCAGAAGTCATCACACACCTGGCCCAGCTTTGAGGGGTGTTTTGAGTTGGTCACGGGAGGCAGCCTTCCAATAACAGCTATCGTGAGAATGCTTATTAAATTGGGCTTAATTAAGGGGTATTCAACAACTAAAGAAATTACACAGTGAAATCCCAGCCATTTCCATACTACACACTAAACGACGCCTGGAGGCCTCCGTCCTTTTTCTTTTAAATGGACTGTAGTTGACTTACTATGTTGTGTAGTTTTGGGTGCACAGCAAAGTGACTCAGTTATGCATATACATATATGCATATATATATATCCACTGGTTTTTTTTTAGATTCTTGTCCCATAGAGGTCATTACAGAGTAGTGGGTAGAGGTCCTTGTTGATTATGTATTTTATAGACAGTGTATATATGTTATATACTATAATACATACACACACCAGTGTATACATGTTAATCCCGACCTCCTAGTTTATCCCTCCCTCCCCTTCCTCTTTGGTAACCACAGATTTGTTTTCTACATCTGTGACTCTATTTTGTAAATAAGTTTGTTGGTATCCTTTTTTTTTGACTTCACATATAAGCGATATCATATGATACCTGTCTTTCTCTGTCTGACTTACTTCAATTATGATCATCTCTAGGTCCATCCATATTGCTGAAAATGGCGTTATTTTGTTCTTTGTTATGGCTGAGTAGTATTCCGTTGTACATACGTAACACATCTTCTTTATCCACCCCTCTGTCTGGTGGTCTTTGCCTTAACCTGAGACTTCCCAAGCTCAAGTGTACACCCTAGTGAAACAGTCCACACGATGCCCATATATTATCACCTGATGAAAAATGACTTCTGTTGTTTTATAAAGAAAGGGACAGAGAGTCTCTTACCATGAAGAGCAGGAATCAGTGTGTGTTTTACTCTCTTTCCTTCAAAACAGTGTGCATTTCTGGGCTGGGCGTCAGGAAGGTCACTGTTCGTGGGGACGTTGCAGACTTACTTGTGGTGGGCGGGCTCATGCCCTCTCCCAGCGATATCCCATCCTGGACATCCCTGGTAGTACAGTAGATGAGAATCTTGCTGCCAATGTGGGGGACATGGGTTCAATTCCTGCTCCAGGAAGGTCCCCACAGACCTAGGAGCAACTAAGCCTGTGCACCCCAATGACCGAGCCTGTGCTCTGCAACGAGAGAAACCACCACAGTGAGAACTTCATGCACCCCAACTAGAGAGAGGCCCCCACTTGCCACAACCAGAGAAAGCCTGCACGCAGCAACCGAGACCCAGCAAAGCCCCCGATACATAAGCAAACAACAGTAACAGAGGTTTCTCCTTCTAATGCCTGAAGCCCACGCGTACGTTAAGTCACAAAGCAAAGGGGGATTAAGGGTGCAGGTGGAATAAGTTTGCTGATCGGCTGACCTGGCGACGGGGTGATGACCCAGGTGGGCCCAGTGTGGTCACAAGAGTCTGTTTAATATGAGACGGAGGGCAACGAGCCTGAGAGGCAGAGAGATGGCAGATGAGACGGACTTGACCGGACATCGTTGGTTCTGAAGATGGACAGAGCATGAGCTAAGGCCCTGGGGCAGCCTCTGGAAGCTGGGGGAGGCCAGAAAACAGGTTCCCCCCTCAAGGCCCTGGAAAGGCCCGCAGCCCCATTGATGCCTTGATTTTAAATTTGGGGAAAGCCGTGCTAGACTTCTGACCTACAGAACTATAAGACAGCAAGTGTGCCTTTTGGTAAGCCACCAAGTCGCGGCCCCTGGTTCCAGTGGTGGTAGGCACTCCGCAGAGCGGTCCTGCCGTCTGCATATGTCCCTGGGTCTCTCTCCCACTCCAGACCCCATAGCTCCGCTTCTCCCCACTGTGGCCGCTTTGTGAGTCACTCTAGGCCAGTGTTTCTCAATGGGGGTCATTTTGCCCCCTACCCCCCTGCCAGGGGACATTTGGCAACAGCTAGTATGGATGTGAGAGTTGGACTGTGAAGAAGGCTTAGCGCCGAACAATTGATGCTTTTGAACTGTGGTGTTGGAGAAGACTCTTGAGAGTCCCTTGGACTGCAAGGAGATCCAACCAGTCCATTCTGAAGGAGATCAGCCCTGGGATTTCTTTGGAAGGAATGATGCTAAAGCGGAAGCTCCAGTACTTTGGCCACCTCATGTGAAGAGTTGACTCATTGGAAAAGACTCTGATGCTGGGAGGGACTGGGGGCAGGAGGAGAAGGGGACGCCAGAGGATGAGATGGCTGGATAGCATCACTGACTTGATGGATATGAGTCTGAGTGAACTCCGGGAGTTGGTGATGGACAGGGAGGCCTGGCGTGCTGGGTCGCAAAGAGTCGGACATGACTGAGCGACTGAACTGAACTGAGAGATATTTTGGATGCATGATTGAGTGAAATTTGCTCTGTTGTGTCCAATTCTTTGCAATCCCATGGACTATACAGTCCATGGAATTCTCTAGGCCAGAATACTGGAGTGGGTAGCCTTTCCCTTCTTCAGGGGATCTTCCCAACGCAGGGATCGAACCCCGGTCTCCTGCATTGCAGGCAGATTCTTTACCATCTGAACCACCAGAGATACTTTTGTCACACTTGGGAGTTGGGAGTTTGCTACTGGCATCTCTAGAGGGTAGAAGCCTGGGATGCTGCTAAACACCCTATAATGCACAGGACAGCTCTCCACCCCCCTCACCCCCACCCAAGAATTATCCAGCCCCAAATGTCAATAGTATGACTCCTGGAAAACCCAGCTCAACACACACATTAGCTTATACACAGAATAGATGGGGTTGGGGGAGAAGGGCCTACATTCAAATCCCTTCCTTCATTCTTCCCCCTGCCTTTTTTGAAGTGGGTGGGTAGGTGGAGCAAGAATGTTGTCTTGCTTTGATTACTCCACACATTCCCAAGTGGGGAAGGAAATAGTGCCTCCAAGGGGATGAAAATTGGTTTTGAGGGGCAAAAAAGACACAAATATTGCAATGGTTTGTGGCCCTCTGAAACTCAAGCCCAAGTGACAAAATCTTATTCCTTGGTATTTCATTGTTTCCATCACAGACAATTTAAATGATATTTAGTTTTTTCCCTGTAGGTGAATGACAATGAAAAAAAGTGTTGAGAAACACTGCCTTCCACTGAAAGTGTGCCATCAGTCTTCTCCAGTGAAGTTCTTTTCTTCTGATCTTTTGGGTTTTTTTGTTAGGTTCCAGGGAAATGTAGCCATAAGCTTTTAGAGTAGTTGCTGTATTGTGTAGCAAAGAACATGAATAAATGTTTTTGGAAGCTAGCAAATTGTTTAAAATGTGTATGCTTATGGATTTTTAAAAAATGGACATAAAGATATACAAACATGCCGTTCAAATTCTAACATCTAATTTAAGATGTTTTCTCCTGTTTTTTCACCTCTTCTTCTAGGACAGGTCATTAATTTGAAGAGGGAAAATCTAGTAGAATGTCACAGTAATGAATATAATCACAAATACTAGACATTCTAAAATAGAATATTTTCAGTTTCACACCACAATATACTCTTGTTTTCCGTTAAGAATACTTCAAAATTTACCTATTTATATAATATTTATTAACATGCTTAAGAAAGGTTTCCTTCTTTTTTTTTTTTCAGCGACATCAGTAGTTGAATGGATGGAGGTTAACAGAGGTTTCTAAAGTTAGCTCAAGATAAGGCAAAGTAATGACCAGAACTTTCTATTAGCCCAGAAGAAATGTGGAGGGTTTGTACTTGTGTGCAATAAGGAAGAACAAATCTGACTCCATATTGGATCCATTTCTTTTACTTTAGCCTTTCCATTGCTTTTGCTACAAAAGGGTTGTGCCTATAAACTTAAATTATACACAGAGGCCCGTCTCTGGGAATCCTGCCTCCCGGTCATGAGCATGAAACATCCTAACAGGGCGCGTCTGTGAATGACTGCAGGGCAGAAAAATTTACCACGTTTCCTGTAGAGGCTGATGAAACCAGGAAGTGTTTGACTTGACTCCCTTCCCTTTTGGTATAGAAGGACCCTGAATTCTAACTCAGGAAGGATGGGTCTTTGGGGGCATGAGAGTACCATCTTCTCTGTCAGCTGGCTTCCGGATAAAGTCACTATTCCTGGGCCACCTCCCTGGTGGTCCAGTGGCTAAGGCTCCAAGCTCCCGATGCAGGGGCCAGGGTTCGATCCCCGGTCAGGGAACTAGACCCCACATGCTGTAACTAACAGTTCGCATGCTGCAACCAAAGACCCTGAATGTTGCAATGACGATCAAGGATTCCAAGTGCCACAACTAAGACGGCACAGTCAAATAAACAATCAAAAATAAAGACGTATGTAAGTCGCTCTTTCCTGCCCCGATAATTTGTCTCTCGATTAGGCCTGTTGTGCAGTGAGCAGCGTATCATCTGGGCTTTCTTCCTGCCACATTCACCTGCAGAAACCTTTTTTCACGAAGAGAAATGAAACATCTTTGTACCTTTCCTCACCTCCAGACAAGCCATTCCAACAGACCAAAAGCAAACAGCAAGCGTGACTGCATCCTTAACGTTTTGTCCTGGGTCTTCAGTGAGAAGGAAGCCTGCCCCTTGGGCAGCTGTGGCCCGTGCTGTCATTCACAAGCGCGGAACGACACCTGTGATACTGGTTCTCTGAATGACTGAAGGATTATTCGAGTTGTTCGAATGACGTCATCCTGCTGCAGTTCCTCTGGCTATTTGGCTTTCATACTGCAAATGTGCTAACAATTTAGGTCCCAGCTTGAACTTTTATTTATGCTGAGGTCAGCCGTGTGGGTTGCCTCGTTATACAGAGCCTGCAGAGGCAACCCTTCTGGGCAGGCAGCCAGCACTCTCCGGTCGCAGGAACAATTTCGGCTCAATTTACAAAGCAAAAGAGAGGGATCCGGTGGATCTACAAGGACCAACTCTGCAAGAATTAGTGCAAAATGGTGATCAGTCCCAGTTTTCCCATCTTCCTGAGAGAATAAAACAGTCCTCAGAGATTGTATTCCTCTTCTTTCAATGAAAGCATCCACTCTTGTTCTCTTATTTTAAAAAAAAAAACAAAACAAACTCAGACTATCAGAAGACTTATTATCTAATGTTGATAGATGTGATAGATAAAAATTGATAAAAGATTGCTTAAGGGATGCATGTAATAAGTGATTTCTAAATCCTGGGGAAACTGTAAGGTTACACGGTGCTGACTGCCCCCAAGGACCCCATCCGGGCTCACTGGTTCACTTTTTCTCTTGACCCTTGCAAGGTGATCTGAGATTCCCAGGCCCTGTAGGTTGTTCTTGCAGCTTATGCAAGCACAGGTGAACGGGGTAAAGTCAGCATTCTAGTAGTGGGATTCTGCTTCTCTGCTGCTACTGAAGACTTTCCATCCCCCAGAATGTGGGCTCAAATGAGCCGTGAGCATTGCTTCTCCCTTCCTCATCTGGCTGCAGTGATGAAGCGTCTGTGTTTGGTGTCTGTATTTGTTCTCTGCTGCTTCTGTAACGAGGAACCACAACGCAGTGTCATAACACAACACAAATTTATGATCTTCCAGTTTCAGAGGTCAGAAGTCCAAAGAGGGTCTTGAGAGGTGAAAATCCAGGTATTGGCAAGGCTGTGTTTCTTTCCAGAGCATCTAGGGGAAGACTTTTTTTTGTCGTTTCCAGCTTCCAGAGATTGCCCCCATTCCTCATTGGTGGTTCGCTTCCATCTTCAAAGCCAGCAACGGCCAGCCAGGTCTTTCTCAGCCTGCCCCGTAATTCCTCATTTAAAGAACTCTGGTGATTACACTGACCCACTTGCATAACCCAGACTAACCTCTTAGGTTTAAGGTCAGCTGATGTGCAACTTGAATGCCACTGCAAGCTTAATCCCTGCTCTCGTGAGCTGTAAGATGCTCCGAGTTTCCGGGGAATTATGGCACAGTTGAGCATGCCTTTGGGTGTGTTGTTCTGCTTGCTGCCGTGACTGTCAGGCAGTAATGAAACCATTTAAGCTTCAACCATATTGCTGTCTCAGTGCTCAGTAAAGCTCTCCCTTCTTTCTCATTTAGACACATCTGCACAGACCTCACCTTCCCAGACCTCGTGTTCCTTTCTCTCATCTCTGTTCATGCACTAGCTCCCCTTCTGAACTGCCTGCCCCCACCACCTGAATTTCTCCTCATCCTTCAATCACAAGACACCTCTTTAGTGATGGCATTTCTGACTCTTCCATGACATTTGTTCCTTGTTCCATTGCTGGTCTTTCTATACATCATTCGTCTATTCCACAAGCATTTATTAATAACAATAACCCTGTGTACGAGACAGCAAAAGAGACACTGACGTATAGAACAGTCTTATGGACTCTGTGGGAGAGGGAGAGGGTGGGAAGATTTGGGAGAATGGCATTGAAACATGTAAAATATCATGTATGAAACAAGATGCCAGTCCAGGTTCGATGCACGATACTGGATGCTTGGGGCTAGTGCACTGGGATGACCCAGAGGGATGGTATGGGGAGGGAGGAGGGAGGAGGGTTCAGGATGGGGAACACATGTATACCTGTGGTGGATTCATTTTGATATTTGGCAAAACTAATACAATTATGTAAAGTTAAAAAAAAAAAGATGTATTGAGGAATACACATGTGTCAGAAGAATGAAATGTCCCTGCTCCCATGTATTCTGTATTTAGTAGTGGAGATAATACACAGGTAAATAAGAGAAACAGTTTCAGGCAGGGACAAGAATGGTGCAGCAAGGGTGGAATTAAACAGAAATCAGGCCTTTCTCCAGAAGGAGAGGACGTTGAGATGCCATGTGGAGGACAGGAGTCAGCTTATGATGATCTGAGGGAAAAATATTCCAGGCAGAAGGAACAGCAGATGCAAATGCCCTGAGCTGGGAATGAGCTTGGGAGGTTGGTGATGAGGAAAGGAAGCCAGGGAAACAGGAAGTCAGATAGAGCGGAAGGCGAGGTATTTTTTTAATTTTTATTTTTAACATTTTGGCCATGCTCCATGGCATATGGGATCTTAGTTTCCTGGCCAGGGATCAAACCCTTGTCTCCTGCAGTGGAAGCTAGGAGTCCTAACCACTGGACTGCCAGGGAATTCCCTAGAGTTTTTAAAAATAGATAACCAGTAGGCTACAAAAAAAAATTCATAATGACTTTAAAATAAAACTGACAATGGCTAAAACTAAACATGGTAGGATTTATTGTTGACTCAAAAATAACAGAATTAAATCTTGGCAAAAGGAAAATCTGCAAAACTTGATAAGGCAGACGGACAAAATAAGTCATTGACAGAAATCTTAATAGTTGAAACTCTGATTGGGAAAAAAATAATCAATGAATCAACTCTTTTAAGATTTTCAGGGAGAAATTTGATTTTTATGAAAATAGTTCCAGCAAACAAAGTGAAAATGGGAACTATTTGAAATAGTTCAACTTCACCATACACAAAACTGTCAATTATTGATTAGTTCAGCAATAAATTACTCAAATCAAGTTGACCTCATGGATTTGTCCAGTTAATACTTTCCTGCTGAAAATGTATCCATGTCAAGATAATTCTGACTAAAATGTATTCATAAGCTTGTCAGAGAATCAACTCTCTATGTGTTTGAAATGACTGCCATTAAAAACTCCTATGGAATCATGCTGGGTGAAGTGAGTCACACAGAGAAAAATGTCACTCCTATGTGGAATCTCAAATAAATGATATGGATGAACTTATTTAAAGAACAGGGACAGACTCACAGACATGAGGACAAACTTATGGTTCCCAAAGGAGAGGGGGCAAGGATGGAGGATGATTTGGGAGACTGGGATGGACATATACACACTGCTACATGTAGATGGCATGATCACTCACCCAGAGCCAGACATCCTGGAATGTGAAGTCAAGTGGGCCTTAGGCAGCATCGCTACCAACAGGGCTAGTGGAGGCGATGGAATTCCAGTTGAGCTATTTCAAGTCCTAAAAGATGATGCTGTGAAAGTGTTGCACTCAATATGCCAGCAAATTTGAAAAACTCAGCAGTGCCTACAGGACTGGAAAAGGTCAGTTTTCATTCCTATCTCAAAGAAAGGCAATGCCAAAGAATGCTCAAACTACTGTACAATTGCACTCATCTCACACGCTAGCAGGGTAATGCTCAAAAGTCTCCAAGCCAGGCTTCAGTAGTACATGAATTGTGAACTTCCAGATGTTCAAGCTGGTTTTAGAAAAGGCAGAGGAACCAGAGATCAAATTGCCAACATCCGTTGGATCATAGAAAAAGCAAAAGAGTTCCAGGAAAATATCTGCTTTATTGACTACACCAAAGCCTTTGATGAGGGCTTCCCTAGTGGCTCAGATGGTAAAGCGTCTGTCTGCAATGCAGGAGACCAGGGTTCAATCCCTGGGTTGGGAAGATCCCCTGGAGAAGGAAATGGCAGCCCACTCCAGTATTCTTGCCTGGAAAATCCCATGGACCTCGGAGCCTGGTAGGTTACCGTCCAAGGGGTCACAAAGTCCGACATGACTGAATGACTTCACTTTCACTTTCAAAGCCTTTGACTGTGTGGATCACAAGAAACTGTGGAAAATTCTTTAAGAGATGGGAATACCAGACCACCTGACCTGCCTCTTGAGAAATCTGTATGCAGGTCAAAAATCAACAGTTAGAACTGGACATGGAACAACAGACTGGTTCCAAATTGGGAAAGGAATACATCAAGGCTGCATAAGGTCACCCTGCTTATTTAACTTATATGCAGAGTACATCATGAGAAATGCTGGACTGGATGAAGCACAGGCTGGAATCAAGATTGCTGGGAGAAATATCAATAACCTCAGATATGCAGATGATATCACCCTTATGGCAGAAAGCAAAGAAGAACTAAAGAGCCTCTTGATGAGAGTGAAAAAGTTGGCTTAAAGCTCAACATTCAGAAAACTAAGATCATGGCATCTGGTCCCATCATTTCATGGCAAATAGATGGGGAAACAATGGAAACAGTGACAGACTTTATTTTTGAGGGCTCCAAAATCACTGCAAATGGTGATTGCAGCCATGAAATTAAAAGACGCTTGCTTCTTGGAAGAAAAGTTATGACTAACCTGGACAGAATATTAAAAACCAGAGACGTTACTTTGCCAACAAGGTCTGTCTAGTCAAAGCTATGGTTTTTCCAGTAGTCATGTATGAGTGTGAGAGTTAGACTATAAAGAAAGCTGAGCACTGAAGAATTGATGCTTTTGAACTATGGTGTTGGTGAAGGCTCTTGAGAGTCCCTTGGACTGCAAGGAGATCCAACCAGTCCATCCTAAAGAGAATCAGTCCTGAATATTCACTGGAAGGACTGATGCTGAAGCTGAAACTCCAATACTTTGGCCACTTGATGTGAAGAACTGATTCATTGGAAAAGACCCTGATGCTGGGAAAGACTGAAGGCAGGAGGAGAAGGGGATGACTGAGGATGAGATGGTTGGATGGCATCACCTACTCAATGGACATGGGTTTGAGTAAACTCCAGGAGTTGGGTGATGGACAGGGAGGCCTGGCGTGCTGCAGTCCATGAGTTCGCAAAGAGTCGGACACGACTGAGCGACTGAACTGAACTGAACTGATGTTGATGTATAAAATAGATAACGAACAGGCATCTGCTGTGTAGTACAGGGAATTCTACTCATTACTCCGTTATGGCCTATATGAGAAAAACTTTTTTAAAAAAGAGAGTGGATATATGTATATGTATAATGAATCATTTTCTCTACACCTGAAACTCATACAGCATTGTGAATTAACTATACTCCAATAAGACTTTTTAAAAAGTCCATAGGTTTTAGTACTATAAATAAAACATACAACTAAAAATGACTTACTGTATAGCACAGTGAACTCTACTCAATACTCTGTAATGACCTATATGGAAAAGAATCTTAAAAAGAGTGGATACGTGTATATGTATAACTGAAACACTTTGCCGTACACCTGAAGCTAACACAACATTGCAAATTAATTGTACTTCAATAAACTTTAACTGGCAAAATCAAAATGGTAAGCTCCAAAGTTTTAAAGATATAAAAATTGATTTTAATTCATATTTTCAAGTGTTTTTAATTCATATTTTTGTTATAGTAGTAGTAAAAATTCTGAAACATTTTTGAAAATATACAAAGTAAAAATAAAAAATTATCCATAATATCATTGAAACAAGACTATTGTAAATCTTTTGATATATTATCCCAATCTTTTTATGTACAGATATTTAAAAAAATAGTTGTAATACTATTTCATATGCAATTTTCACACTGATTTTGTCACTTAACAGTAAATTATCAATATTTTCATGTTATTACTTCACCTTCATAAACATTCTTTTTAAAGACTGAGGAGAATTCAAATTTTCTTATGTTTGGGCAGTTAAAGATTTGCCAGATTTACAGTAATATATTGTTGTCATTCAGTCGCTCAGTCGTGCCCGACTCTTTGCGACCCCATGGACTGCAGCACGCCAGGCTTCCCTGTCCATCACCAACTCCCAGAGTTCACTAATGAAAGTTCTTGTTTTTAAAGCAACTTTTATTTTCATCAAACTAATGAATTCACCTATTTTAAGAAATCACATGGCCCTACCTGGCTTATGATAAATAACAGAAATACCCTGCCCTATCCTCCCCATCCTTCCGTCCCCAGCTTTCAACCTCTCAGTATCTCCTTCAGTTCAGTCGCTAAGTCATGTCTGACTCTTTGTGACCCCATGAATCACAGCATGCCAGGCTTCCCTGTCCATCACCAACTCCCAGAGTTCACTCAAACTCATGTCCATCGAGTCGGTGATGCCATCCAGCCATCGCATCCTCTGTCGTCCCCTTCTCCTCCTGCCCTCAATCCCTCCCAGCATCAGGGTCTTTTCCAATGAGTCAACTCTTCGCATGAGGTGGCCAAAGTACTGGAGTTTCAGCTTTAGCATCAGTCCTTCCAATGAACACCCAGGACTGATCTCCTTTAGGATGGACTGGTTGGATCTCCTTGCAGTCCAAGGGACTCTCAGGAGTCTTCTCCAACATCACAGTTCAAAAGCATCAATTCTTCGGCGCTCAGCTTTCTTCACAGTCGAACTCTCACATCCATACATGACCACTGGAAAAACCATAGCCTTGACTAGACGGACCTTTATTGGCAAAGTAATGTCTCTGCTTTTCAATATGCTATCTAGATTGGTCATAACTTTCCTTCTAAGCAGTAAGCGTCTTTTAATTTCATGGCTGCAATCACCATTTGCAGTGATTTTGGAGCCCAAAAAAATAAAGTCTGACACTGTTTCCACTGTTTCCCCATCTATTTCCCATGAAGTGATGGGACCAGATGCCATGATCTTTGTTTTCTGAATGTTGAGCTTTAGGCCAACTTTTTCATTCTCCTCTTTCACTTTCATCGGCTTTTTAGTTCCTCTTTACTTTCTGCCATAAGGGTGGTGTCATCTGCATATCTGAGGTTATTGATATTTCTCCCTGCAATCTTGATTCCAGCTTGTGCTTCTTCCAGCCCAGCATTTCTCATGATGTACCCTGCATATAAGTTAAATAAGCAGGGTGACAATAATCTGGAATGGGTAAATTTAACTCAGATGACCATTATATCTACTACTGTGGGCAGGAATCCCTTAGAACAAATCGAGTAGCCATCATGGTCAACAAAAGAGTCCGAAATGCAGTACTTGGATGCAATCTCAAAAATGACAGAATGATCTCTGTTTGTTTCCAAGGCAAACCATTCAATATTATGGGAATCCAAGCCTATGCCCCAACCAGTAATGCGGAAGAAGCTGAAGTTGAATGATTCTACGAAGACTTACAAGACCTTTTAGAACTAACACCCAAAAAAGATGTCCTTTTCATTATAGGGGACTGGGATGCAAAAGTAGGAAGTCAAGAAACACCTGGAGTAACAGGCAAATTTGGCCTTGGAATACGGAATGAAGCAGGGCAAAAGGCTAATAGAGTTCTGCCAAGAGAATGCACTGGTCATAGCAAACACCCTCTTCCAACAACACAAGAGAAGACTCTACACATGGACATCACCAGATGGTCAACACCGAAATCAGATTGATTCTATTCTTTGCAGCCAAAGATGGAGAAGCTCTATACCATCAGCAAAAACAAGACCGGGAGCTGACTGTGGCTCAGACCATGAACTCCTTATTGCCAAATTCAGACTTAAATTGAAGAAAGTAGGGAAAACCACTAGACTGTTCAAGTATGACCTAAATAAAATCCCTTATGATTATACAGTGGACGTGAGAAATAGATTTCAGGGACTAGATCTGATAGACAGAGTGCCTGATGATCTATGGACGGAAGTTCGTGACATTGTACAGTATCTCCTTAGTATTTCTAAATGATTTCCTTATAATGCTATTGCTTTTACTCACAAGTTTCAGGCATTATCTATCGACTTTCTATTGAACTGGCCAAAAAGTTTGTACGGTTTTGTTTTGTTTTTTTTTTTCCGTAAAGATGAGAATGAAATAAATAACACTTCTCTATCACACACATTTCTTCCTCCTGTGCCTTGACATGTCTGGGTCTACTCCTCCCCCCGCAACACACACGTCATACACTCCTCTTCCCCCCATCCTTCTAATCTATGTTACATCACCTTAGTAACCTTCTGGAGAAGATGTCTAGAAAGGGAGTTTTTGGAAACTTTATCTGTCTTAAATTATCTTTATCCTACCCTTGCACGTGACTGATGGTTCAGTTGGGTTTTGTGGTGAAGTATTTTTATTTCAAAAATTGGAAGGCATTCCTCAGGCGTTCAGTGCCACTGTTAAAAAGTCTCATGATAGTCTGATTTCTGTGTGATCATATTGCATGTGATTTGATCTTTCTTTCTGGATGTTTTTTATTATTCTTTCTTTGACCCTGATGCTTTGAGATTTCACCATGATGTGCCTTGAAGTTAATTTTTTTTCATTACCTGTGCAGCATAATCTGAGAGTATTCTAATCTGGAAACTCTTTCATTTAATTCCAGGAAAATTCTCTGGAATTATTTCTTTGATCATTTTCTTTCCAGAACTCCTACGACATCTCCTGGATTAATCTTTTTTTTTTTTTTTAAGATTTTTTTTAAATTGAAGCATAATTCTTTTACAGTATTGTGTTGGTTTCTGCCAAACGATGTGGACTATTTTTAAAGTCTGTATTTAATTTATTACAATATTGCTCTGTTTCATGTTTTGGTTTTTTGGCTGCGAGGCATTTGGGATCTTGGATCCCCAACCAGGGACAAACTCTTGCACTGGAAAGTGAAGTCTGAACCTCTGGACAGCCAGAGAAGTCCCTCCTGGATTAATCTCTAAGTTTTTTTAAAAAAACTGCTTGTAATGTCCTTTTTTTTTTTTTTTTGTATTTCTGTTCTGTATAATTGTTTCTTTGCTTTCTAATTTTTCCAATAAAATTTCATATATTGTCTTTATTACTCAGTAATTCTTGCTTTTTCTGTTTCTTTTTTGTAGCATCCTAGTTCACGGGTGGTCTATCTTCTCTTCTCTCTCCTATAATAAAGTGCTTTTCTTGCTTCTTGTATTGTTCTTAGTTTCTGTTTCCTTTCCATATGGTAGCCTCTTCCCTCAAAAGTCTAGTGATCCACTGTTCTCTGTTTATATCTGAGTGAAGCATTAGAAAGCTGATTGGAGGGGTGTGTGTGTGTGTGTGTGTGTGTGTGTTGGGAAGCTCTAGGGAGTGGCACTGATTATTATAAAGCCTCGCTGGAGGGTGGGATCTGGGTGGGACCTACTGCTTCACTTATGCAAACGCTGAACCAATCCCATTGTTTTCAGTTTCATACTCACCGTGGACTCGAAGATTTCCTTTCGAAATTCCCAGCTGTCGGATCTACTGCTCAGTGTGTGCGCTCAGTCGTGTCTGACTCTGTGCGACCCCGTGGACTGTAGCCCTCCAGGCTCCTCTGTCCATGGGATTCTCCAGGCAAGAATACTGGAGTGGGTTGCCATTTCCTTCTCTGGGGGACCTTCTCCACCCAGGGACTGGACCACAGTCTCTTAGGTCTCCTGGACTGGCAGGCGGGTTCTTCCCCACTAGCACCACCTGGGAAGCCTGTTGGCTGTACTGGCTGGTGTTTATCTATCCACAGGTCTGTTAGGTCCCTGTGACGTTGGGGGGATTTGGACAGGTATGAATTTTCAGTGTCCTGATCTGCTGATTGTCCCCTTTATTAGTTGTCATCAACTGCTGAGTAGCCAATTACCCTAAAACTTACCAGCTTAAATGACGACATTTATTATCTCACATTGCTGCGGGTCAGACATCTGCATGCAGCTTAGGCGGGTTCTCTGCGTCAGGGTCTCCATGGGCTGCAGTCAAGGTGCCGGGTGTGGCTGAAGTCATCTCCAGGCACAGCTGGGGGAAAGATCCGCTCTGACCTCATGAACTGCTTGTTGGCAGGATCCAGTTCCTTGCTGGTTGTTGTTCGGACAGCAAGCTCTTGACCACAGGAGTCTCTCCACAGGGCAGCTCCTAACATAGCTAACCATTGATCAGGGTGAGCAGATAAGAAGAGCTGGAAAGAGAGAGTGTGAGGAAGATATGTTAGTCTTGCATGACAGAATCTCAGCAGCGGCATCCATCCTTTGTCATATTCTATTCTTACTTTTGTTTTTATTTTATAGTGAAGTACAGTTGATTTACAATGCTGTGTTAGTTTCAGGTGTACAATAAAGTGATTCAGTTACACATATACATGTGTCTACTCATTTTTTTCTTTTTAAGTTTCTTTTCCCATTTTGGTTATTACAGAATATTGAGCAGAGTTCCCTGTGCTATATATAGTAGGTTGGCTATCTACTTTTTATATAGTAGTGTTTGTATGCTAACCCCAAATTCCCAACTTATCCCTCCTCCGTATTCTATTTTAATTTTTTTAAAGATTTTTTTTATGTGGACCATTTTAAAAGGCCTTATTAAACTTGTTACAACATTGTTTCCCTGTCATGTTTCAGTTTTGGGGGGCTTGAGGCATGCAGGATCTTAGCTCCCCAACCAAGGATTAAACCCACACCCCCTGCATTGGAAGAAGTCTTAACCCACTGGACCTTCAGGGAATTCTCACCATATTCTATTTTTAGAAACAAGTCACTCCGTCCAGTTCACACTACTGGACGGGGAGGTTGGATTACACAAGGAGGTAAATACCAGGAGGCAGGGATCACTGGGGACTTAGAAGGCTGCCTACCCCGTCCCTACGGAGAGCGCTTCTGCTGCAAAGTCTCTGCTTCCTGTAGCAGAGGGCCGGGTTCCCCAACCTCACTGTGCCCGGGAGCCCTTGTTAGCATGTGGCCCGATCCAGTAACTGCAGAGGGGGTGAGGTGCTGCAGTTCTTCATGGCGGCCAGGCGGACTCTAGAGCGCAGGCTCAGTAGTTGAGGCGCATGGGTATAGTTGCTCTGCGACATGTGGGATCTTCCCAGATCAGGGATTAAACCTGCGTCTCCTGCATTAGCAGGTGGAATCTTCACCACTGAGCCACCAGGGAAGCCCTAGAGCTATATTTTGTACCTGATGGTTTTGCTTCCTTCACCCCCACCCCAGGAAAAATTATTGTAGGTATTTTTCTGTTATTTTTAAATTTATTTTTTACTGAAGTGTAGTTGATTTACAATGTTGTGCTCACGTCAGCTGTCTTGCAAAGTGACACAGTTTCATACATACATACATGCTTTATGCTCTGTTCCACTGTGATTCTCACAGGGCGTTGAATACAGTTCCCCGTGCTCTACAGAAGGACCTTGCTGTTTATCCATTCTGTATGTAATAGTTCATATCTACTAACCCCGAACTCCCAATCTATTTCTCCCCTGCTCCCTTACTGGAGGTTTTTTTCTTTTCAAACTATGATAGAGAGTATTGAAGATGATTGGGCATTTTTATTTATTGAACTGTCATGCAACATTTTCTTATTTTTTAAAGATCTGTTTAGTGTGTTATTAAATCAGTGGAGTACTTAACAAAATTCGATTCGGGTGTCCAGATGGCACTAGATAGTTTCCGACTGTACTCAGTGAGGCCCCTTGGCCGGATGACTTCTGTTGAGGGTGGTCTTGGGTTTTCTGTAGTGCTGCATAAATTACACCCGTTATGTGTGGATCGCACTCTTCCCACCAGAGTCTTCTCTGAGGGAGCTCTCCCATTCCAGTGCCATCAGACGGTATTTTGTTAAATATTTACTTATTTATTTGACTGTGTCGGGTCTCACTTGTGGCATATAGGGTCTTTGTTGTGTTATGAGGGATCTAACTTCAACAACTGAGCCATTATTTGGAGTGGGAGCCTTTCCAGGCCCACTTGTTACCCGACTCGTTCCTTTCTCTTTATTCTGAGCCGTAGAAAATGCTGCCAGGCGGAGGTTGTGGAAACGTTCACCTTGAGAAGTACAGTGTCTTACAGATGACACTTGGAACAAGGCCCTCGATCAGGGTGGACTGTGTGTGTCCCTGTTCCCTGTTTGAATAACGATGGCGGCACGACAGCCTCCATCTCACATGCGACTCACAACAGGACCTTGATGGTCCTCTTATGAAGAGGTGACCTGTGTGTGCTGGTCCTTCAAATCTGGGTGTGCTCCTGACTTCCTTTGTAACTAAAAATGCAGCAAAATTGGTGCTGCGTGACGTCTGAGGCTTGCACAGAACAGGTGATGCACCTTCTTCTGCTCTGTTCCCGGAAGAACTTGTGCTGGAGCCCTGAGTGGCCCGATGGACGGGGTGCCCAGTAACCCCGCTAGAGAGAGGCTGGGCTGGGCCTCAGGGGGCCGGTTCCTCAGGCCCTGCCCACTGTCTGATTGTCAGGAATACAGACCGAGCCGGAAATGCCCAGCCAGGAGGCCCTCCCTGCAAGTTCTGACCCACAGGAACCATCCAAGGTCATGAAGTGTTTGCTCTGTTTAAAACCACTAAGTTCTGAGGGGCTCTCTTGCACTGCGGTAGCAACCAGAATACTCCCTGGAGAAGGAAAGGATGAATTAAAGCATTATCAGTGAGAGGTTCCTTAGCCACTAACAGGAAAGACAGGCTCTGGCCAACCAAAGCAAACTTAACAAGATGCATGCCCTGCTCCAGGGGATCTTTCTGACCCAGGTATCAAACCGGTGTCTCCTGAATCTCCTGAATTGCGGGGGCATTCTTTACTCATAGAGCCATCTGGGAAGCCTCTAACAAGATACAAGTCCAAACTAAGAAGTTAGAAAAAGCAGATGAAAATAGAACAGAAGGAGGGTGACCAAAACAAAAAGCAGAAATCAGAGTAGAATGGAAGACAAATACTGTATAGTGAATCAATAAAGCCCCAAATTGGGCCTTTGAAAAAGCCAGTTAAGTAGACATGCTTCTAGTAGGACTAATTGGGGGACGGGGGTGCAAAAGCACAAATAAACAAAATTAAGAATGAGAAACCACAAAATTGATGGAGGTTTAAAAGATAATAAATAATTGCTGAAAACAAACATCACAGACGAATTCCTAGAATAATAATTCCTCACACTGACTCAGGAAGAATACGAAAGTCTCTAAAACTGTAATGACGGATATGGTTACCGTGAATTACGTGTGGCTTTTGACCCTTGAAACGTAACTAGTGACACTGACGGACTGAATTTTATATTTTATTTTAACTTAGATTTTAAAATTGGAATAGTGTTAAAGTGTTAAATAGTGTTAAATAATTAAACTTCACTGTTTTGGTGGACTGTATTTTGCTTTATTGCATCTCATAAGATATTGTTACTGCATTGGAGGGTGTTGGGTGTGCGCCTCATTTCTAGGATTGTGCATAAATACTTCACTCATCTTGGTGTCAATGGATTAATTCAGATTGAGTGATTTTTTTCTATGCACAGAGGTAATATTGTAATGTGTTTAACTGAATATTTTATGAAGAGATAAAATGAGAAGATATGATTTACATAGTGATGATATCTAGTAATGCTAAAAATTCTCCAAGCCAGGCTTCAACAATACTTGAACTGTGAACTTCCAGATGTTCAAGCTGGTTTTAGAAAAGGCAGAGGAACCAGAGATCAAATTGCCAACATTTGCTGGATCATAGAAAAAGCAAGAGAGTTCCAGAAAAACATCTACTATGCCAAAGCCTTTGACTGTGTGGAAAATTCTTCAGGAGATGGGAATACCAGACCACCTGACCTGTCTCTTGAGAAACCTGTATGCAGGTCAGGAAGCAACAGTTAGAACTGGACATGGAACAACAGACTGGTTCTAAATAGGAAAAGGAGTACATCAAGGCTGTCTATTGTCACCCTGCTTATTTAACTTATATGCAGAGTACATCATGAGAAACATTGGGCTGGGTGAAACACAAACTGGAAATCAAGATTGCTGGGAGAAATATCAACAACCTCAGATATGCAGATGACACCACCTTTATGGCAGAAAGTGAAGAGGAACTAAAAAACCTCTTGATGAAAGTGAAGGAGGAGGGTTAAAAAGTTGGCTTAAAGATCAACATTCAGAAAACTAAGATCATGGCATCCGGTCCCATCACTTCATGGCAAATAGATGGGAAAACAATGGAAACAATGGCTGACTTTATTTTTTGGGGGGCTCCAAAATCACTGCAGATGGTGACTGCAGCCATGAAATAAAAAGATGCTTACTCCTTGGAAGAAAAGTTATGACCAACCTAGACAGCATATTAAAAAGCAGAGACATTACTTTGCCAACAAAGGTCCATCTAGTCAGGCTATGGTTTTTCCTGTGGTCATGTATGGATGTGAGAGTTGGACTATAAAGAAAGCTGAGCGCCAAAGAATTGATGCTTTTGAACTGTAGTGTTGGAGAAGACTCTTGAGAGTCCCTTGGACTGCAAGGAGATCCAACCAGTCCATTCTAAAGGAGATCAGTCCTGAATGTTCATTGGAAGGACTGATGCTGAAGCTGAAACTCCAATACTTTGGCTACTTGATGTGAAGAGTTGACTCATTGGAAAAGACCCTGATGCTGGGAAACATTGAGGGCAGGAGGAGAAGGGGATGACTGAGGATGCGATGGTTGGATGGCATTACCTACTCAACGGACATGAGTTTGAGTAAACTCTGGGAGTTGGTGATGGACAGGGAAGTCTGATGTGCTGCAATCCATGGGGTCGCAAAGAGTCAGACATGACTGAGAGATTGAACTGAACTGATACCTATGTAAGTCATCATTGGTCATTATGTTGAAATGTTTATTATGTATGTATAACATAATGAAATTATGCTTCTAGTTAAAAAATAAGTATTCAAACGTTTTTGTTTACAATAGAGGCATGATGGGGCAATGACTCTAGGAGCTAGGGCTGTGACACTAGGAGCTAGTGCTGTGACCAGAGCAGTAAAGAAAAAAAAAAGCCTCAAGAAATTACATCACAGCTATCATGAGGTTGAATAGCAATTGCAATTTGCTGTGAGCAGAGGAAACCGCCAAAGCTGTCTGTTGACATCTGATGATGTCGCTGTTCTGTGACTTATGTGTTGTGTGTGCTTGGGTTTTAAACATTTCCCTGTTTTCATTTCTAATAGGTGGATAGGACAAATATAGTCCGTGAAAAAGTGCTCTGCTGTTTTCAATAATTTAAGAGTGTAGAGGAAATGGCAACCCACTCCAGTGTGCTTGCCTGGAGAACCCCATGGACAAGGATTCTGGTGGGCCACAGTCCATGGGTCATAAAGAGTCGGACACGACTAAGCGACTAACACACACTAAGGGGTTCCGAGATAAAATGTTCGGGAACTGCTGATCCAGGGCACAGAGGAGGCAAAGCTAAGGTGGAAAGGTACTGAGGTGCTGGGAACCAGCGGGCTTCATCAGAACAGCTGAAAATGAGGAAAAACAGTAGACATCTCCAGTTGGCCTTAACTATTAGGAAACCTCCTCTTGTTCCCTTTCCCCGTCTCCTCAGGTCTCTCCTGCGCCCAGCCCCTCGCAGGATGGGCCCTCCTTGGCCTGCTGCACTGAGTGTGCGGTCAGAGGACTAACGGTGGGCTTGTTGCTGCTGTTTGGTCACCAAGTCGAGACTGACTCTCTGTGACCCCTTGGACTGTACCCACCAGGCTCCTCTGTCCTTGTGATTCTCCAGGCAAGAATACTGGAGGGGGTTGTCATTTCCTCCTCCAGGGGGTCTTCCCAACTGAGGGATCGAACCTGCATCTTCAGCTTTGGCAGGTGGGTTCTTTACCACAGAGCCTCCAGGGAAGCCCGATTCAGGCTCTCCACTTCTTCATCTGCATCCAGACTGAATGGTTCTGTGTGCAGCTTCCCAGGCCCTCAGTGTCAGTGGAATATAAGGGTTGATAAGGTGGTTTTCCCAGGAAATCTGCCTCTTTTAACAGATGACATTTGAAGACACAGTCACTTCGTTCAAGAAAGTGATTATTTTCGTCAGAGGAAAGAGAAAGGAGGAGTAGGTAGAAACCCACTCTGAATAGTCTGGGAATTCCTGTGGACTTAGTCACAGGCTCCATAGGGTTAAAAACGGAGGCTCCTTAGAAGACAGCAGCAAAAGGTGGTCTCCGTGGCAGCTCTGGAACTCTGGGGACCGTCCCCCAGGGCACCGCTCCGCCCCTCCTCTGGCTCTGAGGAGCCCCACGCGACTCCAGGGGCCAGTGGTGTGGCCGTGACCGACCAGGGCCATCTATAGCTTCGCAGGCTCTGACAGTTAACCAGCAAGCCGCACAGGATGGAGGCGACCTTTTCGGGATGGGAGGCTTGAAGATAACAGATTTTATTTCATAGGCATTATCATGGAAGAGAGAGCCTTTTTCCATTCTTCTTTTCCAACTTAACTGGTAGCACCTTCTCTATTATTGTTTTGTTTTTAACTGGAGGACAATTGCTTTACAGTGTTATGTTGGTTTCTGCCTACAACCACCCCCATCAGCCATCCTCCCTGTTGAGCCTCCCTCCCCTCCTGCACCCCGCCCCTGCTCATCACAGAGCACCAGGCGGGGCTCCCTGTTGCACAGCAACTTCTCACCAGGTACCTGTTCGACACATGATAGTGTATGGAAGTCACCGCTGCTTTCTCCATTCATCCCTCTCTCTCTTTAAAATATACTCTACTTTTTAGAGCAGTTGCAGGTTCACAGCAACATTGAATGATGAGTACAGAGTTCCCATAAATGTTCTGTCCCCCGACACACACATCCTCCCCCACGATCAACATTCTACAGCACAGGGGTACATCTGTTACCACTCGGGAACCTATATCGACACATCCGAAGTCCACAGCTTATATTAGGGTTCCCACTAGAGGTGAAGAATCCATCTGCCAAAGCAAGAGATGTAAGAGATGCGGGTTCGATCCCTGGGTCAGGAAGATCCCCTGGAGGAGGGCATGACAACCCAATCCAGTGTTCTTGCCTGGAGAATCCCAGGGACAGAGGAGCCTGGTGGGCTACAGTCCATGAGGTCACAGAGAGTCAGACATGACTTAGGGAAACAAAAACAACAGAGGTCCTGGAACTGATGCCCTGAGGACACTGAGGGGACCGCTGTGATGTCCTCTTTGTGATTTCTGCCTTCTGCACTCTTTGGGTCAGCTTAATTTTACCTATGCAGAAGCAGATGGTGGTTGATACAGAAAATGAAAAAGCAAGCTACAAAGTGTAGCCTGAAGTCTTGCTCCAGCATCACAGAGGGTGATAAAGCCCTGAGGTAGGGAAGGAAAGAGGACCCCCTTGTGCAGAGTGCTGGGGACGGGGCTCAGAGTTTGTGTAGGGTTTTGCAGGGCAGCTTAAGGCACTGGATTAAAAAAAAAAAGCAATAGGAAGCTATTGAAGGGTTCTGAGCAGAGTACTTACATCTCACTTACATTAAAAAATAACACTCCAATTGTGGAGAAGTGGTTGTAGGTGGATACAGGAGTCGTTTCTCTGTTAGGGAACTATTACAGTAGCCCAGGCAAGAGATGCAGAGAAGACAATGGCACCCCAGTCATTACTCTTGCCTGGAAAATCCCATGGATGGAGGAGCCTGGCGGGCTGCAGTCCATGGGGTCGCTGAGGGATGGACACAACTGAGCGACTTCACTTTCACTTTTCACCTTCCTGCATTGGAGAAGGAAATGGCAACCCACTCCAGTGTTCTTGCCTGGAGAATCCCAGGGACGGGGAGCCTGGTGGGCTGCCGTCTATGGGGTTGCACAGAGTCAGAGACTGAAGCGACTTAGCAGCAGCAGCAGGCAAGAGATGACGGTGGTTTGATGCAGAGTAATATCCATGCTGATGGTGAGAAGTATTAGAACTGAAGTTAGAATACCGCAGAGGGCTTCCCAGGTGGTTCACTGGTAATGAATCCGCCTGCCAATGCAGGAAACAGGAGTTCGATCCCTGGGTAGGGAAGATCCCCTGGAGGAGGGAATGGCACCCCACTCTGGTATTCTGGCCTGGAGAATCCCCAAGGACAGAGGAGCCTGGTGGGCTACAGTCCATGGGGTTGCAAAGAGTCGGACATAACTTAGTGACATGATTTATCCACTAAACAGCAATGGACGACAGAATAGCTCAGATTTCTTAATGCATTGAATAGATGTATAAAAGGCAGTGAGAGAGACAGACAGAGGGACAAGGAGAGAAAAGAGAAACTTGACTTGTTGGCTTCAGGAACTGGCAAATTTACCAAAATGTGAAGATTAAGATGGGGTGGTGGAGGGAGAACATTACAGTTCCCTCAACACTGTACACTGAAAATTTTCAAAGAGCAACTGCTGCTGCTGCTAAGTCATGTCAGTCGTGTCCGACTCTGTGTGACCCCATAGACAGCAGCCCACCAGGCTCCCCCATCCCTGGGATTCTCTAGGCAAGAACACTGGAGTGGGTTGCCATTTCCTTCTCCAATGCATGAAAGTGAAAAGTGAAAGTGAAGCCGCTCAGTCGTGTCCAACCCTCATCGACACCATGGACTGCAGCCCGCCAGGCTCCTCCATCCATGGGATTTTCCAGGCAAGAGTACTGGAGTAGAGTGTCATTGCCTTCTCCAAGGAACAACTGGGGAAGACATTTACCAGTTGTGAATACCCACATATGACATCTACAAGGGCCATCTTACTATATTTCTATCCACGTTCTTCAGCCCATCTTACTTTAAACACATTTTCTTTTTTATTAAATATATTTATTTAGGCTGCCCTGGGTCTTAGTTGCAGCACATGTGATCTTTAGCTGTGCCATGCAGGATTTATTTCCCTGACCAGGGATCGAACCTGGGCTCCCTACATTCGGAGCCCAGCGTCTCAACCACTGGACCACCAGAGAGTTCCCTTACTTTCACAATTCATTTCAGTTGCAGGCAGCACCACACTTCCCTCCTCATACCTCAGCACACGGGTCATGTTTTTCCAGTTTCGTCCTTTTGAAGGGAAGAAAAAGTCACCTGTTTACACCTGAAACTTGAGCTGCCAAAGGACATCAAGGTGGCATAATCAAACGGGCTACTGGACGCAAGCGCCTGAAGCTCATTCAGAACACAGATGTCTGAGCTCTTGGACTGGATGAAGTCACCGAGCGGTGCAGAGGAAGAAGATTCCGGCAGAGCTGTCTGTGGGAGCGCCGACCCCCGGGGCGGTCAGCAGTCTGCCCAGCCTGGATCCTGAAAAGCGGGTCTGCTCCGCGCCACCCCGCGGTCCTAGGTGACCATCCGAGGTGACCCGCGGAGTCACCAGGTGCGGGGGGGAGGGGGTCTAGGTCATCATCGGGGGTGACCTCCGGAGTCACTAGGTGGGGGGGGGGGTCCTAGGTCCCCGTGGGAGGTGACCCGCGGAGTCACCGGGTGGCGGGGGAGGGTGTGCTAGGTAACCATCGGGGGTGACCCGTGGACTCACTAGGTGTGGGGGGAGTGCTAGGTCGCCATGGGAGGTGACCTGAGGTGTCACTAGGTGGGGGAAGGGTCCCAGGTCGCCATGGGAGGTGACCCAGGGAGTCACCCGGTGCGGGGGGGGGGGGAGGAGGGTCTAGGTCACCATCGGGGGTGACCCGCGGAGTCACCAGGTGAGGTGGAGGTTGCAAGGTAACCATCGGTGGTGACCTGCGGAGTCCTCGGGGGGCGGGGGGGGGGGTGCAGGGTTGGGCACCCCGGCCGGGCGGGAAACCCGGAGGCGCGGTGGCCGCGGGTGCTGGCGGCGGGCGGGGCGGGCGGGAGGGCGGAGTCGCCGCAGCGGCCGGCCGCGGGCGGGGGAGGGTGTGTGCGCGGGTCACATGGTCGCTGCTGCCCTCCCGTCAGCCGCCCTCGCCGCCGCGGTGCGCTGGCTGCAGGAAGCCGCCGCGCCGCCGCTTTGTTGTCGGGGCCCGCGAGGAGCGCCGCCCGCCGCCGCGCGCTCTCCCCGAGCTAGCTCTCCGGCCCCGGGGCCCGGCTGCGGGCCCCCGCGCGCCCCGCCCATGAGGGCGCCCCGCGACCACCGCCGGCGGCGGCCCGGGGCAGCGCGGCGCTGAGGCGGCGGCGGGGGCGCTGCCCGCTCTGCGGACGGGCGGCCTCGGGCCTCCCCGAGGGCACCATGGAGGTGAATGCGGGTAAGAGCCTACAGGGCGGGGGGCGCGGCGGCGGCGGGCGCGCGGGGCCGGCGGGCGGGCGGGCGAGCGGGGCGGCGGGGCCCCTCACGGGCGGCGGCGCGGGGGGCCCGCCCGGAGCCTGGCGCTCGGCACCCCCCGGGCCGCCCTCGCGGCCGCCCGCAGCGCCGCAGCGCGGCGGCCCGGCCCCCCCTCACATGGCCCGGCCGCGCGAGCCACGTGCGCGCTGTGTTTACGTTCGGCGGCGCGCGGCCGCCGGTTGGCTGGGCGGGCGCGTGACGCGGCATTACATAATGGGCGCCGGGGCGGCGGCGGCGGGCGGGGACACGTGAGGCCGCGCGGCTCCGTGACCCACATTCGCCGGCCGCGGGGGCCCCTGGGGGCGGGCGCGCGCCGGCGGGAGGCCCCGCCCCGCGGGAGGCCCCGCCCCCGCGCCCTCGGGCTCTGACGTGGCCGCCCCTCCCCCGCGGGGGTCGCTCCCTGAGGGGAGGCCGCGCGTGCGCGCGCCCCGGGGACCCGCGGCCCAGCGGCCGGGAGGGCGCGGACGCCGCAGTGTCCTCGGCCCGGGCGGAGCGGAGAAGGCGGGCGCCGAGGGGAACCCTCCGGGGTCGCCTGGGGACGGCTCGCCGAGGGTGGCGCTGCCTCGTCTCCACAACAAAGAAGAACCCTTAACCGTTTCAACGACCTCCTCTGGGACGCGGTCGACCTTGTGAAACACCTCCGGTGACGAACACGTCCGCGGCGCCTGCGGGCCGGGAGCCTCATCCTGGCCCGTCTCGCCCGGTGACCCCCCAGTGACCCCCAGGTTGCTGATCTTTCCTGAATCCGATAACAGATTCCCGACCCCCCCCCCCCCCCCCCGCCCCGCCATGAGGGCTGGGGATCTTAGTTTCTCAACCAGGGTTGGAACCCGGGCAGTGAGAGCCCTAACCGCTGGACAACCTGGGAATTCCCATGATAACAGATATGACCTTATTAATCCTTTTCTTGTCCCATTTCCTGTTGCTTCCCCACTAGGGAGCAGTGTTAGGGTCCCTTCTGCCCTTTTGTCTGTCCCCCGCCTGCCATGGAGAGCCCTTTGCTTGAATCCAGTGAGGCTGCAGCGGAAGCAGCCAGTGATTATGCTGGAAAAACCATGCTCCTGGTAACAAATTGTGAACCTTCCACCAACAGTAAATAATAAAGTCATTTTCTTGTCTTTTAATTACCTGTGGGCCTATATAGCCTTCAGGATAGTTTAAGAATTTGAGTAACTTTGTTATGGAATAAAACTTTTTACTTGCTAGGGATTTCAAGATTAAAAAATTCATCCTCGTCTACCTCGGTGTGAATGAATTCTTATAGTTTTGAGAGCGGATAAGGTTAGAAAGTTTTTCTCAGATTTGAACCTTCCTGGAACATTGTCACTGATCTTAATTTTGATTTTACGGTGTGATTACAAACTAACCTTTTCTTGGGATGACTGCTGACTCCCCCAACCCCCCTTCCATATCCAGTTCACATCCCTTGGTCCTTGCTCCCTGGTTTTTTTTTTTATCCACTGATCATCATCCTTATTGCCCTTTGGGATGTGGCATCCAAAGGTGGAAGTCGTAGAACGATTAATGACTGCTGTAAAGGAGCTGTCTGGCAGGTTGGGCTTTTGTGGCGGCATACTGCTTTGCTGACTCACAGTAACCTTGCCGTCAACTAGACCCTTTTCATGTGAACTGTTTTGCAGTTAAGTTTCATCCCTTGTGCAGATAATTGTTTGCCCTGAACTGTAGGAACTTGCAATTATCTTTCTTAAATTTTCTCTTTCTCCACTTGGCTCTAAGTTCAAGCTGTTATCCGGAATAGTGTTTCTGCCATCCCTCTGTCTGAGGGAACTTAAATAAGCATTCCCTTTCATTTCCTTAACATATAACTTTCCCAGGGTGGGGACAAATTCCGTTCTGGTGGCAGGCCTCTGGCCCCTCCCTTTAGGTTGATATCATTTTATTAGTCAACACATATTCACCCAGTGACCATTTGGTGTAACTGCCCTATATATCATGACTCATTGTGTGACCCTTTCTGTGACAAATACGGAGGAGAAATAGTGAAGCTGTGGAAATGGACTCGATACATTTTTGTCACAGATTTTGACTGAAGTTCTTTAAATACCATTCTGCTTGATGTTTTTACTGTAAAGGTAACTGCATACTACCATTCTGTTCTCACTTGGAGAGACAAACAGTAAGATAATGGGAAGAATTCTAAGTGAAGAAGGAAGTTGCCTGACTAGACAGTGGAGTTGAGGAATTCATAAGGTGGCCTGGAAATAAGAACCTGAAGAGAAATCTGGGTCCACATGACATTCAGAATTGAAGGACAAAGAATGGATAGGTTTAGATTTGTTTGAACTATTGGGATCCAACTCTCCCAGGATAATGATGGTGAAATAATGATCACCAGCATCTGTGGAGCATTTATGTGTTCTATATGGGCCCTGTACATGTGTTACTACTTTGAGCCTCCCCTTAATGCTGTCACTGTCGAAGGGGAGGGTCTAAGTTCCACGAAGTGAATAACTTACCCTTAGGGGCAGGTCTGTGAAGTCCCCTCGGAGCACAAACCAATGGCTGTGCTGTAGTCACAGTTGGGGTTGAAGCCCCGGCCCTCATAAAGGTGCGTGCGAGGCTTGGGGTCCTGCCTTTGGGGGTGAGGGGACACTGAGTAGATGCCCGCAGTTTGCATGGTACAAGGGTCAGCAGAGCCGCCCAGTTTCATCATTGCTCTTTAATCTTGTTGCTGGTCCACAGGGTTTTACTCCCAGGCTCTAGATTACTCTTGTCCCCTCCCCACCTTTCCAGCAATTTACTTGGAGACAAGAACTGTGTTTGTCAAAATAAGACCTATTTGTTTTTGTTTTCTTAAGCAGTCTCTTACGTGGAACATCATTTAATCGCTTTCATATTCTTTAAAACTCCGCGTATTATCTGTTCCCTTCGCTCTTGATCCTTGGCTTCTTCGGCACCCTTGTACTCTCAGTACCTTGTGTGAACTGTGGCTCACATTGTGTTGGAACGAAAGGTGGACAGGGTTGTCTCCCCAGGTCTGTGAAGTGCTCTAGGGAGGGCGCCATCTTGCTCTCCAGAGCCCTGACAGTGGGACCCAACCAGAAGTTTAGGGCTTCGTTAGGTCCACTGTGTCATACCGTGAGTAGAAGGTATTGAAAACCTGCTTTTAAAATGAGAAAACTCATAAAGCTTCTTGAGTAAACATGTTTTGTTCTAAGTCACAAGGCAAAAAAAAAGTCCAGTCATGACTTGATCTCAAGCGTGTATTTTCCAGGATGGTGGGCAGAGGGAGTTGGGTGGTGGTAATGTTGGGCCAGCCTGGAATCCGGGTGAGAAAAGCCCAGGCTGTGCGAGGACAGCAAGTGCCTCCCAGCGGTACAGAGTTGGATGTTGACTTCGGGATTGTCTGAAACTGACCACTAGGTAAGCCCTAGCCTGGGAACCTGGCCCAACTCCAGGATTCTTTTCAACTAAAAATAGAGACAACTCAGCCTCAGCTAATTTTAGCTTGAGGCATCTGAGAAGTATATGCTGCCTGTTTTTGGAGGTGTTAGGACTTGCTGGTTCAGGGATTTTACCTTTCTTGCATTTTCGTTAAAAACTCTCTGTAAAAAGGCACTTATTTTAATAGTTCCCTTTTATGAACATCATTTCATTTCAATCTTATACTAACTCTGGCAGATATTCCCATTTTATATTAATAGAAGATGACTCAGGTTTAGAGAGATTGAAAGTGACTTGTATGCTGAGGACTTCTCAGTAAGAGATAATAATCTGTGCTTTGGAATTGACGTTCAACCCTGGCCCTGCCACTTGGTAGCTGTATTAACCTCTCTGACCTCCTCTTCTGTAGAATGGAATAATGGAAGTTAATTTTATAGGGTTCTTATGAGGACTAAACGTGGTGTGAAATCGTGTCATTTTATTCTCGACATTTCACTTACTTTTGGCCAGGCTATGTTTTTCTTGCTTTTGCATGGACTTTCTCCAGTTGTGGCAAGTGGGAGTTACTGTTGGCTGCGGTGCTTGAACTTCTCATTGTGGTGGCTTCTCTTGCTGTGGTGCATGGGCTTAGTGGTTATGCACACGGGCTTCGTTACTCTGCGACAGGTGGATTCTCCCCAGACTGGGGATTGAACCAGTATCCCCTGAATTGGTGGATTCTTAACTACTGGACTTCCAGGGAACTCCTTATTTTCAGTATTCTTGCTAACTTGTAATCTTCACTTCCCTTCTTCATTGGATTGAGGAACTGCTAGATGTATGTCTTACCTTCTAAGAAATTAAATTTTAACCTTCTTGGGTTGCTAATCATCAGGTTGGTAGCATGATGTCTGGTTGATGCTAAGACAACTACGTCAGTGTTGAAGGTCTTGCTTAGAGAATGTACCTGCTCCTTGATGGGTCATCTTTGATTCCATGGTTCCTGGCACAATTGCTGGTTGTAAATTATTATTGATTCCCTAAAAGACAGGAGTTGGGTCTTAACTGAATTGATAATAGCGCAGTAATTTTTCTTGGGTTTGATTTTGGAACTTTTGCAAAGGAAGGTGTGTTTTGAGTAGTTAGTACCTTCCATTGCCCAGTCAGGTTTAAAACACTTCTCAAGCCATCAGAACAGCTCAGATCTCCACTCAGAAGAACTTGGGGATGTAAATGGCTGACTGAAATCCTGGCCCTGGAAAGGTCTAACTTCCTGACCTTTTATCCTCTTGAGACATTAGTGAATTTGCTACCTAAAGTAGTAGTGTAGTCTCTAAGTCATGTCTGACTCTTTTGCGACCCCAGGAACTATAACTCACCAGGTTCCCCTGTCCATGGGATTTCCCAGGCAAGAATACTGGAGTAGGTTGCCATTTCCTTCTCCAGGGGATCTTCCTGACCCAGGGATTGAACCCATGTCTCCGGCATTGGCAGGCGGATTCTTTACCCCTGAGCCACTAGGGAAGTCTCCCACTACCTAAAGTAGTCCTTTAGAAAAGATAAATAGCTGTGAGAGCTTCCTCTGGGGATTTGGTGAGGACTAAGGATAATCTTTTTCTTTGTATCCATTCTCAGTGGGGATAAAGATGAAAAAAATATCCGTTGCTACCACCTGGGGTTTCTCATGTGATCTTCAAATCTCTAAAATTTTATGAAAGCAGTGGTGATTTTACCTAGCAACATGACATTTGAGAGACTTCAAGGTTGAAATCATTTTTCTTTGGATTCACAGTATGTTAGGGATATTCAGGCAGTTAGTGAGAAGATCAGCCTTGAAAATTACGGGCCAATTTGTGCTTGAATTTACTAATTGTAACCATTCTTAAACTTCTGCCTGCAAAGACTTGCCTTGAGAGCTTGTTCAAAATGCTCCTTCCTGGACTTCTGGGTGGCCCAGTGGCTAAGAACTTGCCTTGGCAGGGAGCAACTGAGCCCATGAGCTACGACTGCTGAGCCTGTGTTCTGAGCCCAGGTGCCCCTGAGCCTGTGCAAGAAAAGCCACTGAAATGAGAAACCCACACACTGCAACCAAGAGTAGAGCCTGCTCGCCGCAACTAGAGAAAGCTCGAGTGCAGCACAGCCAAAAGAAAGTTCATTCCTGAGGGTGCCTTCTCCAGTCGGGCCAGGGTCTTGGAAATGTGTGTTTTGAGAAAAACACTAGGGGCGGTTCTGACGATGCGTATTTCGCATAATCTCTTTGGATAGTGAGAATAAACTCAAAGTTAGGACTCTTTCTTGTGTTTGGAGTATTGAAGAGTCTTCAGATTTTAAAATCAGTGGTTAGATAAAATTACTGTTACTAAGATTACCCTTGGTTGCTTTTTCTCCCATTGAGCACAGATGAAGTCATTGACTTGTGACAGTGACTCTCCGACTTCACTGTGCATCGGAAGAGTGAGGCCTGAGAACTTGCGTTTCTAGCCGAGTTCCAGGCGATGCTGAAGCCACTGGTGCAGGACCACGCTTTGAGAGTGACTGGTGTGTGTGGGTAGGGACCAGGTTGCAGGACAGGTATTAATCCTAAAGCCCGGGCTTCACTCTGGGCAGGTGGGAAGCACAGGTTAAGGGCATCTGGAAGTGGGTCAGACTTTAGGAAAAGCGGATTCACACCTCCAGCTTCAGTGCCGATGTCAGGCGTATGCTTCTGGAATGGAAAAGTGGATGGAACTATCCACGTTGTATTTTTGTCTTTTTAAGACTCAAGTGCAGATAAACAACAAGGTCCTCCTGTATAGCACACGGAACTATATTCAGTATCCTGGGGTAAACCATGATGGAAAAGAATTTGAAAAAGGATGTGTGTGTGTGTGTGTGTAACTGAGTCACTTTGCTGTATAGCAGAAATTTACACAACATTGTAAATCAACTATATTCGATAAAAAATAAATTTCAAAGAAGAACAAGCAAGACGATTAAAAAGACTCAAGTGCCTTTAGCTGCATTGTGCATTTTAAGTTTGTGTGTGATGAACACTGTTGTGTTTCTCATGGCACAGTTGGCACCTGTTCTTCTTTTCTGGGTTATAAACAGAGCACTGTGGTTGTGGCTCTACTTCTAGGGGCTTCCGAGTCTGGATTTGTGTAATTGGTACTTAAATACAAGTCTGGTTCCTAACGTCATCATGACAGACTAAAAGTGACTTATCCCTCTGCCTTTTTTTCCCTTCTCTGTAAGTGGAAATGACTTTCTGTTCTTTGGAATTGATTTGGCCTTAGCATTTTGCTCTGTGTGTGTGTGTGTGTGTGTGTGTGTGTGTGTGTGTGTGTATACACTTGAATGACCTATAAAGTCTGGCTGTTATTTAAAAAAAAGACTGGGGAGGCTTTTCCCTTTAGCAGACAAAGCGTTTATTTCAGAGTGAGTGCTTAAATTGCAGTTGTTACTTTGGGAACCTGTAAAATCCTCCAATTCAGAATAGTCATCTCAGGTTATTCTCAGAAATGTCTGTTTTACTTGTTACTGCCATGGGGTCTCAAAAGAATCAAATGCGACTTAGCAACTCAACAACAACAGCAACAGTGATACTTTATACTGTTTTGGATCTGTCCATGATATTAGATGTGGGCTTTACAAAGGCAGAAAAGTAGATATTAGAAATAATTTATGTCTTGGAACTTCCCTGGCGGTCCAGTGGTTAGGATTCCGTGCTTCCACTGCAGGGGGCACCAGTTTGATCCCTGGTCGGGGAACTAATATCCCACATGCCACATGGCACAGCCAGAAAAAGAAAGAAACAATTTATGTCAGACTTATATCCGTAAAGCATGTATAGAGACTTAAAGGACACTCTGCACCTGGGTGCTTGTAATCCTTCTTGTTGAGAAGTAGATGGAAACAGGTAAACAGTAGGTTTAAATAAGAGTTCAAGACAGTGATGGAAGAGAGATAATTAACGTTTGTATGTGATGCACATTGAAAAAAGCCAATAAATGTTGGCTGATGATGGAGGAGAGAAGAAAAGAAACCACAGGAGGCCTTGGCAGAGAAGATGAAAATTACTTGTTTGGCCTGGGATTTGGAAAAACAATACTTCTGGCCATGAGGCTACTCTTGCAGCATTTTATCACTTTCAGGGAAGAAGTTTGAAATTACACCCTGAGAGTCATTTTAAGTGCTGTTTCTTAAGCTGGAAGGTTCGCAGTCTGTTAAGAGGTCATGGCCAGTTTCAGGGGGAGTTGTGGGGTTTATCGTAATGAAGTGGTGAAGAGTGTTCTGAAGGTAGCTCTGTGAAGGGAGAGTTAGCTCAGAGCATGCCTTCCGCCTTTTAGCCTCTTTGACACTCACTGTAAACAGTGAGTCAGGAGAACAAGTGGTGCGTCTGGGTTTCTCAAGAGCTGCTTTGGAGAGGAGTGTGTCTGCAAGTCCGATGGCAGGAGTAGGGAGAAGGCAGGTGCGGAACTGGGGTTCAGTTTGTAGTCGTGGGGTCTTTGGGGAGCATCAGAACACAAAGACTGTGAGAGGAACAGCTGTGAAAGGCTTTGTGTTTCCGGATAGATTGCTTTATCCAGAGTTCCAAATGTTACATCTGTGCTTGACTGGCCTGTGTTTTAGCCAGATGCTGGGGAGTGGGGTGGGTGAGTGATGAGCCCATTGTTCTGGGACGGTGTCGTGTAAAGGGATAGAGAAGGAGGCAGAGAGGGACCAGAACCAGATTTCCTCACGGCCCAGGAGACGTGACGACTGGCTTTGTTGTCGCTCAGGAAGGTCTTCCATCCCCTTTTAGGGGTAGTTTGGAAAATGAAAGCTTTTAAGTTCAGATCAGTACATGCTGAGAATAACAGAGCCAGTGAGAGCCTGCCCACTTTGTAAACCAGTGGGAATTCTATAGCTTTGAACTTTGTGGAAGCAGGAATAGTAGGAAATAGGGAAGAAAATAAGCTACTTTTCCCTTTTGCGGTAATTTTGATCATTAATCTGTTTTCCAGAGTTAGTGACTTTACTGTTGAGATTTGCGAAAATAGAAAAGATGCGTTACCATGTGTCTAATTACCTGGTTTCCCCCCTCTGCTCCAGGAGGTGTGATTGCCTACATCAGCTCTTCCAGCTCGGCGTCCAGCCCTGCCTCTTGTCACAGTGAGGGCTCCGAGAATAGCTTCCAGTCCGCGTCCTCTTCTGTCCCGTCTTCTCCAAACAGCACTCATTCCGATAGCAATGGGAACCCCAAAAATGGCGATCTCTCCAGTATTGAAGGCATCCTGAAGAATGATCGAATAGATTGTTCTATGAAAACCAGCAAATCGAGCGCCCCTGGGGTGACAAAGAGTCACAGTGGAGTGACAAGTGAGTTGTCTAGTTCTTGACGGTTGGCGCCACTGATTGCGGGCAGGGCTTACTTATCACTTGTTCATTTGGTGGGGACCATTTTATTTCTGGGTATATTTTTCATCCCCTTCTGGGTAATTATAGTTCAGTAATTATTCAGAAATCAGTGATGACCACAGCCTAGGGCCTGTCTTAATCGGTTCTCTGTGGTGAGGTGGTGTATCTGCCCGTGTTTCCTCTCGGGCGCCCTCTTAACCTTCTGTGGTTGTCTTTCTTCTGCACTCCTCCTGCTGAGTCTGGTTTCTGGAGTGGAGCACTCACTCAGGGAAAGGAGTTTGCTTTCATGAAGCTGGCACTAGGAACGTTTGGAGGATTGGAATATCCCACAGAATAGTGGGAATGTGGATTCCTGAGTGAGTGCAGAGGTCATCGGCTGGCTCAGGACAGGGTCAGGAAGGGCTGGCACCTGGCTCTGCCCGAAGGTGGGTCGGACTGTTTGCACAGCGGCCTGTGGAGACCCCACTTCGCACCTTCTGTTGCTTGATGCCCCTGGCACTGATTTCTTTACTCTTACCCCACAGAATTGGTTTCTTAGTTCTGGTTGCATATCTGATATAGAATAATTCTAGATTTACAGAATTTCAGTGTCTGTCCCGGATCTTCAGTTTTGGCAGTGCCATAGGCATGATTTCTTTTGATTCGTCAATTTGGTGTAAAGATTTTTCTCTGACAGTACATATCTGTATGTTTTTTAAAGTATTTACAAGTTAAACAAAATACAGTACTCCATTGGAAAGAAACAGTTTTAGCTTTTCTTCCAGCTTTTCACTTTTGTGTCTATTTGTGCTTCAGAATTCAGTGGCATGGTTCTCCTGTGTAAAGTCTGTGGGGACGTGGCCTCGGGATTCCACTACGGCGTTCATGCTTGTGAAGGCTGTAAGGTAATGCATGCTTTCGTTTGTTTAAGCTGCCGATTCTGGGATTAAAGAAATTACATGGTTGATGATCCGGGAGGAAGAGAAGTCAGCTGCTCCTTAAAGTTTTAAGCATTTTATGTCGTGTACAAACATAACTCATTTTGAAAAGCATATTTTAAAACTACATTTTAAATATATGTAGTATTTCTTTTTCCTTTAAGATTTTGATCAAAATAAATGTGTTATCTCAAACTTGAGTCTGGTGTGAAGTGTTCACTCACCGACGTGTCAGGCAGTGTCCTGGGTGGCAGAGGAGGGCAGGGAGTGTGTGGGCGGGGCTGCTGCCTTCTGGAGACTGAGAGGAACCAGGCTTGGAGCAGATCTCATCAGGTCCTTTGACACTCTGACCTGTCAGGTGCTGGGAACGGGGAGCAGTTCCTAGACGCTTGTAAAAATGTGATACCTTCGGAAGCAATGCCAAGTAAGTGAAAGAGTCTCAAGTATAAATTGAGCCCTGGGTAAGCTCATTTGTAAGTTGCTTTGAGTATTCCTGAGTCAGGTAGTTCCAAGTGAGAAGTCTGTACTTCCTGCTCACATCTAGGGAGCCTCTCTTCTCATCTGGTCCTTCCTCCTGAGCGTCTAAAACTAATGTGGCCAAGACTTGTGCTCGCGCTCTTCTCTGACTGAGGGGCAGAAGCAGGGACCCGGTTTGGCGGGATGTGGTGGGTGAGCGAAACAACACCTGTACGTGAAGGGGAAGCACTTCCTAGGGCGGCTCCGAATGAGTTGTGCTCTTTATGGCTCCATCACTCCACAGGACTACTGTATTTTATTCAGAAATAGCACTTTTTCATTGTTTTAAAAATTCTATAAATAGTTTTTCTTTTTTTTTTCTTTTTACAAAAGATATAAAATAACTATGTTTATAGCTAGAGAAACCAAAGCACAAGCAAATGAACCTAAGTGCATATTCTTGATAAATGCCACACATAATTACTCTTAAAGATCTAGCTCACATATCATAGTGCCCAAGTATAGTATTACAGTAACAAAGTGTAAAAATGTTATATCCCACAATCACTAACACAGATTCATCTAATAATGTGGTTAGTTATGACAGTCAAGGAAACTGCAGTTTAAAATGATTTTGGTGATTTTGATTTTCCTGAAAAAGTCAAGTGGAGGTCTTTGCAGACCACTCACAGAGCATGAACTTGAATTGTTTGTGTAGTAAGTACGGGCAGCTGTGTGCGATCATCCAGCTGGGAGCTGTGGGTGTGTGTATGACACTTAACCTGTAGCTGATAAGTAACTGGGACATCTGGAATGTATAAGGAGGTGTCAGCAGAGGATAATCCAGGAAAGACCAAGTTCTCCTAACGTGATCCTTAGATCGAGCGAGGGAATTGCAGTATGGAACACCGTTCTCTGTCATCTTGTTGAGGATGTCCTTCATATTGCAAGAGTTTGGGAATTTGTAAGTGACTCCAGTATGAGCTGGAAAGCGTGGCTGCAGGCCCGGCTGGTAACAGGTGAACAGAGCGTAGGACACGGGGGCTTTGGCAGCACTGAGACTCTCAGAGGGAAGGGGGAAAGGGCTCTGCGTGGCCGGCAGGCGCTTTCGGGTACCAGAGAGCTCAGCGATGGTCTGAGTGCCAGTGTTATCTCTCCCCTGCTCTCAGCCAGATGACTTCTCGGGTCCCCGGTAGCGTACTGGCTAATTAGGTGTGGGGGACGCTTAGAAGGAGTTCCCCTGGATGTTTTTAATCGGATCCCTACATCTTCCTTTGTTCTTAGGGTTTTTTCCGGAGAAGCATTCAGCAAAACATTCAGTATAAGAAGTGCCTGAAGAATGAAAACTGCTCTATAATGAGAATGAATAGGAACAGATGCCAGCAGTGTCGCTTCAAAAAGTGTCTGTCTGTCGGAATGTCAAGAGATGGTATGTCCCCAATTTAAAGAGTGCTCTTCTTAAAGCCTATGGGGCTTGGCTTTATTCCTCAGCATGAGCCAGAGTGGGGAGTCAATTGCCAAAGGCCCCCTTGTGCTCAGGGTGAAATGGATTTTCAAAAACACATTTTGTTGTCTTACAGGATGCCAAATTGATTCAAGTCAAATTTTAGCATCATCATCTCAGAAACAGCTTTTGACTCACTTCTTTTTTTGTTTCTTCCTGTGAAAAGACCCACTTTTCCTCTGTGTGATTTGAATACTTTTTCAAAAAATAAAGGTGCAGTTTTTCTTGATATAGGAGTTCTTGGCTTTTCCCCGATTTCTTTCTTAGTCGTTCTGAGGAACCCATTTCTCCCACTGTGAACTAGCTCTGTGACTTCTCAGTCCTGAGATGACACCGTGCTTTTTGGCACCGATTGTACTTTCAAAGGTGATGCAGAATTGAAAGACACGTTGTGGCCTGGTGTGGAGGTGGTTGCTCGGTCCTGGCGTGCGCCAGGGAAGCAGAAGCCTGTGGGAAGCAGAAGTGGTGGTGACTGGCGGGACCTTAGTGTCGTGTGTGGACGGCCTCACTGGGACCTGACTCTTCTGTAGTGCTTGGGGAGTCTCATTCTTTTCCAAGTAACCTAACCGAGGACTGTGAGGCTTTCAGAGGGGTCAGGGTAGGAGTTCATTGAGAACTGCTAAGAATGAGCCTTGTATTTATCTAGGAAAGGGTGATTTAAGCAGTCCCTTAGGTTACTCTAGCTAGTATCTACTGACACAGAAATAGTGTTGTAATAAGTAGGTTCTTGAATGACAGGTTTCAACAATTGATGTTCTATGTTTTCAGTTTCTTAAAAAAAAATTTTTTTTTTATGGCTCTAGAAATACTAATCCAAACTTGATGGATATTGTGATTTCCACAAGAGTAAAAATGGCCATCAGTCGTGCAGAGGGGAGCGAAGGTAGAGTGTGCAAAAGGATAAAGTTATGTCTGTGGTTGCGACAGGGTAAGAGGCTGCAGTTGGAGCAGTGAGACTCCCTTGCTGGGTGGATGTATTGAATTTTTATTATCTGTGTATAAATACTAGAATAGAAAGAAGCTTTTCTTTCCCTCAGGGATAGGAATGTTGGAGACAGGACTCATTCTGAGACTAAAGCTTTTATTTTTGTTTCATTGATTTTAATTAAAATCCAGCCAGTTTATTTTCCAATAACTACGTTTCTATCGACTGTGATTTTTTTCTTCCTTTTAAGATTTTCTCTTAAGTTGGAAAAGGTGATCACTTAATAGTTGGGTCGGTGATCACTTAATAGCTGGGTCTTGAGGATAAGGTTACAGAAGTGAACGGACAGAGGTCAGGAATTGTACCTATCCATCCAGCGTTGATGGATGTGGGTAGCCGAATGCCTCCCTGAGGACACAGCCTTCAGCCTTATTAGTAAGGTGCTGTGTAGTAGTGCTGGTTTGTTTCAAACTGATTTTCATTAGTTAATTTCAGATTTCTTTCTTAGACTTTGCTTATAAAATACCCAAGAAGTCTTCTCTTTAGCTTTATTTTGAGAGAAAAGTGAAAAATTTCTCTCCCCACTCCTGCTTCCTGTAGTACCTCAAAAACGTAACCGGCAAGTTTAGAGTGATTTTTGGCCAGACTCAAGTGGGCATTCTTGTGTGATCAGAAGCTGTAGCTGTCAGAGCCAATTCTGTGTTACTCTTTGGAATAAACGGGTCTTCTTTAACATGTAGATGTTGAATATCTTTTTCTGCAATAGCTGTTCGGTTTGGGCGTATTCCTAAGCGTGAGAAACAGCGGATGCTGATCGAGATGCAGAGTGCGATGAGGACCATGATGGACAGCCAGCTCAGTGGTCGTCTGCACAGTGACCCTTTAGCAGACCACCACGAGCAGATCGCCTTGCCAGCCCAGGAACAACCGCGACCCAAACCCCAGCTGGAGTCAGACAGCAGCAAAAGCTCTTCTCCCTCCTCCTCCGATTTTGCGAAGGAGGAAGTGATCGGCATGGTAACCAGAGCGCACAAGGACACCTTCATGTATAATCAGGAGCCGCGCGAAAGCTCAGCGGAGACCGCGGCGCTGCCGCGAGAGCGGCTCCCTAAGAGCCTGGAGCAGTACAGCGTGAACCACGAGCACTGTGTGGGCGGCCCGCACGGCCGCTTCCCCTGTGCGGACAGCGCGCAGCACCTCGGCGGACACTACAAGGGCCGGAGCGGCGTGCACTACCCCGGCGGGCACGCCGTCTGTGTCGCGGGCGGACACTGCGTGAGCTTCTCCGGCGCTTATACTCAACGAGTGTGCGATAGAGTTTCCATAGATGGCTTTTCTCAGAACGAGAACAAGAACGGTTTCCTGTGCAACACTGGAGCGAGGATGCACTTGGTATAGTGAAATCATGTTTTTTGCTCACTTTGTGTCCAGGAAAACTGAAGGCTTGCTTTTTATTTGGAGGCCATTCCAACTTCAGAGGCAGGGGGTGAGGGTCAGGAGGGCTAGGAGATTTATTAGAAGCCCTTTTGCGTGGTATTTTAGATCAAATATTTTGAATAAACAGCATTTGTGGAATGACCTGATTGCACACAGAGCTAGGTACACACGCATGTTATTTGATTGATACTATGATCAGAATTAGAATTTTATGTAAAATATGGGTTTGAAGAATTGATCCTTTAATTCTTAGAAAACCCTTTCAAAATGTAGGCATTCAAGTTAGTTTTGGCCTTACTAGCGTTGGGATTTCCTCAAGGGACTGATCCTTTAGCTTGCCACAGTCAGTAATTCCTTGATTGGGATGGAAAGTGTCTTCTTCAACCATCATGATATAAAAAGGTCTTTGGATATAGAGCATGGATGTTTCATGGTTTGAAGACTTGGGAATAGTTTAAGATAATCCGCTGGTTTCTAAGAATTTTCTTAGACTTCATCCTGTGGGATGAGTCAGTGTTAACGTCATTTAAGTGTCTCATCAAATCCAGCAGTCTGTGTGAAAGCACGCTGTTTATGCTCAGCCAGACTTTCATCCAGAGCAGCGGTCCCAGGCTCTGTTTACACCATCAGGTCCTTTGACAGTGCTTGGTGTTTTCTACAGCTGGGTAATTCAGATCTTCTTTTTTCATTTTCAAAATAGTTGACTCAGTTACCCCAATCCTAACGTTAAATGTCTGTTTGTTTTGGTCCCTTGAAGTTTTTGAGTCCATGGATCTGGAAGGTAACCTTATTTTCCTTAGGCTTAGTGACTGCCGTAAGGAGGGGAAAATATGTAAAGGTTTAGGTTCTCATTTGTGATGTTCTCCGTGGTTATGGAGCCGTCCCATCTCTGGATCTCCTGGGTTTAGTTGACACGTGAAGGCTGATTTTGTTAGCGTGTCTGCCTGTCGTGTCTGCATGGTGTGCCGGTCCCTCCTCTGGCCTCCTCCTCTTGCCTCCCCATCCTCATTTAGAAGGTGCACCTGTGTGTCCAGCCGTTGGGTCCTCACTGAACAAGTGGAGGCCAGTGGTCACACCATTATATATGAAATAAGTGGTCAGTGACCTCTTTTTTAAAAATGAAGCATCTCAGATCTTTTCTGAAATTACAGCAATGTAATTTTGCCTATTTAGGAAACAGTGAGTTTTGAAATACTAAGTGTGGGGTTGGGCTCTAGGCCTTGACTTCTAGCTGTATTTGGATGGATCACTAACCCTCTTAAAGTCCCATTTCCTTATCTAAGAGATGGTAATTATATGTCTGCCATAACTAAGTAACAGGCCTGAGAGTCAAGTGCATATGTGTGACTTTGCTTGGCAATCGTAAAACCAGTGTAAGACGATAGTAGTGTTACAAAGTACACTCTCAAACCTGTGCAACAGGCAAGTGTCCAGTCTCAGTACTTTTTAGTAATTTTAGTTACGCACCATTGCCATAATCCAGTGTTAAAACGTCCCCATCACCCCCAAAACCATCCCTTGTGCCTGTTGGCAAACAGCCCCTGCCCCAGCCCCAGCCGCTCAGCTACTTTATGTTTCTATAGATTGTGCACCAGGGTTTTAAACCAGCTTGTAACAGATGAACTTTTTGCTTAGTCTACTTCTTTTACGATAAGTTGACTGCTGTTTAAATTAGGCTGCTCTGAGCCTTTGTGTCACAAGGGGAGCAGCCAGTAGAGAAAGTGCTAGCTAATATCAGTAGATTCTATGTGTCGGAGAGTATTTTCCTGTTGGGGTTTCCACTGACTGATACGCTACCTTTGAAGTTCCTTTCCCACCTCTCATAATCGAAGATTTCTTCTGTTTTGTGCATATTAGGTTTGTCCGATGAGTAAGTCTCCATACGTAGATCCTCATAAATCGGGGCATGAAATCTGGGAAGAATTTTCCATGAGCTTCACCCCAGCAGTGAAGGAAGTGGTGGAGTTTGCAAAGCGCATTCCTGGGTTCAGAGATCTCTCGCAGCATGACCAGGTCAACCTTTTAAAGGCTGGGACTTTTGAGGTAGGTTTTTATTTATCTTGAATGTTGTTGATACAGGGCAGGGTAGTATTTTATTTTCATTCTTTTCTCAACAAGTGTTTGTAGTCCAGAGGCTGAAACTACCAACAAAAGCATGACCATCCCAGGATCTTGGGGAGAGACGAGGTAAACCCTGCGTGACTCAAGGCTTGAAATGCAAACGTGCTGGCTTCACAGCACAGAAACTCCAAGTCCTGGAACCGCCTCTACATGTAAACCTGGCAGGTTCTTCGGAGTTAGACTCCTACCAAAAGCCCAGCCCAGCATTTCCTGGGTTCAGTACCAGACCAAAGGGCAAACAGATCGTGGTTTTGTCTCTTAAGAGATGGTGAAATATTTGGTCCATGTAGCAGATGTTTCATATGTACTACCACAATCCTTTTGGCCTCGTCAGAATCCTTGGCTGCTCTTTTGACTCCAGCTTCTCTTTCTGGGATGCTGTCTCCTGGGCCTGGGGCAGCTCTTATTGCCAACTTGAATAGGACCCAGACAGAGCCTCTCCCTGTTTTTGGCTAGGTGCCTCTCATCTGTTGGCCCAGGGCTTCCCTGCCGCAGCTGAGGTGGGCGAGGGCGCAGAACTGGCCTGGAGCTCAGGTGGGCCTTGTCCTGAAGTGCACGGGAGGGTGGGAGCTGATGTTGGGCGGCCCCAGCCTTTGATCAGCAGAAGAAGTGGGGGGAGCTTCATGTCCCTGGATGGCCCCACATGGCCCAGATCTCGGTTGTGCTTGATGTCAGGTGGTGTCCAGCTTGGTGACACGTCCTCTGCTACTGACTTTCCTTTCATCGCATTTCCTTCTTCCTCACGCCCGTTTTCACACATGCACCCCCCACAAAACCCCTTGCCTTTGGCTCTGTTCTCTGGGCCATTTGGACTAGAATAGAGAAGAAGATGTTTTCACAAATAAAATAGCTGTGATATAATTCCAAGGAAACACCTATAGGTTAGAATTTTCAGTTTAAAGGAAAACATTGGACGTAAGGGTCTTTGGCTGCGTTGGGCCTTTGTCGCAGCTCATGGGTTCCTCTAGTCGGGACATGTCGGATCGTAGTTCCCTGACCAGGCATCAAACCCATGTCCCCTGCATTGGAAGACAGACTGTTGATCAGTGGACCTCCAGATTTAAAGTCAGAAGGGGATGTCAGAGATCAAGTTCAGTTCACCCAGTTATGAGGTTATATAACTATAGCCCAGAGAGGTGAAGAGACTTCTTTCCTGGGTTACCAGTATATTCATGACAGTCAGGACTAGAACACAGATCTCATAGTCCAGGATGTGTGTTCTGTTCCCCTTGTGATCTGTCTGGAGACAGCTGGCTGCAGAGCTAGCACTGTCTTCTTAGAAGGCTCCCTCTTTCTCGGGCTGCCTTGGATGAAGCAAGTCTTTGCTTGGGAGCTCTGCAAAGGGCGGGTGTTAGTTCAGCGTTCCTCTGGTTATGTGAGAAATAAGGGACATAGTCGTTAGCATTGACTAGGGTGGAGCGAGTCTGCAGTGACTCTTGGTTTGGATTTCCATCATAACTTGATATCTACAACACCTGCTGTAACAGTTTGTGTCTCTCTGTGTTACCGTTTCTTGAAATAGACTAGAGGTCATCTTTGCTTGTCTGCATTTGGTGTTTGGATGTTTCCAGGTGTTGTTGCATTGAAATACTGCTCTTTTTACTTCAGGCTTAGAGACCGTGTGATGTACGTGATAGCTTAATAGACTTTCTTTAATACCCTTGCCCAAGGCCCAGTTTCAGACTTCTTAGCATTATTGCCTGCTTTAATTTGGGGTTTTCTGGCCTGCTTTAATTTTGAATCTGCATTTCAGAATCTTTGTTAATAGTGTCAGAGCACCATAGGCATTGACTATTTTGCTATATTGACTATATTGACTATAATTTTCTTTTTTTATGCTCTTCCTAGAGTATTGCTTTGATGGAGAATTTTCCTTAAGCAAATGGTTCTGGGTAAAAATAAACTCAGGTTTTCGTCTACAGCTTTTTAAAATACGTAGGTTATCCCTTAACTGACTTGAATACTGAATTATTTTCTCATATTACGATTGAACTTCCCCATATACATTTAAGTCTTTTTCTTTTTCCAGGTTTTAATGGTACGGTTTGCATCATTGTTTGATGCAAAGGAACGTACTGTCACCTTTTTAAGTGGAAAGAAGTATAGTGTGGATGATTTACACTCAATGGGAGCCGGGGATCTGCTAAACTCTATGTTTGAATTCAGTGAGAAGCTAAATGCCCTCCAACTCAGTGATGAAGAGATGAGTCTGTTCACAGCAGTTGTCCTGGTCTCTGCAGGTAAGGAAGCCGGTTCCCAGTCGTGCCACTTGGAATGCAGTGAGCAGCCTGGGGACAAGGCTGCAGTTGCCTAGGTTTTGGCCGGTCGTGTAGAGGGACGAAGGCCTTAGGGAAGATGCTGAACTAGGGGTCTGTTATGTTTGCATGATGAATTTTTTTTTGCCATGACAGTAAAAGTCAAAAGTGCTGTATAGTGATAAACGGATGTTGAGATCTGGGCCTCATGTCTACCTCTCTTAATCTTTAGCTTTTGTTGATATTTTTTTTTACAAGTCTTAATATCTCATGGATTTATTTTTTGCAAGATTGTATATCACCAGGTAGGTGGTGGTAATCCAAATCTAAGTTTTAATTAAAAATACCATGTGGGTTACTTGAAAGTGTTGTAAGTATCAAGATGTATGATATTACTGTCTTTTGTTACAAAAATCAGAATTATGAGTTGTAGGCTCTCACTCAGCTTTGCTCCTGAGTTCCCTGTGTGGCTCGGTAAGTACCTGTCTCTCTGGGTCTCGGTTTCCTCTTCCTGGGAAGGGAAGCGATTGTGTGTGGGAGCCTCACATGCCCTCGGCACAGGGCAGACGCGAGCCTCTGCCTGAGCGAGTGCTGCGGCTGCTGTGTCCCAGCGTTTCCTGATGTTCGTGAGGCACCGGCGGGGTTTCCCAGTTTCTCTGCCACCTGGTGTTACATTGCGGTTGTTTCTGACCCACGTATCTCAGCTCGGACAGTAAGAGAGGGATTACCCCCAGTAAGAATTCGGGACTGAGACAGTCACTTCCTGGGAATGTGTGGAAAAGTGCCAGCCATTTTTAGGTATCCCTGACTTTATTTTAAATCATTCGTGGAGAATTAGACAGTATTTTGACGTGACTGACTTTAAGTTTCCCATTGACTTGTGCTGTGTAAAAGCCCTTGTGCTGAACACAGGGAGGGCTGTGAAATGTGAGTATGGCCCCTGGTTACTGGCTGAGCTGTCAATCAGTGACTCTTCACACCAGTGATCCCTGGAGAGGGTAAGTTCTTTGTGTATCTTGAAGGGCCTGTTGGACGTCGGTGGTTAGGCCATTTACGAGCATTGTTTGGCCACCTTTTCTGACCTGCTCTACCTGCAGTTACGGGATAATATGATGGACCCTGTCAGGGAGGGAGGCCTGGTTTCTCAGTAGCTTTTCAATGCCTCTGGCTCATGTGTGTGTTCAATCGCTCGTCGTGTTGGACTCTTTTGCGACCCCATGGACTCCTGTGCCCATGGGATTCTCCAGGCAGGAATACCGGAGTGGGTTGCCATTTCCTCTTCCAGGGGATCTTCCTGACCCGGGGATCAAACCTTTGTCTCTTGCATCTCCTGCATTGGCAGGTGGGTTCTTTACCATTAGCGCTACCTGGGAAGCCTCTTGCACATAAGCCACTGTTTTGCAGAGTCTCTTGATAAGTAATTAGTAATAGTTTGAGTTGGCATCAGGTCAGTAAATCTATAATCGTGAAACTGCAGGTGCTCCATACTCGTTAACTTCTTTATCTAGTGAATGGGCCTGGAGTGCGAGGCCCTCAGGGTGACAGACGAGGTTGAAGACACAGGCTGTAGGTTCCATTTGGAGAGACAGAACCAACGCAGAAAGCTTTATGTTCTAACCGGTGAGGCTCTGCCTGCGGTAGATGGGCGTCTTGGGAAGGAAGAAGGCTTTGTGGGCAGGATGGTGGTGGAGCGGGACCGTGCGGGTGGAGTGTTAGGTCTCCCCAGCGGAAGGTGAGGACGGCCCGAGGGGCGGGAGGCGGGAGACGGGGAGCCCCGGGCTGAGTGACGTTGTGAGCCCCAACAGAGCGGCTGTGTGACTCCACGGTGGGGGGCCCCCGGGCGTGAGCGCTGAGCCACTGTGACGTGGGTCCTGTGTTTACCCTGGGGCGCCGGAACGGCTGGAGGGTCGGCTTCACAGGCTGTGCGGGTGACTTGAGGGGTGAGGAGGTGGCCGTGGCGGAGGAGGCGGGGAGGAGGGGCTGCGCTCCCGGGGCAGGTCAGGGGTAGACGGTGGCCCCCCGGCTCCCGGGGCAGGTCGGGGGGACGCGGCTGGTGGGGGGCGCTCCCGGGGCAATTCAGGGGGAGACGGTGGCTCCCCCGCTCCCGGGGCAGGTCAGGGGGGACGCGGCTGGGCGCGGGGGGTGCTCCCGGGGCAGTTCAGGGGGAGACGGTGGCCCCCCGCTCCTGGGGCAGGTGAGGGGGGACGCGGTTGGGCACGGGGGCCGCTCCTGGGGCAGGTCGGGGGAGACGGTGGCCCCCCGCTCCCAGGGCAGGTCAGGGGGAACGCGGCCGGTGGGGGGCGCTCCCGAGGCAGGTCAGGGGGGAGACGGTCTGCTCGCCAGGCACCCTGCTCCTTTGTAGTTTTCACCAGGAATGTGATTTCTCTGTTGTTTCAGATTTTAACTTGGAGAAAGCCTTGTTTTGTCTTCTGATTATAAGAATAATACAGGTTCTTTGAGAAATTATACAGTGTCAATACTAAGATGAAAATAAGGGGTGATAATATCACCACCAAAAAAGAGCACCATTAACATTAGGGATCTCTCTCGCCATTTACCCGCCAATCCATTTGTCCCTTTGCCTGCCTGTGGGTATATAGTACTGAAGGAAGGGGAAGGGCAGATTGTGAAAGAAGATGGGCCTTCTTATTTATGTTTATACATGAGGATATGCAAGCAACACAGAAATACCTGCATCTTAAAATGATATTGTTCTACTTGATGATAATGTTCATATCAAATTTAAATCTTTGTCACTTAGAAAACGACTATTGTTATTTTTAAAGCAGGAAAATAAAATCCAGTAATGGTGGGAGGGTATAAAATGGAAAGTCTCTTTATTCTCTTGCTAGCCTATTCTTCAGGCTTATTCTGATGATTGCTGATCCAACTCGAAATATTATCCTTATGCCTTTTTATCTAGTAGATGTAACGGATCAATGATAGCTCCAGCTGGTAAAGAATCCGCCTGCAATGCAGGAGACCCTGGTTTGATTCCTGGGTTGGGAAGATCCCCTGGAGAAGGGAAAGACAACCCACTCCAATATTCTGTATAGTCCATTGGGTTGCAAAGAGTCAGACACGACTGAGCGTCTTTGACTTTTCAGCTGATAAATGAAAGCACCCTCTCATTTTTCCCTCTCAGTTTTTATGTTTGTTTTCTCCCCCCGGTTACTTTAGTTATTTAATGACTGTGATGTGCCCCCCACTCTGCTCCTTCGCTTGTCTGTGACCCTCAGGAGTTCGGCTCGTGCATCCCCACGTCCAGGGAGGCGCATCCCACTTTTTCTGCAGCCTGACTTCTTTGGTCCTAGCGTTTCTTATGTGTTGTCAAGAATGAAAACGTTTACATCCTGTTCTAGAGATGTGACTGTCTTCCGTGCTTTATCAATTGATTCTAAAAACTGAACAGGAAAGCATCCGTATTTAAGTGTTATGATTATGGGGATAGTGCTCACAGTGTTCCCTCAGTGGGGCTGCAAGGGTAACAAGGCAGCTTAGACTCACTCTCCCCCAAACCTGTGCTTCCTGACGGGACGTTCAGGTGTCAGGTAACAGATGGATTGTCTTTCCGTATCTTCTGCTAACCGCTTAGAAGTAGCAACATTACGGTTTGCTTTATATTCAAAATAGCTTTTGTTTTTCTTGGAATCTACCCTTGCCTTCTGGTTTTTGCTTTGTTTTGGTTGTTGTCAGATGACGTGCTGGTTAACGGTCTCGTTTTGTAATTTTGTCTTCACAACAGACCCTGCCTGTGAGCTAGGACGTGCTGTCTTCAGTTACACAGGCGAGGAGGTTGAGGAACGGCAGGGGTGGGGGCTTAAATAATTTGTCTGAGGTCACATTTTAATAATCAGCTGATCAGGCGTTTGCACCCCTACCAGTCTGGCTTCAGAAGCCTTCCCCCTGTACTGCTTGTTAACAGAACAGCTCTAGCTGTTCAGAGAGAAGTCTCAAACTTACTTGCCTGAGTGATGGGGAGGATCTTGATACGGTGAGGAGAAGAGCAGTTGCACCCGGAAGGCTAGTTCTTTTTCAGGCTGTGTGGAAGGGCAGAATCCCTCCCAGGTGGAGGTCAGACTGGCCTGCGGGTGTCAGGCTGGGCTCGTCGGGGTGCGGTGTCAGTTGTCCCCACGTGGGGCTGGTGGAGGGGATTTCACGTCCGTCTATAGGTGGACAGTCAAGGAGTTCTCGAGAAATGGTGAAGGACGCGGAAAGCTGTGTCCCAACCAGCAGTACAGCTCGTGGTGCACCGTCTGGAAGATGAGTTTCCGTTTCAGTCTGTGCCTCTAGTGTCTCGGTTGCTAGGGGATTGTTTATGATCAGCTGGGTTTGTAGTTAGGTCCTCTGGCCTCGAAATCATGAAACTGTGGTTTTTTATGATTAACATTCTTAGGTACAGTGGAGGGAGTTGAATAGAGAGGCATGGGCCACTGAAAGTCAGGATAATCACTGGGGATCAACCCCATATAAAACTCACTCAAATGTCCTTTTCCACGCAGTGTTTGGTACTGGTACTATTGCCATGTAGATGTTTTGTTTGGGGATCGTTCTCATTTTTTCCCAGTTGTTGTTGTAAATTACAGATGATGTAGTGTAAACCAGCTCCTTTCTTCTGTCAGAACGCCAGCTCTCTAAATATGAGGACTTGCAGTGTGTCACGGTCACTGCGTATTCCCCAGCACCATACAGGTAACCTGGAGAAGGCAGTTGCAGCCACTCCAGTATTCTTGCCTGGAAAATCCCCATGGACAGAGGAGCCTGGCGGGCTCCGGTCTGTGGGTCGCAAGAGTTGGACACGGCTGAGCAACTAGGCACACATATACCGGTAACCACACTCATTCAAGTGTTTGGTGAATGAATTAATGAATTGCAAGACCGTTAAAGAAAACAATTGCTTGACCATTAAAGGCAAGGGAGGGTCTTGGAAGCATTATTACAAAGCTTTAAGTAGTTTTCCAGAGATGATCCTGTGATTGTATGGCCAAAGTCTGGTGTCGAGAGGAGATCTTTTGTCCATCTTACAGTTTTGTGTGAAAAGTTGATTTCCCTCCCTGCCACCCCCAAGCAGTAGTCAGCATTCAGTTTGTTTCTGTTTCTTTAATAATTAGCACAGTTGTAGCAATAATCCAAATTTTATTAAATGTAATATGAAACTGTTTTCATCATTTTTTTCCTGCATCGAGTTAATCAGCCTCCCATCCTTTACTATTAAATTTTAGTCCTTGTTTTGAGTGTTCCCATTCCAAGTAGCCTTTTTCAGCTACCAGTCACAATGGAAGACCTCCCTGATTTCCTTGTTAAAAAAATGAAACAAGGGTGTAAATGGCCAGAGAATTTTGTTTCCTTGAAGAAGTTTTTTTCTTGCTAATTACAACCCCGTTTTCTTGGAGCCATTGAATATTTCTTGTGTACGACTGTCTCCTGTTGTAAAGGGAAGAAATAGCCCTTGCTGATGAAAAAAGCCCATGGTTTGGTTCTTTTAAAGGTAGTTTCCTTTATTGCTGATTTATATTAAATCACTAACTTATTAACATTTTTGTATGATGAATTTAATAAACACAGTATGCTAAATGAAAGTAAATACAACTATTAATAGGGAGTTGGTGATGGACGGGGAGGCCTGGCGTGCTGCAGTCCATGGGGTCGCAAAGAGTCAGACACGACTGAGCAACTGAACTGAGCTGAACAGATAATAAAGTTGTGTGCTATGTTAGATAACTACTACTGCATAACAAGTTACCCAGAGATTCCGGGGCTTAAAAACACGTCCATTTATTCTCTCTCAGTTTCTGAGGGTTGGGCTATGGGTGCGCTCAGCTCAGGGTTTCTGAGGAGGTAGTGTTCAAGCTGTCGGCTGTCCATATGAAGGCTTCGCTCGGGCAAGATTGCCCTCCAGGCTTATTCACGTGGTGGTTGGCAGGACTTGGTGCTTTGTGAGTTGTCCCACTGGGTGTCTTGGTTGCTGTCTGCTGGAGACAGCCCTCAGTTCCTGAGCACTTGGGCCACATCTTGGGGCACCTCACATGGCATCTGGCTTTCCTCAGAGCGAGCAGTGGGACTGTCTGAGGTGGAAGCAATGGTTTTTCCTGTGATACTGCATTCAGTCGTGAGTCTGGCCCATTCACGGGGAGAGGGGTCCACGCGTGGGTCCCGGGTGCCTGCCGCCCGTGGTAACAGGCACATGTGGAGTGTTCCGTATGGGGTGAAAATACACTTCCAAACCACACGACTCCTCTCGTTTTGCTCATTAGAAGCAGTTGAAATTAGGTGGTATCGTATTTAAAAAATCAGAACCTCTAGATTTTTGTGAGCAAAGATACCTAAGCGGTACAAAGAATTTTAATTTCTCAGGTGTACTATGTGGTACGTATTTTATAATATGATTAATAGCTACAAACATTTGCCATTGGGCTTTAAAAAACCCTGTCAGGTATCTTTTGCCTTTGTTCCCATGTGTAAAACTTTGGTTTGAGCTCATTAATGAGACTGACAAGTACGAGTTATGACTGTTATGGTTAGTAACACTGTCGTCTCCTCTCCCTCTGCTCCTGGCTCTCCGCAGATCGATCGGGGATAGAAAACGTCAACTCCGTGGAGGCTTTGCAGGAAACGCTCATCCGCGCGCTCAGGACCTTAATAATGAAAAACCACCCAAACGAGGCCTCTATTTTTACAAAACTTCTCCTAAAGTTGCCAGATCTTCGCTCTTTAAACAACATGCACTCTGAGGAGCTCCTGGCCTTTAAAGTTCACCCCTAAGGCCTTCGCTGACTTAGACACGAATCGACCCAGGCTAACTGGACATGTGCTGAAACGCTCATTTCTCTGTGCGCGCCGTCCACGGACGTGGAGGAGACCTCGCGGCCGACGAGCCGCAGGCCGTTCTGCCGCCGCCGCCGGGTTTCCTCAGCCCTGGCTGGAGGCCGCGCGCCGTCCCGAGACCCGCCGGCTGTGCAGCACTTAACTGGAGAGGCTACACTGAATTACACTCACACTGAATGTTAGACTTGCTCATCTGCCAAAACCAAAAACCATTTTGATCTCCCTGTGACATAAACGTAATGCGTAACCACAAGGATCTGAGGGCCTGAAGGTACCCTCTGCGGTGGAAGTTCTGTCAGACGGAAGCTTGACTTCACCACGGGACTCGGCTCTGCCGGTTGAGGCCCCGCGAGTTAGGAGACCTCGGTGTGGGGGCCCCGCCGTCGTGAGCGTGCGCGGGCCTGGGAGGCTCCCTGCTTGTGGAAATGAGAGCCGATCCTTCCCCAGGCCCGCCCCACACGGCCTAACCACCGTCTGTAAAGCATCTTTACCTCTTGGGAGATAGGCACTATGTAAATACGGTAAAATTTTTGTTATAATTATTCATAATAATTATCTTTTTTTTTTTTTAACTTCTACTCTTTTCTGAGAAATCATTTCAGTCCACACCAATCTGCTATTCAGGGTTCCTGCGTAGGTGTGGGGTATCCTCTGGCACACACATGTTCAAAGATTATGGGTACATTAAGTACATAGCAGTGTACATAATATCCATGTGAATATAGTTATACATAAATATATCTCTTCACAATATTTTAAACTGTGAAGAACTTTATCATACAATAAACTTAAAACAAGAGGTGTCAAAAGACCCAGATTAGGTGCATTTTACCTGTTGATAACATAACCATTGCTTTAAATGTTTAGAGAGTAGAGGCTGAATTTATGCTCTATTTTTGTTTATTTAAGCAACACTTAAGTGCAACAGGCAGTTGAGTCCAGATTTTCAAAAAATAAGTATTTTAGAGTTCATCTCTAGTAAAATTTTTGGTTCAGGTACTGGTCATTTAAAAGTTCATTCAGATTCTTACCTTGTGCTAAAAAGATTTCATTGCTGCCACTTAATACACATGCTGCAGCTTGATGATAAACATTTTGATTCTTTCTGGAGAACCAACGTTTAAGAAGACCGTTTCACATGTCGATGTGTGCCTGTGTGTGTGAATGCAGGTGTGCAAGTGTGTTCTGAAGCCACTTGTTTTGTTTTTTTTTTCCCCTAAATAACACTACAGGGATTTTGTCAAATTAGATTTCACCTATAATTTGAAAAATCATTTAGTGTGTGACCTGTAGGCTTAGGAACAGTCAGACATTTCATCCTTATTTCTGTTCTTGGGCTTTATTACATCTTACAGTTACAATCTTAGAAGGTAAGATTGGCCTTTTTATGGCAGTTGGAGAAAATCACCAGAAAGTTGAGGATCTTATGTATGTTTTTCTGTTGCCCTGGAAGATAGCAGCTAATTGGATTTTTTGGGTGAAGATTGCCTTCTGTATAATTTTTAGATTATATAAAATTACAAAAATGAAAAGGTCCCCTTTACTATCTCAGCCTGTTACTTTAATGACATGTGAGCAGAATGCCTTATTTTGTAACCTTGTTTAACTTGTTGCTACTAGGACTTGAATTTCTGTGGCACTAGTTAAGGAAGTTAAGAAAGAATTAAACCCTCTCTTTATTAAAGAGGAAAGGTGATGGTGATGTCTGTAGTACAATGTAAACCATAATTGTGATTTACCTTAAATAGGTATGACTTTTATGGGATATACAGTATAGTTTTTGTGAATTCTTCACATGATAGCATTATCTTTTTATAATTTTTTTCCGAAGATAAGTGCATAGTTTTCTTCTATGGGAAATAGAAACAGCTTTTTGACGTAATACTGAGAACCTCAAAGATCATGTTGTTTCTTAATTTTTGCCTTTTGCATAAGCCTCTTTATAACATATATCTTTAAAGCAGTTACTAAGTCTTTAGGAATGTGTAACCAGAACTATGTTAGTATTGCTTATAAAACTTTAGTTAGGTTCAATATATACATGTATACATCTATATATAGGTATAGAGATTTGCATTTTGTCTTGTAAAATTTTATTTGAACAAATTCTTCCTGTAGGTAATGGGAAACAAATTTAATAGTTCATATGCCACTCTTAGCGTTTCTATATCTGAAAATAGCCCACGATTGAAACTTGTAATTCTAAAGTTAAACCAGCAGCCTACTACAAGCACATTCTTTGATTGAGTCATTGGTTATAAACTTACTGTTGATAAAAGCGGAGAAGACAGCCAGTTTGGGGATCTTCTAAGTTGGTGGGATACTGTCGATTAACAATGTACTGTATGAATTAAGTGATGCTTTAACTCTGATTTTACATTTTAAAGTTAAGACATGGGCATTATGTCAGCAAACTTAAGGGCATTATGTCAGCAAGCTAAAACATTTTTTTCTTGTGCTTTTAACGTATCTCTTTACATGATCTGAGAGACGATTCAAGCCTTTAGAGAGAAATAGCTGAGGAAAAGGGGAAACATCTTCTTGGGATGAAGCTTTTCCTTATGGCGATGGTTTAATTGCAGATTCAAAAATCAGAAGGAAATTTCAGTGGATTAAGTGTATAGCTTCCATAAACACATTTCAAGAAATTACCATTGTAACTTGATAAGATACGATTTATTTTATGTAAACATCATTGCAAAGCAAGGAGTAGAAGCTCAGCTAGATTTATTACTGTGCACGAGAGTAAGTACCTATCTCAATTATTCTTTTTCTTTTCCAATATAAAGTTTGCTGAATGTACAAGAAGAGTTTATCACTTAGGGTATAGAATTTTTTAGGGGGTGGGGGGGGGCTCTGTCAGGCAATTACCTAGAAACAAAGATTGTCTTGGTTTGATCTGAAATGTAAAACTTGAAGCTATTCTTGAACTAACATGGAAAAATAAAATGGCTATTGTTTCAAAAAAATGATAGAACTATATTGTTGACAAGATATGAATTAAGTTTATTTTCTACAAACTGTTATTGATGAAGACATGGATAATACGTTCATGTTTCTGAAAAGTAATCTGTACATGGCGGGAGGGAATAATAAATATTATTTCTAACCAGGTGTGATATTTGGTATTTTCCTATCTCGAGTTTTTTGTAAGACCATCTATAATTACCTTACTGCGTTCCCTTGAGCAGAGCAGGGTCTCTTTTATGTAGATCTCTGATTCAGCATGGGGTGGGTTGGGGGGGTATAAATATGTAGGACTTTTTAAAAAAGGAGACTTCAGAGTTTGTTTAGAGATTCCAGAAAAGACTGTTAGTTTTCTATGATGCCAGCTGAATGGAGGTTTGCTGTGTGAGATGAGGTGGTCTTCCTGGTTAGGGAATGTGGAGAGGCGGGTAGGGGACCTGGTGTAGACAGGGCTCGGCGGTGACCATGAACCGTGTCGGGAGCCTCTGCACGACCACCGCCTCCTCTCACCTTACAGGGTATGCAGCCGTGTGGGCCACTTAAACCAGCGTTTCCCGCAGTTGTTTCCAAGACCGGTGATATCCCCTACTTTGCTGTGAATGTTAGTTGATGTCAGGTGGGAGACATGGGCTCCTTGATGAAATGAATGTGGAAACACTGGGTTAACCAAGGTGACCGAGAGGCCTTCACGGCATTCGTGTTCTCTGATGAGCAGATGTGCGTGTGTCCTTTAAGGAAGGGTTTAGGAGGATGCAGCTTTTTTCCCAAAGGTTCTCCACCAGATAAACACCACCCTCTCCACCCTGTTTTTTTCTGTGCTGAGCTCTTCTAAGGCTCTTTGGAAAGTATGCTTTCAGGAGAAAGTCCCTGGTAACCCACTTCAAGTTTTGATCAGGATGTTGATCATATTCTATTGAGTATTGTACAAACTTATATCGGGTTTTGCCCCTTTTTTGCACAGGGTGAGAAACAATGAACTTGAAATAAATGTGTGGTTGATGGAAAGCAAAACAGATGGAAATCCTTGCAAGTTTTGGAAATACTGCTGCTGAGTAACTGAGTAAAAACAGCCAGTTCATGGATCTGGTGTTAGTTTTAACACTCACTCATGCATTGGAGAAGGAAATGGCAACCCACTCCAGTGTTCTTGCCTGGAGAATCTCAGGGATGGGGGAGCCTGGTGGGCTGCCATCTGTGGGGTCGCACAGAGTCGGACATGACTGAAGCGACATAGCAGCAGCAGGCCTATTAAAACTTCTTACATTTGCTTTTCTTAATTCTTAGTCTGGGGGCTTCCCTGGTGGCTCAGACAGTAAAGAGTCTGCCTGCAATGCAGGAGACCCGGGTTCAATCCCTGAGTCAGGAAGATCCCTGGAGAAGGAAATGGCAACCCACTCCAGTATTCTTGCCTAGAGAATCCCATGGACAGAGGAGCCTGGCAGGATACAGTCCATGGGGTCGCAAAGAGTCAGACATGACTGAGTGACTTCACTTTCTTTCTTTCTAGAGTTGAGGAACAACTATGGCCTGTGTTCTAGGAGCCTTGTCAGAGTTGCCCTTCACAGTGTGAAAGTTGCTGGCCTCGGGGTGATTTTTAGACACCAGAGTAGTAGGCTCATTTAAAACAACACTTTGAATTGAGCGTGTGTAGGAGCCAATGGCACCCCACTCTAGTACTCTTGCCTGGAAAATCCCATGGACGGAGGAGCCTGGTGGGCTGCAATCCATGGGGTCGCTAAGAGTCAGGCACGACTGAGCGACTTCACTTTCACTTTTCCCTTTCATGCATTGGAGAAGGAAATGGCAATCCACTCCAGTGTCCTTGCCTGGAGAATCCCAGGGACGGGGGAGCCTGGTGGGCTGCTGTCTCTGGGGTCGCACAGAGTTGGACACGACTGAAGCGACTCAGCAGCAGCAGCAGCAGCAGCAGGAACCATGAGTGCAGGCTTGGAGGAAGCTCAGAGCCTCTCTAGAGCCCTTTATGTGGGGCACATTCCCCAGAAGGTGATCGTGCTCTCAGGATGAGCATTGCCCCTGCATTTTAACACAGATAACCAAAGAGAGTGAGCCCAATGTTAAAGACTCCGGCACAAACCCAGGATAATTGTGTTCTAAGTCGCTTGTCCTGACTCTGTGACCCCATGGACTATAGCCCGCCAGGCTCCACTGTCCATGGGGTTCTCCAGGCAGGAATACTAGAGTGGGTTGCTTGCCCTCCTCCAGGGGATCTTCTTGACCCAGGGATTGAACCTGGGTTTCCTACGTTGCAGGCAAATTCTTCACTGCCTGAACCACCAGCGAAGCTGGCACACGGAACTGAATATGACCTTCTAAGGTGTCTGAGGTAAGCTGTTTTCTCATCTGCTGCTTCATTTTTCTCTGAACTCTTCTTATCCTTAACCTCAGCGGTTCCCCCCGCCCCATTACTTTGTTGCTTTGCTTGTACATTTTCATCTGTTTTTGCCTCCTACAAAAGATATTTCATTTCCTGTGCAGATTCTACAGTTAAACACAAGTAGGGTAGTTTCCAATCTGGAAAGCACCCGCACTTGCGTTCTGTCTTGATCATTTTTCTGTGTCCCCCCCCGGCCCCCCGCCCCCCACCATCGAAGTGGCTGCTCTTTTTCAAAGCTATTTTGTCGGACAGGATTTTTGAGGAATAAACTGATGGTTTACTTCCTCATTACTTACATTTACTGAACATCTGTGTCTCAGGATTTTTTATTTTTTAATGCAAAGTGAGGTTCCATGAAAATCCAGGGCACCAATCCAGACAGTGTTGTAAAGGCGTATGCCTGTGGAGCAGGTGGTCCCCAGTCACAGCAGCCAAGTCCTGCAGGGGCTGCTCTTGCCATGCTGTGCGGGGCCCAGCTCGGGGGCTCCTGAGGTCTGGTGTGACCTGGTCAGGGATTTAGCCACCTGGTTGGTAGAAACAACCATTATTAAAAATTAAGTTAGGTAAGTTTACAATTGAGTTATATTTGAAGGGGTAATACTTAAAGCTCATCTCTCCCTAATTATTTTAAACGTATTATTAATGCTTTATGTGTGTGTAAGTGCATGGTGGGAATCCTTTATGTCAGCGTGTTTCTGCACACCTTCCCATCTCCCTGCCAAGGGATTATCTATACCATGAAAATCTGCACATGCTCTGAATCAGGGCTTGATTTATTGTTTTGTTGATTTTATAGGCTTGAGAAAGTGATGGAGAAAATGTTAAGGATACAGATTAAACTTATAAGTGTCTCACGTCTGTTGCTGTTAACCATTGCAAATAGCATAGAAAAATGAAGAAATAGTCCAGTAGTTGAAAAGTATTACCTGGTTCAGCAAAGAAATTTCTCACATCATTGATAAACAAGACAAGTTCTGATGTCGTTTTTATTGTTTGTTTTATTGTATTGGAGGAGAGCATGGCAACCCACTCCACTATTCTTGCCTGGAGAATCCCATGTACAGTCCATGGGGTCGCAAAGAGTCGGACCTGACAGAAGTGATGGAGCATGGACACATTTATTGTATTAATATATTTAAAATGTCAGTCAGCATGCCAGAACTACATTTGTCAGTTGCAACTTTGGCAAAAATAAAGGCATGCATTCTGTGAGAACTGTATATATGGAGTTAACAGTAAAGAGGATCGTACACTTTGTATACTGTGCACTATATAGCCTTTCAGTAAGAACAGTAGATGCACACTCATATGTATGATACTCCTCCTCAGGGAGCCAGCTGTTAAACACTCCCAGCACACCACTATTACTTAACCCCAAGAGGTAATTCTGTTTTTCTAGATGAAGAAACCTAGGCTCAGAGTTTAAGTAACTTATTCACGTTTGCACAGCTACTGAGTGGAGAGTCGGATTGCAAAACCCAGATGTCTGGGCCTTGGAGTCTGCTCTCAGGTGTTCTGTGGGAGAGAGAGGCCGGGGCTGGGGTCCCCTCCTTGCAGAGTGGTTTTTAGTAAGTCTGCTTGGCTCTGTGCAGATGTGGGCTGTTGAGAGGAGCTAAAGGGGAAGCTCTTAGGCAAGGAGTGAAAACCTAATAGTCTAATGTCATCCCCTCAACCCTTCAGTAAAACGTTCTCTCTTCTGTAAAAGGACAGAGTGGTTGTGAGACTAAATGAAAGGTAGTAAAATCTTGCTGCCAACAGTGAAACCTATTCAGACATGAGGTCACTGCCCGTGAGCAGAAGGAGGAGAGAGGGGTTGATCCCAGGGGAGGAGGCCTGGGGGGCTCTCTGGGGCTCAGCCCGGGGGCGGGTCTCTCAGAAGCCCTCGGGCTGGAGTGAGGAGAAGGGCACTGAGCGGTAGCTCCTGATTTACGCCTCCTCAGCTGGAAACTGCGCTGTCAGGAAGGACTGACCCGGCGGGGACCTCCGCCTTCGCACACGGCCGATTCCTGTAACTTCCCCAGGAGCATCTGAAGCAAGGGCCAGAGGATGACCAGGTCTGTGTCCTGTCACCTGCCCCTCAGGGAGGGGCCTCAGGCTTCCGGTCGGTGCTGGCCTTGCCCAGGGTGGACTTCGACCTCAGAGGCTGCGGTCGTCGGCTTCTTGACGGTACAGGCAACTTCCATGTCCTGAAAGGGAAGCATTCCGTGTCTTAGTTTCGAATGTTCTCAGCGTTTACTGAGGTTGGAGGTTGGAGGACACCTTTCTCCTCACAGTTCGGCTCTTGGAGGAGTCGAGGCCGTCGACCCCTGTGCCCTCCAGCGTCGCCTCCAGGGCTGACCTTTGTGATGGTCTGCAAACAACACAGAAGAGCCGCCCGAGTGGCGACTGCTGGGGCGGCTGGGCAGAGGCCGCCGCCGCAGGGGCCGCCCGGCTGACTGCGCCCTGCCGGCCGGCCTGCCGCTGCCTTTCGCTCCAAGTCACCTCTCGGGGCTTGGGGACAGAAGTGTGCAGGGCCTGGGGTTGTGTCAAGGAGCTTCATTCCCCCGAGGTTCCAGTGAAGCCGGAGGAGGGCCCAGGGTGGGAGAGACGTCAGGAGCACCCGGTGAAGGGCGCCCGGCTCACCTGTCGGCTCAGGGGCTCCTCGAGTTCTCGGTGAACCCCGGGCGCTCCGTCTCAGACTTTCCTGCACAGCAAGCAGCGCTTGCGTCTTCGATCCTAACCAAAGAGTAAGTATTTGTAGTAGAAGTGTAAAAGAGTGTAAAATGTTTGCTGTTGATTCTCTCATCGCCTCACCTACATCTTTTTTTTAATTTTATTTTATTTTTTAACTTTACAATATTGTATTGGTTTTGCCATATATCAAAATGAATCCGCCACAGGTACACATATGTTCCCCATCTTGAAACCTCCTCCCTCCTCCCTCCCCATACCATCCCTCTGGATCGTCCCAGTGCACCAGCCCCAAGCATCCAGTATCGTGCATCGAACCTGGACTGGCGACTCGTTTCATATATGATATTATACATGTTTCAATGCCATTCTCCCAAATCATCCCACCCTCTCCCTCTCCCACAGAGTCTAATAGACTGTTCTATACATCAGTGTCTCTTTTGCTGTCTCGTGTACAGGGTTATTGTTACCATCTTTCTAAATTCCATATATATGCTTTAGTATACTGTATTGGTGTTTTTCTTTCTGGCTTACTTCACTCTGTATAATAGGCTCCAGTTTCATCCACCTCATTAGAACTGATTCAAATGTATTCTTCATCCTTTTAATTTTATCCAGCCCTCATGGAATTCAGAGAAACTTTTTACCGTGTGAAACCAAAACTTCAGCTACTGTCATTTTCCAACGCTCTTAGCTGGTGATGTCAGAAGAATCTTACAGGGAACACGCAGATGCCTGAAACCCGTATCTTACCATCGTCATTCGGTACTTCTTACACATCTGTCCACCCTTCCATTCACCCACCGATCTTGATTTTTTAAAGATCATTTTATTTATTTTTGGCAGTGCTGGCTCTTGGTTGCAGAGGGCGGGGCTCCTCTCCAATTGCGGTGCGTGGGCTTCTTGGTGCCGCGGCCCGCCTCACTGAGGAGCACATGCTCTGGGGCTCGGGGGCTTCAGCAGTTGCGGCCCCCAGGCTCTAGAGCACTGGCTCGGTGGTTAGGACTCCAGGCTTAGCTGCTCCACGGGCATGTGGGATCTTCCTGGATCAGGATTGTGACCCCGTGTCTCCTGCATTGGCACGTGGATTCTTTACCCACTAAGTCACCAGGGAAGCCTCATCTATTACAAAAATACTTTAATAAAGTAAACTGCAGTCACCAGGAAACTGCCCCCTAAGATTTTCAGCTTGCATACATTTTGCTAGAGGTGAATATTAATTCAGTTTGTTCCTTTGATGTAAAATTTACAAGGAAATGCACACATCTTTGGGTACAGTCTCCACTCTGCGTGACAGGCATTCTGCCCCTGCAACCCCAAACCCAGCCGAGACAGAACGTTACCATCACCCCCAAAGTCTCCTTGTACCCCTTTCCAGACAATCCCCGCTGCTAAGGAGACAGTAACTATTGCTCTGATCTGTATGTTGCTGCATAGTATCCCTTTGTAGGGGTGTACCGGTTTATTTTTCCTGTTGATGAATATCTGGGCTGTTTCCAGTTTGGGGTTATTATGGATAAAGCTGGTTATGAGCACTCCTTTGTATTTGCATAGCTCTACAGAGTGACTTGATCCTGGGCTAGAATTCGAGTTAGGTTCCAAGAGTGCAGGAAGCAGCACATAGTGGAAAGTACAGTAAGCCTCCTACGTGCAAACGAGCTCCATTCTGAGAGCACATCCATAAGTCCAACTTGTTCCTAAGGCCAACAGAGTTAGCCTAGGTACCAGCTACCACAGTCAGCTATATACTGCTGCTTTTACATCTGCTTCTGGACACCCTGGGCTTGAAATGAAGATACTGTGCTGCTTTACTTTGGACAACACTGTACAGCAAGTACACAGCACAGCCACTTGCAGCGGACGCACGCGGGTGACGGCGTACACCAGACACGAGAGCGCAGCGGACGCACGCGGGTGGCGGCGCACACCAGACACGAGAGCTGACAGGCGACTGGACGTGAGAGTGCAACTTCACATCTGTGAAAATTCAAAACTTGAAGGTTCGTATCTAAAGCACTTCCTGTATGAGAAACAGATTAAAATCCTGAATTAGTCCTTTCTGTTTGGGGTCTCATGGAAAGAGCAGTGCATCAACTAGAAGATACTTAAGACTTACCTAAACGGGATGAAAGCAATAAGGATATTTGTTACTTATTTCCTGCATAAGACCTCTGAGGGCAGGGTAGTTCCAGGCTGGTTCCGTGGCTCCAAGTGCCATCAAGAACTCGAGAGCACCCCTCACTCCCCGTAGATAGTGGTGGTTGTTCATCAAACAAACAGAAAAACAGAAAAAGAAAATAGTGTTGTTAAAGACGTGATGCTTCGGAACCACTGTGCGCTGTGGGTGTTAGGTGGTGCAGCTGCTGTGGAAATGGTATGGCAGCCCTTCACACTTTTAAAATAGGGTTACCGTATGATCCAGCAGTGCCAGTTCTGGGACTGTACCCCCGAAGAATTGAAGGCAGCATCTTGAAAAAGGATTTGTACATCCAGATTATAGCAGCCTTATTCATGGTGGCCAAAGGGTGGAGGCAGCCTGAGTGTTCACTGGCGTCTGAAGGATGCACAGCTCATGTTTATGTGTACGTGATGGGAATACGAGACAATTATACTTCTATATACTTTTATTATAATAATTATACTTTTATATAATTTTACATTCTAAAATACATTATATGTATGTGATGGGAATACTATTCAGTCATAAAAAAGAAAAATTCTGGCACGTCCGACAACTAGGATGAACCTTATGCCAAGTGAAATAAGCCAGTTATAAAAGGACAAATACTAAATAATTCCACTTATATACTTGGAGTGGTCACATTCACAGAGACAGAAAGTAGGAAGTAGAATGGTGTTTGGGGATGAAGGGTCGGGGTAGGGCAGGATGGTGAGGTATTTCAGAGCTTCAGTTTTGCAAGATGAAAAACGTTCTGGAGACAAAATCATAATTGAGAAAGATACATGCACCCCTTCGTTCATAGCAGCACTCTTCACAGTACACACAGAAATCACCTGGATGCCCACTGGCAGACGAGTGGATAAAGGACATGTGCGCATCTGTGCAATGGAATATTACTCATCCAGAAAAAAGAACGAAACGATGCCAAGTGCAGCACCACGGATGGACCTCGGGATTATTGTGCTAAGTGAAGTCAGAGAAAGACAAACACCCATATCACACGTGGATTCTAAACTACGACACAAACGAAGCTACCTATGACACGGAAATAGACTCACAGACACAGAGAACAGACAGCTGTTGCCAAAGAGGGGCAGCGGAGGGATGGAGTGGGAGGCTGGGTCAGCAGATGTGACCTACTTATACGGGAGGGACAAAGTCCTACTGCAGAGCACAGGGCACTATATTCAGTAACCCGTGGTAAACCACAGTGGAAAAGAATATGAAGAAGAATGTCTGTATTTTTATAACTGAGTCACTGCTGTACAGCAGAAATTAACATTGTGAAGCAAGTACGCTTCAAAAAATGGATAAGAAAACAATTCTGGAGACTGGTTGCACAATGATGTGATTGTACTTAACACTACTGAACTATATGCTTGAAAGTGGTTAATTTTATGATATGCATATTTTATCACAATTAATAAAAACAAAACAACAAAAGTTTCTTTGTCATCTTGTGCATGTTCGTAACATTGCAAGTGGGCACCTTGTCAGGCATCACAGCAGAATTACTATGTCCAGAGGAGAAGAGGAGAAACCTTCCTCTTGTGTATGAGGGGAAATTTCTTTCAGGAGGAGGTCCCCGCAGACTATGCATCTCAGCTGCCACTGGCCAGTTGGGTCTCATTTGGCAAGTGAATCTGGAAAACAAACATATATACAGGGTCTTTGACTCTCTGTGGAGAGCAGCAGGCTCTCCTGGAAAGAACAAGGGGCTGGGGGTGGCTGTGAGGTACTGGCTTCTGCACGGAGGCCTATTAGGGAGGAAGGCCCTCCTTTGTGAGCGCATTGACGACGGCCACGGTCGGGGGTGACCGGCCCAGCCTCCCTGTGGATGCAGGAGTGATGCTCTTTTGTTGCCGTTGTTCAGTTGCTAAGTCGTGTCCGACTCTTTATGACTTCATGGATTGCAGCATGCCAGGCTCTCCTGTCCTTCACTCTCTCCTGGACCTTGCTCAGATTCATGTCCATCGAGTCGATGATGCTATTTAACCATCTCATCCTCTGTTGCGCTTCGCATCAGGTGGCCAAAGTACTGGAGTTTCAGCTTCAGCATCAGTCCTTCCAGTGAATATTCAGGGTTGATTTCCTTTAGAATTGACTGGTTTGATCTCCTCGCAGTCCAAGGGACTCTCAAGAGTCCTCAACACCACAGTTCAAAAGTATCAGTTTTTCAGTGCTCAGTCTTCTTTGTGGCCCAAGTCTCATCTCCGTACTTGATACTGGAAAAACCATAGCTGTGACTGTACAGACCTTTGTCAGCAAAGTGATGTCTCTGCTTTTTCAGTACTCTGTCTGGGATGGTGCTCTTGGCTTGCTGCTAATAAACACAGGACTGAGGCAAAAGTACAAATGAAGGCCGCTAGCCTGTTCCCTGTTTTCTGCACTCCAGCTTTTATTCCATAGCAAGAGAAGCTATTTTTTTTTTAAAGGAATTTTGTGACCCTGCTGACTTCACACTGGTGTCTTGAAATTGGCCCCAGTAGGAATGTTGATACTGTGGAAATCAGTAATACTACAGATTAGGGCTCCTTCCATTCCAGATAGCAACGCACTGCTCAGAGCTTTGGATACTGGCCGTGTGGTTCGACAACTACAGCCAAGGAGAGGCTTGTGCAGGCCCTGGAAGCAGTCCAGGCCACTCGGGCAGGGGGCTCAGATCTGGAGATGATCTAGAAGTGGGCGCCCTTGGCGGGGGAGGGGCCAGAGGAGGGACTGGCTTGGGCCTTCTGAAGTGTGACTTGGGGTCAGGGCCCAGAGTCACCTGGGCTGTAGGGAGGTCAAGAGAGGGCGATCCTTCTGTCCCCTCCCTCCAGTCCACTGTCTCTGGCTGAACAGGGCAACACCTCCTGATGGCCTTCTCAAGCTGGTGTAATGATAGGGAGGAACAACTCTGAGTCCACATGAGCTTTGCTTCTCTCTTTTATTGGAGTATAATTGCTTTACGATGTTGTGTTAGTTTCTGCTGTGCAATGAAGTGAATCAGCTATATGTACACGTAAATCCTCTCCCTCTTGAGCCTCCCCCCGCCCCCTCCCCACCCCTCCAGGTCATTGCAGAGCACTAAGCTGGGCTTGCTCTGCTTTACAGCAGGTTCCCACTAGCCGTTTTACATACAGCTGTATACACGTCACTTCCAGTCTCCCAATTCCTCCGTCCCTCCCTGTGTCCACACATCCATTCTCTACATCCACATCTATTCCTGACCTGAAAATAGGTTCATCTGTACCATTTTTCTAGATTCCACATACATGTGTTAATCTACAGTATTTGTTTTTCTCTTTCTGACTTACTTCACTCTGTATGACAGACTCTAGGTCCATCCATGTCTCCGCAAATGGCACAATTTCATCCCTTTTTATGGCTCAGTAATATTCCTTTATGTGTGTGTGTGTGTGTGTGTGTGTGTGTACCACACCTTTATCCATTCATCTAACCTTTGTATTCTATTGCTTTTGCTTTACGTAAAGAATGTTGCCTAGAGCCTGAAATAGACAGGACAGCCCATTCTCAAGGCTTTAAGGGGATAACACTTTTCCATTTGTATAGCAATAAAAAGTTTCAGAATGAAGAATAACGTTTGTCTTGGTGGAGGTCTACAGGAACATCGTGTCCATGTAGCTGTACCTACATGGACAGCTGCAAGAACAAAGGATTCCTACACAAAAAAATTTGCAGAAACCAACCATCCCCCTTCCTCATCTTGCCTTTAAAAATGCTTTGCTGAAGTTTGGGGAGTTCAGGATTTTGGGGGGCATGAGCTCTCTGTCTCCTTGCATGTTCCTGCGATAAACCTTTCTCTGCTCCGAACTCCATCGTTTTGGTTAGTTTGGCCTCGCTGTGTGTTGGGCACACGAGCTGGGGTTCGGTGGCACAGGGAGGACCGAGCTCAGTCCCAGTCTGCCCCCCTGATGACCTTGTCAATGCAGGGAGGACTGCTGGTCTTACTGCTCAGAACCAAGACTCGCTCATGGCCGGAATGGACATTGTAGGAATGTAGGAATTGTAGGAATGGACACGGCTGCCGTGTCCTCAGGATTGAGACCTTTGTGGCCGTGACCGCCCCTGGGATGAGCACACCCGGGCAGCCCCCCTCCTGTTCCTGCACCTGAGTGACACTCAGATATGAAAACTTCCCATTTTAGACTCAGGGGGAGGGAGCAAGAGGACTCCTATCTTGATTCTGCCTGACTAGAGATAGCCTTAATCTGGACTTTGTACCCCTAAGACAGTGGTTCTTCGGACGCAGTCTTCAGACTGGCACCTGCATCACCTTAGAACATGTGAGAAATGCAGATTCCAGGGAATTCCTTGGCAGTCCAGTGGCTAAGACTCTGCACGTTCGCTGCCCAGGGCTTGGGTTCCATCCCTGGTTGGGGAACTAAAACCCCACAGAGTGGCATAGTACGGCCAAAAAAGGAAAAAAGAAAGGTGGGTTCTAGAGTCTCCCCTAGATCTCCTGGACCAGAAACTCTAGCTGGGACCTACCAGTCTGCGTCAAGAAATCCTCCGGGCGACTCTGCAGCAGCTGAATGAGCACTGCTGCTCGGCAGCCCACTCCAGTCTTCCTGCCTGGAGAACCCCCTGGGCGGAGGAGCCTGGCGGGCTACAGTCCTTGGGGTCACATGGAGTTGGACACCACCGGAACGACTTAGCACAGCACAACTCTGGAGTACAGTCTGGTGTGTTAGTTTGCAGGGCTGCTGAAACAGAGCATGACAGACTGGGCGGTAACCCACAGAAGCTTCCTTCTCACGGTTCCGGAGGCAAGTCCAAGATCCAAGTGTCTGCAGGCTTGGTTCTTTCCGTGGCCCGTGAGGAGAGGATCTGACCGGCCGCTCCTGTGGACTCTAGACGGCCGTCCTCTCCCTGTGTCTTCATGCCAGCTTCCCTCTGCACTTGGCTGTGTCTGAAGTTCTCCTTCATGTAAACATACCAGTCAGATTGGATTAGGCTCTACCCTAATGACTTAGCTTTCATTTGATTTCGACTTTAAGGATCGTATCTTCAAATACAGTTACATTCAGAGGTTCTGGGGATTAGGACTGAATGGATGGACTTTTTGGGGGACATGATTCATCCCATAGCACTTGGGAAACCTTGTCATATAATTTATGTATCTATCCTCGCCCCCCCCAACCCCCCATTCCCCAAATGTGAGCTTGTAGAGGTCAGAGGGCTTCCCAGGTGGCGCTAGTGGTAAGGAATCCGCCTGCCAATGGAGAAGACACAAGAGATGCAGGTTTGATCCCTGGGTCTGAAAGACCTCCTGGAGGAGGAAATGGCAACCCCCTCCAGTATTCTTGCCTGGAGAATTCCATGGACAGAGGAGCCTGGTGGGCTACAGTCCAGGGAGCCACAGTTGGACACGACTCAGTGACTGAACACGTACAGTACACAGTGGTCAGAGACGGTCTTGGTTTTTTGCAGTTTTATTTTTTGGCCCCACCACGTGATATACAGGATCTTGGTTCCCCAACCAGGGATCAAACCCACATCCCGTCCAGTGGAAGCGCAGCATCTTAACCACCAGACCACCATGGAAGTCCTTCCCTGTTCTTACCGCTCTGTGCTGTGCTGTGCTTAGTCACTCAGTCATGTCCGACTCTTTGCAGCCCCATGGACTGCAGTCCACCAGGCTCCTCTGTCCTTGGGGATTCTCCAGACAAGAGTACTGCAGTGTGTTGCCATTCCCTCCTCCAGGGGATCTTCCCGACCCAAGAATCGAACTGGGGTCTCCTGCATGGCAGACAGATTCTTTACCAACTGAGCCACCAGGGAAGCCCTCTTACAGCTATAGTGTCTTACAAAATGCCCCAATAGTCTTTAAATAAAGGTTGTTTAAATTGGTTGACTATTGGTGGAGGAGCTTTTTGATGTTTCATTGGGATTATAATCTTAACAAAACACTTCTTGGTGTGCAGAGCACACATGTCGAAGCTTCGTTGGGTCTTAGACATTTTCAAGGCGGTCTCCTGAAGGCACTTCTTGGGTGAGGTCTGACCTCTGCCTGTGGACATGGAGCTCTGAATTGCCTAATCCCACTCGCCTTAGTGCAGTGTGTGTGTGTATACAGTGGGCGCCTTATTCTGGGGCCATCACAGAGGCTTGACATCTAAACTCTCTCAGAAACTTGTTTGTTTTCTTCTTTTCTGAGAGCTTTTGAAAGAAAAAAAAAATAGCCCTGCTTCATTCACACATGGCCAAGGATTCTAGATGTTTTTATTTTTCAGCACTCAAAGCCAGTCGGTAATAAACAGATAATTGTCACTGAGAGGTAGCACACTTTATTTGCTAGGGATTTTCTATTGCTTTTCATTTAGTTGACAGCAGAATTACAGGTTGCCATGGTAACCTATCCGTTGGCCAAATTGCCTGGGTCTTAAAGACATAGACACCACATTTGGTTTCATTCCGTAGAGTGGACATTGTTGTAAAACGGAGCAGAGCCAGGCGGATGTGGAATTAGGGCAGCCATCCTATCCTGCTCCCTCCTCTCTCCTTCCCTTCCCTCTTGTGGTTTCCGTGTTTCTCAGGCCCCTGAATAGCCCAGTGTTAGAAATTGTATAATTTGGTCTCTGGAGTTCTTTCAAGAAAACAACCAGTTTGCTGTCTCCAGGCAGGTCTGTTACCTCTTCTGTTGGTAGATACTACGTGGGAGCTGATTGTTTTGGGGGTGGCTGGCATGGAGGTATTAAACTCCAGCTCCAGTCCAAGGCTGGACACATGTTAAACTTCTGTGACCACACTTCTTTCAATCAGGTAGGATACAGAAGAAGGATCCAGAGAAGCGAAAGAAGAGTTCTTAAGACATTTTCCCACTCAGGGGAGCCAGAACAGCCTGGTAGATCTGGAGACCTGTTCTTGGCTATGCCAAGAAACTGAATTAGCCAGCTAGGCTTGAGAAAACACTGGGACTTCTGGCAACTGCTCTAAATAGATTTTTCACTCTTCTGAGCTTTGCCTGCAGTCACATGTGTCCTGAGAGCCAAGGGGAGACTGAATCATCTGATAAGCTAATTCCAGGAGGGGAGGATGAAGAACGAAAGAATAAAATAACATCCATTCCTAAATCCCACCCTTCTCTGTAGAAACTAATTGCTCGAGGGTTGCTGGCTACGGAAGTTTAGATTTTACTGGGCTCTTTCTGCTTTCAGTCTTGCTTGATTTCTTTTCAGGCTTCAGGCCATTGCTCAGTGCTGACTTTTAGGGCTGCTGTCTGGGAGGAGGGGCTTGGGGTGCAAGCAGTGCTTTTCATTTCATGGGGAGAGTGGGAGCCACTAAGGGAACCCTGACTGTCCCCCGCCACCCCCTGCAATGGGGCAATTTTGGCTTTACCCGTGATTTCTTTGAGAATGCAGGGTGATCTCAGACCTTCTCGGCTGGCCCCATTCATGAAATGAATGATGACGAGAGCAGGAATTCAGGCTGGGGAAGGGCTTTCAGACCACCTGCTGCAATGGTGCTCAGGGCTTGCTCTCACCAGGACATGTGCAATGGGTGTTTGAGTTTGCATCCTCCTAAAAGCTGATGACAGGCTTCCCAGGTGGCTCAGTGGTAAAGAATCTGCCTGCCAATGCAGGAGACATGGGTTCGATCCCTGGGTCGGGAGGATTGCCTGAAGGAGGAAATGGCAGCCCACTCCAGTATTCTTGCCTGAAGAATCCCATGGACAGAGGAGCCTCGAGGGCTACAGTCCATGGGGTCACGTAAGAGTTAGACAGGACTCAGAGACTAGACCAAAAGCTGAGGACAGGACGTTGGGTGCTGGGAAGGGATGTCAGGAAGCTGAAGTGAGGAGGAAGAGCCGGAGAGGCTGTGCTCAGGAGCTGTCCGCCCCCAGGCCAGCCGCCTGCCCTGGCGGCACCGCCTGACACAGCTATAGTGCTGACCCTGCAAGGGGTGAGGAAGTTGGGGATTTACCCCCTGACACCATCTCTTCTTGGTTGGGCGTTGCCCCTTAGGACTGAGCTCCTTCCCCCAGCCCAGGGAAAGCCCTCAGGCTGTGAGACTAAGCGGCCTGAGCCCCCACGGAGGGCCACGGCCAGCAACCCCCAGAACCCCCGCCCCTCTGGAGCCGGAAGGGGCCGTAGCAGCGTTGGCCTCCAGGGTGACTTTCAGCTACAGAACAGACTGGTATCCGGAGTTCTTGGGGTGGTTTTAGTCTCCTTTGCAAATTCTTGGCATCCCTTCCATCGAGAGGTGGGGGCTCAATGGATTCTTTCCCCAGAATCCAGGCAGGCTTGTGACTGCTTTCGTCAGGAGACTAGAACAAAGTGAACTTGTTGCCAAAACTTGGCCTCTGTTCACCAGTGCCAAATAGAAACAGTTTGGGGTGAAGTAGGAAGAAATAGCTTTATCGCTTTGTCAGGCAGAGGGGGCCACAGCAGGCCAATGCCCTCAAAACTACATGTCCCAACCCTAGAGGGGGTAGTGGAGAGTCATGGTGTTCGAGGAGCAGGGCGTGGTCATCTCGTGGATGCTCTTCTGACTGGCTGGTGACGATGCCGTCGGGAGTCAGCGTCATCAGCCTTCTAGTTCCGACCCGTCTGGGGTCTCCGTGCTTGTGAGCAGCACACAGTGAACTTCTGCACCTTGGTGTGTCTGCAGAACAGCTCACAGGACACGGCTCAGAATACTGTCTGTAGCTCTGGCAGAAGAGCTAACGCTCCTTGACTTTAGTCAATGGTTAAAGTGTTATTAATTTGTCTTGCTTGACTGTTTTCCTTTCTTTCTGCATTTTCTCACTTCTTGGATTATTCTTTGACTGAAGCTTTCCTGCAGACAAAAGCCAGGTGGAGGACATGGGTGGAGAGGGGTCTATTCCGGGAAGTCCCCATAGGGCCCCACTCGGTCACCATCTCTGTCATTTCCAAGATTACATCATCCAAAGCCATGCCGCCTCCGCCTTGGTTCGAGGATGCCTGCACTTGGGGCAGTGATCTATGTAAGGAGCCCAGCTGTCCTGGGGCCGCCTCGAGGGAGGGGCTGTGGGGAAGCTCTTCGGTCAACAGTCTCCACGGAGTGCCCTCTGATCTGATGGCTAGGGTCAGCTGCTGGCCGTGTGGGTGGACCACCTTGGCTGTGTAGCCCTGTTGTACTTGCAGATATCTGCAGTTTCTTGTGGGACTGCAGTCTTTTGTGGGACCCCCAGTAGAAACGTCCCCGTCAAGCTCTGCCTGAATTCCTGACCTACAGAAACTGGGAGCAAAATAAAATGATCATCGTTTCATACGCTGACATTTGAAGCACCTTGTGATGCCGTAATAGTAAGTGGAATCCTGCTCACGTGGCCCCTTGTGGGGCACAGCCTGCCCCTTCTCGGAGAAAGCTGTGGAAGCCGGGGGTGCACACTGGCAGGTGTTTCCAGCGGTACCATTAGCCGTCCCCCAGCTGCCTTCCGAAGAGGCTGCGATAATGGGAGGCAGTGTTTTGAGAGGGGCTTGGTGAAGAGTCCAGTGGTGCCTTGCACTCACATGGTGCCCTTTCTCTCCTTACTGTGGAATTCTCCGGGTCATCGTGTTCCATTCAGTTGCGGACAGGGTTGAAAGACTGTACTCTCTGCTGCCTCGTAGAGAAGCCGTTTCATTCTCTATCCAAAGCAGCTGGAATCAAGGACAGAGGGCAAGGAAAGAGGGGGCAGGACTGGTTTTACTAATGTCTACTTTGTCTTAGAATCAAGGACAAAGGACAAAAAAGAAGGGGTAAGGACTGGTTTTACTAATTGGGAAATCCTTCCGTCACATGACTATCAGACTTGGACAAAAATTGAAGAACTGGAAGTTCCTTGTGGTTGCCAAGGAGGAGGAGGGTGGGGGAGGAATGGGTCCAGAGTTGGGATTAGCAGATGCAAATTATTATATATAGAATGAAAACCAGCAAGGTCCTACTATATAGCACAGGGAGCTATTTTCAATGTCGTGGGATAACCATGAAGGAAGATAATATAAAAAAGAGTGTATATACATGTACAACTGAATCACTTTGCTGTACAGCAGAAATTAGCACAGCATTGTAAATCAACTATATTTCAATAATAATAATAACAAAAGAACCTGATGTGCAGTAAGGAGTCAAGAGTATGGTTTACAAATTCTGGGACTCTTTGAGGGACCAGGAGAAGAAAGTTCTCTAACATTGGAGCCTCAGAATCACTTGAGCCTTGAAATAACTCCTACAGAAGAGCATGTGAGTGTCATACCATGCAATACCTGTAACAGGTTTAAATACATTCAACAGCACGTGGGTTCCATATTGCTTGATAAGGCACTTGGATTTAGAAATAAAGGAGAAAACCCCTAAGAAAATATGTTCAGATTTTTAAAAAATGTACTCAGTTCACTTCAGTCACTCAGTCATGTCCGACTCTTTGCGACCCCATGAATCGCAGCACGCCAGGTCTCCCTGTCCATCATTAACTCCTGGAGTTCACTCAAACTCACATCCATTGAGTCGGTGATGCCATCCAGCCATCTCATCCTCTGTCGTCCCCTTCTCCTCCTGCCCTCAATCCCTTCCAGCATCAGAGTCTTTTCCAATGAGTCAACTCTTCACATGAAGTGGCCAAAGTATTGGAGTTTCAGCTTTAGCATCATTCTTTACAAAGAACACCCAGGGCTGATCTCCTTTAGAATGGACTGGTTGGATCCCCTTGCAGTCCAAGGGACTCTCAAGAGTCTTCTCCAACACCACAGTTCAAAAGCATAGTATTAGTTAAAAAGAATTTTAAAGCTCTCAACCACTCCTGACATCAGATGAACCCAGACTCTGGTCATATTTATCCATTTCTAGTTCAGACCCCTAAGGCTGATTCATTGTCTGCTTCTTGCAGAAGCTGATAATAAATCCTTCCTTATGTCAATGCAAATAAAAATTTTGAGATGAAAATCGGTCAGTTTGATGGTGTTCCCTGACTCTGTGTGAGTCATAGACCCTGTACATCTAGGCTTCAGAAACTGTTAAAATGGTCCTAAAAAAGACTTAACTGAGACGTAATCAATTCGGAGACTGTATATAGATGAACCTCTGTCACAGCTTCTAAAGTGGCTAGACGTCAGCGTTCCTTAGGATCCCTGAAATGCACCTTTCTTGTCTACAGAACACTATAAGCAGTGCTCCTGAGACTTTTTTTTAATTTTACTTTTTTTTTTAACACCCAAAACATTTTGTATTGGGGTACAGCCCATTAACTATGTTGTGACAGTTTCAGGTGAACAGCAAAGGGACTCGGCCATGCATATGCATGTGTCCATTCTCCTCCAGTGCCCCCTCTCCTCTTCAGGCTGGCACAGAACATCGATCAGAGGTCCCATGCTATACAGTAGGTCTTTGCTGGTTATCCATTTTAAATGTAGCAGTGTGAGACACTGGTTTGATCTTTTGTTTTAAAAGACTGTTTAGGTTTTAGGCACAAGCAAGGAGAAGCGCTGGGAGAATATCCCCCAAAAGTTCTCGGGGTCCTCTCTGACTTAAACCACTGCAGCAAGAATGTAAAGTGACGTGTGTGTGGAGGGTGCATGTGAGTGTTCGTGCAGACCTGCCTCATCCCCAAACATAAGTTAGGTTGTTCCTTTATCCTGTATATTTCCTGTAAAATGGAAATTGGATCTCAAGACTTGATTAGACGCAAGTTAACTATTTATGTCTACAACACACGGAAGGAGATGTTACAGCTTCAGACAGCACCACAGCTAGTTATGTAGCCCATGATCCTGAAGTTAGTCTTCCATTTGGGCTGAGCTCCACTGGGAAGATCTGGTCTTGGCTCATCTTGGCTGTGTTCACTCATGTATCTCTGGTCGGCTGGCGGTTTGGCTGGGCTGCCTGGCTTATGATGAGTTTGGCTGGGGCACTCAGGGGACTGAGATCCACATGATGCTGGTGTGGGCTCACTCACCCACAGCCAGGGTCCCAAGAGCAAGACCAAAAGCACACGAAGCCTCCGGTTCTGAACTAGTGCAACAGCACTCAGTCAAAGGACACCTTGAGGCCAGCTCAGAGTGCAGAAACAGACCCTGCTTCCTGATGGAAGGAGCTATCTGTCATCTTGCCAGGGCACAGGTGCAAGGAGGGAAAGCATGGCCAGTGTTCCAGTCTACCACGCTGGGTTCGGAATCTGGGGCAATGCGTGTTTGGACAGTGCCCATAGCTTATATACGGGCACCGGCAGGGAGATGTCCCAGATGCTATTGAAAATGTAATGTGTCACAGTAACAGAGAAGTCCTGAAAATGAGGATTTCGAGTTCAGTTGAGATGGCAAGTCAGCAGTTGGTGACTTGCCATCTCAATAGTTTCAAAAACCATTCTGGGACTTCCCTGGTGGCGCAGTGGATAGGAATCCACCTGCCAATGCAGGGGACACGGGTTCGATCCCTGGTCTGGGAAGACTGCACATGCTTTGCAGCAACTAAGCCTGGCAACTAGCGAGCCCACAGGGCACAACTGCTGAGCCAGTGCCTGGGCCTGTGCTCCACAGAGAAGCCGCCGCCTGGAGAAGCCTGCACAGGCAACAGGGCGACGAAGAGGAGCCCTTGGTCGCTGCAATCAGACAAAGCCCGAGCAAGCAATGAAGACCCAGTATAGCCAAAAAAAAAAAAAAAAAAAAACCCAAACCCCCACATTACAGCAAATACTTGCTGGGGCACATGCCTTAGTGACATTATAAACAAACAGATCATTTGCCCTGTGAGATGATACATCTTCAGCATCTCAGCTGTGGGATAGGAATGTCTGGTCAGCTTACTTGGAAATATAACTACCAGGAAACAAAACCTGTACAGAATATACTATGGACGACTGCACTGATACAGCAGAACTCTGTAGAGGAGCTTCACTTCATAACAAAATACCATAGTCAGGCTTGAAAACTGAAAGTGTAAGTTAGTCGCTCAGTCGTGTCTGACTCTGAGACCCCGTGGACTGTGGCCCTCCAGGCTCCTCTGTCCACGGAATTCTCCAGGCAAGAATCCTGGAGTGGGTTGCCGTTTCCCTGTCCAGGGGATCTTGCCGACCCAGGAATTGAACCTAGGTCTCCTGCACTGCAGGCAGATTCTTTATTGTTTGCACCACCAGGGAAGCCCTATTCAGTTCAGATCAGTCGCTCAGTCGTGTCTGACTCTTTGCGACTCCATGAATCGCAGCACGCCAGGCCTCCCTGTCCATCACCAACTCCTGGAGTTCACTCAGACTCACGTCCATCGAGTCAGTGATGCCATCAGCCATCTCATCCTCTGTCGTCCCCTTCTCCTCCTGCCCCCAATCCCTCCCAGCATCAGAGTCTTTTCCAATGAGTCAACTCTTCACATCAGGTGGCCAAAGTACTGGAGTTTGAGCTTTAGCATTATTCCTTCCAAAGAAATCCCAGGGCTGATCTCCTTCAGAATGGACTGGTTGGATCTCCTTGCAGTCCAAGGGACTCTCAAGAGTCTTCTCCAACACCACAGTTCAAAAGCATCAATTCTTCGGCGCTCAGCCTTCTTCACAGTCCAACTCTCACATCCATACATGACCACAGGAAAAACCATAGCCTTGACTAGATGGACCTTTGTTGGCAAAGTAATGTCTTTGCTTTTCAATATGCTATCTAGGTTGGACACAACTTTCCTTCCAAGGAGTAAGCATCTTTTAATTTCATGGCTGCAGTCACCATCTGTAGTGATTTTGGAGCCCCCAAAATAGTCTGACACTGTTTCCACTGTTTCCCCATCTATTTCCCATGAAGTGATGGGACCAGATGCCATGATCTTTGTTTTCTGAATGTTGAACTTTAAGCCAACTTTTTCACTCTCCACTTTCACTTTCATCAAGAGGCTTTTGAGTTCCTCTTCACTTTCTGCCATAAGGGTGGTGTCATCTGCATATCTGAGGTTATTGATATTTCTCCCGTCAATCTTGATTCCAGCTTGTGTTTCTTCCAGTCCAGCGTTTCTCATGATGTACTCTGCATAGAAGTTAAATAAACAGGGTGACAATATACAGCCTTGACGAACTCCTTTTCCTATTTGGAACCAGTCTGTTCCATGTCCAGTTCTAACTGTTGCTTCCTGACCTGCATACAAATTTCTCAAGAGGCAGGTCAGGTGGTCTGGTTATTCCCATCTCCTTCAGAATTTTCCACAGTTTCTTGTGATCCACACAGTCAAAGGCTTTGGCATAGTCAATAAAGCAGAAATAGATGTTTTTCTGGAACTCTCTTGCTTTTTCCATGATCCAGCAGATATTGGCAATTTGATCTCTGGTTCCTCTGCGTTTTCCAAAACCAGTTTGAACATCAGGAAGTTCACGGTTCACATATTGCTGAAGCCTGGCTTGGAGAATTTTGAGCATTACTTTACTAGCGTGTGAGATGAGTGCAATTGTGCGGTAGTTTGAGCATTCTTTGGCATTGCCTTTCTTTGGGATTGGAATGAAAACTGACCTTTTCCAGTCCTGTGGCCACTGCTGAGTTTTCCAAATTTGCTGGCATATTGAGTGCATCACTTTCACAGCATCATCTTTCAGGATTTGAAATAGCTCAACTGGAATTCCATCACCTCCACTAGCTTTGTCTGTAGTGATGCTTTCTAAGGCCCAGTTGACTTCACATTGCAGGATGTCTGGCTCTAGTTGAGTGATCACACCATCATGATTATCTGGGTTGTGAAGATCTTTTTTGTACAGTTCTTCTGTGTATTCTTGCCACCTCTTCTTGATATCTTCTACTTCTGTTAGGTCCATACCATTTCTGTCCTTTATCGAGCCCATCTTTCCATGAAATGTTCCCTTGGTATCTCTAACTTTTTTGAAGAGATCTCTAGTCTTTCCCTATACACTGGCTTAAACAACAGAATTTTATTTCTCACAGTCCAGAGGCTGGGAGGTCTGAGATCAGAGTGTGTGCATAGTTGGGTTCTGGTGAGCACCCCACTATCTGGCCTGCAGACACTGGTTTATGTTAATTGGGGAGTGAGAAGTATTTTGAATGTTTAGGGGACATGGTAACACAGTTCAAATATTTAGATGGTGAAGAACAGGGAAGCGTGGTGGGCTGTAGTCCATGGGGTCGCAAAGAGCCAGACATGACTGAGTGACTGAATAACAACGCTTGTGAAAAAGTAAGGGGCTTCCCCAATGGCTTAACGAGTAAAGAATCTGCCTGCAATCCAGCAGACAAAGGAGATGCAGGTTTGATCCCTGGGTTGGGAAGATCCCCTGGCGGAGGAAATGGCAAACCACTCCAGTATTCTTGCCTGGGAAATACATGACAGAGGAGCCTGGCAGGATACAGTCCATGGGGTTGCAAAGAGTCGGAAACGACTGAGCAACTGAGCACACAGAACACAGTGGAAAAGTAAGCAAGCCCTGCAGTGTCTCTGAAGAGGGCTGGACAATCATAGATAAAGCTATGGAAAACTACAGACAGCTGTGTGCGCGTGTGCTAAGTCACCTCAGTTGCGTCTGACTCTTTGTGATCCTGTGGAGTGTAGCCCACCAGGCTTTTCTGTCCATGGGATTCTCCAGGCAAAAGTACTGGAGAGGGTTGCCATGCCCACCTCCAGGGGAGCTTCCAGACTCAGGGATCGAATCTGTGGGTTTCTTAAACGTCCTGCCTTGGCAGGTGGGTTCTTGAACACTAGCACTCCCTGGGAAGCCCCGTAAAAAGCTGAGTTCAGTTTACTATACGAAGGACCTTTGGAATCATCTGGGCTCCCTGCCTTATGAGGTCATAGGTTCCATATCATTAGCTGGTTCCGAGGGAAGGGTCCCACCCCGCTTGTTGGCCATACTCTTCTATGTGGGGCATACTACTACTAGTAAGTACCGAGCAGACATACTACTACTAGTAAGTACCGAGCAGACATACTACTACTAGTAAGTACCGAGCAGACATACTACTACTAGTAAGTACCAAGCAGACAGTGGTGAAAAGTATAATTTTATCATACTGTGGTATGATAGTTGGAGAGCTGTTGGCGATCATGTGACTTCTGCGGATTAGACGAGGGACTACATCAAGAACATCAGACTGAACATTATTCTGAAGAATCTGCACCTCGGATGAGAGCATGGCCGCCCAAATTCAAGTTTCTCATCCTCTGGGGGACAAAAGGCAGGATTACAAAAGGCAGGCTAATTCCCATTTATGCAGCAGGGGGCGCTCCAGCACCAGGGATTGCATAGAAAGGGTCGCTAGTGAAACAAGGACTTTTTGGTTAATGTTTGTTTTTCAGGCAAAAAAGGAAAGCTGTTAGGAAAAATAAACAGTTTATCAGGCAATGCGACAAAGACACTCGAGAGGAAAGACAAGCTGTCACTTCAAGGATAGGAAGAAAAATTCCGTCATTTGTAGAGGCATCACATGCTCTGTGAGTGCCTTGTAAGGAAAAAGAAAATCATGAAATGAGGAAGCAAAGAAAAACGGCAGAGATAAAAGATAAAGAAAATGGAAAACAATTGAAATCATCTTCAAGCAAAAATGCATGAGTGCACTCTGGGGAGGGGGATGAGGAGGAGGACTGTACAAGTGGAAAAAATGAAAATTACTTAAATATAATTGAGAATCATTCCAAGTATTCAGATGTACCGTTTACTTCAGATGCCAAATCTCCTGCATAATTGGTTTCAGCTGCCCAGCCCGCATCAGTTTTTGTCTTGTAGCTTTCAATATTTTGAGGTCTTTCAGCACAGAAACTTCTGCACCTAATGACAAGTGCCTAATTTCTGGATCAAAATTGCTTCTCTGTTTCCCAGATCTTCAGGTTAGGAAAACAAGACAGCTGAATTAGGAAATAAGTTTTAGTTAAAAGGGTTGGGGGCAGGAATAGCTAAATTAAAACAGTATTCACTGTGAAAATGGTAGAATTTTTGTGTCATTTGTGCTAAACTCTCACTGGGATTAGGAAAGGCTCCCAATTTAGTCACTTTCTCCCCTGTGCCACTAAAATGACTTTTCTCAAGGAGAACTCTCCGTTTCTCTTTTTGTTTCAAATCAATAGCTTGGTGAACCTCTTTTTAGAATGTTCTTGATGCAACATCATTTCACCTGGTTTTACTCTTTACTCTTGCAAAGAGCTTGAATCAGCAGGAAACGTTAGATAATCTGAAAACAATCCATGAAAGACACAAGGACGAGCAAGCGTCAGATTGGTTATTAGGATCCCCACCCAGTCTATGCAGTTAAGTAAACTAATGCAAAGGCGGAACGACTGTGCTGGTGGTTCTGAAACCTTCAGCGTGTCTCAGACTCACCTGGAGCGCCCGAAAATACAGATTGCTGGGCTCATTCCCAGCATTTCTGACTCAGGACCTGTGCGGTAGGGTCAGAAATTGTGCATTTCTAACAAATTCCAGGTGATGCTGACGCTCCTGGTCCAGGGACCTTGCTGTGAGAACCACTGGCACATGCATTTGCTGAAAAGCCTTCTGTGTGGCTCTGCAATGCACCCTCCTACCCAAGGTAAAAGAGCTACCAGAGGAGGAGGAGGACAGAGGTGTTATTGAACACCTACTGTGTTCCTGGCTCTCTTCTGGGTTCTTTACATTCTTCATCTTCTCACTTAATCTTCCCTGTTGATTTCCCTTATCCACTCAACATGCGTAGAACCCAAGTTTTCAAGAGATGGGGAATTTCCCAAAGGCAAACACCTGGCAAGTTGCTGAACTGGATTTGGACATAGGTGTCAGATCAGATCAGATCAGTCGCTCAGTCGTGTCCGACTCCTTGCGACCCCATGAATCGCAGCACGCCAGGCCTCCCTGTCCATCACCAACTCCCGGAGTTCACTCAAACTCACGTCCATCGAGTCAGCGATGCCATCAGCCATCTCATCCTCTGTCGTCCCCTTCTCCTCCTGCCCCCAATCCCTCCCAGGATCAGAGTCTTTTCCAATGAGTCCACTCTTCGCATGAGGTGGCCAAAGTACTGGAGTTTTAGCTTTAGCATCATTCCTTCCAAAGAAATCCCAGGGCTGATCTCCTTCAGAATGGACTGGTTGGATCTCCTTGCAGTCCAAGGGACTCTCAAGAGTCTTCTCCAACACCACAGTTCAAAAGCATCAATTCTTTGGCACTCAGCCTTCTTCACAGTCCAACTCTCACATCCGTACATGACCACAGGAAAAACCATAGCCTTGACTAGACGAACCTTTGTTGGCAAAGTAATGTCTCTGCTTTTGAATATGCTATCTAGGTTGGTCATAACTTTCCTTCCAAGGAGTAAGCGTCTTTTAATTTCATGGCTGCAGTCACCATCTCTAGTGATTTTGGAGTCCAGAAAAATAAAGTCTGACACTGTTTCCACTGTTTCCTCTTCTATTTCCCATGAAGTGGTGGGATTGGATGCCATGATCTTTGTTTTCTGAATGTTGAGCTTTAAGCCAACTTTTTCACTGTCCACTTTCACTTTCATCAAGAGGCTTTTGAGTTCCTCTTCACTTTCTGCCATAAGGGTGGTGTCATCTGCATATCTGAGGTTATTGATATTTCTCCCGTCAATCTTGATTCCAGCTTGTGTTTCTTCCAGTCCAGCGTTTCTCATGATGTACTCTGCATAGAAGTTAAATAAGCAGGGTGACAATATACAGCCTTGACGAACTCCTTTTCCTATTTGGAACCAGTCTGTTCTTCCATGTCCAGTTCTAACTGTTGCTTCCTGACCTGCATACAGATTTCTCAAGAGGCAGGTCAGGTGGTCTGGTATTCCCATTTCTTTCAGAATTTTCCACAGTTTCTTGTGATCCACACAGTCAAAGGCTTTGGCATAGTCAATAAAGCAGAAATAGATGTTTTTCTGGAACTCTCTTCTTTTTCTATGATCCAGCGGATGTTGGCAATTTGATCTCTGGTTCCTCTGCCTTTTCTAAAACCAGCTTGAACATCAGGAAGTTCACGGTTCACATATTGCTGAGACCTGGCTTGGAGAATTTTGAGCATTCCTTTACTAGCGTGTGAGATGAGTGCAATTGTGCGGTAGTTTGAGCATTCTTTGGCATTGCCTTTCTTTGGGATTGGAATGAAAACTGACCTTTTCCAGTCCTGTGGCCACTGCTGAGTTTTCCAAATTTGCTGGCATATTGAGTGCAGCACTTTCACAGCATCATCTTTCAGGATTTGGAATAGCTCAACCGGAATTCCATCACCTCCACTAGCTTTGTTTGTAGTGATGCTTTCTAAGGCCCACTTGACTTCACATTCAAGGATGTCTGGCTCTAGGTCAGTGATCACACCATCGTGATTATCTGGGTCATGAAGATCTTTTTTGTACAGTTCTTCTGTGTATTCTTGCCATCTCTTCTTAATATCTTCTGCTTCTGTTAGGTCCATACCATTTCTGTCCTTTATCGAGCCCATCTTTGCATGAAATGTTCCTTTGGTATCTCTGATTTTCTTGAAGAGATCCCTAGTCTTTCCCATTTTGTTGTTTATCTCTATTTCTTTGCATTGATCGCTGAAGAAGGCTTTCTTATCTCTTCTTGCTGTTCTTTGGAACTCTGCATTCAGATGCTTATATCTTTCCTTTTCTCCTTTGCTTTTCGCTTCTCTTCTTTTCACAGCTATTTGTAAGGCCTCCCCAGACAGCCATTTTGCTTTTTTGCATTTCTTTTCTATGGGAATGGTCTTGATCCCTGTCTCCTGTACAATGTCACGAACCTCAGTCCATAGTTCATCAGGCACTGTATCTATCAGATCTAGGCCCTTAAATCTATTTCTCACTTCCACTGTATAATCATAAGGGATTTGATTTAGGTCATACCTGAATGGTCTAGTGGTTTTCCCTACTTTCTTCAATTTATTCTGAATTTGGCAATAAGGAGTTGATGATCTGAGCCACAGTCAGCTCCTGGTCTTGTTTTTGCTGACTGTATAGAGCTTCTCCATCTTTGGCTGCAAAGAATATAATCAATCTGATTTCGGTGTTTACCATCTGGTGATGTCCATGTATAGAGTCTTCTCTTGTGTTGTTGGAAGAGGGTGTTTGTTATGACCAGTGCATTTTCTTGGCAAAACTCTATTAGTCTTTGCCCTGCTTCATTCCGTATTCCAAGGCCAAATTTGCCTGTTACTCCAGGTGTTTCTTGACTTCCTACTTTTGCATTCCAGTCCCCTATAATGAAAAGGACATCTTTTTTGGGTGTTAGTTCTAAAAGGTCTTGTAGGTCTTCATAGAACCGTTCAACTTCAGCTTCTTCAGCGTTGCTGGTTGGGGCATAGACTTGGATTACTGTGATATTGAATGGTTTGCCTTGGAAACAAACAGAGATCATTCTGTCATTTTTGAGATTGCATCCAAGTACTGCATTTCGGACTCTTTTGTTGACCATGATGGCTACTCCATTTCTTCTGAGGGATTCCTGCCCACAGTAGTAGATATAATGGTCATCTGAGTTAAATTCACCCATTCCAGTCCATTTCAGTTCGCTGATTCCTAGAATGTTGACATTCACTCTTGCCATCTCTTGTTTGACCACTTCCAATTTGCCTTGATTCATGGACCTGACATTCCAGGTTCCTATGCAATATTGCTCTTTACAGCATCAGACCTTGCTTCTATCACCAGTCACATCCACAGCTGGGTATTGTTCTTGCTTTGGCTCCATCCCTTCATTCTTTCTGGAGTTATTTCTCCACTGATCTCCAGAACCATATTGGGCACCTACTGACCTGGGGAGTTTCTCTTTCAGTGTCCTATCATTTTGCCTTTTCATACTGTTCATGGGGTTCTCAAGACAAGAATACTGAAGTGGTTTGCCATTCCCTTCTCCAGTGGACCACATTCTGTCAGACCTCTCCACCATGACCCGCCCGTCTTGAGTTGCCCCACGGGCATGGCTTAGTTTCACTGAGTTAGACAAGGCTGTGGTCTGTGTGATTAGATTGACTAGTTTCCTGTGAGTATGGTTTCAGTGTGTCTGCCCTCTCATGCCCTCTTGCAACACCTACCGGCGCACAGGCGGCTGCGATGGGCGCGCCAGAGTGCGGCTGAGAGGAGCCACCCCAACTCCGAGGTCAGGGGCAGAAACTGGGAGGACCCCATGCCCAAAGGGCGGCGGCCAAGAGGAGTTACCCCACATCCGAGGTCAGGGGCAGAGGCCGAGAGTACCAGACTTCGACGGCGCAGGAACGGCCGAGAGGAGCTACCCTGCGTCCGAGGTCAGGGGGGGTGGCTGAGAGGAGATACCCAGCATCCAAGGTCAGGGGTGGCGACGAGAGGAGTTACCCCGCGTCGGAGACCAGGGGTGGTGGCCGGGAGGAGCTACCCCACGCCCCTAAGCCTGAGGCCAGGGGTGGCGGCCGGGAGGACCAAACCCACGTCCAAAGAGCCGTGGCTGTGCGGGCGCAGGAGGGCCTAGAGGAGCTGGGCGGCGGTGAGGAGATACCCCTCGTCCAAGGTACGGACAAAGGTGTGCCTGACCGCAAAGACAGCTTGCCTCAAGAGGACTTCAAAACACTCGACACTGCTGTATCAAATTTTCACAGATTTCACTTCTAACCGACCACAAGCAAACTCCTTAATTTCTGGACGTAAGTTCTTCCATTTCTAAGGAGCATAGGTATCTGTCTCTCAGGCTCGCAGAAGAATTAGGTGAAACAATGTACATCAGAGTGCCTGGCACATAGTGGATCTCATTAAGGCTTACCTCTCTTTTCTTTTCTTCAAAATGCAAGTATTTAATCCAGGTTCATCTGAGACATAAGTGAGCAGCTGTAATGAAAACAGAGACACTCACATTCTGATTTGTCCCAGGGAATTCTGTAACTCAGTGGGAAGGAAAGTAGCCATTCTGTCCGATGAAAGACCTACACAAGTCTTCGACATTTTCCTTTTTCTAGTGGAGATGCCACTATAAGTGCCACATGTTACCTAGCCTCTCTGATAATAGTGGCTGTCTGTCCTGAATGACCTATTCTCACCAAAGCCACCAAAAGAAACTGGACACTCTGCAGATGAGCTCTCCAGAAACCCCATGTATTCCGGCTACTCTCTTGGCTTGGATTCCATCTCCTTCCTACACACCTTCCCTTGTAATTCCATTTCTGTTATTTCTAAGTCTGGGTTTTTGTTTTTGTTTTTTTGACTAATCTTTCTTCTGGATGTGCCTCACATTTTCCTGCTTTTTTGCACCCCTAGTGAATTTTTAGATGTTGACCATATAAGTGATACTTTGTTGTGTGTTTGGATTCTGTTGTCTAAGCAGAATGTTGATGTTTGTTTTGGTAGGCAGTAAACTTATTTTGCAGATCAGCTTGATCCTTTCCAGGTTTGTTTTTAAGCTTTGTTGCATCTGGTCTGCCCCCCACTAAGGCATGACAATTTTGAGGTCATTCCGAAGGTCCTTGAACAGTGAGTTCTCTCCCTTCTGGCTGGGGGACTCGAAACATCTCCCAGCCCTAAGCTGGCTCTGAGAATTGTTCAGCTTTTACCTACTTGGCAGTCATCTTGTCTTTGTGGAGCTTTGCCTCATGGCTCCGTGGTAAAGAATCCGCCTGCAATGCAGGAGGCACACATTCGATTCCTGGGAAAACCTCTCTGGGTTCCAATAATCTGACTTAAGGACTGCACTGTCATCTGCTCATTTAAGCTCATTTGTGCTCCTTTATGGGGCTTCCCTGGTAAAGAATCTGCCTGCAGTGCAGGAGACCCGGGTTCCATCCCACGGTTGGGACGATCCCCTGGAGAAGGGGATGGCTACCCATTCCAGTATCCTTGCCTGGAAAATTCCATGGACAGAGAAGCCTGGCGAGCTACATCCATAGGGTTGCAGAGTCAGACACGATTGAAGCAACGTAGCACTGCCCGCAAGCTCCTTTCACTTAACCCCCAGCCCCACCAGAACTACGAGGATCTTAGGGAGTGACAGCAAGAGCCCAGTGCCTCCGGCCCTAGGAAGGTACCGAGGAGACAGCAGGCGCTCAATAAACGCTCACTGACAGTGAGGCAACTGCATGCAATTGTGACATTTGACCTGACAGTTCGCCAAGAGCGCTCCTCATACAGCCTTACTCACGTTAGGCTCCTTCTCATACCTAAGAACAAATCCCTGGAAACCCTGCATCCCCCCCTTGCCCTTCACCAGCAGTCGCAGTTTGCGACTCCCCCTCTCTGCAACGTGAGGACCCGAGTTCACTCTGTGATGCGTCACTTCCGGGGAGAGGGCTCGGGGGTGTGTTCTGCAGCCTCTCCTTCCGCTTCCGCCTGGGCTGGCGGGCCCTTGAGGAGCGAAACCCTGAGGGGCTCGCAGGGGTCGCCATCAAGGCTCGACGAGGGCCAAACCTACTTCCAAGGTGTCGTCAGCACAGCCGAGAGGGTGCTTCTGAGAGCAGCTGGTATTGCTGCATCTCATGCCCTGTTGGAAAAGTGAGGCGTATTTTCCGTCAGGCCCTACACCGCCCCCTTGGTAGCTCCAGGGGGAATCTTGAGATGCCCCAGACCCTGCGTGTCTGAGCCTGAGCTCGCGGTACATCCCCAGCACGAACCTGGTCCTGTGCGCCTCATCTCAGCCGGGGGGAGCCGTGCAGCCATTCCCGGCACCTCTTGTTCTTTCAGCCTCAGCGTCCAGTCCACTGTCACCTCAGGTCCATTTACCTTCCAGGTGTGCCTTTCGTCCGCCTTCCCCCGTGTCTGTTTTCAGTCCGACCACTCTAGGCCTAGCCTCTGAGAGGACCGCACTGCCACCGTCCACCTTCTGCTTATCCCCTGACCCAGGACTGCCTCTGAAGCAACCCATTTTTCTGCCTTGCAGCCACACTGGCTCTTTTCAAAGTCAACGTCACCTCCGAAGTCAGTTCCCACTCTCTGGAATTCTCAGAACAGAAGTAGCACTTTTTAGTAGCTCTGGGCACACTAGTCGCTATTATTTATCTATGTGATTCTTAGACTTGATATCTGTTGTCTTCACCTGTTAGCTCTGTGAGAACAGGAGGGATGCATGTGTGCTCAGTCCTGTTGGACACTTTGTGACCCTGCGGACTGTAGCCCTCCAGGCTCCTCCTTCCACGTATTTTCCAGGCAAGAATACTGGAGTGGGGTGCCATTTCCTACTGCAGGGAATCGTCCCAACCTGGGGATAGAACCTGAGTCTCTTGCACTTTCTGCATTGGCAGATGTGTGCTTTATCACTATGCCACGTTATTCTTAGATTTAATATCTGTTTGTTCCCCTGTTAGCCCTGTGACAATGGGAAAATGCCTCCTTTTTTGCTGCTTCCCACTAGATCTTCAGTAAGTATTTCTGTCCAACATTAATGTTTTCTGAATGAGTATCCAGTTGTTCCTAAAATATTTCTTGAACAATCTTTTCTTTCTCTGTTGACTTTAAATGCTTTTTTTCCTCAGGCAGAGGATTATAATCAGTTTGTCAACTTTCATTAAAAAATATTGGGACTCTGGGTGAATTTGCATTGAGAGTTTATGGGCGAATTTGCAAATAAAATGTCTTTTACAAGAATGATTCAGGGACTTCCCTGGTGGTCTAGTGGTTAAGACTCTGCACTCCCAAAGCAGGGGGTGCAGGTTTGATCCCTAAAGCTGAAACTCCAGTACTTTGGCCACCTCATGTGAAGAGTTGACTCATTGGAAAAGACTCTGATGCTGGGAGGGATTGGGGGCAGGAGGAGAAGGGGACGACAGAGGATGAGAGGGCTGGATGGCATCACTGACTCGATGGACGTGAGTCTCAGTGAACTCCGGGAGGTGGTGATGGACAGGGAGGCCTGGCGTGCTGTGATTCATGGGGTCGCAAAGAGTCAGACATGACTGAGCTACTGAACTGAACTGAACTGGGAACTTGATCCCACATGTCACAACTAAAGATCCTACATGCCACAACTAAGACCTGGCACTGCCAAATAAATAAACAAATAAAAATATATTTTAAAAAAATGATTCACGTTTAGGAGCATGGAATGTATTTCTCTTTATTCAGGCTACATTTTAAATTCTAAAGTAATTTTTCATAGTTTTATTCACATAAGTCATATATTTCTTTTTAAATATATTCTTAGACATTTAACAATTTCCTTTGCTACAGTGAATGGAATTTTTAAAAATTATAATTTCTAATTGCTGGTATATAAGAATGTGTCTTTTTAAAATTTATTTTTTTGTTTATAATTCTTTTACGGTGTTCTGTTAATTTCTGCTCTACAGAAAAGTGACTCAGTTATAGATACAAACACATTCTTTTTCAGACACTTTTCCCGTATGGTTTTTATAGGGTATTGGATATAGTTCCCCGTGCTGTCCAGTGGGACTCGGTTGCTCATCCGTTCTATGGCTAATAGCTTGTATCTGCCACTCCACTCTGCCCCTTTCCCACCCCACCCCCGCCTTGTCAACCACATGTCAGCTCTCTATGTCTGCGAGTCTGTTTCGCAGGTAAGTTCATTTGTGTCGTATTTTAAATCCCACATATACATGGTATCACGTGATATTTGTCTTTTGCTGACGTACTTTAGTTAGAATGAGAATCTCTAGGTCCATCTACATCGCTGCAAATGGCGTTATTTCACTCTTTTTTATGACTGAGTACTAGTCCATCGTATATACACGTGCCACATCTTTATCCACTCGTCTGTTGAAGGACATCTGGGTCACTTCCATGTCTTGGCTTTTGTAAATAGTGCTTCAGTGAACATAGGGGTGCGTGTGTCTTTTCAAAGTACGGTTTTCTCTGGATATACGCCCAGGAGTGGGATTGCTGGGTTACTACGGCAACTCTATTTTTAGTTTTTTGTGGACCCTTCTTACTGTTTTCCATTGTGTTGGCACCAATTTACATTCCCACCAGCAGTGTAGGAGCATTCCTTTTTTTTTCAAGAACATGTTTTTTTTTTATATATTGTTTATTTTACTGGCTTAATTACTGAATTCTGTTTTCATAGTTTTTCGGTTGCTGTGTATGGGTTTTCGAGGTTGCTTTCTGGAGTATTTTCTTCTAGAGTCTGTATTAGTGCCTTTTTATTTCCAGTTTCTACACTTTGTGTTATGTCTTCTCTTATTTAAAATGGCCACCATCTGCATCCATACAGTATTTAAAAACAGTGGAGTTAAGGGGAGCCAACTACAGCCTGGCAGGTATTTCTTGATGTAGTGAAGCTTATAGCATAGACAATGGAAGGACACTGTCCCTTCTTCAACAGTTTCCTTTTTGCAACTTTTTCTCTGGTATCTCTTCATTTTCAGTGTCTTACTAGTGTGAGTTCATCCCGGTTTGCCAGGGGTTTCCCCAGTTTTAGCACTAGAAGTTCCATGATCTGAGAAATCCCTCAGTTCACTTCAGTTCAGTCCCTCAATCGTGTCCGACTCTTTGCAAAATTTGAGGATTGAGAAATCCCTCAGGTGCAGCCAAATGGGGACATTTGATCTTCCCAGCTTTTGGCTTGAGTCATTGCTAAAGCTTAGCCTGAGACCAGGAGTTGCTGCAGGTAGTTTATTTGGAGGATGCAGCCAAGGAGCAGAGGTGAGGGACCTGGGTGAGCATGGGAAGAAGGGAAAAGGTGCATTAATGAGGTCATCACTGAGAGTACCTGGGACGTGGTCCCGCCTGGAACATTCTGGTGCGTGCGTGCTAAGTCACTTCAGTCACGTCCAACTCTTTGTGAACCCATGGACTGTAGGCTGGCAGTCTCGTTGTTCATGGGATTCTCCAGGTGAGAATACTGGAGTGGGTTGCCATTTCCTTCTCCAGGGGATCTTCCTGACCCAGGGATCGAACCCACATTCTGGGTAGTGTTTCAAATGCCTCTCAGAAGGATCTGCCTGAGGAGTGACTGGGAGAGAGTCTATCCATCAGTTCCCCCCATTAGTTAACACTTGCCTGGGGGTTGATAAGAGCCCCATGTGGGGGCTTGATGAAGCCTCTGGTGTTTGAAATGCTGGAGCCCCATAGCTTACTTGAGGCCAGACACTCTGTGTGAAGTGGGGAGAAGCCCACAGAGGTCTGAAATGAAAGGGAGGCTGAGCAGTGTGAGCTGGGGAACTGGAGGTGTCTGTACACGCAGCACTCGAGTGTGTCTGGAATCTGGTCTTTTACAGTTCTATCTCTGGTATCAGTTCTTCTTGTGTGTGCATGTATGTGTGTGAGACAGGCCTCAGGATGTCCCCTGAAAGTGGAGCACAGAAGAGCAGTCAGCTGACTTGCCCGCTCCAGCCTGTTGGCTTTCTGTTAATCTAAGTGTGATTTCGATAGATGAGGTGCTCACCTTGAGGCTTCTCATCAGCTGATACATGGCTTCCTTTCCTCTTCTTTGCAGGGTGGCAGTAAATGCATACCGAAGAGTAAATGTTTGTCTGGAGAAGGCAAACTAAATGATTGAGAAAGACGAGACGTGTGAAATTCAAGTGCAGTAGACAGTGTCTTTAATTAACTTGAACCTGGAGGAACCACATGTATGCAAGTGTGTGCTAGTGCAGCCGTTGACTGGAGGATGGGGTTGTTTTATTTATTTACTCTTAAATCTCTAAAAGTAATTAATTAATTTTTGGTCGCACTGTGTCTTGGTTGCTGCGCGGGGGCTTTCTCTAGTTGTAGTGGGTAGGCTACTCTCTGGCTGCGGTGCACCGGCTTCTCCCTGCCGTGACTCCTGCTGTTGGAGCATGGGCTCTAGAGTGCGGGCTTAGCTGCTCTGTGGCAGGTGGGATTTTCCCAGACCAGGGATCGAATCCCTGTCCCTTGCTCTGGCAGGCAGATCCTTAACTGCTGGATCACCAGGGAAGTCCCTGGGCTTGCTTTAAAGGGAAGGTATTGATCCAGTCAGCTCCAAAGAGCAGTCTGTAATCAGGTTGCCTTGATGCTGCCCTGCTATCCCCCGCCACCCCTCCCACCTTCAGGCTCTTTGGGGTTGAGAAAAATGGCAGTGATGCCTTTTTTCCTTATAAAGAACTCTTTCTTTATTCCATTCATTATTAAAAATTAAATTTATTTCATTAACAAAGTCAAGAAAGTCAAATAGGACCCAAGAGCTTAAAAATGATTCTTTGTCTTAACCAATGCCCTGCCCCTGCTTCTGGGAGGGAGCCACTTTCTGTGGTTGCTTCTGGGATTCCTAAATATTCATATTCCTCAGTTCTACCTTGATTCATTTCGGTTGTGGTCATTCACTTCTTGATTTGCTGATTTCCTCTTAGGATGAGCATTTAGATCTGGGAGCTAATTACTCCCATCCTATCCTGTCACCCAGCTACTCTGCTTTCCTGTTTCAGTCTAGGCAGTGTTTCTGCTTATAGGAGTATCAGCGTTTACATGTCTGCGTGTGTGGGCTCAGTTGCTTCAGTCATGCCTGACTCTTTGCAACCCTGTGGACTGTAGCCTGCCAGGCTCCTCTGTCCATGAGAGTCTCCAGGCAAGAATACTGGAGTGCGTTGCCATGCCCTCCTCCAGGGGATCTTTCCCAACCAGGGATCGAACCCACGTCTCTTACGTCTCCTACATTGGCAGGCAGGTTCTTTACCACTAGCAGCCACCTGGCAAGCCCCAGTACAAATACTGTTTACTGCTACACCGAGTACTGCACTTGGATTACAATCCCTTTCATTCTTTGTCCAGAGGTGTTAATTGCATCCATTCATTTTGCTTAGTTTTCTTTGTACCCGTTGCTGATCTGTCTTACACCCCGGAGCAGGTAACCCACTAAGCCCAGACCCCCTCTTGGGGCCCTTCACCTTTCTACTTGAGCCTGAACTCTATCGTCCTGGGGTTTCTTTTTGTTCTAGAAGCTTCTCTGCTCTCCCCTCTGTTGGGTCCTCTGTTTCCTGGGTTCTGTACCTTCCCCTGTCTTGACTGTTTTCCATTTCTCTCTGGAGGCTTTTACAGTCTCTTTGTTATTCCTAGTGTTCTGAAGTTCCATGGTGATATATTGTGGGTGTATTTTTTTTCATGTATTGGTCTGGGTTATAAGTGGCTTCCAGTTCTGGAAGCTTTCTTCTTCTATTTTAATTTCTTTCTCTCATTTTTTTCCTTGTCTTCCTTTCTGAAACTCCACATAGTTGGAGACTGGGCCTCTCAGATTAAGCCTTTTACTCCTTTCTTTCCTTTTTGCTCATTTTATTTCCTTTCCTTGTATTCATCATCTAGGTGATCTCCCTGGTGGACTTTTCCAGCCTTCCTACAAATTTTCAGGTTTTCCGGCCACAGTTGTACTTTCTGTGGGCTCTTTCTCTTTCTTGTTCTTTCTTGCTCTTCAGAAATAGCCGCCTGCCTTTCCCTTATGGAGGTGACCGTGCCTCTTCTGATTCTGTGCATATCATTTGAAGTTTGCTTTTCTACAAGGTGCTTTTTGAGCTTTTCTTTAGAATTTTTTTTTTCAAGTTGCTTTTTAAATGTCTTTCATAGCTCAGTTTCTTCCAGTTTCTTTTTCTATTTCTCTGCTTTTCTCTCTGTATGTGTGATGCTTCCTTTCAATGTTAGGCACTGTGGAGCCAGGGATCTGTTACGAAAAGCGAGGCCCTGAAAACTGGTTGGGAGACCTGTGTGCTGGTGGGTGGTGGGGCAACTTTGTTGCCTGGTGACCTCCTTTGCGGGGTGACTTGGGGGTGAGCTGGCTTTCCCACCGGGAGATGCTGAGATTGTCAGTCGGCACGTCTTTTCTCTGGAGCTGTTCAGGCTCTCCTGAGAAGGCTCTTTCTGCCCTTGCTTTGGAGGCTGTCCTCCTTGGCTGTGGGTGTTCTGGAAGCTGGTCTGGGAAAGGGAGCTGGGGAAGAGCTCTTGTTATTCAGGTCGCAGAACTTCACCGCATCCTCCACGGCAAACCCAGTGCCTCATCCATTTCCCGCCGTTCCAGTCTGCCCGAGTCCGAGTCTCCCTGGGGGCCTTTCTCCTGAAGGTAGATTCTTCCTTGCAGGGTTCAGGGATGGGTAGGGCCCAGAAATCTTCAGTTCGGTTCAGTTGCTCAATCGTGTCCCCATGGACTGCAGCACGCCAGGCCTCCCTGTCCATCACCAACTGCAAGGAGATCCAACCAGTCCATCGTACAGGAGATCAGGCCTGACTATTCACTGGAAGGACTGATGCTGAAGCTGAAACTCCAGTACTATGACCACCTGAAACGAAGAACTGACTCACTTGAAAAGACCCTGATGCTGGGAAAGATTGAAGGCAGGAGGAGAAGAGGAGAAGGGGACGACAGAGGATGAGACGGTTGGATGGCATCACTAACTCAGTGGGCATAAGTTTGTGTAAACTCCGGGGGTTGGTGATGGACAGGGAGGCCTGGTGTGCTGCAGTCCATGGCGTCACAAAGAATCAGACACGACTGAGCGACTGAAGTGAAGTGAGGTGATGGTGTCCCCGTGTAGCCTTTCAGTCACAACTTTTGTTTCCGTCTGTTGTGTACCCAGTGATGTGAAAGTGCAAGTGTTAGTCGCTCAGTCGTGTCCGACTCTCTGCGACCCCATGGACTGCAGCCCTCCAGGCCCCTCTGTCCAGGGGATTTTCCAGGCCAGAAGACTGGAGTGAGTTGCCTTTCACTTCTCCAGGGGATCTTCCCAACCCAGAGATCAAACCCAGGTCCCTGCATTGCAGGCGGATTCTTTGCCGTCTGAGCCCCTAGAGAACTGACTGTACCTGGTGATATGCCACCCAGGTTCCCTGCAGGAAGGACTTGGTGTCCCAGCTGGCAGCCTTCAGCTTCCATCCCTTTACAGGTTGCCTCAGGGCAAGGCCGTGCCTCTCCCTGGTGGCCCGCCTCCAGTGACAGATGGAGGATGGAGGCGGGTCATGAACACTGGCCCTGCCACCTCTCCGTGGGCAGCTCTTGTTGGCCGTCTCAGCTTCAGAGCTCACTGGGGTTGGCAGTGCCTCTCGGACTTGACATCCTCTCTGGCTGATGCCTTCCACCGCTGTCCTTCCAAAGATGCTCCCTAGTGTACAGGCCTGCCCTCTAAGGTCCGTCTTGGACGCTGCTTCCTCCAACGCACACCAGGCTCCTCTGATCGTTTCCCCCTCCGGGACCTCTGCTGCAGCTCCAGGCACTCTCATGGCTCAGCAGCAAATCCTCCCTTGAGAGGCCCCTGAAGCACATCGGCCTGCCTTTGGTTCTCTCTACCAGAGTCCCTTCGTCCACCTAAGGGCAGTTTAACTGAGGATCTTTGTTCTCAGTGGTAGAGCAAGAAGTCACCTGTTATGGGAGGAGTGGAACAGGCTTTGGAAGTCTGAGTCAAATTTGATAATCCTGGTGGGCCACTTAAAAACCATGATTTTGACCAAGTTGCTTCACCTTGCTGGGTTTCATTTTTCTCATGTGTGAAATATAAAAAATAATGCCTTTAGGCCTGTTGGGCTTCCCTGATGGCTCAGCTGGTAAAGAATCCACCTGCAATATGGGAGACCTGGGTTCGATCCCTGGTTTGGGAAGATCACCTGGAGAAGGGAAGGGCTACCCACTCTAGTATTCTGGCCTGAGGAATCCCATGAATTGTAGTCATGACTGAGCGACTTTTGCTTAGGCCTGCTGTGCCAATAGAGTCAATACTGTATGAAAAGTTCCTTGAACAGTGCCTGGCACATAATAAAAGGCTCTCGCCTCACCTGGATTCCAGAATCCTCTACCTGTCAGTGATTCCAGAATCTTCCTCAGAAAGTGTGAAGACTGGAAGCATGGGCGACATATCTGGCTCAAAGCAGGTCTTATGATATGGAAAATGTTTCTGGACCAGTTTATAGCAAGGTTTCCAACAGTGTGTCATAGAACTCTAGCCTTTTCCTTAGAATGTTTTTATTTGTTATTTTCTTTAAAAATTTTTTTCTTAATTACGCAAGCTATGGAAGAATATCTTCTCAGTGTAATGTAGTCCATCAGATAAACTAAAATTACTCTTGACCGTTTCCCTGGAGGTGATGGCTGTTACTGATTTGGTGTCGGATTTATTGATCTATCTACTAGTATCTACCAATCATCTACCTACCTACCTACTTACCTCCCTATATCTGTGCATGCTAAGTTGCTTCAGTCATGTCCAAGTCTTTTCGACCCTATGGACTATAGCCTGCCAGGCTCCTCTGTTCATGGGATTCTCCAGGCAAGAATACTGGAGTGCGTTGATGCCCTCCTACAGGGAATCTTTCTGACGCAGGGATCAAGCCTCTGTCTCTTGCGTCTCTTGTGTTGGCACGCAGATTCTTTCACTAGCACCATCTGGGAAGCCCATATCTATCTGTATCTATATCTGTGTGTCTGTATATTAATGTCTATTATCTATTTTACCTAGAAGTTTTTTACTTAAGGACATGTTCCACTGGTGGTGTGGGGAGATTTTAGGTGGTACATGAACCCAACATCAGATAACTTTGAACAGGGTGAGAAAGTTATTGTTGTTTTCCAAAATCTTTTTTTGCATGTGAGACCATTTAAGTTCTTAGTAAATTTTAGCTATCAGTTATAGCCACCATTTGCACCTTAGATTCTCAGACCTGATTCATCTCATAGCTGAGAGTCTGTGCCCTTTGACTCAGCTCTCACTATGTGCTGCATCCCCCAGCCCCTGGCAGGGTTGTTTTTTTTTTTTTTTAAGATTCCACAAACTAGTGATAACCAGCAGTATTTGTCTTTCTCTGTCTGGCTTAATGCCCTCAGGGTGCATTCATATTGTGAAAAATGACAGGATTTCTTTCTTTCTCAAGGGTGAATAAAATTCCGTCACATAGGGTGGTTTTTTTTTTTTTCCCACAGCTCTTTTTTTTACATAGTATCTTTTTTTTATTAAGTATTTACATAATAGATGGACATATAGAAATGTATAGTTTTTGCTTTTACAAACATGATATCACTCTTTATGTATGTTCTGAAAATTGCTTTTTGCTCTTGAAGGGCTGGGAAGCCTGGCATGCTGCCATCCATGAGGTCGAAAGAGTCGGACACAACTGAGCAACCGAAAAACAATAATTAAAAAAAACTCCTATTAAAAAAAAGGACCAAAAATACTCCTCCCTCCCTCCCTCCTTCCTTCCCTACCAAACTGTTTTCCCATATTACTTCCATCAGGGGAGGTGGTGTGTGTGGGGTAATGTCCAATGTTTCCTGCATCGCAAATAGTGCTCTGAAGAGTCTGCTCACCCCTGCGGTCCTGTGGACACTGGCCAGTGCTCCTCTGGTGTGGGGACTGAGCAGTGGAATTGCTGTAACAAAAGCACCTCTCAGATGTTAGCACGTTCTCCTAAGTAATCTCACCAAAATCTAGTAATTTCACTAGAGTGGTGAGTTTTGCCTCATCTTTGACATTTGATGTTATACAATTTTTCTAATTTTACTAATCAAATGGGTCTCAAATGGTTTTCCGTTATTTAATTTGCATTTTACTGATTATTAGTGAGATTCAAAGCCTTTTCATGTGCTCAAAGCCTGCTCATTTGTTTTTCTGCTTCTACAAATCGTTGACTCTTCTGCTGTTTTCTTATAGGTTGTTGGTGTTATTTATATGCAGAAGTCATTAGTGTAACAAATGGATATTTCTCATTTGTGATAAATGTTACAGTTTCTGCAGTCTGTCTCCTTTTAAACTCAATTATGGTGCTTTTGTGGTATAGAAATTTAAAATTTTTGTTGTCAGATTGATTAACATTTTACTTTCCAGGTTGTTATTATTATTGAGGTACAACTGACATGTAACATGACAACAGCTTCATGTGTACACTATCATGAATCAGCGTTTGTTACATATTGTGAAATGATCGCCACAGTAAGTCTAATTAACATCTGTCATCACATACAGTTTCAAAAATTGTTTTTCTCCTGATGAGGGCTTTTAAGATCTGCTCTTTTAACAACGTTCAAATATGCAATACAGTATTATTGACTATAGTTGCCGTGCTTTACATTACATTCCTGGCCTTCCCAGGTGGCACTAGGGGAAAAGAACCTGCCTGCCAACGCAGGAGACGTAAGAGACACCGGTTTGACCCCTGGGTCAGGAAGATACCCTGGAGGAAGGCATGGCAACCCTCTCCAGTGTTCTTGTCCAGAGAATCCCATGGACAGAGGAGCCTGGTGGGCTACAGTCTATGGGGTCACAAAGAGGGACCCCATGTCCCCGTGTCCATGGGGACACGACTGAAGTGACTTACCACACATGCATGCATATTATATCCCTATGACTTACTTATTTTTCACCGCCCATGAGCTCCCCCTTCCCCCCTGCCCCCGCCGTGCCCCTGACCTCTGCTCTGGCAACCAGTCTGTTCTCTGTATCTGTGAGCTTTTTTTTTTTCCTCTTGTATCGTTTGTTTTGTTTTTAAAATTCCACGTGTAAGTGGGATTGTATGGTATTTGACTTTCTCTGTCTGACTTATTTTGCTCAACATTCCAGTTTTAGTACTTATCTAAAAATATTTAAAAGAGTCTTTTTGAACTCAAGGTTATAAACACATTCTAGATTTTCTTTTTAAATTTTAAATCTTGAATTCACATGGAATTTATTTTTGTAAGTGGTAGAAAGTCTAATTATTTTCTTCCAAATTGACAGTCAGTTGTTCTCAGAACTATTTATTGCGTTCTTGATCTTTTTGCCAATGATTTTATATACAACATTAAATCATATACTAAATTCCTGTCATACTTGTAGGTATATTTAGGGTTTTTCTCTTTTTGTCTATCTGCTCCAATGCCCCATTAAAAAAAAAAAAATTCACCAAAAGCTTTATAGTATTGTCAACTTAAAAAGGAGTCACAGCCTAGAAGTTGAGAGTGATGCTTTATTTGATGGGAATTTTTAGGACTTTTAAGTCTGGGAGACAGCATCTCAAGTGACCCTGAGAAAACTGTTCTGAGGAGGCAGAGGAAGGAGTCAGGTTATATAGAAGCTTGCAGCAAGGGGCAGGTAGTCTGAACATCAACATCATTATTGTTGATTAAGGAAAACCAGATGTCTCAAGTTAAGAATTTAGCACTTTCCTCTGTATGGGAAGATGCAGGAGTCTGGGCTCACTGATTCGTTCCTTTCGTACGCACCACATCTGTCTGGGGCCAGCATCCTGTGATTTGATTATTCACATCCTTGGCTCCTTGCTCACTATAGGGAGTGACTGCAGCTGGGTGGCTGACAAATAGCAGGCATTGTTCTTCCTGGGCTCAGAAATTCACATTTGGAGGGCTGGAATCCCTGATGGCCGTGACATCCTTGTTATTTCATATGGCAGAAAATACTCCATTTCACAGGATACATTTGACAATTAGTATGGCAAATCCTCTTCCAGTGCTCTTTTTCAAAATTATCTTGTCTTGGACACTTTCTTACAAATTTTAAAATTAGTGTATCCTCTGTGAAAATTGTTTGGGGATTTTAATTGGGATTTCTTTGTGTTTGTAAGTTATTTTGGAGAGCTATATTGAAGATTACTTTTAAATAGTAAATTCAGTAAATTTTATAGGTTTCTCTATGTAGGTATTATATATTTTTTGTTTATAGTGATAATAGTTTTAATTGCTAGTGTAAATGGGATATTTCTTTTCTTTTTTTTCCCCCAAACTGGTTATTATTAGTTTATAGTAGAGCTCTGGGGTTTTGTGTCTTGTATCTAGCTACCTTGTTAAATTTAAAAAAAAATTTTTTTCTTAATTAAATGAATTTATTTGTTGGCTCTGCTGGGTCTTTGTTGCCTCTCTTGTTGCGGAGCATGGGCTCGGGATGTGGGGGCTCAGTGACTGTGGCACAAAGGCTTAGTTGCTCTGAGTCATGTGGAATCTTCCCAGACCAGGGATTGAAACTGGCAGGTGTGGGTTCTTCACCACTGGACCACCAGGGAAGCTCCTTCCAGTGTGATTTTTAACAGTAGCAGCAATAGTAGGCATCCCTGAGTTGAACCTGATCTGAGTGCCAAGGGTTCTAATTTTCACCATTAAGTATAATCTTTGCTTTGGTTTTGGGTTATTTTTTCCATTCTACATTGTTGAGTTTTTTTTTTTTTTTTAAGAAATATGTACTAAATGTTATCTCCTACTTTCCTGTCATCTATTGAAATGTTTATATGTGTTTTTTTCTCTGATTTGTTAATATAACTCAGTGTATAATAGATTTTTAAAATATGACTCAACACTGAATTCCTGGAATCAGTCATATTTTTTCTAAATGTTTGATTAATTAAATATTATTTAAATGTTCCGGTACATACACATTCTACATGTATGTTCATACAAAAGACTGGCCTGTGGTCTTTCTCTTTGTATATTCTTTTCCTGGTTTTGATATCGCTTATGCTCACTTCATAATATCAGTTAAAAATTGTTTCACCCTTACCTGTGATTTGAACTTGGTTATATAACATGGAAATTCTGAAAGAGATGGGAATACCAGACCACCTGACCTGTCTCTTGAGAAACCTATATGCAGGTCAGGAAGCAACAGTTAGAACTGGACATGGAACAACAGACTGGTTCCAAATAGGAAAAGGATTACGTCAAGGCTGTATATTGTCACCCTGCTTATTTAACTTCTGTGTGGAGTACATCATGAGAAATGCTGGGCTGGAAGAAGCACAAGCTGGAATCAAGATTGCCGGGAGAAATATCAATAACCTCAGATATGCAGATGACACCACCCTTATGGCAGAAAGTGAAGAGGAACTCAAAAGCCTCTTGATGAAAGTAAAAGTGGAGAGTGAAAAAGTTGGCTTAAAGCTCAACATTCAGAAAACTAAGATCATGGCACCTGGTCCCATCACTTCATGGCAAATAAATGGGAAAACAGTGGAAACAGTGGCAGACTTTATTTTTGTGGCTCCAAAATCACTGCAGATGGTGACTGCAGCCATGAAATTCAAAGACGCTTACTCCTTGGAAGAAAAGTTATGATCAACCTAGATAGCATATTCAAAAGCAGAGACGTTACTTTGCCAACAAAGGTCCATCTAGTCAAGGCTATGGCTTTTCCAGTGGTCATGTATGGATGTGAAGAAAGCTGAGTGCCAAAGAATTGATGCTTTTGAACTGTGGTGTTGGAGAAGACTCTTGAGAGTCCCTTGGACTGCAAGGAGATCCAACCAGTCCATTCTGAAGGAGATCAGCCCTGGGATTTCTTTGGAAGGAATGATGCTAAAGCTCAAACTCCAGCACTTTGGCCACCTCATGTGAAGAGTTGCCTCATTGGAAAAGACTCTGATCCTGGGAGGGATTGGGGGCAGGAGGAGAAGGGGATGACAGAGGATGAGATGGCTGTATGGCATCACTGACTTGATGGACGTGAGTCTGAGTGAACTCCAGGAGTTGGTGATGGACAGGGAGGCCTGGCGTGCTGCGATTCATGGGGTTGCAAAGAGTCGGACACGACTGAGCGACTGAATTGATATAACATGGAAATTATAACCTTTAAGGTCTGGCAGAACCCACTTATAACATCCTATGGACCTATGCAGTTTTAGGGAGGGAACATTGGATTATCTTTTGTGCTTAGTGTTCTATTTAGGTTTATAATTTCTATTTTATTTTTTCTTTCACCTGGGTATTTTTTTTAAGAGTTTGCATTTTTCTGGGGATAGGTTCTTGGCTGGATGGGGAGGGAGAGACTGTCCATTTTTTTTTGTTTTGTGGATTTTTAGATTATGTTACTATATGATCTGGATGTTTTTTGCTCTTTGGGGTGTTTGAGGCTTTCTTTGTGGCCCAATACACATAGTTTTTATAAACGTGTCATGTGTGCTGGCACACAGATTGTTGGCTAAAAAAGTCTTTTTTTTTCACCTTTAGTTTAAGTCTGATGGATATGTTATTTAAGTCTGCCATACTGTAAACAGATTATAATATGGTGATAATAGAGGAGGTGATCACAGAAGCACACGCAGAGGAATGGGGGGTGTGGAAGGGTGGATGTCTCGAAGATGCTCCCCAGGGGCCATCCCTCCCAGTCCTGTGTGATCCCCTCCTCTCCACTCTGGGCTTGGTCACTAACCTGTGATTCGTTTCTTACCAGTAGAATGTAGCAGAAACAGCGCTGTGACTGTCATTTCATATTTTTGATCTCTTGGAAAATTTGGGCAGCATTCTAAGAGAATTTCTTGGTTTATTAATTACTCCTCAGCTGTATCCACTGTGCTATTTGTTTTTATGTTTTTCCATGATCACTAGTTGGTTCTTTTCCCAGTACTTCTTTTAATGTTTCTGTTTATTCCATTAACTCTGTTTCCTTAGGTGTTACTGCTGTTTATTGAACTTCGTACCTCTTTTTCCTGATGCTTACTTCCTACAAATATTAGAACATTATTGCTTCTGGATATTGGAGATTTCCTGTCTTATGATGTCATACAAGGAGAGCTAAGATGTGGTGCTGGTGCCCAGTGACCTGATGGTGAGAGTCCATGTCACTGCTGGGTCTCTCCAGCTCTCCCAGGCACTCTGTGATCCCTTTCATCCAAGCAGGCATCCCTCCATTTCACTCTGCTTGGCACAGATGATGTGTGATGACCCACCTGGCTGCCTTACCTGTTAATCTCACCAGGCATCTGGTCAGTTGTCCCCTCCAGATCCCAACTTGGCTCACCTTTTTCTTGGTCACCTCCAAGCTTCCCTCCTGGGTCAGCTCCCACCTTGACAGAAGCCCTCTGGCATCATGAATTGTGCTGGGGTTTCCTTCTGTGATCTGATGGCATCTTCTTTCTGTCTTTTCCTGATATATTCATCTTTAAGAAAAATGTCTTGGGATAAAAATATAACCTGGAGTTGAGAGCTGGCATGACAGCATGACAGGAAATTTTGATTGTTAATTTCAGCCCAGAATTCAGACCTGTTAAGATCATTTTGCAGTTTGAGGATAACAGAAATAAATGTAGGCCCTGGAATTTAGCTTTAATAGTGCAATTATAACCAGCATGGAATGAAGCAAACCCTGTTTGGTAGTAATTCATAAAAAAAAAAAAATTCTAGAGCCTTTAGTTTATTACAGGTGTTGAAAGGTGTGAAACAAGCCTGTTAACATGATTGAAGAAGGCAACAAAGGACATCATGAGGATGGCCAAGGGGGGACCCCATCCTCTGTCCCCCAACAGAGGCTAATAGACAGCTATCCACCAACAGAAATAGCTCTAGAAGAGGTGAGGAGTCCACTTAAGAAACTTCAGCAACACAGTGGATCAAAAAACCGGAGGAAAACGGCTCAAAAAGGAAAGAAAGCAGTTTCAGTCTGCCTGCATCATCCCATTCCCCTCTGCTCCACTCCGAGAGGGAGCTCCCCACCCAGAAAGTTTCCCTGACCCGGAAAGGGAGGCAAGATGAGCTACTAGCTTCTCAGCGTTTTGGGTCACCATGTAGAGGACGCACTGTAGTTTCATCCTCTTCAGAGGAAAGCTGAGACATGTAGAGATGGTTGGGAACAGGGAGGAAGAGCAGGGGCCCCCAGAATCAGCCACGTTGTGGAGGCCACTGAGGTCCCCAGTGTCCTGCTCTACCGAAGGCTGGCCCAGCCACCAGGCCCCTGAAGATTTCAGCACGCACAACAGCCAAGCCAGTGAAAGTGGCTTCCCTGGGGCTCAGACAGTAAAGAATCTGCCTGCAATGTGGGAGACGTGGGCTCAACCCCTGGGTTGGGAAGATCCCCTGGAGAAGGGAATGGCAACCCACTCCAGTGTTCCTGTATGGAAAATCCCATGGGCAGAGGAGCCATGGGGTCGCAAAGAGTCAGACATGACTGAGCGACTAACACTTTCACTTCCACTTTCAGGAAACAGTCTGAGCGTCCATCAGTGGATGAATGGATAAACCAAATGTGACATAGTGACACAGTGTTAGTCACTCAGTTGTGTCTGGCTCTTTTCGACCCCATGGACTGTAGCCCACCAGGCTCCTCTGTCCATGGAGTTCTTCAGGCAGGAATACTGAAGTGGGTTGCCATTTCCTCCTAGTGGCCTGCTAAATACCTTTCTACTTAGAATCTTCTCTGTGGCAGAATTCAAAAAGCTCCAAGCTTGCCTTGAAATGTATGTATACAGACATGTAGAAATGCATGGGGATATTGCTGTGAGTGTGAAAAGGAATTGGGCATAAATTAGCCTATGCTGTTTGTGAGACCAGGAGATACTTAAGAACAGAATAAACTGTAGTTAATCTACTGAAACACACTGAGAGTGTTATGTTTTCTTAGCTAGGCTTTCTCCTTGGTGTCAAGTAGCTACCAAATGCATTCTCAAAAAAGTTGCTAAAGGAAGACAAGAACCCTCCCCATTGCCCACCGAATGTAAAGTCTGCAGAATGGAATTTTGCCTAATCAGCCTTGCTGTCTAAGCTTTCATGCAATCAGTAATGTTGGCTTCTCTGAGGCTCATTTTAATCTTCCTGGGTTTCTGGAAACTGAAGTTTTGCCCAGACTGAGACAAGCGACTCTCCCCTCTCAAATGTTAATTTATTTCTTATTTTGGGGGACTGTTTCCAAACATAGACCCCTTTCTGCACTGCTTGTCCTCATACAAGGGTTTATACTTCTCTCGTGGAGGGTTTTACATGAAAATGTCCATATGTTGTCGTTTTAGCAAAAAATGTTTGGAGCAGTGAGATGGAAACGGGTTATAGCCAAGTCCTTGTGCAGAATGAAAATCCCACTTTTTAAATATAACTGTTAGAGGCAGTAACCAGTGTGGCAAAGAGTGTGGGCCCTGTTGTCAAGCACACAGGAGTCTGAATTGAATTTTTGTTAATTATTATTATTTTTTGAATTTACCTGCAATGCAGGAGACCCAGGTTCTATCCCTGGGTTGGGAAGATCATCCCCCAGAGAAGGGAATGGCTACCCACTCCAGTATTCTTGTCTGGAGAACTGCATGGACAGAAGAGCCTGGCGGGCTACAGTCCATGGGGTTGCAAAGAGTCAGACATGACTGAGCAACTGCTGCTGCTGCTGCTAAGTCGCTTCAGTCGTGTCCGACTCTGTGCGACCCCACAGATGGCAGCCCACCAGGCTCTGCTGTCCCTGGGATTCTCCAGGCAAGAACACTGGAGTGGGTTGCCATTTCCTTCTCTAATGCATGAAAGTGAAAAGTGAAAGTGAAGTTGCTCAGTTGTGCCAACTCTTCCAGACCCCACGGACTGCAGCCTACCAGGCTCCTCCATCCATGGGATTCTCCAGGCAAGAGTACTGGAGTGGGTTGCCATTGCCTTCTCCAACTGAGCAACTAACACACACATTTTTCTTTTTTTTATTTATCTTTAACAAGTCACTTTTCCTCCGACATAGTTTCATTGTCAGAAACAAGAATATAAGTGGTATCCTGTTGATTTTTTAAAAAAATTATTTATTTTTTGGCTGTGCTGGGTCTTTGTTGCTGCTGCGCCTGGGCTTTCTCTCCTTGTGGTGAGCAGGGGCTTCTCCTGTTGCCGAGCTTGAGCTCTAGGGCACATGGACTTCAGTGGTTGTAGTGCACAGGCTTGGGTGCCAGATCAGAGACTGAACCCATGTCCCCTGCGTTGGCAGGTGGATTCTTAACCACTGGACCACCAGGGAGGTCCTCCTGTTGATATTCTGATCCATATTTTACCGTGGGGTAAAAGTTATTTTACTAATCAAATGGCTTGGAGCACCCCTCCCAGCCCTGCCCTGTGAAAAGTCTCCTGTTTGCCTTTCTAGATTGACTCTTCATCCAGCATCACCTTGCTCTGCCCTGTGAGGCTTATAGTTGTGAACTTTCTGGACTCGGGGCTTTGGTGGGGTTCAGCCGATGGGAAGCGCCAGGGAGATTTGCCGGGTGGAGGGACGAGCGCTCACGGTATTTCTTCGGTTCTTCTCTACGATTCCCATTCGCTGGTCTTTCTCACCCCTTTAGGGGTGGTGAAGGCAGGTGTCCCCAGCTAGTCGAGGCTCCTTCACCTGTCTCGGTTTTCCTGAAGCCCACCTCCATCTTTGTAAACAGTGCCTGTGTGAGACTCTGCCAGGCCGTCCCATCTGAAAGGCTGCCAGTTTCCTGCTGGGAGCCTGCTGGGAGACAGCCACCCCCTGGAGCTCCTTATGGGCCCCTGAAGATGCCTTCTCAATTCCCGATGGAGTCCTGCTTGGCACCGCTCAGTGAGCAGGCTTGGGTTGTTGCTGCTGAAACAGGGACCCTGGTGCCTCCCTTCTGTGTTCCTTCCTGGAGTGAACCGCGTCAATCCATCTCTAGTCCTGCTTCTCTGGAGCCTGGCGGGACCCAGCCGGTGCCTGTGGAGCAGCCGGGGGAGGGGGCACGCAAATGCCGCCCGGGGACGAGACCCTCAGGAGCCTTCTCCCTGCCGCGGTCTTTGGCCCCTGGGCATGCAACGCACACGTGATGCCGGCCTGGCCTCGCCCAGCTTGGCAGCTGGTGGCTCTTTCTCACACACACTCAGCCTCCCAGCGCGAGCCTGCGGGGTGGGATGGTTCTGTAGCACGTGGCCTATCTAGCTCTCACACGTGCTTCCGGTGGAACCAGCCCGAACTCTACCAGGAAGCCCTGAATGTTCCATGGAGTCCATGGTTAGAACCGTGATGTAGTACAACTGGTTTGCTTTGTTTTATATGTTTAATAATATACTTCTAAGAAGATGTTGGTAGACTTCACAAGACTGCCCAAAGGGGCCACGGCACACAACATGTCACCTGCTGCCTGGCAGGCAGCGTCCCCGCCTGCTGGGCGTGGCCTCTTTCTCGGATGTGACGTTGGTGTCAGTTTTCACGGTGCAGAGTGGTTCAGTGAGATGACAGATGGGAAGCATTCGATTTCCACCTGCTCACCTTGGCAGGTACTGTGCTGTTATCTAGTCTCATAAAGATTTAGAATACCTCAGGTTCTCCGTCTCATTTAAAGCAATTTGTTGTTGTTTAGTTGCTGAGTCATGTCCAACTCTTTTGTGATCCCATGCAGCCCACCTGGCGCCTCTGTCCATGGGGTCTCCCAGGCAAGAATACTGGAGTGGGTTGACATTTCCTTCTCCAGATGATCTTCCTAACCCAGGGATAGAACCCACACTTCCTGCCTTGCCAGGTGGATTCTTTACCACTGAGCCACCGGGGAAGCCCTTTCAAAGCAATACTGTCCGTCAGCTGTCAGAAAACGGGAAAGAGGATCCTTCTCCTTCTCCAGCTTTCCTGAGCACCCCGCTGCCCCACTGGTATAGACTAGCGAGGGAATTCCTGTGTGTCCAGAGTGGGTGACACCGAGGTTGTCTTTCCTCTGCTTTCTCAATCCCCAGCCTCCACCGCTGCCCTGTCCTTCAAGACTCAAGTGTGCATCTGCCAGGAACCAAATTAGTAAGACTCCTGCCTTTGGTACCAGGTGTGCAGGTTAATCCTGCTATCGTTAGCTGGTGCCTGCTTTGTCCTGGCTTTGTGCTTATTATGAGGTGAAACCCCTGATCTCCGTTTAATTATTGCACGGTTTCATCCGTCTGCATTAAGCTGCCATGGAATGCATTGTATTTCCAGCTTGTTACTTCAAGCCAGAATGATGTTCTAAAAAGCTGGTGAAATACATACTTGGAAGAAACTGAATTAGGAGAGACGATGATTTAATAAAAGGAGACAAAGGAGAGGAGAGGAAATTGATTTCAATATGAGTTAGACAAGGGATAGAAAAAAAACACATTTTGAACTTTGAGTAAGTTTGTCTGCTTAAAATTTTTAATGTTGTTTTTATAGTAATTCTTTTCTCGAGTTTTATTTCCTAGAAGTTGAAGGGTGGGTTGAATGATGTATTATGAATCAAGAAAATGTAAAGTGAGTATTGTTTGGATATTTGATACCTAAGGAGCTGATTTTTGTTGTTTTAAACTTTGTCTGAAGCACATTTTTACAATTGAATAAGATACCTGTGGGGATTGGGAGGAAAATATTTGCAGTGTTTTGTCCTTAGAGCAAAGCCTTTTATTAGTGGAGGGATAGCATTAATGTTCCTTTGTATAAGATTGTATTTTGGACCCATTATCTTAGTATTGACCTCAGGTTCCATCATGCTAGAATCTCCAGAAGATTCTACATTAGAAACATTAGGCTTAATGGGCTTTCCACAAGGCAGGCAGAATGCAGAGGTGAGGCAGGCTCTCTGGGGCCTTGGAAATCTGGGCAGCACTGAGTGCGCCTACATGAAGATTTTCCAGCCTGCAAGGACAGTTTTTGTCCTTTACTGTGAGCTCCAGAGTCTAGTGGCACATGTGTGACCTATGGGATTAACAGACTTGGGTCCAGATACTGATTCTGCTACTTACTAGCTGTGTGATCTGAGAGGTTTACTTATCCTCCCTGGACGGGAGCTTACTCATCTGCAGTATCATTGGCAACCTTGAAGCTTTGCTTTAAGGACTAGAATTAATAAAAGTCAAGCTCTTCATGGACTTCCCTGGTGGCTCAGATGGTAAAGAATCTGCCTGCAATGCAGGAGACCTGGGTTTGATCCCTGGGTCAGGAAGAACCCTTGGAGAAGGGGATGGCAACTCACTCCAGTATTCATGCCTGGAGAATCCCATGGTGGGCTGATGAGCTACATGGGGTCGCAAAGACAACTAACACAAGCTTGTCATATGAAGCCGGGCACAAAGTCAGTGCTCAATATATGAAGGAAGTCATTAGGATTATCTTTATCTTTTGTTTCTCTGGAATTTTTTTCAATGTTTAAATGTTGTGTGTTTAAAAAGGCACAAAAACTGTAAGAATCAGAATCTAGATACTCAGTTGGCACAGAATGAATAACTGTCGAGTTAAATTGGATGAGTTCCCTCCATTTTCAGGTGACTTCCAACATCCATCTAACGTCACCTTCTCAGAGTCCATGGATGACCCCTTATGGACAGCTGGTGTCACTGCTGGGGGTGGGAGTGTTAAGTGTGCAGCCACTTTTATGGATAAATATCTGCCTGCAAGGGTCTGTGGGAGAGGAGGTGGGGAGGCGGGGGACAGGGTGGCCCGTCTTTCAGGAGGGTGGCTCTCCCGGGCTGCTCTTCTCTGTGGATGACGCTGTCCCTCTGAGCCAGGCCTGAGGAGACGGCTGGGAGAGGCCCTGGAAGGCATCGTAAGGGCTCTTCTGCCCCGAACTGGGAATGTAGTTTACGAAGGGAGTAGAGTTGTCCTTTTTAAATTGAAGTATAGTTGACTTACAGTATTATATCAGTGTCAGGTGTGCAGCACAGTGATTTGATATTTTTATTATTGCGTGCTTACACAGTTATTACAATGTTATTGAGTATTCTCTCTGTGTCACACAGTATATCCTCATGACACCTTTATTTTATAACTGGCGGTTTTTACTTCTTAATCCCCCTAACTGTTTGGCCCATCCCCTCAACCACCTCCCCTGACTACTACTAGTTCACTGGATCTGTGAGTCTGTTTCTGTTTTATTGTATTTGTTTTGTTTTTTAGATTCCACATATAAGTGAAAACACAGTATTTTTCTTTCCATGTCTGATTTGTTTCACTTAGCATAGTACCTTTTAGGTTCGTCCTGTCACAAATGGCAAGACTTCATTCTTTTTTTTCTGTAGCTGATTAATATTCATTATATACATTAAGTATGTATATATGTGAGTAATATTACATATTATATCTTCCTTATTCATTTATCTATTGATGAACATATATATATCTTTTTAATCCATTTCTCTATTGATGAATATATATATATATATATATATATATATATATATATATACATACCATATCTTCTTTATCCATTTATCTGCTGGTGAACATATATATATATATATATATATATATCATATCTTCTTTATTCATTTATCTGCTGAGAAACATATATATATATATCGTATCTTCTTTATCCATTTATCTGCTGATGGACATGTATATGTCATATCTTCTTTATCCATTTATCTATTGATGAACATATATATATCTTCTTTGTCCACTTATCTGTTGATGGACACTTCTATGTCTTGACTATTGTAAAGAATGCCACAATGAACATTAAGGTGCATATATCTTTTCCAGTTAGTGTTTTCATTTTCTTTGAGTAAATACCCCAAAGTGGAATTGCTGGAGTGTATTGTGGTTCTGTTTTTAATTTTTTGAGGAATTTCGACATTGTTTTCCAGAGTAGCTGCACCAGTTTGCATTCCCACTTACAGTATAGAGGGCTCCCTTCCTTCCGCTTCCTCATCAGCACTCATTATCTGTAGTCTTTTTGTTGGCAGCTATTCTGACAGGTGTGAGGTGATATCTCATTGTGGTTTTTTAATTTTGATTTATTCATTGGAATTTTTATTAGTCCAAATGAACAATGTCTTAATATTGAGCTTATGGAATACCATTTCATAAATTAGATCAATTTCATGAACTTGTAGCTGGTGCTCAATCATGCTTTCTTTGGAAGAAATGATTCTATTGATTTCACATTCTTAAGGAGCTTGGACCTTGGTAAAAATAGATTGTGAGACACTCTAACAGGCTTAAGGATTTCACAACATCGTCTGGTCTTTCACAGAATCTTCCAGTTGTTGCAATTAAAAACAAACGCCAATTTGCCACTGATACTTCACATCTCCAAGTGTCATACTTTATTCCTACTGAGGGTAGATGACTGACTTGTAATTCAAAGTCTGCCCTAGAGTAAGCCCTGAGTGTGGACAGGCTAAAGCAGGAGGCCTAGAAGCCAGCACAAGAGAAAGCAGTGGGCTTGTCAGCCTCCTGAGGCGCTCACTGTGGTTCTGATTTGCGGTTCCCTGATGATTAGTGATGGTGAGCATCTTTTCATGTATGTTGTCTTCAGAAAAATGTCTATTCAGATCCTCTGTCCATTTTTTAATCAGGTGTTTTTTTTTTTCAATGCTAAACTGTCTGAGTTCTTGTATATTTTGGATATTAACTCCTTATTGGATATATTGTTTGTAAATGTTCTTCCATTCAGTGGGTTGTCTTTTCATTTTGCTGATAGTTTCCTTTGCTGTATAAAAGCTTTTTAGTTTGATGTAGTCCCATTTATTTTTGTTTTTGTTTCCCTTGCATGAGGAGACAAGTCCAAAATATATTGCTAAAGTGAATCAAGGAGCACGCTGCCTATATTTTCTTTTAACAGTTTTATTGTTTTAGTTCTTACATGTAAGTCTTTGATCCCTTTTGAGTTAATTTTTGTATGCAGTGTGGGAAAGTAGTCCAGTTTCCTTCTTTTACATGTAGCCATCCAGTTTTCCCAGTAGCACTTAGGGAACAGGCTGTCTTTCCTTCACTGCATAGTCTTGCCCCCTTGTAGATTAACTGACCGTATAAGTGTGGCTATATTTCTGGGTTCTCTGTTCCATGTCATTGGTCTGTGTGTCTATGTTGGTGTCATTATCATGCTGTTTTGATTACTGTAGCTTTGTAGTATAGTCTGAAGTCAGGGGGCTTGATACCTGCAGCTCTGTCCTTTCTCAAGATTGCTTTGGCTCTTTGGGAGTATCTTTTTCATTTCAGTCATTGTATTCTTCAGTTCTGACTGGTTCTTTTATTTTCTAATGCTTTGTTGAAGTTCACATTGTGTTGCTCCATTCTTCTGCTGAGTTTGGAAAGCATTTTTAGTACTGTTGCTTTGAACTCTTTATCAGGTATATTACTTACATTCATTTCATTAGGATTTTCTCCTGGGGTTTTATTTTGTTCGTTCATCTGGAACAAATTATTTAAAAAACTTTTTTTTAAATTGGAGTATGATTGATTTACAATGTTGTGTTAGTTCAGTGTGTACAGCAAAGTGAGTCAGTTATACATCTATCCACTCTTTTTGAGATTCTTTTCCCATATAAATCTCTACAGAGTATTGAGCAGAATTCCTTGTGCTACACAGTAGGTCCTTGTTATCTGTTTTATATACTGTAGTTTGTTAATCCCAGTCTCCCAGTTTACTTCTGTCCTCCCTTCTCTCTCATTGTCCATTATTAATTTTGTTTTAAACAGTTCATATTTGTCTAGATTTCCTCCCATGTTTACTGACATCTTTGACCACTATCTTTGAGTCTCAGATCTTTGATCAGAGATATGTTCCCTTAGGCTGAAGTACTTCCTTTAGAATTTTCTTTACCAAAGGTCTGTTTGGGGTAAACTCATTCAGGTTTTGACCTAAATTCCTTCAAGAAACTGACTTTAATTCTTTTTTATATTGTTCTTGTTCTTGAAAGAAATTTCTTTGGGCATAAAAGTCTAGGATGACATTTCTTTTCGTTATGCACAGTAAGTATGTTGTTTCATTGTCTTTCAGCTTTCACTTTTGCTTCTTTGAGTTGAAATATAATTGCCACTCCTCTGTAGATGATATTTTTTTTTCCTCCCTTTTAATGATCTTCTTTTTTCTTTGGTGTTTGGAAGCTTCACTGGTTTGTCTTACTGAGAATTTCTAAAAACCCCGGTGGTATGAGGACTACTGTCTTTTACCACTTCTGTAAATTCCCAGTCATGGTTTCCCTGACTGGTGCCTCCACTCTAATGCTTCTGTTATTTCCTGCTTAAATGGGACCTAAGTTGGACCCTTTCATATCATCTGTGCTTTCAAACCTCTGTATTTCTATCTCTTTGTCTCTCTGGAATGCATCCTGGTGCGTATTTTTCAAAGTCGTTGTTTTCCTTAAACATGCAGAACATTTTTCATTTTGTGTTGCGGAGTTCCATATACAGTCTGTTGTTTGTCCTGGCTCTCACTCATGGTGTGTTGTTTCTCTGTGTTTTGTACTTTTAAACAGTAAGCCGTTTGTTTTCCTTGGAGCTTTATCTGTGAGAGTTTTTTGAGGCTTGTGATGGTGTTACTCCAGTGAGGGTTTGTGTTTACTTCTGCCATTTACCTTGGCATATTGCTAATACAAGGCTAACTTTTAAATTAAATTCTGTACTTGAGACATGTGTGTGAGTGTATGTGTGTGGATCTATCACACAATTAGTGTGAATTTGGACCACAAACCTGTGTGAGAGCTGGTCTGTGGTAGTGAATTTTTAAAAATGTAAAAAATTTTAGGCAGGGCTGAGAATGAATCAGGCAAGGCTACTTTATTCTCTCTGTGTATTTCCACCAAAAGGTATAGTTGGACTCTTTATATGAGTGGCCCTAAAATTCTCTTTTCTTATCTACTTCCCTATAGCTTTGAGCACCAAGTCTTCCTTTCCACTTAGGCTGTTGCTTCGATTCAAATATTTATTTCCTTTTTCTGGCACTACTATAATAGCTGCTTTCTTTCTTGGTCCAAGCATCCCCCCACCCCCCATCGGTGTTCACTTTTATTTTGCTGTCAGGGTGATCTTTCTAAAAAGTAAAATGGATAATCTGATTGTTGTACAGACAGAGAAGAAACATTTGATGTGCAGAGAACTTCACAGCTGTCTGTAGGCTGCAAATGGACTCTCCCCTCATCTAGAGCAGACTCTCAACCATCTCCCTGCCTGGTGTGTTCTGCACTCGAGCCACCCTAGGTTCTGAATAATCTCCAGCACCTTCTTGCCTTTGCACCTGCCGTGATCCCATGTAGGACACCTCCCAACCTCGTGACTGGGGCTAGGGTGAGGCAAGTGAATGTGGAGGCTGCAGAATTTAGGGAGGCACTCGATGTCAGGTTCACGCAGATGCTGTATTGCTTCTGAATGAACTGCCTGATGCAGCTGTCAAAGTCCTGCTCATGTGTTACCTGTGTGCGTGCTTGTGCTAAGTCGCTCAGTCGTGTCTGACTCTTTGCGACACTGTGGACTGGAGCCCTCCAGCCATGGGATCTCCAGGAGAGAATACTGGAGTGAGTTGCCATGCCCTTCTCCAGGGGATCTTCCTGACCCAGAGCCTGAACCCATGTCTCTTAAGTCTCCTGCATTGGCAGACAGGTTCTTTACCACTAGTGCCATTTGGGAAGCCTTCCTACAAAGGAATGTAGATTGTGCTGAATACCAAATCCCACAGGGACCAGAACTATGTTTGTTAGGTCCTGTATTGCTAGTGTCTGGAATGGTACCCAGCACAAATCTGGTGCTCAGTAAATATTTGGTGAATGAATAAGTAGGTTCTCAGTTTCTTGATGGCAGGGAAGAAGTCATATTCCTCTGTTCCCTGCTGTCTTATAATTCATTCATACTAGATCCTTAACAGGTATTTGTTTGTTACTTGAACAAATGGAAGAAGGAGGGTCTGTTGAGTCCTGTCCAGGCCTGGGAAGTTTCTAGATGAACCTCAGTACTGAGACTTAGGCCTTGTCTGCTTGCTCACAGCTCCCTCCTCTTGGTGTTTTATGGAGGGCGTGGGTGCAGCTGGGTGGGGCCTGCTGCAGCTGGCCAGCCCTCAGATCACTGGGAAGAGGAGTTCTCGAACCCCTTGCCCAGTGTCTCTTCTTCCATTTTTTGGGCAAAATCCAGGAATTTGCACTTTTTCAAGAATCTCTAAATCTAAATCTAGAATCTCCCAGCATCACAAAGAGTCAGCCAAGTGTGATGATAGATGAAGTAGAAGTTTTCTCTTGAAAAGTTCCTATTTGTGAGTTCACATGTAAATAAAAGCACAGTAAAGATTTGTCAAGGGTCTCCAGCGGTTTAAAAACTAGGCCAGATGCCTCTTCTTTAAAGAGGCGTTTAGGGTGAGGTTTGTTTCCACATGTAGGCAGACAGTCTCTAAGTCACCTAAGAACCCTCCACTGTGGGGAGGCCCCAGGGGGCCCGCCGGGGGGAGAGGTGGAGATGCCCACAGACCCGCCTGCCCCGGGAGCATGGCGCTCGGTCGGCTGGCAGGAGTGCCCGTGTCCTGCACTTGAGAAACGGTTCTGACGTGTGCTCTTGGCATCTCTGCCAGCAGCCATTTCAGAGCTTTTGAAGCCCTTGGTTGGTGGGCTGGCACGGGTCTCAAGAGAAAGTTACCCTGAGTGCCATTTGAACAGCAGGTGGATCAAACTGCCGCTGGAAGAAACTTCTGGTTCTGGAGCCCACCTGGGATCTGGAGCCCACTCCACAGGTAGCTCACGGCCTGCGCCGTTCATGGCCCTCTTTGGGGTTCCAGAATGTCACTTCACTGGTGGTTCAGTGGTTAAGACTCTCTGTTCTGTTTAGTCAAGTGTAGATACCAGGACACACAGCACCAACAGCTGAATTTTCCAAATATTTCCTTGAATTTTAAAAATAATAGTGACTGCCATAAAGATTTCAGATCTTACATTAGGAAATCTTACATATTAGCAAGTGTTCCTTAAATGTGCCACAAGACATCCAGAGCATGTGGAGCAGGAGGATAAGGCATGGCCACAAATATGGTATTTGTACGGTTCAGATCTGATCTCTGTTTATTATCCATCTTCACGAAGATTGTAATGCCATCCCAGATGATACCATCCTAAATGGATGGACTGGAAAGTGCTGGCAGTGAAGAAAGCAGCAAGGAAGAAAAAAGCCAAGCTTAAAAAATTACAGTTCTTAAAGAAAATAACTTCCTCATCGAAGAAGGAATTCCAGAAATAACTGAGATAGCTGATGGAACATTTAAAATAGCTGAAGGGAAAGCAGGCACATGTGAACCTTGACCCTGCAGCAGTGTTGAGGTCTGAGAAGTACGTTGCAGGCATTTGGAAATAATAGGTGTCATGGAGGCATCACAGTCAATGGCGTTAAAAATAACCCACTCACCAAGAAACAAACACCTAAGCTAAGTCGTTAGGAATTCTCAGCGAGAGACAGAAATAGTGCCTGTCGTTCCCATTGCTCTTTAATTTCTATTCCTACCGTTTCATTATTCACGTTTCTGTGCACTTCATCTATTTATTTAAAATGTGATTCCAGACGACAGGCAGCAGTCCCAGTGTTCTGCGTCTCACCAGCCCTTTCCGCCCGAGAAACAGAAATTATATAACTTGTTTTCAATTGCGCAGCCTAGGAGGATTCACATGTTCGGTTTGCTGAGCTTCCAGGAAATAATTTTAAGTGTTTATCTAAAGTTTATTCAGACTTTCTTGATCTAGAAGTTAGGCAATCTAGCAGAGAATTGAAAGAAACCGGGCTCTGAAGAGGAGCATCTCTTCAGTGCAGCCCGAGGGTTGAACCGGGACAGCCCAGGGCCTTCACGCTGTGGAGAGCAGGAGGCCCGATCCCAGGGCTTTAGGGACCCAGGGCGGCGGCAGTATTAGCATTACTGCCATTGCCCGCCGCTCACTCTCCTGGTGGCTGTTGCTGTGTCGTAAACTGCATAACACGTCAGCCCAGAAACTGTTTCACTTCGCCCCTGCCTGTGAGTCAGGAATCTGGAAGGGGTCAGCCGGGTGGCTCTTGTGTGGGTTGCAGTCAGATGCTTGTCGTCCGAAGGCTTTCCTAGGCTAGGTGGCCACGCGGGCTGCCTCACGTGGTGGACTGTTTGCTGGCTGTCTGAGGGGAGCTCTGCGGGGCTGATTCCCTGAAGCATCTTTCTGTGGATGCTCCATCATGCCGAGCTGGATTAGTCAGACTCCCTACATGGGGACTGACTTCTCCAAGAGCCAGGGTCCCAAGAGAGCCAGGCAGAACCTATATGGCCTTTCCTGACCTAGCCACAGAGAGCACTTCCATTGCACTCTGCTGGTCAAAGTGGTCACAAGTCCACTCAGACTCAAAGGGAGAGGACCTGTACTTCACGTCTCGACAGGAAACAGGGGAAGGCATTTGTGGCCATGAGAAAATGTCACAGGTAAAATCCAGACATCAAATAAAATAATAGCTTACTGAGTCCTCATAAAAACCCTGTGAGGTAGGCACTATTATCATTCACGTTTTACAGATGGGAAATCTAGGTTCAGGGGGGTTACGTAATCTGTCCTAGATCGCCAGCTAGTAAATGATTGTCTCCAAAGACGGTTGTACAGCTGTCGTCTCCAGAGGTTTACTGTCTCTGTTAAGTTGCACGGTGTTTGAAAGGCTCAAACTTTGTCCCAGATCTCAGTCATTGCACATGTTCTAGGCAACTGGATAATTCCCCCGCGTCCAGAACATCAGTACATGGTTTGGGTAACCTGTCCGTCTGCTGGAAACAAGGAACCTTCGTTTGAGGATGCAGTCCATTGTCCTGAGGTAGGGAGGTGTTCGGTTCCATTATCTGGAGATGGAATCTGTGCTGTATTACTCAAGTAGCCCAAGACAAAACTAGAATCCTGTGTGATATTGGGGGACGTGATGGTGACTCCTCTGAGGTGAATAAACATGAAACAGATGTGATGATTGCAGGGGAGGTCCCTGCAGCAAAGGCGTACACTGGCCACTGGCCTGTCCAGTGTAAACTCTGCCCGCGCCCACGTGGACAGATAGATGGAACCGCAGAGTGGGGGCCTGCCCGACTCACAGCAGGTGGTGTCATGGGGGGCCCAGGCCGAGAGGGGCCCAGAACGTGCAGACTCTTAGGCATTTTATTTCTAATGTGAAGTTTCCTGGGAGGTATGCCAAAACAAGGGAGTAGACCAACACGTGGATCCGGGAAATGCGGGGATCAGTATAAGAGATAAATAAAGGATTTTCTAGTTTTATAATTTATGAGGTTGTGAGGTGATAGCTATCAGTAGTCTTAGAAATCAATCAGCACACTTTGAATAGGGGGATATGGAAGACTTTAGACAGGAAGTAGTTTCTAGAGCAAATAAAATGGAACTGATGGTTAACCATATGCATCTTAACTATGTTGAAAATAGTATTGATAGAGGTTTTAAAAAATTGGGTGCTCAAGGGGGAATCAGTGATTTGTTGCTGTTGTTTAGTTGCTCAGTCTTGACCGACTCTTTGCGACTCCATGGACTGTAGGACACCAGGCTTCAATGTCCTTTGTCTCCCAGAGCTTGCTCAAACTCCTGTCCAATGAATCAGTGATACAGTATAGCCATCTCATCCTTGGTCGTCCCCTTCTCCTCCTGCCTTCAATCTTTCCCAGCATTAGGGTCTTTTCCAGTGAATCAGTTCTTCACATCAGGTGGCCAAAGTATTGGAGCTTCAGCTTCAGCATCAGTCCCTTCAGTGAACATTCAGGGTTGATTTCCTTTAAAATTGACTGGTTTGATTTCCTTGCAGTCCAAGGGACTCTCAAGAGTCTTCTCCAACATCACAGTTCAAAAGCATCCATTCTTTGGTGCTCAGCTTTCTTTATGGTCCAGCTCTCACATCCATACATGACTACTGGAAAAACCATAGCTTTGACTAGATGGACCTTTGTCGGAAAATAATGTCTCTGCTTTTTAATATGCTGTCTAGGTTTGTCATAGCTTTTCTTCCAAGGAGCAAGTGTCTTTTAATTTCACGGATGCAGTCACCATCTGAAGTGATTTTGGAGCCCCAAAAAATAAAGTCTGTCACTGTTTCCATTGTTTCCCCATCTATTTGCCATAAAGTGATGGGACTGAATGCCATGATCTTAGTTTTTTGAATGTTGAATTTTAAGCCAGGTTTTTCATTCTCCTCTTTCACCTTCATCAAGAGGCTCTTTAGTTCCCCTTCGCTTTCTGCCATAAGGGTGGTGTCATCTGCTTCTCTGAGTTTATTGGTATTTCTCCTGGCAGTTTTGATTCTAGCTTGTGCTTCAACCAGTCTGGGATTTATCATGATATACTATGCATATAAGTTAAATAAGTACGGTGACAATATACAGTCTCGACATACTCCTTTCCCAATTTGGAACCAGTCCATTGTTCCGTATCTGCTTCTTGACCTGCATACTGGTTTTGCAGGAGGCAGGTACAGTAGCCTGGTATTCCCATCTCTTTAAGAATTTCCCACAGGTTGCTGTGATCCACACAGTCAAAGACTTCATTTAGTGTAGTCAATGAAGCAGAAGTAGATGTTTTTCTGGAACTCTCTTGCTTTTTTAATGAGCCAGTGGGTGTTGGCAATTTGATCCCTGGTTCCTCAGCCTTTTCTAAATTCAGCTTGAACATCTGGAAGTTCTCTGTTCACATACTGTTGAAGCCTCTCTTGGAGAATTTTGAGCATTACTTTTCTAGCATGTGAAATGAGGCAATTGTGCTGTAGTTTCAACATTCTTTGCATTGTCTTTCTTTGGGATTGAAATGAAAACTTTTCTTTTCCAGTCCCGTAGCCTTTGCTGAGTTTTCCAAATTTGCTGGCATATTGAGTGCAGCACTTTCACAGCATCATCTTTTAGGATTTGAAATAGCTCAGCTGAAATTCTGTCACCTCCACTAGCTTTGTTCGTAGTGATGCTTCCTAAGGCCCATTTGATTTTGCACTCCAAGATGTCTGGCTCTAGGTGAGTGACCACAACATCATGGTTATCTGGGTCATTAAGATCTTTTTTTGTATAGTTTTTACCTATCAGAGGGCTTCCCCTGTGGCTCAGCTGGTAAAGAATCTGCCTGCAATGTGGGAGACCTGGGTTCGATCCCTAGGTTGGGAAGATCCCCTGGAGAAGGGAAAGGCTACCCATTCCAGTATTCTGTCCTGGAGAATTCCACAGACTGTATAGTCCATGGGGTTGCAAAGAGCTGGACACGACTGAGTGCCTTTCACTTTCACTACCTATCAGAATCAATGTTAGGTAAAAATGAGTCAATTATTAACTGCTGGAAAACTGTGACTTGTACATGAAAGGAACTATTGTACAGTAATTGGCTCAGTGGAAATCAGTATTCACAAAACCTTAATAAAATGAACCCTGAATGTTGGCTTAACTATATATTGGTTGTAACTGTATTCTATAAGAGGAGGGGAAATAATGAGGTATGTGAGAGAGATTTGTAAGACAGGAAAGTGCAAAGAGAGCTTACAGTCATATCAATTATAATAGGAGGTCGATCAATAATAACTGAAATGTATGAATTCAGAGATAGCAACATGAGCATGTCATGTGAGAAAGTGAAAGTCAATATTAGAAGAATTGAAAGTGTTTAAAGTATTTCTTTGGAATGCAGGATTCAAGAGTGGATGGAGCAGAACAGATGTCTCCTACTCTATTTTTATTTTAGAGCCCATGTCTGATAACTGATATCTGGGTCATCTGTTGGCCTGTTTCTATTATCTGTTTTTTTCTCTTGGGCTTGTCTGTTGGCATACATTACAATTTTGATTAATTCTCAGACATTATGTATGAAGAATTGTAGCTGCTTGAATGATGATATCCTTGTCAAAAGGTTTTATTCCTCCCAGTTTTTGCCAGATAGTTAAAATGGGGTATGTTGCTTTCCATCATTAGTTGATTTGAGGTTGGATTTCAGTGTTTGTAAAGGCCTCATCCATTTAAGTTCAGTTTTACTTTTAAGGTATAATCCTTTAAAGGTCCTAATTAAATCTGGGGATGCTTACTCAATAGTCATGAATTCCAGTTTTTATCTTCCCAGTTTTGTGAGATTGTGGGCAGCTTGTTTTCCCCACTCTCTTACATGTTTCTCCTGAGAGACTATCCTTAATAAATAACATACACACAAATCCTTGGCTTGGAGTCTGCCTCTGGGATAACCCAGGTTAAGACAACATCTATTAATAAAGCAAAATTACATGGGCAGACAAAAGTAAGATTTAGGGATTAGTAAACCCATTTCTCAATTGTACTCGGGCCAGAGCCAGCCCACACATTTCTGTGTTCCATCCTGAGGACCATGAAAAACTAACCTTTTTTTTATTTTACTTTTAAGATTTATTTTATAGCTGCTCACTTTTACTGGATAAGCAGAAGTTGGGAAAGAAATAAAGGAAATAATGCAGACTGAGGTCCACTGTCAGATGCTTGGGTTTCTGTTTGGCTCAGCTTAATTCTGTTACGAGAAGTTACAGTTAAGGCCTTCCATCTAAGTGTTTTTCTAAAGATAACTGACTCCAAAATATTCAAACTTTTAACTCACAATTTCTCAACCTGCTGTGCACATCTGGAGTTTGCTTTTATGTCAGAGAAATTTTTTCTTCCTCAAATGTGCCCAGCTTTCTGTAGCGTGGGCTTCCTCTAGGTGTGGGACTGACTGAGCATGATCTTGAAGCCACACTGGGAATCCTATAAATTCTGGAATATTGTCTGTATTATCCTTAGAGACAAAATAATTCTAGTGAGAACTTTATTTCTACTTCCATTTTGACCTCAAGAAAAGCAAAATAATTTCCCTGAAGATTCTCATATCTATATTTAAAGAGATTTCATATAGAATATTAATAACAGAGATATAAAATTGATTTACATCAATTTTTGGCATGCTGCAGTCCATGGGGTTTCAGAGTCAGACATGACTGAGCAACTGAACTGAAAATTGATTTTGCACAGGAAAATATAGACTAGTTAAAGCTCATCTTAAATTTAAGTGGACTCTTACTGAATCAGTTCTTCACAGTTTATAGTTCAATGATGAATGATTGTTCATTCATTGTTCCAAGACGAGTTGTTTTTATAACCATTGTGCAGACAGGAATCTTGCTCCAGAGAGTTCCCTGAGTGTTTATATGTTGAAAAGTATAGATGCAAAGGTTAGATGCCAAGGCTCACTGACAATCCAGGTCTCTCTACCCCTTCATAAGCTCAAAGTGGAAGCAGTGCTGTAGTGACTAGAGTCTGGACATTGAGGTCAGTTTGCATGGTTTTAAATGCCACCTTTACTCCTTACTAACTATGGGCACGGGGAATGGTCACTCTCTGAATTCACCGTACGTGGGGCCACCAGGCTTTGGGCACCTCCTGATGTAACACTTTAGGAAATGCAGTTCATCTGTGAAATATTCGTGACGAAAAACAGGAAACTGAATCTAACCAACTGGGAAAGTTAGATTATGGTCTGAGAGTTACTGAATTATTTATAATTTTATTGTTGCTGTTGTTCAGTTGCTCAGTCATGTCCGACTCTTTGCGACCCCGTGGACTGCAGCATGCTAGGCTTCCCTGTCCTTCACCATCTCCTGGAGCTTGCTCAAACTCATGTCCATTGAGTTGGTGATGCTATGGACATGATAACTATATTTATGTAAGAGATGTTCATTTTTATTCCAATTTTATTGAGATCTACTTGACAAAAAGTACTGTGTAAGTTTAAGGTGGATAGTGTAATGATTCAACTTATATACATCATGAAATGATGACCACGGTAAGTTCAGTGAACATCCATCATTCCATGTAATTACAAAATGAAAGAAGTCAGAACAATTTCTTCCTTGTGTTGAGAACTCTTATGATTTGCTCGGTCATACATAAAATGGAGCTGTGTTAGTTATATCTATCACATTGTACATCACGTCCCTAGTACTTATGTATCTTATAACTGACAGTTTGTTATGAACTGTCTTTATCTTATTTATCTTATGAACTGACAGTCCCCCCTCCCCCACCCCTGCCTCTGGTAACCACACATCTGATCTCTTTTTTCTATGAGTTTGGTTGTGTGTTTGTTTTTAAAGTATAACTGAACCACAACACTATATGTTATTTCCTATTACATAACCTAGTCTTTTGATATTTCTATAGACTGCAAAAGTGAGCATCGTGATACGTCTAATTACAATATGTTGCCATACAGATATATTACCTAGTTATTTATAGTATTCCCTGCTCTGTGCATTTCATACTTGTGACACATTTATTTTGTAACTGCAGATTTGTGCCTGTTAATCGCCCTTACCTATTTCCTTCTTTGTCCCACTCCATCCTTTCTGTAAACTCCTTGTTTGTTCTCTGATTCTATAACTCTGTTTCTGTTTTGTTTGTTTATTTGTTTTAGTCCAGTTTTATTCTTTTGCATGTAGCTGTCCAGTTATTTTTTAGATTCCACATATAAGCAAGATCACACAGTATTTATCTTTTTGTCTGACTTATTTTACTTAGCATATTACCCTCTAGGTCCATCCATATAGTTGCAAATGGCAAGATTTCATTGTTTTTTATGGCTGAGTAATTTGATGAAAGTGAAAGAGGAGAGTGAAAAAGTTGGCTTAAAGCTCAACATTCAGAAAACGAAGATCATGGCATCTGGTCCCATCACTTCATGGGAAATAGATGGGGAAACAGTGGAAACAGTGTCAGACTTTATTTTTGGGGGCTCCAAAATCACTGCAGATAGTGACTGTAGCCATAAATTAAAAGACGCTTACTCCTTGGAAGGAAAGTTATGACCAACCTAGGTAGCATATTCAAAAGCAGAGACATTACTTTGCCAACAAAGGTCCATCTAGTCAAGGCTATGGTTTTTCCTGTGGTCGTGTATGAATGTGAGAGTTGGACTGTGAAGAAAGCTGAGCACTGAAGAATTGATGCTTTTGAACTGTGGTGTTGGAGAAGACTCTTGAGAGTCCCTTGGACTGCAAGGCTATCCAACCAGTCCATTCTGAAGGAGATCAGCCCTGGGATTTCTTTGGAAGGAATGATGCTAAAGCTGAAACTCCAGTACTTTGGCCACCTCATGCGAAGAGCTGACTCATTGGAAAAGACTCTGATGCTGGGAGGGATTGGGGCCAGGAGGAGAAGGGGATGACAGAGGATGAGATGGCTGGATGGCATCACTGACTCGATCGACATGAGTTTGAGTGAACTCTGGGAGTTGTTGATGGACAGGGAGGCCTGGTGTGCTGCAATTCATGGGGTCGCAAAGAGTCGGACACGACTGAGCAACTGAACTAAACTGAACCGAATATTCTATTGTATATGTGTATGCCGCATTTTCTTTGTATACTGATTGCTTCCATGTCGTGGCTTTGGTAAATAATGCTGTAATGACTACTGGAGTGCATATGTTCATCTTTTCTAACTACTGTTCTTGTTTTCTTTGGGTAAATACCCAAAAGTAGAATTGCTGGGTCAATATTAGTTGTGTTTTAAATTTCTCGAGGAATCTCCTCACTGTTTTCCACTGCGGCTGCATCGGCTTACGTTCCCACCAACAGTGCGTGAGGGTTTTCTCCATATTCTTGCCAACATTTATTTGTTGTCTTTTTGATGACAGCCTATTCTGACAAATGCGAGGTGATGTTCCACTGTGGTTTTGGTTTGCATTTTCCTGATGATTAGTGATTTCGAGAATCTTTTCATGTGCTTATTGGCTATCTGCATGTCTTCTTTGGAAAAATACCCACTCAGATCATCTGCCCATTTTTAAATTGGATTGTTTGGTGTGGTTTTTTTATATGGAATTCTATGAGTTCTGGTGTACTTTGGATATGAAGCCTTCATTGGATACACTGTTTGCAAGCGTCTTCCCCATTCGTTAGGTGACTCTTTGTTGATAGTCTCCTGCACTCGGCAAGAGTTTTTCAGTTTGAAGTAGTCCCATTTATTTGTTTGCTTTTGTTTTCTTTGCCTGAAGATACATATCCCCCCAAATATTACCGAGACTGATGTCAAAGATCTTTACTGCTTCTTTTCTTCTAGGAGTTTTATGGTTTCAGGTCTTATGTTTAAGTTTTTAATCCATCTAAGTTTATTTTTGTGTGTAGTGTGAGAGAGTAGTCCAGTTTTTTCTTTTGTATGTAGCTGTCCAGTTTTCCCAACACCACTTATTGAAGAGGCTGTCTGTTCCCACTGTGTATTCTTCCTCCTTTGTCATAGATTAGTTGCCCATAAGTACGTGAGTTTATTTCTGGGCTGTCTATTCAATGATCTCTGTGTCTCTTATTGTGCCAGTAATGTACTGTTTTGATTGCCATAGCTTTGTAATATGGCCTGAAATCAGGGAGCATGATACCTCCAGCTTTGTTCTTTCTCAAAATTGTTTTGACTATTTGGGGTCTTTTAGTTTTCCATACAAATTTTATAATTGTTTGTTCTGGTTCTGTGAAGAATGCCATTGGTATTTTGATATGAATTGCATTGAATCTGTAGATTTCCTTGGATAATACGGTTATTGTAATACTATCCTTCAATCCATGAACATGATATATCTTGCTGGCTGTGTCATCTTCAATTTTTTTCATTAGTATCTCATAGTTTTCTAGGAACAGATTGTTTACATCCTTGGTTAGATTTATCCTAGATATTTTGTTCTTTTTGATATTATTGTGAATAAGATTACTTCCTTTATCTCTCTCTCTGATAGTTCATTGGTAGTGTATAGAAGCACAACAAATTTTGTACATTAATTTTGTATCTTGCAATTTTACCAAAGTTATTGATGAGTTCTAATAGTTTTTTTTTTACTAGCATATTTTGGATTTTCTATATATACTATCAAAGCATCTCCTAACAGTGATATTTTACTTCTTTTGTGATTTGAATTTTACTTCCTTTTCTTGTCTGATTGCTGTGGCTTGGATTTCCTGTACTATGTTGAATAAAAGTGATGAGAGTGGACTGTTGAATAAAATGGTGAGACTGGGCAACCTTGTCTTTTTCCTGATCTTGCTTTCAGCTTTTCACTGTTGAGCACGATGTTAGCTGTGGGCTTTTCATATGCTGCCTTTATTGTGTTGAGGTGTGTCCCCTCCATGCCCACTTTCTCAAGAGTTTTTTTTTTTTTTTATCATAAATGGATGTTAGATTTTGTAAAAAAACTTTTCTGTGTCTATTGAGATGACTATATGATATTTATTTTCCAATTTGTTAATATGGTGTTATCACCTTGATTGATTTGTAAATATTGAGCCATCCTTGCGTCCCTGGGATAAATCTCACTTGACCGTGGTATATGAACCTTTTCACGTATTGTTGGATTTGGTTTGCTAGTACTTTATTGAAGATTTTTGCATCTTGTTTATCAGTGATATGAGACTGTAATTCTCTCTTTTTTGTGGTATCTTTGTCTGGTTTGGGTATCTGGGTGATGCTGGCCTCATAGAATGAGTTAGGAAGCATTCCTTCTGCAATATTTTGAAATAGTTTGAGAAGTACAGGGGTTAACTCTTCTCTCAGTGTTTGCTAGAATTCACCTGTGAAGTCAGCATCAGTGTCTTTATGGTAGAACCAGCTCCCCTAATTGTGTGCTGCTAATGTCTATGTCCCCAGGGTCAGCTCTAGTTACCTCCTGCCTCTCCAGGAGGCTCTCCAGGACCATCAGGTGGCTCTGACTCAGGCTCCTTTCAAATCACTACTTCTTCCCTGGGTCCTGGAGTGGGTGAGGTTTTGTGTCTCCCTTCTGAGTGAAGTCTCTATTGCCCACAGCCCTCTGGCTTTCCCAAAAGTAAGCCCCACTGGCCTTCAAAGCCAAGAGTTTTGGGAACTTAAATTCCTGGTGCAGGACCCCTGGCTGGGGAGCACGATGTGAGGCTCAGACCCCTTACTCCTTGGGGCAGACCTCTGCAATTACTCTCCCAGTTGTGAATCCCCCACTGGGAGAATGGGTCTAGACTACACCAGGACTCTGCCCCTCCTCCCATCTTGTTATGTTTCCTTCTTTATACCTTTAGTTCTAGAAGACCTACTCTGCTAGTAGTGTTCTGTGCTTTCTCACTGTAGCTGCTTCATCAAGAGTTGGGATTTTGGTGCCTGTGGAAATGAGCTCAGGGTCTGTCTACTCCGCCATTTTGGCCACACCCCTGAAATATCCATATTTTTAAAGATATGTGTATTGCATGGACTATGTGGCAGTGAAATGATTGAAATAATATGACGTATGCATTTTACTTTAAAACACTTTAGGAAATAAAATTGGACTAAGAAAAGGTGGCTGCTTCTGCTAAGTCGCTTCAGTCGTGTTTGACTCTGTGCGATCCCAGAGATGGCAGCCCACCAGGCTCCCCCATCCCTGGGATTCTCCAGGCAAGAATACTGGAGTGGGTTGCCATTTCCTTCTCCAACGCATGAAAGTGAAAAGTGAAAGTGAAGTCTCTCAGTCATGTCCAACTCTTCGAGACCCCCTGGACTGCAGCCTACCAATCTCCTCCGTCTATGGGATTTTCAAGGCAAGAGTATTGGAGTGATGGATTTATGGGGGTTTTCTGCATCACTCTCCCTGCTTTCACAGTGTTTGAAAATTTTCATAATAAAATAGGATCTATCTAAAATTTGGCCACTTTCTCCCCTCCATGCCCTGCTATTATCCTGGCCCAAGCTGCCAGCCTCTCTCTCTCTCATAATAGTCTCCTGACACATCTCCCTGCTTCTACCCTTTCTTCCCTGTAGTCTCATCTCAGTACAGCAACCAGAGCGAGCCTTTAAAACATAAGCCACGGACTGCCCTGGTGCTCCAGTGGCTAAAACTCTGCATTCCCAGTGCAGAGGGCTTGGGTTCCATCCCTGGTCAGCGGGCTCAACCCCACATGCTACAACTAAGACCCAACATAGCCAAATAAAATAGAATTTAAAACAAAAACATAAGTCACACCACAACATCCCTCTGCACAAAGCCCTCCAGCAGCACGCGTCCTTTGAAGTGCCGCCTGCTCTGCAGCAGCCGGCCGCTGTGCTCTCCTGTGACCTCTCTGCCCTCATGGCGTCGTCCCCTCTCCCGGCTCACTCCGCGTCCACCTCACTGGCCTCCCTGTTCTTCTTTGGACCTTTTAGCATGCTCTCACTTTAGGGCCTCTCCACTTCCCATTTCCGTTTTCTGGATGGCTCTCCCTAGATGTTCATCTGCCCTCTTCTCTCACCTCTCAGATCTTTGCTCAAGGGTCAGTTTCTCGATGAGGCTGACCCAGGTCGTCATATCTAAAGCCACGCTCAGTCCTCTAACCCTGGACACAGCCCTTCCTGTTTCCCAAGCTCATTTTCCTCTTAGTGCTCTCCTTCATTTGACATACTGTGTATTTCACCCATTTATCCTCTCAATGACTATCTTCAGGAATAAGAACAGAGATCTTTGTTTTGTTCCTGGCTTTAGCCTCAATGTTTTGAATGGTGCCTGGCATCTATGAGGTATTCAATATTTTAAAAATATTGTTGATTTTATCTCATTTTTTATCATTAATGCAAGGTAATATGCATTCTCTAAGTCATTCAGTCATGTCCACCTCTTTTGTGACCCCATGAACTGTAGCCTGCTAGGCTCCTCTGTCCATGGGCTTCTCCAGGCAAGAATACTGGTGTGGTGTGTCATTTCCTTCTTCCTTCGACCCAGGGATCGAACCTGGCTCTCATGCATTGCAGGAAGATTCTTTACTGTCTGAGTCACCAGGGTTTGGGACATTATCATGGGGTAAGAGAAGGGCTTTGATTCAGAGTGGGTTGGTCTGAATTTACAACTGCCATTTCCTAGCTAGAAATGTGATCTTGGAAAAGGTATTCTCTCTGGACCTCAATTCGTTCATCTTTGAAGTGGAGAGAATGCTACTCTCTTCTTTCTATCAGGATCAATATATCACGTGTTACAGATGATGTATGAAAAATGTTTTTCAGAAGTCTTTGTTCTCAAAGAGTGTACACTTGGGAAGGCAAAATATATAATCCAAAGTAAATATGACCTACTCAGGTGAGGTCTTAGCACAGGAGACTTGCCAGTCTTTCTTTTCCACTGCATAAAATATAGACATTGGACTAGATGATCTCTAAGGGTCCTTTAGTTCAGAGATTTTGTGATTTTGTTGTGGGCTATTTAAGATTTTTAAAAAGTCACTAAGGGCCATGACTGGTATTAGATTCCAAGCCGCAGGAACCCAGGACAGCATTTAATATACCTCTGGGTCACTTGGGAAATATACACAAAAGACCCATGTAGTCTCCTTGAATATAAGATAAAGGAAGATGACAGGATAATTACATTTTTATATAATTCTCAGCTTAAAAGCAGAGAAAACCAATGGAGAAAGAAAAGGAACAGAAACCAAGCAGCGAACTCTGGAAAGCTTATGCACGATCAAGGCAGATGGACTCTGTTCACAATGGACTCTCAATCCTTGACTAAGCAGGCAGATAAACACTTAAGAGAAACTCAAAGCCAGTTGTAAGGTAAATGGTGGAGGAGGCTTTTTGCCTACTCATTTGGGCTAAAAGCTTCTGGACAAGAGCTCAGGGCTTACAGACAAGAGAAAACAGCAGTGGGGGCTGTGTTGGGGAATAAAAGCAGAGGCATGGAGTAAACAGGTTTTCAACAAGACACTCTGCTTGTTGAAAAGCCACTCTTAGCAAACCCTGCTTTTTACTTCCAAATCAGTGCAGCAGGAAGCTTCAGAAAATGAGCTGGGCCAGCAAAGAAACACCGAGTCCCAGGGTCCTTCACATGCTTCACCTGCCCGTTCCTTCCTTGCCATGGTGCGAGAGCATGAGAATCATGCCCTCCTCCCCCACTGTAAAGGAGCACAAACTTGAAGGGATATAACCTTGGGAGAGGTGGGACAGCAAAGGCGCTCAGGTCTGATCTCAGGCAGGCTTCGTGTGTATCCTGGGCATATCACGTCACCTCTCGGGGCCTCAGTTTGCTCGTCTGTACAGTGGGGATGATAATAGTAACCACCTTGTGGGATTGTCCTGAGGACGGAAGATAACACACTTCAAGTGTTTAGTACCAGGCTTGGAGCGCTGTGATGCATTCTGAGTCAGCAATGGATATAATTACCACTGTTGCTTATTATGTTTGTTTTGAAAATTGCATTGGTGTGGAAATATGAGGTAGCTCTGCCTAGCAACAACCCACTCCAGTATTCTTGCCTGGAAAATCCCATGGACAGAGGAGCCTGGTGGGCTGCAGTCCATGGGGTCGCTAAGAGTCGGACCTGACTGAGCGACTTCACTTTCACTTTTCACTTTCATGCATCGGAGAAGGAAATCGCAACCCACTCCAGTGTTCTTGCCTGGAGAATCCCAGGGACGGGGAGCCCGGTGGGCTGCCGTCTATGGGGTCGCACAGAGTCGGACAAGACTGAAGCGACTTAGCAACAGCAGCAGCTGCCTAGCAAGCGTAGGGAGTAATTTTTGGTCACCTTCCTCTGTGACTCTGGGAACCTTTGGATGTAGTCGGAAGATCACCCTAGGAAGAACCACCCGGTGGCCGCTCTTTCCCGCGCCCGTGTCTCCTGGAAGTGCAGCCAGCCTCCAGGGCATGGTTAAAACAGCATTTCCTCCAGAGACTCTCAGTCCAAGATAAGTGCCCCCACCCCCATTTCTTTCATAACCCTTGCCACAATTGTAATTGGCTGTGATATAGGTCATTATTTACTGAATGTGTAAACAATGTAATTTTTTAAGAAGTTAGAAACATGACTTTCCTCTAAGTGTGTAGTGAGTCTGTGTCAACGATTTTTCTAAGTCAGGAGACTAGAAGCAGGATGGGACTGTCTACAGAGTGTTTGTCAGCCAGGTTAGGGCTGCTGAAGCTAGTTTGCGGCCTCCCAGGCAAAAGAGGTTGATGCCTGCCAGGCAGTAACACCGAGGCCTGTGGGGTTATGTTTTAGACAAAAACCATTCGCCTCTCCAGTAGATCTAAGCCTACAAGTTAATATATAGCCTCACAGGGTCTTGGCTTTATCAGTGCTAAATAATAAACCAAATAAAAGTACATTCTGCTGAAGAATGAAGTAATCCCTGGGGTGGTGGTAAAGCTTCCGCATGGCTTTGAAAAGACATGCAGTCATCTTTATGCCTTATTTCTAATATTTGAGTTGTTTTTCTTAACAAATGTGTATCTCCTCATTTTATTCTTTAAAGCAATATACTTATTACTCTTAATGGTAAAGCATTTCTCATTAAAACTAAGAACAGAAAGGTACATTTACATATCGTTGTTTAGGAATTCTGCCCAATGCAATAAAATTAAAAGTAAATGCAGTTGACAGGAAGGCAAAGAGCCTACATATGGTACTAAATAAAAAATTAAGTAAAATTAAAAACATGCCATGTTATTGGTGAAAAGATGATATAGGGAAATAAAACCTGTTTTATTATCATAATTGATATTTGACTTATAATTTTAACTGAAAGAATAAGCAAGCAAAATAGACAAGAAGATTGACAAAGGGTAATAACAAGATAGCATTCTTGACAGGTACTCAATCTATTTGTAAACAAAACAAAGTATCATTGCCTTAAATATATAGAACTATCAATAGAAAGGCCTTCCGAGGTGGCGATAGTGGTAAAAACCTGCCTGCCAATGCAAGGAGACGTAAGAGACGCAGGTTCGATCCCTGGGTCAGGAAGATCCCCTAGGGGAGGGCATGGCACTCGACTCCAGTATTCTTGCTTGGAGAATCCCATGGACAGAGGAGCCTGGTGGTCTGCAGTCCACAAACAGTTGGGCGTGACTCAAGCAACTCAGCACGCACATCAGTGGAAAGATAGAGAAGGCTCCTGGAAGGACTCTAGCCCAGCAGCAGGCAGGCCCCACGGTGTGGGGACCCTGTGGCCCTGTGACCCCAGCCCTGCAAGGCGCCTGGGGTCTGCACCGAGCCTCTGGATTTGGGACAGGCCTGTGCTGTCCCTGTTGTAACGTCTTATTGGCTGTACCCTCTGGGGGTGCCTTGGCCTCCTGACTGGACCCAGTCCCCTTGGTATGGTTGGTCCCCTAAGCTCACGTCCAGTGTCCGAGATTTTATTCTGGATTTTTGTATTTAAATTCAAAAGATTGAGCTATCATTTAATTTTTGTCATGGTGTCTTTAGGTTTTATGATCAAAACCACATTTATTTCATAAAAACAAAATGCTTTTCTCTCTCTCTCTCTCTCTATATATATATGTATTTATTTACTTATTTTTGGCTGCCCTGGGTCTTCATTGCTGGTGTGGGCTTCCTCTTATTGTCACAAGCAGGGGCTGCTCTCTAGCTGGGGTGCTCGGGCTTCTCACTGCAGTGGCTTCTCTTGTTGCGGCCCACGGGCTTAGTTGCCCCATGGGATGTGGGATGTTCTCCGACCAGGAATGGGACCCGGGAAGGGGAATGCATCTCTGAGATAGGTGAGGTCTGAGTAGAGACCGGAGGGAGTGGTGGGGGTGTGGGTGAGGACGTGCACGCAGGTCCAGAGCTGCGGGCAGCCCCCAGCCTTGCCACGAACAGGAGCTGCTCAGTGCATCCGCGTGGCGGGGATGAGCTGGGGCGCCGGCTGAGAGCATGGGGAGCAGGACGGGGTGGCTGAGCCCTGGAGAGCCTTGCAGGCCACGGAGGGGTAGCCTGTACTTGAGTGACCCAGGAGCCACTGGGGGCCACGGGGATTTTGAGCAGGAAGGTGACTTGATATAATGTATTTTAAAAGAATCATTGCTATCCTGTCTATAATTTATTCGGAATACTCTGCACATGGGTTCCAACATGGATGACCTTGATTTCATTATGGGTTGAAGAGATTAGTCACTAACATGTTATTACTGAGTATATTTAAGAATTCTATTCAGTGCCAATAGAACAGGAAGTTACGCCTTCCGGAGGCGGAAACAACCCAGTGGAGACTTAGAAAGCTATTGGCTCGCGTCTCCCTGATGGACCCAGATCTTGGTTCCCGTGTGCAGGTGTGTGCTGGTGTGTGAGCAATGTCAGTTTCCTCCCACAAGTACACGCCTACGTGAGCTCTCTTCTGCGGGCAGTGCTGCTTAGATCTGGGTGTCATGTAACTTAGGGGGCTCGGATACATCCCAGCAGTGACTTTCTAAAGTGTGGTTCCTAGACCACTTCAGCATGACCTGAGGAGCTGTCAGAAACGCAGGATCTCACTACCCATCCCAGACCTGCAGAATCAGGAACCCCGGGGGCAGGCTCCATAAATCTGTACATCAGCAGGCACTCTGGGTAATTCCAACCCTGCTAATACTGGAGAATAACTCCATCATGGTGTCACGTCCTGGGCGGGGCGGCTGGTCTGCACTGCCCTCAGTCCACAGGGGGCAGCTGAGGCCTCCAGTGCCCCTCTGGTGGTCCACACAGGTCCAGCAGGGTCCTCATTCCACACTGCAAGCTCTTTGCAGTCAGTCTCTGTCTCTCTCTCGGCTGAGTTCTGCGCGGTCCTTAGATGCGCTCTGACCATGATGGTTCTATTTTATCGGGTTATGGGAAATTTTGTGGCGGCATTATCTAAACACGGGCTACTTTGTGGCTGGCCTGTCTCAGCCTCACAAAATTATCTTGCCACATCTTTGCTACTTTGAGGCTTGGGGAACTTGTCCATACGTGTCTGTTTCTCTTAAAGGTCTTGACTTCACTGTCTTCATTCAAGAATGGGAAGCCAAGTCCTCTCTGCTCTGATTGCCCCAAACTTAACTGCAGTTTCTGTTCTTACTTTGGACTCCTTGATGGGACAGGTGCAGGATTTCTCAGGACCCATCGGAGTCTGAACGCATTTCACGTCATGTCTTCCCTCAGCAATTAAGGGAATGTTCTTTAGGCTCAGGCAAGAAAGCCTGCCGAGTTTTAGATGTCCCTCACTCACCGCACAAGCCATCCATCATCAGGGAAGAATAAAGGCACCTTGGGGGAAGATTGCAAATACTATCTTCACTCCCTTTGCTGACAAAGCAACCATGTTGCTTTTAATAATCAATGGAAAAATGGAACTATGACTGATGTATCTTCTTTTAAGAACTTTACCTGTTTATGTGCCAAATGCCTCTCTAATGCTTCTCGATGCCCCGAATCTGGGAAGCCTGGACTCTGTCCTCGATTGTGGTGACTCAGGTCGCCCACTGCTTTGGTGTCCTTGACCACTGCCAAGCCCTTCATGAGCGAGTGAGCCGTGATGCTGTGGGTTTGGTGGTGACTGCATCACTCACATAGTAAGTCTGCTTTTTTGGTCCTAATTATGTTGCAACAACTAAAGTTATTATCTGACATCAGAGGTGTTACAAATATGAAGGCAAACGAATGACTAAAACCTAGTATTTGGTTTTTAGATGATCTGGATGATCCAGACTAGCTTTAGGGGAAATTTTTTAATTACTTATGAAACCAGAAATTAAAACTTTTTTTAAATAAAAATTTTGTCTTCTTCTGAGACTATGTCCTTAGCTGCCCCAGGGATCCTTGGGTTCAAGTTGAGAATAAACTTTCTTTGAATGTCTGGGGTCATTGTTGTTCAGTTGCTCAGCTGTGTCTGACTCTTAGCGACCCCATGGGCTGTAGCCCGCCAGGCTCCCCTGTCCTTCACTGTCTCCTGGAGCTTGCTCAGACTCATGTCCACCGAGTCAGTGACCAGTGGACTTATACTGATGTGCCGCAGACACCAGGCTTTTGGGATCATGTTGGGATCATGGTGCTGCTTGCCCGTGCCCCCCGCCCCACTTTCCTCCGTCCCTGTGAGATGTATTTGTGCATGCTTTCAGGGAGAGAGTGTGGTCTTATTTGTGGAGAGAAAAAAGCCAGCACTTGGATGTGAAATGAAGGAATTCCTGGGAAAGATGAGGCTGATTGCAATGGAAACGTTTTAGTGACAAACTCCTTGTCACCCATCCTTATAAACATGTGACTCGTGATCTCCATTTGGAGGAAAAATGTCGTGCCAGCACATTTTTAGTCTTGCTTGTAACCCTCAGTGATTTGGAGTGTTCAGAGTCTAGTCGTGCCTGCTTTTGACAGACATTCAGAGTAAGGCATCTTCCTGGCTCTGAATCTCCCAAGGCGGCAGGCAGAAGAAGCCGAGCGCCAACCACAGGACTTCAGGACAGTCCAGACCTCTCTCCTGACTGTCCACCGCGTTCCTTTCATTCCCTGGGTACTTTCCACAGGGGATGATCATGGCTTTTGCTAACACTGATTGGACTAAGAAATGGTTTTCTGAGAAGTAGGAGGGGGATCAACTCCTTGCAAAGTATTTTTTCAAACTTCTGTTCTTCTCTGGTCTCTGAATTGCCAGAGAAGCCTCTCAAGTTGTCTGCTGGCCACGATTTTTGGCCACGTCATTACTCAAGCCAAGCTGTTTAAGACTAATTTTGATCAAAATAAATTTGTGCCTGGGCAGACAACCAGTGTGCAGAGTCCCAGCCAGAGACAATGAAATCAAGACTCATCTTATGGAGATGCTTAATAACTACTGTGGCATTCAGCTCATCCTGATGAGCGACGGCAACACGATGTTCCCAGTGTGCAAGGCGATCCTAGGATTTATTTGCTGTCTTTCTTCTCACTTTAGAGTTGCTCTTTGGTTCTGGCACATGATTCCCTCTGCTGATGGTTTCAGATCAGCCTGTCTGATTCATGGCTGCACAGAGGAGGTTTTCTCCGGAGCTAGTCAGATAATTGTTGAAAAAGAAAACGTGGAGAGACAGATGGTAGACTTTATTTTACTGGCTCATCTGCTTTTGCAGGGGATGATTATATATTCAAAGTAAGTGGCACCAGAAGTCGAATCTATCTAAGGTTCATCTCACGTGTTTCCTTTCAGAGAACCTAAAATATGGCTTCAGGGACAGCTTAAACCTCAGCAAGTGCAGGGAGCCGGCCCCCTAGGACATGGTCACGATGTGGCCTGAGGCTGAAGCTGAGGTCTGAGGGGTCACTGGCTTTGACCTTCTGGTCTCTGTGCTGCCTCACCTTCAGATGAGAGTGTAGTTTTGGCTTGAACTCCTTGAGTGATGGAATCTTCTCTACTTCCACTTTTGACAGTTCAACTGTGACATCATTCTGTCTTCTTCTGGGGTGATATTAACTTCCGAATGACTTCCATCCATTCATTCTAGCTGTGCTCTTCGGCAGCAACACGGAACTAGTTGGTTTTCTGTTTCACCGAGGGTGTCTCAGATGCGAGTCTCAGGTCTTCTGCAGAGTAAGTGTTCCCGCTTCCTTGGATCATTCCCCATTTGAAATGGATTGGGTCCTGGTTCACGAGCCCTCCAAATCAGAGGAACTCAAAAGGGATGGAAATTGTTTGGCGCAAATTTGCTTAATCTCCTTATGTAGCACAACAAACAGAGTATTCAATTCCAGACTCATAAAAATGAGAGAGGTGTGTGAACCTGGTTTTAAAGGAGAGAGCTGGGGCGGTGGGCTCAGCAGGCTCCTCTCAGGCTTCCCGTTCCCATCCTAGGAGGCTCCCCGCAGGCCAGGCCCGTCTCTCTGAAGACTGCTGCCTCCTGTTGAGGAGCCGTAGGGGCTCTACTGGGGCCCTTTAAATAAAGTCGCCCCTCCCATTCATCACTCCAGCTTGGCTTATGAATGCACAGGTTTCTAGATCAGAGTTTTCCAGAACTTGGATGGAGATTAGGGACTCCTTAGAGACAGACTTGCTTTGGGGATTTGGGGTGGCTGGATGGACAGACCTATTTAACCAGAGCCTTGCCTCTCATTTTTTTTTTTTTTTTTTTTTAGTTTCACATTAGATGTCGTTCATTGGAAAATAGGCTTGGCAGCTGGAAGATGATTTAACACCAAGGACTTGACCCCTTTCTCTCCTTTCTTTCCCTAGTCACCTCTAGACTGTCTCTGCTTCCACTTCTGGGTTCTGAAGCTCTAAGCTGTGTGCCTCACCAAGATTCATCATTTAATGCCCATCATCACATGGGAAATACCATAATAGGAGTGACTCAGGGAAGAGATAATTAAAACCTGGCAGTTTCGGGATGGGGAGGGGGACCCTTAGGTAGGACTTGAGATTAGCATCCACTTTGTTTCATGGTGGTTAAAATCATCAGTCTGCCATGACCCTTCTCCTGCTTTCTTTCTTTTTCTCTCTTCATCTCATCCACATAGACACTCAGTCTAATGTTCTTGGTATAAGTAAATATGGTGTCCCCTTGCATGTGTTTGTAGTTTATATCCGTGCTATGGTGCTGTCTCATTTCGTGAGTGTCTCTGTATGCAGGTCTGGTTCGGTGCTTCTGATGCTTCGGGGATATCTTTGGTAGGAGGCCCTCCGCCCAGTATTCTCCTCTTCCCTAGCCTGAACTGCAGAATCTGGGATGCTCAGATGACCATACCTCCAGACCCGTGTGAGAGCTCAGGGTGTGCTCCCAGGGATGGAATTACATGTAGAGTCATTGGCTATAGGAAAATGGAATGGACCAGTTGACACTCTCATCGGGGTAACACTTGGTATTTCTATTTACCTAATTAGCGGCTATAAAGTGGTGTTGATTTTCCTATTTCTGATTGCTAGTAAGTTAGGGGATCTCTATATACTTGTTAACCGTTTGGGATTCTCTTTCTATAAATGTTCTATTTTTCTATTGTATTTCGTGTTTCTTTTTTTTTTTCTTATTGATTTGGAAAACCCGCATGTTTATTCTTGATACTAATCCCATGACATTTCAGACATTGCCAATATTGTAAAAATGTTCTCTCTGATGCTATCTGGGTTTGCTGGCTACTATTGGCTTGAAGGCTTTCGTTGTCTTCCTTTACTTGCAGGTTAGAGTGAAAGTTGGGTAGAAGAGGCTCTTATTGCTTTCCTGTGGAAAATTCCACAAGGGCCTTCCGTTTAGTGACTTATCCTCATGTCTGTGTGCAGTTTTAACTAAATGTATTGTCCAGATGTCAGGTAGAGGTGTGTCTTCAGAGCTAGGTGAAATTGCATTGAAAATTCTTCTTTCAAGTGTTTGAAACCAGGTAAACGAGCTCCCATGAGTTCTGGGATAATGTTTTATCATGAAGCCCTTTGCCCTGGGCTTCTGTTCTTCCATAGCAAGATGGTAACTGAAGACCCTTTTTATCTGTTTCTGTGAGGCATTCACTTGTGCCATGTATTTGCCGATTTTATCTAATCATTTGCCACATGATCATCTGAAGTTCTATTTGAAGTTCAGGGAGTTGCCATATGATGACATCATGAAACTTAAGTGTTTCCCTGTGTCCTCTCTGTAGCCTCTCTGCTTCCACTGCTGAAAATTCTCCTCTCATTTTGCACAGCACTTTGGCTCTCTCCAAATTTAACAACTCACTCAGGCCCCCAAATGCTTAGCAAAACAAAATGTCCTCTTGTTGACTGACACCTCTAGAAGTCAGCTGAGTTATAAATAGGTCCCACCAAGACCAACAGCCTCAAGGGATTAGATCTGATAGAGAGAGTGCCTGAAGAACTTTGGACAGAGGTTCATGACATTGTACAGGAGGCAGTGAATAAGACCATCCCCAAGAAAAAGAAATGCAAAAAGGCAAAATGGTTGTCTGAGGAGGCCTTACAAATAGCTGAGAAAAGAAGAGAAGTGAGAGGCAAAAGAGAAAAGGAAAGATATATCCATCTGAATGCAGAATTCCAAAGAATAGCAAGGAGAGATAAAAAAGCCTTTCTCAGTGGTCAATGCAAAGAAATTGAGGAAAACAATAGAATGGGAAAGACTGAAGATCTCTTCAACAAAATTAGAGATACCAAGGGAACATTTCATGCAAAGATGGGCTCGATAAAGGACAGAAATGGTATGGACCCAACAGAAGCAGAAGATATGGCAAGAAGAGGTGGCAAGAATACACAGAAGAACTGTACAAAAAAAATCTTCACGACCCAGATAACCACAATGGTGTGGTCACTCAGCTAGAGCCAGACATCCTGGAATGTGAAGTCAAGTGGCCTTAGGAAGCATAACTACAAACAAAGCTAGTGAAGGTGATGGAATTCCAGCTGAGCTAGTTCAAGTCCTAAAAGATGGTGCTGTTAAAGTGCTGTACTCAATATGCCACCAAATTTGGAAAACTCAGCAGTGGCCACAGGACTGGAAAAGATCAGTTTTCATTCTAGTCCCAAAGAAAGGCGATGCCAAAGAATGCTCAAACTACCACACAAATGCACTCATCTCACACACTAGTAAAGTAATTCTCAAAATTCTTTAAGTCAGGCTTCAGCAATATGTGAACCGAGAACTTCCAGATGTTCAAGCTGGATTTAGAAAAGGCAGAAGAACCAGGGATCAAATTGCCAAAATCCGCTGGATCACAGAAAAAGCAAGAGAGGTCTAGAAAAACATCTGCTTCATCGACTATGCTAAATTAAAGCCTTTGACTGTGTGGATCACAACAAACTGTGGAAAATTCTGAAAGAGATGGGAATACCAGACCACCTTACCTGCCTCCTGTGAAACCTGTATGCAGGTCAGGAAGCAACAGTTAAAACTGGACATGGAACAACGGACTGTTTCCAAATTGGGAAAGGAGTACATCAAGGCTGTATACTGTCACCCTGCTTATTTAACTTACATGCAGAGTACATCATGAGAAACGCTGGCCTGGAAGAAGCATAAGCTGGAATCAACATTGCAGGGAGAAATATCAATAAGCTCAGATATGCAGATGACACCACCCTTATGGCAGAAAATGAAGAGGAACTGAAGAGCCGCTTGATGAAGGTGAAAGAGGAGAGTGAAAAAACTGGCTTAAAACTCAACATTCAAAAAACTAAGATCATGGCATCCAGTCTCATCACTACCTTGCAAATAGATGGTGAAACAATGGAAATAGTGACAGACTTTATTTTTTTGGGACTCCAAAATCACTGCAGATGGTGACTGCAGCCATGAAATTAAAAGACACTTGCTCCTTGGAAGAAAAGCTATGCGCAATAGACATTATATTAAAAAGCAGAGACATTACTTTGCCAACAAAGGTCCATCTAGTCAAAGCTATGGTGTTTCCGGTAGTCATGTATGGATGTGAGTTGGACCATAAAGAAAGCTGAGCACCAAAGAACTGATGCTTTTGAACTGTGGTGTTGGAGAAGACTGTTGAGAGTCCCTGGACTGCAAGGAGATCAAACCGGTCAATCCTGAAGGAAATAATTCCCGAATACTCATTGGAGGGACTGATGTTGAAGCTGAAACTCCAATACTTTGGCCACCTTGTGTGAAGAACTGATTCATTTGAAAAGATCCTGATGCTGGGAAAGATTGAAGGCAGGAGGAAAAGGGGATGACAGAGGATGAGATGGTTCGATGGCATCACCCACTCAATGGACATGAGTTTGTGCAAGCTCTGGGAGTTAGTGAAGGACAGGGAAAGTGGAGGTACTGCAGTCCATGGGCTCAAAAGTGTTGGACACAACTGAGCAACTGAAGTGAACTGAAAAGAAATTACTCTTCAGTGTTGCAACACCAATGATGATTTTGCAGTAGACACAACCTAATGAGACCGTGGCCAGTCTTCAGAGGGCATGTGTTTTTTTCGGGTAGAGCAGAGGAGCCTCTTGGGAAGGGGAATGGAAAACATTTCCAGAGCAGGGTTTCCTTTGCTCTTTTGTCATCAACTAAGTCCATGATGGTCTTATTGGGGCAAGTTGTAAGAATGACGTGGCTCTTGGGGCCCTGTGTGCTCTGACACTTGTCAACTGCAGGATGTTGGAGGAGTTGCTTAGTCACGCTAAGCCTCCATTTCCCTGTTGTCAGATGAGGGTGTGAACACCTACCTTTTGGGTTTATTTGGAGGATTAACAGTAATATAGAGGGTCTGGTACGACTCCTGCTTTTGATTAGGTTTCCTTACCTGGTGGGCTGTTGCTGTATACTCCGTGCAGCAGTGGAAAACTCTGGAAGGCAGCACCAACACCCAGCCCACCCTCTGGGATGACTGCTGGGCTTCTGGAGTGGAGAGTAAATGACAAGTGCTATTTTTGTCAGTGCTGGAGAAAATGAAGATGAATTTCCTGAAATGTGCAATTGGATTTTCATTAGCAGCTCATGTATGAATGAATGATCCTTGGTTTGGGGTTCTTTGTCTTTTGAAATAATTCATTGTTACAAAGATTTTATTTGGCTTTGACTTTGAATAATGGAAAGAAATCCTAAAAGCTCTCTTCAAGGCTAATGATACCCCTACAGAAAATTCTAAAATCCTTAAAATTCAAATAAACTTTCATATCTACAACAAAAAGACTAAAGCATCTTTCTAGGATTCATAGTAAAATTGAGGGGTGTGTTTAATGTCTATATATCTGTTGGGATTTAAGGGCATAAGGATTTTCAAATTTGCTAACTTGAAGATGCTCTACTCTGTATGCATCTCCCTCTCTCGTTGAAATTAGTACCAAAAAAGTCAAAGATGATTATCCTAAAAAAGAAGAGTGTTCATTGCAAATCATCTGACTCTACTTTTCATATGTATTGATTCTAAAAATGTTTGCACCAAAGTGAAGTTTTGTACAGAAAAAAATACCAAATTTCTATTGACTTCTACAAAATTTTTAGCCAGATATTTATATGGAAAAAAATTTGGCCTTGAAATGAGTCGCCTGTAAGAAAAGCTAATATTGTATAATTAAGTCAATAGTCTGCTTAGTTTTTTTCAGCTATGCTATGTAACTGTAGATAAGTGGACAATTTGCATGACAAGTTTATATGAAATTAAGAACCCCTACATGTCCAAAGGCTTCTCAGCTGGTGCAGTGGTAAAGAATCTGCTTGCCAATGCAGAAGATACAGGTTTGGTCTCTGAGTTGGGAAGACCCCCTGGAGAAGGAAATGGCAACCCCTCTCCTCCCCGTCCCCCTCAGTATTCTTGCCTGGGAAATCCCATGGACAGAGGAGTCTGGTGAGCTACAGTCCATGGGGTCCCAAAAGAGTTGGACATGACTTAGTGACTAAACAACAGCACATTCAAAGTCACGGTACAGTGAAACACAAGTTTGTTTGTGGAACTTTGTCATTCTCTTTGGAACTTGGCCAATCAGTGGAACTTGTTGGCTGGAGGATCCCCTGTATCAGACCATTGCTGACCCTCTAAGTCCTGTTTACCTGCCCAGGGCCCAGGGCCATTTGTTTCACCTCACCTGCCGCCTGGTCTGTCACCCAGTCTAGATGGACTGTGCCCAGCTGTGGTGAGTGGAGAGAACTTTCTCCATTTGGGAGGTTGCTTTTGCTCCTGGAGCATGAGGCACCACTGGAGCTGCTCCGTGGCCAGGCATGTCCAGCCGAGCAGAGGGGAGTTCAGTCCTTTGAACAGAGGGTGGGAGATGACAGCAGGCAGGTAACTGATTCCCTCAGGCCCATGGGAGCCGTCTGGGGAGGCAGCGATCTGCCTGGCCCCTTAGAAGATGGTCTTGCATGACTGAGTAGTCAGTTGCACTCAGGGTGGCCAGCTCTTGTGTTTAGTCTCTTTCCTTCCTTAATTTCCCCTCCATTACCGCTTCCTTTGGAGCTATTATCTCTAATAAAACTGTGGCAAATAAACTCTGCTTTCTGGGGAACCAAGGCTAAGACAACTTGCTTCTCATTTTGAGACAGCATTCAGGCAATACCATTTTACTGATAGAGACTTCATTTCTGACCTCACTTTATGCTATGTAAATGGAGTCTGTCTTTGAGAAGTATAACGTAAAACATTTATCACTTACAGATCCTTAGATATCTGGAAAACTCTCCATTTCAGTAGTTCTACTGAGTTTTGCTTCAGTTTGAACAACATTTAATGTGTCAGAATTTGTGTACATGAACTTAATGACAATTCCACTTATTTACAGAGCTACCATGCCTGAGTACCTAAATAGGAAACCAGGATGAACTGTCATCTCAAGAAGGGAAAGCAAACCAACTTTGGCCTTTGGCTTCTCTTCATTTTAGATTATTATCAATAGAACTGTGCGGGTTTGTGCCATGACAGCAGCTCCATTACTCAGGTCAAGCTGTTAGCTACTACATCAGTTTTGCATCAGCTTTGCCTGTATAATGGGCTTAAGAATAGTACCTAGCTGGAATGTATGTGTAAACAATTCTCCAAAAGAGAATGAATAAATTTCTTGGGGGGGAGGAAATATGTTCATTAGGGTAGAGTTGAGAAGGTATGTAATGTAGAAAAGAGACAGATATAAAATTTATGCACAGTCCTTTGAACAGAGAGTGGAGAGACTCTCAGAATGGTACTCTGAACTGATCTAGTCTGGGGAAATGATAAATGCTAGCCACATCTTGGCCTCTTTCATGAGCTAGGTAGGATATAATCAAACACTTTCATTGGAGTGTTTATCTGGCTCATGTCCTGGCCGAATGGTGTTGAGCTTCCTCTCTGTTCAGGAGACTTGTTGCTGTACCAAAAATGGATGTGCTTTCAGACTTAATGATTGGTGTGGACATTTCTTCTTTTTTTTTACTTGCTCACTGTTCCTCCCATTTCTTATAGTAGCAAGACAGACTTTTCTTTGGGGAACCATTCCTAACTCAACTCTGTCTAGTTTAGATGGGGCTGGTTGTCCTTCTTTTCCTCCATCCAGTTCCAGGATTTCAGAGGATTCAGCTAATTAGCATATCTGTGCTCCTCAGCCACACGACTGGCTCAGGAATGGGCACATGACTCCATCTGGACCAATGAGGAGTAGGTTCAGGATTTTTACTGGAACTGTTGGGGAAAAGAAACTCTCTTCCCACTGGTTTGGAGCTAGAAGACTCATCCTGGAGCTACTGGTGGCCATCATAGGACAAAAGACTATGTGAACATGAAGTCCATGTGAAGGGAATTTGTACAGACAGAAATCTGCCCAGAGAGATGAAAAAAGGCACACCCTGAGGTACTGAGTACCCAGATCCAGCCACACCTGAAGCCATGGCACTCTTGAATTTTTCAGATATTATGGACAATAAATTCCCATTAGGCTTTTTTTTTTTTTTTTGCCACCCATCACAGCATGAGTCCTAACATGTGAGCCATATATTGATAGCTGGTATTAGTATAATTTCATTAATATTAATAATGTTCTTGGACATTTTGAGATAAAAAGATGAATGCAGTCTTTTAGCTGCAAAAACTTCCCTCTTCCCTCCTCACCCCATCTCTGTGGCCCCTTCCAAAGCGAGTACCTTCCTATCCCCCCCTCATGCCCTCCTCTCAAGAAAACTTGCTTATTTTAGTAGATGTTTATGAAACAAATGTCATTACATCTCTGTTTTCCTTCTTTTGGAAGCAGCAAGATGAGACAAGCAGGTAACCCTGTGCCTAAGTAGAAAATAATAATATTTAAAGAAAGAGGCAGAAAAGTATATCCGTTATAAGCTTTTCTTTTTTGTTTCTTTTTTAGAATTGTAGCTTATCAGTTTATCTATGCCTGCTATAGTCATAATTACAATTTAATATCTGCATACAAAAGCTATGTAAAAATCCATTTTTCCCAAATATACAAATTTTCTTTTTGGATAGTTTAAAACATTTTGATCACAGATTTCAATAGAATTTTAGGCTGAAAAAAATATTACCAATCTAGCAATATCACTTAACACCATTTGCAAAACACAAATCTTCCGATGACTGTAAATCTTTCCCTGTTCTGTTGTCCTTTTCTGATTCTCAGGGCATGAAAACATCATGGGGGAATAAAGGTGTTTTCTCCAAAGAAAGCTTTCATAACTAATTTGGCTCTAAAATCAAATGAAAAATGCCAAATAGGAAGAACCAAAAGAGGGGAGTGGCATAATGTCTGCTCGTTCATGCCCTGCTAGCGTCTGTGTCAGCAAGTTGCCTGTCTCCTAAGGGTCTTCTTCTGTCGTGCGTTGTGCTCTGGAACGTCCTGTCTGCATCCTGAGGAGGACAGATTTATATCTGATTGTCTTGTGCATAAGGTGGGTCAGCTTTAACTGTGCAACAGAAAGCCACAAACAGCATTTTACCTGCACGATATTGCTCCTGAAGGCGGCATTAATGAATGTAGAAACACGCTAGAAATGCACACATTTTGCATTTGCAAACATTTGTACAGCACAGTACAAATTCTGTGATAAGGCCAAACCTTTTTTCCCCTAGTCTGTTTTTGTGTCTGTGTGTGTGTGTGTTCAAAGTTTTTTTTTTTTTTTTAAAGATTAAAGTGTTTCAATTGTAAAAAATACACACCGGGCAAATCCTTACCTGGATAATAAATATCTACATCACAGTACAATAAAATTTCTCCTCTATAAAATTTAAATACGGATTATAGTCTATCGCTATCAAAAGAAACACTATGCTAATATTTCCTTATTATTAAAATAACAGGAAAAATGACGAGCTTATTTTGGAACCTGACGCGGTAGCCATCGGAAAGGGCAAAGGGATTCAAACGTCTGTTAAGCACTCTCCTTCTGAAGAGGAATGGTGGCCTGGTGGTGATTCATCTCAACTCAGTTTGTGAAAAAGGTTTAGCCTTACAAATGCTGGCTACGTTTCAAAAACCATAAGACCAGTTTCATATTTTATGACTCATGCAGCCAAAGGTCAACATGACACGAACGGGTTAGAGTTCCGTAGAATAAAAATGTATCACGGACAGTGACATGCTTCGAGGGCGTCTGCAGTTCACGGAGGCTGCGTCCGCAGGGGCCGAGCGCGGAGGCGCGGGGCGGGCCGCGCCGGCCATGCTGTGGGCGGAAGAGGCGGCTCTCGGGCTGAGGCAGCAACACGGCGCGGGTATCCTTGAGGACCGAGGCTCACGGACGAGGAAAGCTCAGGGGCGGCACGTGGTGTTTGGAGCAGAATCATAAAGAGAAAAGATCTTTACTTTTTTCACTATTTCTACCAACACGGCACATCTAATTGAAGAGTGAAGTACACTTGAGGGCTACACACACACGCACACGCACACGCACACACACACTGGACACCACTCACCCCCCAAATATAAGTGATTTATAAATAGATATCCCAGTTGTAGGGCGTGTTCTCCTCTTCTGGGACGTCTCCCCACTGGGTAAGGTTTCAGGCAGTCCACATTTGATTTGAAAGTCTGGACGACGTAAGAAAAATGTAAAAAAAAAAAAAAAAAGAAAATCCAGAGCAAGTCCCTTCTAATCGAGTTTTATGGGATGGAGTCTTGAGATGCAGTAAGTACCTCAGTCAATTACAGAAGGAATGAGTCACCTTGACCACCGGGGTTGTGAGTCCTTCAGTCTTGACAGCCTTTCCTTCAACCGGAAGTCCTCGAGGCTTAGTCTACTCAGCAGGAAGTAGTCAGCCTTCGGCAAGATTTTGAGATCCGCAGTTTGCCTGCTTAAGGCTACCATGTAAGAGGCCAAGGATCAAACACACATTTAGTCGGGGCTGGCTGGGTTGCTGTAGATTTGCTGAACCATTTGGCCAATGGTCAATCATGTTAATCCCTAAGGCGTTCCCATGCGGCTTTAGATCAGGCTCTGCACTTGCACTGAATCTGGGGCTGTCTGATGCCCTGGGGAATCTCAACACGTTGAGGAGACTTTCCTGGGGAGCCTACTGCCTGAGGAGTCTGTGAGATTCCAGGACCTGCCTGCTCGCCTTCCCTTCCAAAGGAAAACCTGCCCCACCCGGAAAAGCTTCTCAGAGTTACCCTGGAGCAGAGAAGTTGATTAAACGCTTTGTTTCAAAGAGCAGTTATCCAAAGAGAGTCAACAGAGGAAGCTGAGATGGTAACAAAGTGAGGACCAGAGGAAACTGGCTAGAGGCTACCTGGAGAAAACAAAACCAAAAAACTGTCTGTAGGACACGGAAGCCTGGCGTGCTGCAGTCCATGGGGGTCGCAGAGAGTCCGACAGGACTGAGCGACTGAACTGAACTGAGGGAAGTCAAAGCAGGTAATCTGCCCATGAACTTCATGTTGATAATTTTATTCTCTTCACCTATTTCCTTTCTCTGGGTAGTAAGTTCTAGTGCACCGCTCTTGGTTTCTTTCCCTGGAAGCCTGTGTAATTGCTTTAGCACATCAAACACGTAATTTTTCTCCCGGATTATTTCTGGTCACTCTCAGGATTTTTAATGCACTCCTCTCCTTCTCCCAAATCTACCCTGCCTTTCTCTAAATAACTGATATGTCGTATATCAACTTTCTATTTTGAATCAACACCAAATATATTTTCCTTAGCTGTCAGGAGAGTCATCATTTCTAATAAAGTTAGAAATTAGAATGTGAAAGAAACCATCAAAAGAACTTGATTCCCTCACCCCCTAAAATTAGTACAGTGTTAAGGACAGGAAGGATTTTTGAGTTCATGACTCAAGGTCACAAATCTACCACTCGAGAGCACAAACTAGAACTCAGGCACCCCAACTTCTGGGCCAGTTAAAAAAGAATGAATCTACATGGTTTTTAGGCAAGTTTCACTGATATGGCTTATTTTCCCAAACACTTCCAGGATAAGGCAGTACAAGGCAGGCAGAGAAATAGTTTATGTCTACCATGACAGTGAAGAGTGGGATACATTCAGTTTCATGGGTATATTCTGTGCCCGTCTTCTGACATTGAAGCAACCAGGGGCATCATATGCTTTCTGGGCACACAGTACTCCAGTGTCGGTCACTGGGGAGGTGGGCTGGGCAGGGAAGGTGAGTGAGGGTTTGTGTGCGTGGTCTGCAGCTGTTTTCTGCTGAGTATCTGTCAGGGTGATGCTGTCAGAAGGACAGAGAGAGTCAGTGGCTGGAGCAGGCTTTGTTTGGTGGTAGTCAAGCCTCAGAGCCAGAGGGAAAGGAGATTAGGAAACACTTGTGAGTAGAGCAAAGAGCCCGAGGATCCAAGAGCAGAAGGGGGGAACCTCAGCATCAGGGCGTGAGGAGGCTCTGAGGCCCTGCATTTCCTTCAACATAGAATGTGACATCACTAGTCTCTCCCCAGAACAAGACTCAAACATTTCAGCTTGTTACTGCTCCTTGACTGGAAGGTCAATCCACAGGGAAATCTGTTGTCGGCTCAGCAGAGATGGAATCAGGTTGAATGACTTGAGGACTTTGAGAGTTGAAGGGTCTGATGTCACTGAAGAGTGACATCACTCTGTAAGTAGGTTTGATTTTTGTGGGAGTTTCCTTTGAGCAGTAAGAAGGCTTCTTGCTATGAAGTGACACTATGTGAATTTTTGGAAACCACTGAGTCACTGATATCTGTGAAGATTTTGAATTTCTTTGGGCTTACTTAAGGAAATTGTTTTCCTTGTTGGCCTCAACCAGTCAAACACCTGCACATCTTTGAGTCACACCCTTGTATAACTCAAATTAAATCACAGGATTATGAAAATTACAGTGAAAGGACAGCTAATTTGGGGGAAACACATATCCTTATACATTCCAGGTTAGGCTGCTAGGAGAGAACAGAGTGCTGAAAACAGTATGTTCTTGAATAGATAACAATTTGTTCAGAACTTTCTCTAGGAAGCTGAAAGCCACATCTCATCAAAGGCTGTCTCTGCCCTGCTAATCCGAGCCCTGCAAAAACCAGGATTGGATCAAGATGACCGCATTGTCTTGGTTTTAAGTCTTCTTTAGTTTCCTGCTGTGCCATTTTGCTTGCTCGAGTCACTGACCAGGGACAGATGGGAGCTGGTGACGGCTTGGTGCTGGTGAATTAATGATTGTCCCCACCTCACCTCCACAACTGTAAAACCTCCAAAGCATATTCACATCAAAGGACTGGAGAACAAAATGCAATAGTTAGCAAGTACCCGCATTCGAGGGGCAATTTCATCCATGTCTATGCCAAGGACTACCTCCCTTTACCCCAAAACAATCCCTCCCAACACAAAGAAATAAAGGAACAAACAAAAAAGAGCTAGGCAATGGAATGAAATGACACCCAGTAGTGCTGTTGGAATTATGAGAATGAGTCAGTCGGTCTAATCCTCAAACACTTCCAAGAACAACGGGGGAAAGAGTTCCGTGGGGCATTCCACCTTCATGTGCAGGAAGCGGCTGGCATGGCAGGCTCCGATCATCCGCAGGTCTGTCACCTTCATCAGGAGTTTTGGCCAAAAGTGAGTCACGTGGTGTTTTCGGTAATTGATATAGTGTTCAAAGGCCAGCAGGAAACTATCTTGGTATTTTTCTATTCTCTCAACGCAGGCAAGCCCTGGGCGATCTGAGGGAGAAGAAAGAAGGATGTTAATTTGCAGGCAGAAATGAGAAGGCTTGCCTGGTCCACTTCAAGTCCTTTAGTGTGAAGTGGGTCAATCTGGGGACTTTTGACTCCTAGGAATGGGCACGGATGCAGTATGAACTCTGGGGCATCAGGGACCAAGATGCCAGCGAGTGGAGTAACTTACATGAAGGGTGTCAAGGCTTTGTTCAGATAACTGTCTCTGGCTTACACAAATCACCTCCTTGGGTGTGAAGGGTGATGCCTCCCTCCTAGCGTACAGAAGGAGAAACCTCACCTAGAGAACTGAAATACTCTGCATAATGAGGAGGGATTCTGACAAGCATGGGACTTACAGAGAAAAGAGAGATGTGAAAAGAGATTGGGAGGAAATCAGGCAGCCTGGATGCAAAGGAAGAATGTCCTATGGGAAGAGACTCTGGTGAAGACAAAGCAGCATAATATCTAATTTTAATTGTTCACTTGGCTTCAGTGAACCACTCCTTCCCTTCCTTTATTTTGATTGCTTCTGTAGAAGCCCTGTGTTGGTGGTGTCTTGGGAAGTTATAATGAAAAGGGGATGTGAATGACACTAGCATCATCCTGTGTGGAGGAGAGAAGAGTCACGGTGGGAAGATGGAGCTGGAGGAGATCATGATCATGTACAGCCCAGAAAAATCTTCCCAAATTTTGGAAAACCACTGGTCTTCCCACAATATATAGGAGACTCAAGGCAGTTTAAAAAAAACTGATAAAAGGATGTCAAGAGAAGGCCGAATGATTGGGGAACATCTAGGCTGCGAGGACTTGGGTTGCAAAAGTGGATACAGAGGGACTGTATCTCAACATGGTAAAAGCTATATATGACAAGTCCACAGCTGAGAGCATACTAAGTGGTGAAAAGCTGAAGACATTTTTTAAGACAGAGAACAAGACAAGGATGCCTACTCTTGTGGCTTTTACTCAGCATAGCATTATAAGTCCTATGCAGAGCAATTAGGCAAGAAAAAGAAAGAAAAGGCATCCAAGTTGGAAAGGGAAAAGTAAAAACTGTCACTATTTGCTGATAGCATTCCCAGTTGCATCAAAAAGAATAAAATACCTAGGGACTAATTCAACTAAAGACGTGAAAGACTTACACTGAAAAATAAGACGCTGATGAAGGAAACTGAGGAAAACACAGTAAGTGGAAAGATATCCCGTGCCCATGGATTGGAAGAATTAATATTGTTATAATGTTCATACTACTCAAAGCCATCTGTGGATTCAGTGCAATCCCTATCAAAGTTTCAATGGCATTTTTCACAGAACTAGAATAAACAATGATAGAGTTTGTATTTTCAGCCATAAAAGACCCTGAATAGCCAAAGGAATCTTGAGAAAAGAAAACGGGGCTGGAGGCGTCACGTTCTCTGATTTAAAACTACATTACAAAGTTACAGCAACCAAAACAGTATTGTATTGGCATAAAAACAGGTATGTAGATGAATGGAAATGCAAATCAAAACAATTAGATATCACCTCATACCTGTCCGAATGGCTATCATCAAAAAGAAAAGAAGTAACAAGAAAACCCTTGAGCACTATTTTTGGGAATGTAAGTTGATACAGCCACTGTGGAAAACAGTATAGAGATTCCTTAAAAAATTAAAATAGAACTACCACATGACCCAACAATCCCACTTCTGGGTATTCATTTGAAGAAAACGAAACCACTACATCAAAAACATATCTTCACCCCCCTGTTCTCTGCAGCATTCTTATAATAGTTAAGGTATGGAAACAAGCTAAGTGTCCACTGATGGATGAATGGATAAAGCAGCTGTCACAACCCCCCCCCCCCCCCCACACACTTTCTGGCATGCTGTTTAGTTATGAAGAATGAAATCTTGCCATTTGCAACAACATGGATGGACCTTGAGGGCACTATGCTAAGTGAATAAGTCAGAGAAAGATGAATACTGTATAATCTCACTTATAGGTAGAATCTCAAAAACAAACAAAATCCCAGTGACCTCATATGCATAGCAGATTGGTGGTTGACAGAGGCTGGGAGTCTGGGTGGGTGAAATGGGTGAAGGGGGTCCAAGGATACAGACTTCGAGTTATAAAACCAGTAAGTCATGCAGACGTAGTGAACAGCATAGTGACTAGCTAATAATACTGTATTACATATTTGAAAGTTGCTAAGACAGTAAATCTTAAAAGTCCTAATCACAAGAAAAAATTGTGCAGCTGTATATGGGGAGATATGTTAGCTAATACTGATGATCATTTCAAAATAATATACAAATATCCAATCACTATGTTGTACACCTGAAATTAATGCAATGTTATGTAAGTTATACCTAAAAACAAACAAACAAACAAAAAACCCATGAAATTTGTAAACCTGAATGAATTCCTCATACAACTCTGGGGAGCCCTACCACCTCCCTGCCCAGTTCTCCTGTTTGTGGCTTTGATCAAATAAATATATTCATGCTTCAAGTGTCTAGTTATTGAAATATCTGTATCAGTAAAATTCTAAATAGAGTTCTGCTTAATTTGAAAGAAACAATCAGGGTTAATGTCTCAGCCCACCATTCTGAGCTTAGACAAAATAATCCGGCTTTTGGCATCCCCCATCCAGCTCAGATTGCAATTTTTGCATTTTAATTTTGTGATTTCCTTCATAGTTGATGCTGCTGCTCTGTGGCTCGCCCCATCTTCTCTCTCTCTGAATGTGCTAGATAAATTCTCCACAGGATCGTTTAACTTTTGATCCAAACAGAAAGTCAACATATTACTCTGCACTTACTCAGTTTATTTATTTTACAGGACACTGAAGACCAGAGACACTGGAAGCTTTGCTCAGGGTCACACAGGGAGTCCTTAGATAAATTGCATGTTTTATTATTATTTTTTAAGGATACGTGGGTTCCCCTGGTGGCTCAGAGGGTAAAGCGTCTGCCTGCAATGCAGGAAACCTGGGTTCGATCCCTGGGTCAGGAAGATCCCCTGGAGAAGGAAATGGCAACCCACTCCAGTACTCTTGCCTGGAAAATCCCATGGACAGAGAAGCCTGGTAGACTACTGTCTATGGGATTGCAAAGAGTCGGACACGACTGAGTGATTGCTTGCTTGCTTGCCTTGAGAGTCCCTTGGACGACAGGAGATCAAACCAGTCCATCCTAAAGGAAATCAGTCCTGAATATTTATTGGAACCACTGATGCTGAAGCTGAAATTCCAATATTTTGGCCACCTGATGCAAAGAACTGACGCAATGGAAAAGACCCTGATGCTGGAAAAGATTGAAGGCAGGATAAGAACGGGAGAACAGAGGATGAGATGGTTGGATGGCATCACTGACTCGATGGACATGAGTTTGAGCAAGCTCCAGGAGTTGGCAATAGACAGGGTGGCCTGGCGTGCTGCAGTCCATGGGGTCGCAAGTGACTGAAATGATAGTGAAGTCTACTGGCAGGGAGCACCCCGACCTTGACCTGGCTGTCTGCTGGAGGCTGCCTCGCTTCCTCCTTCTTGGAAGCGGCTTCCTGTCCTGTGAGCAAGTCCGCTCCCAAGAGAAGCCGGAGTATCACAGAACACAAGGCCGTCACCGGGTGGACGTGGAATTCTCAGGATCCTACAAGGGCAGTCATGGGCTCCCGACAGGAGGGGACTGCACACGGCGTAGGCATCGGGAGGGCAGGACGGGGAAGGCCGCGCTAGACAGAGCCTGCCCACCACACCAGAGGCGGGTCTGGGGGACCCCACCGCTGTGGGTGCAGTGCAGAGCATGCGGACCCAGAAGAGCCTACTGCCCCAAGGCGGGCCAGGAGTGTCTGTGGAAGGGAGCCGCTTCACCGAGCCTTGGGAGAGGAGCTCCGGGGGCTCCTGTCAAGACCTGAAGAGCCGGCAGACACTGCTTCTCAGCTCCCTGGCAGTCCGCAAAGCCCCACCCGCCGCTGGAGGATGCCGGGACGCGATCCGACGGGGACCGGAAACCTACCGCCCGCCGCCGGAGGGCAGCGGGATGCGAACCGGAAGCCGGGGACCGGAAGCTTCCCCAGGCGCTCTGAACGCGCGCCAGGGCCGGTCTGGACACACTCACCTGAAGACATCAGCAGGACGGCCTGAAGGAGAGCGACCTCAGTGTCGTCCAGGTTAAAAGAGGACAGCGACATCCCCAGGTCGAAGATGGCGTCGGACACTACCCCGAGGCCCCCGTTTTTCAGCTGGCCGCGCGTCACCGCCATCTCCCCGTTCAGGGTCAAAGTCTCACTCTCCGGGTCGTAGCGCACGGCCGCACGGAGGGACATGATCTCCATGCAGCAGCCTTTAAGGAGGATGATCTGGTCTTCACATGGCAGCTGGAAAGAAGCAGCCCACGTCAGCATGGAGCGAGGGCACAGACGTCTGCTAGGACCCGCCTGCAGGACCCCAGGGGCGACGGGAGCAGCCCCTGCCCTGTCTGCTCGCGGCTGCAGACTCCCACAACCACTCCCCATACTCTAAGCCTGGGCTTCCCAGGGCACTCGTGGTAAAAAGTCTGCCTGCCAACACAGGAGATTTGGGTTCGGTCCCTGGGTCAGGAAGATCCTTTGGAGAAGGGCATGGCAACCCAGTCCAGTATTCTTGCCTGAAGAATCCCTGTGGACAGAAGAGCCCGGCCGTCTAGTCCATGGGGTCACAGAGAGTTGGCGCAGAGTTGGACACAACTGGAGCGACTGAGCACCCACACTGTTCATCATCTTCACCAGTTTTTTTTTTTGGCTGCACTGCATGGCATGTGGGATCTTAGGTCCCTGACCTGGGATTGAACTGGCACCCCCTGCATTGAAAGTGCAACCAACCCAGAACCCAGGTCTCCCACGCTGCAGGCAGATGCCTTACTGTCTGAGCCACCAGGGAAGCCCAAGAATACTGGAGTAGCCACCAACTGAGACCTTCCTAAATGTACCACTGTTTTGGTCTGGTAGCTCTAAGAGCCGACCCCACTGTTTAGCTGGCAACTGTGCCGCTCTGTTTTTGAAGAAAGTTTGCTCCTTGAATCTCTTAAAAGGTAGAGGACTAGAAGGTCTGTTACAGACACATGTGACCTTTGAGGCCCAGAGATGTCACAACTTTGCTCAGAGTCACCCAGTGGATCAGAGGCAGAGGTGAGCCCAGAATCCGGACCTCCTGGCTCCTAGGGTTATTATGTTCTCAGAGTCTCCAGCATCAGAATTACTGCACACACTGGATCTCTTTGTCAGTGTTGTAATCTCATTTTAAACTCATTTGGGTGTCCTGTTAAGATTTGTGATAACGTGATAACATTATTGTCACCCTGCTTATTTAACTTAGATGCAGAGTACATCATGCGAAATGCCAGACTGGATGAAGCACAAGCTGGAATCAAGATTGCTGGGAGAAATATCAATAACCTCAGATATGCAGATAATACCACCCTCATGGCAGAAAGCAAATAAGAACTAAAGAGCCTCTTGATGAAAGTGAAAGAAGAGAGTGAAAAAGTTGGCTTAAAACTCAACTTTCAGAAAACTAAAATCACGGCATCCAGCCCCATCACTTCATGGTAAATAGATGGGGAAACAATGGAAACAGTGACAGACTATTTTTTGGGGCTCCCAAATCACTGCAGATGGTGACTGCAGCCATGAAATTAAAAGATGCTTGCTCCTTGGAAGAAAAGCTATGAGCAACCTAGACATTATATTAAAAAGCAGAGACATTACTTTGTCGACAAAGGTCCATATAGTCAAAGCTATGTTTTTTTCCAGTAGTCATGTATGGATGTGAGAGTTGGACCATAAAGAAAGCTGAGCACCGAAGAATTGATGCTGTGGACTGTGGTGTTGGAGAAGACTCTTAAGAGTCCCTTGGACTGCCAGGAGATCAAACCAGTCCATCTTAAAGGAAATCAGTCCTGAATATTCATTGGAAGGACTGATGCTGAAGCTGAAACTCCAATACTTTGGCCACCTGATGTGAAGAACTAACTCATTTGAAAAGACCCTGATGCTGGGAAACATTGAAGGCAGGAGAAGGGGATGGCAGAGGATGAGATGGTTGGATGGCATCACGGACTCGATGGACATGAGTTTGGGCAAGCTCCAGGAGTTGGTGATGGACTGGGAAGCCTGGCATGCTGCAGTCCATGGGGTCACAAAGATTTGGACACAACTGAGCAACTGAACTGAACTGATAACATTAATAATAAACTTAAAAACTCTGTGAAGAGAAATACCAAAAAATTAGAGTTTGATTTTTTGGAGGGGGAGAATGTTTAATTAAATGCCATTATCAAAGTAGGTTGAAACACTATTAGTTAATGGGTGTTTTTGATGAATTGGGCTAAGATTGACATGCATCACCTTGTTTAATGTTTGCAACGATGCAGTGAGGTAAATATTCTAATTCCAATTTTATTGACAGGTGTGGAAATCCAGGCTCTGAAAGGTTGAGAGACATGGTAGGGGGTCCCTGAGTGGGTGAGGTGAGAGTTGGAAGCCAGCTCTGGAGAGCTCCCTCTCTGAAGGGATTTGGGTGTAAGCTTCCGTAAAGAATGAATATGAAACGACACATAGTTTCTCTCTTTATTAAAGCAGGTTCCAATTCTATTTTGAGAAATGATCTTGGCAACACAACTACTTCAGTTCAGGTGACTACATATGACAAAGCAGTATTTGGAATTACCTTTAAAATACAGAGTATTTCATATATATATATATATATATATATTTTTTTTTTTTTTTTTACTAACTCAGCCTACCTGCCTTACTGTTTAATTTCAAATTGCTCTGCTTTTTCTCTATAATAAAAGGCATTTTGTGTTTGGTTCTGGAATCCATTCATGTGAATTCTCCCCTCTACTCATTAAGCAAAATGACTATGATTTGCTTTTATTTAGTTTCTGATTTGTACTCCTCAATTACATCTTGGATTCCTGGGCTCAGGGCCTGGTGGGGAACAGGAGACAGGAACTTGGCTGGCGCCTCCACAGGCAATCGGAAAGCTGGCTGGAGTGGGTGAGCGCTGGCTTCACTGCCTAGGGCAGAGGTCCTGTCTGCAGCCTGCTCACCGACACCTACGGCTTGATGAACACACATCGCAGCCCCGCCTCTGAGGGTCTGTATGTGCCCAAGTTCCCAGGTGATGCCCCTGCACCTGGTTCAGAGACCCGCTCTTGAGAACCATGGACATAGAGTGGCAAAGAGAAATGACTAGTCTGATAAAACCATTGATTTTAGTTGTTTTTAGAGTATATAGACTTGGGCAGGCCCCATCTTTATAGCCAAGTCTGATGATAGATGAAGTAGAAGTTTTCTCTTGAAAAGTTCCTATTTGTGAGTTCACATGTAAGTAAAAGCAGAGTAAAGATTTGTCAAGGGTCTCCAGTGGTTTAAAAACTAGGCCAGATGCCTATTCTTTAAAGAGGGGTTTACGGCGAGGTTTGTTTCCACATGTGGGCAGACAGTCTCTAAGTCACCCAAGAACCCTCCACTGTGGGGAGGCCCAGGGGGCCCGCCCGGGGGAGAGGCGGGGGCGCCCACAGACTGGCAGGAGTGCCCGTGCCCTGCGCTCAAGAAACGGTTCTGACGTGCTCTTGGCAGCTCTGCCAGCAGCCATTTCAGAGCTTTCGAAACCCTTGGTTGGTGGCCTGGCATGGGTCTCAGCAGAAAGTTATCCGAGTTCGATTTGAACAGCAGCTGCATCAAACTGCCTCTGGCAGAAACTTCCGGTTCTGGGGCCCACCTGGGATCTGGAGCCCATTCCACAGGTAGCTCATGGCCTGCGCCCTTCACAGCCCTCTTTGGGGTTCCAGAGTGTCAAAAGGGACTTCACTGGTGGTTCAGTGGTTAAGACTCTGCACTTCCAATACAGAGGGCTTGGGTTTGATCCCTGGTGGCGAACTAAGATCCCACATGCCACACAGCACCACCAAAAGATTAAAAAAAAAAAAATAGTGTCAAAGGGTAAAGGCCCTCAGGAGGCCACAAGCACCAGAAACATATGTACCGCTGCTGTCAAAATGGTCTCCCCTCACTTTTTTTCAATTTGGAGACTACAAAATATCAAGGTTGAAAGAGAGGTGGAATCACGACTTTGAAGCAGGCTTAAACTCCCGAGGGAAGCTTGACGGGAGAAGCGTGCCACACTCGGGCCTGGAAAGTTCCAGGCTGAGCTCTCACCCTTGCCAAGGACACAGAGCACGGTGTGTTTGTTGCTGGTGGCAATGGCTTCTTTTCCTTCATTCACTACATAGCTCTCAGTGGCTGGTGGCCTTAAGCTTTACATTTTCTGGAAAACTTTTTTGGTGGGTATTCCAAGGGGAACACAGGACTGATGGGCTAGCTTGCCTTGTAGGAGTAGCCGACTCCAGTTTTTTCTCAGACGCCAAGGACTGAGGAAAGAGGACACAGCCCAGAGACAGAGGACTAAGAGAGGTTTGGGAAAACAGATTCAACCCAGCACCAAAATCAAGAGCTGACACTGGGAGTGAGAGGAAAGGCGTCCTTGGCACAGACAGGACTGTAGACACACTTTCTAGAGGGCAATTTGGCAACGCATGGAAAGTCCTCAGACGAGCAGATTAGGTCCTTAAATTCCACTTCTGGGATTTGCACCAGGAAACAGGCTGTTCTGTGAACAGGGCTTAGGCACCAGAACGCTCGTTGCAGAATATTTATATTATTAAAAATCAGATATCCCGTAAAGGCAGATAACCTAAATTATGGGAGATCTGTTCTTTAGAATGGGCCTTCCCAGGTGGCTCAGTGGTAAAGAACCCACCTGCCAATGCAGGAGACACAAGAGACACGGGTTTAATCTCTGGGTCTGGAAGATCCCCTGGAGGAGGAAATGGCAACCCACTGCAGTATTCTTGCCTGGAGAATCCCAGGTGGGATCTTAGTTCCCTGACCAGGGCTCAAACCTATGCCCCCTGCAGGGGACGTGCCTAATCTCACCACTGGACTGCCAGGGACACCCCTCACCTCACCCCACCCCATTTCACTTATTCTTGAGGATGAAGAAACCACCACAAAGCCAGCCTGCTGGGATATAAAGTGGAAATAATACAGACAGAGACTCAAAGAACAGTGGCCCCATGCCACACAGGTAGACTTCATCTCTTTGATCTTAATTTTCCCCATCTGTAAAGTGGGCTTAACAAAAGCTATCCTGCCAATCTGTTAGAGACTGGATTTCATGAGGCAGGCTTGAGCACGGCAACCAGGACATCACAATGCCAACTGAGAGGAGGTGAGACTGTCTGGTTCTCCTGGGCCTGGAGTCAGGCAGTGGGGAGGCCCCTTATCAGCCTCACATGGATAAGCTGATGGATGATGACCAACAGAGGAGGCGGGGAAACAGGCGGGACAGTGGCTTGTCATTTCGTGCTGCTGTGGTTTTCATATGACTTTTTATAAGTCCCAACTGATTACAATTAAATTACACGTAATAGGAACTCAATGGAACTAATCATGAATACGAACAAAGAAGGAAAAGCAATCTCCTCACCTCACAAAACATAGGCAACTTTTTGGCAAAATCCACCACTCTGGTAATTGCTGGTGTGATGATTTTTGTAAAATGGCTGAAGGCTTCTAAGTCGACCTTTCCACCTTCTGGGGCGTTTACTATCGGTGCCTGTCCGATGTCTTCGGGCTGAGGAGGAGAGACAAGGAGGATTTAAATGAAGACACCGAACAGGTCATTGATCACGGTTCTTCCGCGGCAGGAAATCTCTCCTGAACTGACATATACTGTACGGTTTCCACGTCATTCCGTGAGAGACCGTACAGTTTCCAAGACCTTGAGTTCTTTGAGCAAAGATATATGTTCTTGGTCGTCGCTTTCAAAGGCCCCCAGTGATCACGGTCACAGGGCTGTCGCTGTGGAAAGGCACTGAGAGAAAGAGGGAGGAGGAGAAACAAGAATCTCGCTCTGTTTCTGAGTGCATGAAGGGGACCTACGTCTGTGGCTCTGGGTGCCGTGTTCAGAGCAGGGCACACTCTGTGGGTGTCCTCCTGTGGGCGGTGGGAGGGGAGGGGGAGCCCCGCACACAGGACCCAAGGATTCACTCTTGCTTGCGATGTCTTTTGCTTGGGTCCCAGTCTGCCCTCCAGAGGCCAGCCCGAAGCTAGCTCCTCAGCTTGGACCGCAACAGGCTGTGGCCTCTCCTTGTATCTCCTGTGCTCACTGGTGCTCCCTGCCAGCAACAGTCCTCCCCGCTGCCCTTTCTGGTCTTTGCCATGGTAGTGACTGCCTTGGGTGGTCCTCACCCAGTCCCTGATGGACAGGTGAGCGAAGGAGTGCCCAGGGAGGTTCAGGACCGTTCCGAGGCCAGGACTGGTCCCTGCTCTTCCAGGAGGCCGTGCCTGGGGTCAGAGGAGCCGACACTGCCTGACGGTGGTGTCCTTTGCCCAGAGTCACGGTGGACATGCAGGGGCGAGGCGGCCAGGCTGGGAGGCAGGAAGAGGGCAGACAGGGCAGGAGGTACGGGCTCCGGGAGCCGGTCCAGCAAGTCCGACCCCTCACCGCAGAGTGGCTGCTGAGGCCACCGCTGGGGACATACTGCATCTGCCTCTACAGGCCCCAGACTTGACTGTGCCTCTGAGTGACCCCCAGAATTGCCGACTCAATAGGTACCTGTTAGAGAATCTGCCTTTCCACCAGCTCCCCAGGGCACGGGTGCCGCTGGCCTGAGCCTGGGCGTTGAGCAGCAGTGGGAGAGCAGTGACCACGCCCAACCCTGGGGACCCACTTCCAGCTTCCAACCCCGTCGCCCCTGTTGCTGCTTTCGCCTCCTTTTTAGCACAAAGACAAGCAAGGATGGTTCTTTCACTCTCCTACCGCCACGGCACCAGGTCAGAGGGGTGGCCCAGGCCGTCCAAAGGTGTGACTGGAGATGTACAGACTGGGGTCGAGGGCGGGGGGATTTTTCAATTTGCTGCTGCTGCTAGGTCACTTCAGTCGTGTCTGACTCTGTGCGACCCCATAGATGGCAGCCCACCAGGCTCCCCGTCCCTGGGATTCTCCAGACAAGAACACTGGAGTGGGTTGCCATTTCCTTCTCCAGTGCATGAAAGTGAAAAGTGAAAGTGAATTTGTTCAGTCGTGTCTGACTCCTAGCAACCCCATGGACTGAAGCCCACCAGGCTCCTCCGTCCATGGGATTTTCCAATCTACTACATAGCAAACTATGACAGCAGTGACCTATTTTGGATTCTCCAGGAGGTTCTTTTGTTTTTTCTACTTTTGGGGGACAGCAAGTGGATGGGAAAGAAAGCTGGTTTCTGTCTTGTTTCATATCAGTGACTATGTTTTGGGGCAACTGTCAGCATAGCAAGCCCATGGAAGGCTGCTGGTTCTCCGGATGCAAATGGAATTGATGGGATAATCACAGGTAGGGCTTCCCTCTCTCTCCTGTCTCTATCTCTCTCTTATACTGAGTTAAGGGACAAGGACTTCCCTGATGGCAGACAGCAAAGAGAGACTAAAGAATCTTTTGATGAGGGTGAAAAAGGAAAGTGAAAAAGCTGACTTAAAACTCAACATTCAGAAGATAAAGATCATGGCATCCGGTCCCATCACTTTATGGCAAAGAGATGGGGAAAAAATGGAAAGAGTCACAGGCTTTATTTTCTTGGGCTCCAAAACTACTGTGGACAGTGACTGCAGCCATGAAATTCAAAGACGCTTGCTCCTGGGAAGAAAAGCTACAACAAACCTAGATTGTGCATTAAAAATCAGAGACACCACTTTGCTGACAAAGGTCCATACAGTCAAAGCTGTGGTGTTTCCAGTAGTCATGTATGGATGTGAAAGTTGGACCATAAAGAAGGCTGAGTGCTGTAGAATTGATGTTTTTAAATTGTGGTACTAGAGAAGACTCTTGAGAGTCCCCTGACTCATTTGAAAAGACCCTGATGCTGGGAAAGATTGAAGGCAGGAGGAGAAGGGGATGACAGAGGATGAGATGGTTGGATGGCATCACCGACTTGATAGACACGAGTTTGAGTAAACTCTGGGAGAGAGTGATGGATAGGGAAGCCTGGCGTGCTGCAGTTCATGGGGTCACAAAGAGTTGGACACGACTGGGTGACTGAACAACAACAACAAGGGAAAAGGTACATCAGGAAGTCTGGGGGTGATTATTCCGATGCACACAGCAGCCTGCCACCCTGCAGACCACCTTGCTGGCCTTTCTGATCCCTGCCACTCTGAAATGTGGCCGGGCTCACCTGCGTGTCTGCTTTATAACTCTCTCACAAAGATCAACTAATAAAAGGAAGATGGTAAAAACGTAGAGAGTTGGATACACACATACATAAAGTGATCTTTGTAAGAAATAAAAATAAAATATTATTTTAATAACCCCATGAATCACAGCACGCCAGGCCTCCCTGTCCATCACCGACTCCCGGAGTTCACTCAGCCTCACGTCCATCGAGTCGGTGATGCCATCCAGCTATCTCATCCTCTGTCTTCCCCTTCTCCTCCTGCCCCCAATCCCTCCCAGCATCAGAGTCTTTTCCAAATAGTCAACTCTTCGCGTGAGGTGGCCAAAGTACTGGCCTCTTCAAATATTTTTCCAGACAAGATGGGCCATCATCACATAAAAATGAATGAAATAATATATGTAGTGGTGTTGTAAGCAAAAAAAGTGGTATTGGCCACACAGGAGATGCAAGTCCTCGTGTATAGAAGCCAGTTCCGTACATGGATACTTATGAAGCAAAGCTGCCTTTAATGAAGGATTTTTAACGGCCTTGCAGGAATAATTCACAACCCCCAAGAGTCACTTTTAATCCTGAGCATAAACACTCAGTTACAACCACCCAGCTGCAGGGAGCATGTGTAAGTGTGTCCAGTGGCTGAGACGGCGGGCTTAGCTGTGCTGTCTCTGAGGGTGGATCCATGGAACTCGATGATCCATTTCACAGATATTTATTGCGCTCAGTTCTGGTTATCTACTGCTGCATAACAAACTCTCCCCAAACCCGAAACACTACTTTTTCATTTAAAACAATACATTTTCACTGAGTCTCAGAGTTCTGGGTGGTTCTTCAGGGGTCCCTCATGAAATCTCAGCAGAGACTGGTGTCATCTGTAGATGACTCCAGTCACACCACTGGTGCCTGGGCGGGTAGGAAGTCTCTCCACATGGCTGCCTGGGGCTTCCTCCCAGCATGACGGTCTCAAGGCAGGGGAACTCTCACTCTTTTAGTTTGTTAGGGCAGTTGGCTTCCCTCAGAGACCACATGGCATCCCTCTCCAAAATAACCAACTGGAAACTGCAAGGCTTCTTATGACCCAGCCTTAGGAGTCACTCTGCCCAAATCCGTCGCTTCAAGGAATCACAGCCCGGCCCAGATTCAAGGGAAGAGAGGACTAGATGCTACCACTCCTTGGTGAAGAAAGGGAGAAAAGAATTGATTGGCAGTCACCTTAGGGAAAAGCTACCGTCAGCTTCAACCACACATGTGACAGACACTGAAGGTGACAGAGCTGAATGGAACCCTGTCCTTCCCCCAAGGAGATCGGGGGTGGCCCAGGCACAGAAGGGGACTGGCTGACAGAAACAAAGCTCACTGTAGAGACAGACGGGATGATGGAGGCATTCTGTCTCCCCCAGCATCCCTCGAGGAAAAAATATCCTGGAGAAACAGTTATTTGCATTTGGACCAAGCGGGACAGTTCCTTGAACATATCAAGGATCTAAAAAATATACACTTCACGTCAGCTCCATGACGGGGGGGAGACAGGTGGGTAAAGCAGTGGCTCTGTAAACATCAACGTCCTGAACAGAACCTTGCGCCTGGGTAACCTTACAGCTTGAAGAAAGTCTACTGGCAAATCATTCTGTGCAATGCCTTTCCTGGTTCTTTCTACAGACGATTGAGAAAAGCATTACAAGCCTTTGAGTTAAAGGTATGGATGTGGCTGTTTTAATAATTAAAATCATGCTATCTTGGCTGAAGACTTGGGCCCAAAACCCAAGTTGGCCGTTTGGCCACTTTATGTTGGGCAAACCTCAGGTGGGACACTGGAAGGCCTGGGGCTTGGTTTGCATACCTGTAAAGCCAGGATGGTGATTCCAGCCTACCTAACCCAAAGTGTCGTGAAGTCCAAAGAAGCAATGGATAGGAAGGCCTTTCACAATGGTTAGTTTTCGTTCGTTTGTTTTTTGACATGGACCATTTTTAAAGTCTTTATTGAATTTGTTACATTTTTCTTTCCATTTTATGTTTTGATGTTCTGGCCACAAGGCATGTGGGATCCCAGCTCCCTGACCAGGGACTGAACTGCATTCCCTGCATTGAAAGCCCAAGTCCTAAGCCCTGGACCACCATAAAATGCCTAGTTTTATAAAAATGTCAAACATGGATATTCCAAGGGTCTGGAAAGGCCTGTTTTTCTTTACACTCCCCTCCCCCAACCCTACTCCAGATTCTCATCGTCCCCCTGGACCTGACAGCATTTAAAACTCAATGTTTTGACTTCCATTGATGTAAAAATACATTCAATATATGGGTCACTTCTTTATAGGGGTGATTCTAAACGGGATATTTTGGAGTGAGTTTAGGGGATGAAATATGTATATAAATGGGCATCTGAGGGAAGACCTGAGTATAAAAAGGGAGAGCTGGCAGGTAAAGAATTTTGCTAATCAGTTGACCCAGGGCTGGCGTACTTCACAGTAGAAGCAAAGAGCTAACTGCATTAGAATTCAGTGACTCACATGCAGAAGACTGGCTCTGCACTCCCATCAATAACAGGCGGGAGACACCACCATCCCAGGTTCTGAGCACCCAGGGCACAGAGGCAAACAGAAGCGGAAGCGGAAGCGGAAGCGGAAGGGGCGGGGTCTTACCAGGAACTTCCGCTTCTGCTTCCAGTGGCTGCCCTGGGCGTTGGTGGCCACGTGGGCCTCGGTGACGGTCTTGATGAGCTCCCATTCCTGGTCAGTGGGCTCTGGCTTGTGCCCCATGGATCTCTGCAGCTCCTCCCGCCGCCTCTTCTCCCGGTTCTCCTCGATGAGCTTCCTCTTGGCCAGACGCTTGCTGTCGTCTAGGACCACTGCGGGGGGAGAGGGACACAGAGCAGACGCTCTCCAGACAGCTGGCAGACCAGGGCGGGGCTTGAGCGGCTCAGAGGGGGTCACCTCGAGTCCTTTCTCCTTCGGGGCAAACTGCCACCGGCTAGCCATTGTCCAGCACAAGCCCCAGCACCAATTCCCCAAAGCCTAGCAAGCTTTCCAAAACGAAGGTGGGTGGGGGAGACACACTTGGACACCGGGCATCTTAGCTCCACAGAGGGTGACCCTAAATAAGAACGAAGCAGAGCCAGGTAAAGCCCATCCTACCTAGAGGGTCATAGGTGGGTCTGTCTAGCCAGTCATCTGAGTTCACTCTTAAGGTGTCTGTTCTTCCCCTCAGCCCTAGCCTCCCCAAACGGCTCTTAGTAAGGACTTCAGGTTAAAAAAATTCTGGAGCAGTAAACAGAGGCTGGTATCCCTTTCTCAGAGGGAAAAGGAGTCTTGCTCTTCATTTGTTTACTCAAGGCTGATTGGAGTGGCTAGGAGCTTGGCTAGGCCAAGCTCAGCCCTCACAGATACTTTCTTTGCATTGCTGTATTCCTGGTCAACCCTCAAAGTGATTAAAGAGCCCAGGCTTTGGAATCTAGAAAGACTGGGGCTTGAATCCTGAGACTACCACATTCTAGCTGTGTGACCAGCTTACTGAGGGTCTCTGAGCTTTTGATTTTTCCAGTATAAAATGGGATCAATAAGACCTACTTTTCAGGGTATCAGTATGATGATGCTGGACACGTGCTCAGTAAATAAAGCCATGAATTGTATCATTTATCCGTGGTCCCCAACCTTTTTGGCACCAGAGACTTATTTTGTGGAAGACACTTTCTTTTTTTCCCTGTGGATTGCAGGTTGGGGGGTGATTTGGGGATGATTCACACACATTGCATTTATTGCACATGTCATTTCTAATCTAACGCTCCTGCTGGTCTGACAGGTGGTACCAGTTCAGGGCCAGAGGTTGAGGACCCCTGATACGCAAAAGGTGAATCAGAAGTGCAGGTAAGAGCAACCTATACTTCTGTGGTTAATTTCCAAAAGGAAAGCATTTCACCAGACGCTTAGTAGCTCTCAGTGGCACGGAAAGGCTCAGGGCTCATACTACAGAGTCGTAGTGTTTTACCAGTGCTGGATCTCAGCTCTGATCTACTCCAACTCCCTCTTTCACAGAGAAGGAAGAAGGCGATCATGACTTCCCAAAAGTCACACAGCAAGTTAATGGCAGGACCAAGCTAAGACCCAGGACCTCTGACTGCAGTCCTAGAACATCATTGTCCTAGGGCCATTTCCTGAGGAAGGTGTGACCTGCTAGGAAAAGAAAAAAAAAAAAAGCAGGCATAGCAGAGGAAGGGAACCAAAAGTGCCTGGTGAATCCATAAACAGAATGAGACCCTGATCGTGGAGACGTGGTTGGATCTTTACAGTGAGGGGGGCACTTAGAAATGTGGGTGGGCTGGGTGAGCCCCGTGAAGTCAGCATGGTTCACCCAGTAAAAGGAGGCAAGGAGAGGGCTGTGCTTATAACCCCACCCCCCAAATGCTTCCCTGGTGTCAGGGACCGTGGCAAATTGGACGTGTATTATTCTAGTTGAATCCTAAGATCAGCGATGACTTCACATAAGGGAAACCTGAAGTTAAGTCAGTGGGCACACAGCTAGTAAGTGGCAGGCCCAGGACGCCAACAGTTTTTCTGATTATAAAACCTGAGCTCTTATAATGAATGCCTCACACGCAAGCAAGTTGCACTCAAAATGAATTTCCACCTAGTGTGGATTAACACTGAGTTTTTAAAGCTCATCAACTTTCGCATCTTTAACTTCTAATAAAACAATGCAACGGACATTCGGCAGGTCCCTTCTCTCCACAGAACCTTAGCAGACATTTTGTTGGCAACCGGTAAAAGCCTTTCTGAGACAAAGAACTCAGCCAGAGGTGGGGATTAACCCATGGTTTCCAGCCTCACGCCCTGACACAACCCTCCTCCTTTTTTTCTATATAAAAGATTCCCCTTCTGTCTTCTTTAATGGGCAAACCAAGGACGTTCCAGAGATTTTTGCTGTTGTTCTTAGAGAACTCTGTTTATCACATAAATGTGGCTGTGACTCTTTCCTCTTCATGAGGTCCTCACTGCATTCTTTTTTCCTTCCTCTTTTCTTTAAACTAAAAGTTGAAATCCTTCACCAATGTGCAAAAAATTTATGCCAGAAGAAACTAGTAACCCAGATACCTAGCAAAAGGGAGGGCACACATTCTGAATGGCATGATTCTTATTTCATGATTAGATTAATTAAAGTGACTGGTGTAAATCCCTTGCACAGTGTGGAGAAGAGACCCCGACGGCTAATCTCACTGCCATATGCTGTGGCACTTTGAAAACTGGGGAGGATGACTTCAGCTTGGAATGTTTTTATGGGCTAAAAATATACCAACAACAGCAAAAAGCCAATGGCAGGACGAGTCATGCAATAGGACTCAAGTTCACATTCTTTAGAAATTTCTGAACACGATGTTTTCTGCCAGTGCCCTGACTCCAAAAATGCCCACAAAATAAATTCCTGTCTCTGCTTTTGAAAAAAAAAGAGAATTAGTCCATGCGGTTCTGACCACATGAATGCTGTGTGGAAAATTACACCTCATCAAGGTGGGTGGAAAGACCCCTCATGTGTAACCTCTGTGCAAACAGAGTGTGGCTGCCTGTCCTGCAAGTGTGATGGGGACAGTTTAACCTCTGTCCCTCAGCCATCATCCGGATGCCTCTGGAGTCAGGCGCTGATGGCGAAGGTCGGATGGAAACCGACCAGCCATGGGTGGGAGTGAGGGTCCCTGAAAGGGCTGGGTGCTTGCCCCCTGTCCAAGCATTCCTGCTTTCTTTCCTGCCTGGTTGTTGTCCTTGAGCCACGCTTTCCCCAGTCGCCACTCCCTGAATATGAAGCAAAGGAAGCAAATTGTTACTTACAATCTGTTGCCATGCCAACGTAGATGCATTTTTTAAAGCGACATTCCTGGCACTGATTTCTTGTAACTTTGTCTATGACACACTTTCCTTCATATTTACAGGAATAGGATGGATGGAGATTTTTCTGAATGGTTCTTCTAAAGAAACCCTACATGAAAAAGAAAGACCCAAGACAGCCATTTCAGATTGTCTAGAAATAAAGGCCCGCCAGCATTTTGCATCTTCCTACCACGGTGGCTGGTTTTGGACCTCACCTGGATACAGGCCTGTAGCTCTACCTGTTCCAGTACAGGCAGCTGACCCAAAGTGAATCTAAGTAGGTCTCAATCTGAGGAGAGGGAGAGGTCAGAAGCTGTGGAGCCATCATCTTTTTGGCATTTACTCAAAGCTAACGGGAAAATTGGTGTTCACACTTATGTTTTGCAAACAGTGAGTCATATAAATAAATTATATTATTTCATTTTATAGAATGCCACAGTGTCAAAGTCTCTCAATCGTGTCTGTTTCTTTGCCACCACAGGGACTGTAGCCCACCAGGCTCCTCTGTCCACAGGATTCTCCAGGCAAGAACACTGGAGTGGGTTGCCATGCCCTCCTGCAGGGGATCTTCCCCACTCAGGGATTGAACTTGGGTCTTCTGCCTTGTAGGCAGATTCTTTACTGTCTGAGCCAAGCTTTGAAGAGGTTTGCTCTTTATACTGGAGAACAAAAAAGCTAGATACTTGTGATGCTCTGTGAATTAGTAATGTAATTATCTAGTATTTAAATGCACGTGTTAACTGCCTTTAGAGATTTAGTTTAATTCTGGTTTTTGACTCTTGAGATGGCCGTGACCAGCTCAGATAGCCCTTAAAACAACAGTCATTGGGGAGGAGAAAATTCCAAATTCTTTACCAAATTTTCCCCAAAGCTCGAGGCATTGGACTTCTCCTTTTCTAGCACCCTGTTTCTCCAGGGTCTATAGACACTTGCCCTAAAGTTCAGTGTTTCTTCCTCTCAAGGCACAGGAGAGGGCCACCTGAGGAAAGAAGGAGGTCCCAGGCCTAGGTGACTCATGTAACACCCTCAAGGCGGTGTCCCATGAGAATCCTTTCTGGACATGGTACTCAAGTCGTAACAGCAGAAAGCACTCCTTGTGAGTGGCGCGGTGCAGAGTGCTGCAGACAAGTGCCACGGCCTCCGTCTCTCCCACAACCTTCTGAGGTCGGTACTCTTAATATCTCCACTGCGGGGATTAAAAACTAAGCCTCAGACAGGTTAAATCACTTGCCCCAAATCACATGGCAAGTACACGCTGGAACTGGAACCTGGGAATTGGACTGCAAGTCTTACTTATTTAACTGCTCATATGATATAAACTTAGTCCAGTTTTACTGTATTATTTAAATGTTTTAGATGAACATACTATAAACTGTCCTTTCTCACCCACTCTCAAAAAACCACATCGTTGTATGTTTTAGTATATATTAGCAAGGCACAACAGGTTTTAAAGGACGTTGCCTGTTAAAGCTTAAAGGAACCTCCAACTTGGTTGCATAAATTGGACTTAGATGCCAGCTGATCTAGTGAAAGTCGCTCAGTTGTGTCCGACTCTTTGCGACCCCAAGGACTATCCAGTGCATGGAATTCTCCAGGCCAGAACACTGGAGTGGACTGCCATTTCCTTCTCCAGGGGATCTTCCCAACCCAGGGATCGAACCCAGGTCTCCCGCATTGCAGGCAGATTCTTTACCAGCTGATCCACCAGGATTAAGCCCAAATTTTAATTATCCCATTTAACCGGCCCTGGCTTTGATTATGTACATATACCATCTGCATATTCCTCACTCAGACTCAGGAACTCTTCTTTACAAGGAAAAGGTCTGAGGAAGGGTTTTCCATCGGGCAAAGCAGAATAACACGGAGGAATGGCGGACCGAGACTCAGGGACTCGGCGTCAGGGCACGTGTGCTCATCCCTGGTCACTTCTATTACTCAAGTCCTAACAGAAGAGCTGTCGTATTATATTTGGCTCTGCATCCTTAAACACTGAGCCCATTAGTTTGAATGACGTTGACGAACTGTCATAAGAGTCCTGAAAGCACACATGGGGCAGCGGCTGACATGTGTTTCCTGGGTGTCCATGGTGGGCTGTCCTGCCAGGCTTGGACGTCAGGGCCTGCAGAGGGAAACAAGCTTCCCCGCCTGCCCCCTCCACCCTGTACTCCTCCCTCCACCCCCCACCCCTACCCTTCGAGGGTTGCACTCGCTTGAAAGGCAGAAGAAACAGAGATGCTAGCAAGAAGTCAGATGTCATAGGCAGGGAGGAGGGCCACTGGCTGGCATCCTCCTTCTGGTTTCCCTAGAGGTGGCAACACTGAAGGCCGGGGCCTCCACGAGCATGCTGACCGCTGCTCTGAAGTTGGGAGACTGTTCCCCTGAAGTCAGGAGACCCTTCCTCCCTCATCTGCTCACACTGGCTCGTGTCCTGGGGCGGGGCCCACGGAGGAGTCAGACAGGAGCAGGGAGGGGACGAGGTGATGAACCAGAAGCAGACGTAATGAGCATTTTTCCAAAAAGGCTTCTCTGGGAACCTTTAGAAGGAATGAATGAAATAACTGATGCATGGCTTATTTTGGAAAAAAAAAAAAAAGTTGAGGCAGCAGGCTGTGCCATTCTTAGTGCCATCTTTTCTGTGGCTCATCTCGCTGCTTCTTCTTGGGCACTTCATGGACCAGATCCTTTTTAAGGCTCAGGCTTCCCCTGAGGCATGATAGAAGCAAATTTTGACACATGATGAAGGAACACTTCATTTGAATAAATGTCCAAGATGGTAGGTTCCTTAATTTTAAAAAGGGAGAAACATCAACTTTTGCGAGTGAACTTGGATAGAAAATATTTACTTATAAAAAAATCTTTTTGAGATAAAAGAGATGTCTCAGGGACAGAGTAAGGACATATCTTTCACTGATGAGTTGCTGGTGAGCAGAGGTTTTGCTTTTATAAGCTGACATTAGGCACGTTTCTCTGCATTTTGAGAAGAACTGAATCCATTTCTTAGTGGTCCAGATGATGCCGTAATCAGCGCTAAAAAGTGATTTATTGTAGGAGCATAAACTTTCTTTCTACAAAAGATGCATGAAAACTGGCCTATCCCAACGGACGGAACATCTGATCTGGAAGATTTCCACTGTCTTCCAGGCAAAAACAGGAAGAAAAGAGTCCCTCGGCACACTGTGAGTAGTGGGTAGAAATACTTGTAAATTATAGGTTTGAATAAACAAGATTTGAAGTGCAACTTTTTTCATTTTTGGCCACTTTTAAAAGCCCTGTTTCATTTGAACATCTCTTTTGCTTTTTTTCCAAGATGCTCTGTCCTTATGTTAAGTGATCTGTGTAACTGCCCTTGGGTTTCCCAGGTGACATAAGAGACATGGGTTCGAACCCTGGGTCAGGGAAGATTCCCTGGAGAAGGGCATGGAACCCACTCCGGAATTCTTGCCTGGAAAATTCCATGGACAGAGAAGCCCGGCAGGCTGCAGTCCATGGGGTCACAAAGAGTCAGACACAACTGAATGACTAAACAGCAAACAGCAGCAGTGAGCATCAAGTCCTCTGCAAGGTACATTGGGTTTTTAGAGTCACTTTGGAAGCTGAATGTTAAATGGAATTTTCATTAGAGTCGCTCCTAGAATTCAAAATTTGTCATTAAAAACTGATTTGAGAGAATCTCAACACTGCATAATCAGGTAGGTAAAAGCCTTCTTAACTGGGGCTAATTTAGAAAAAAAACCCATTTGAATCGCTGAGCTTTTGGAATGAGGGAAAGCATCTACAGAAATGGTTTTATCAGTTTCAAACAAAGCCCATAAAATTGGCCTTTCAAGAGACAGTCTGCAAGTTTCCCAATTAATAAGCAGCCGCAACTTATTTGTAAATAATGTCATCAAACTCCTTATGATATTATTTTCATAGATGTAATAGCAACCTTTAGCCCAATCTTTGTTAAAAGGTTACAAATTCTAGATCAAAGGGGTCTGGATGAATGAGAGCAATATTATATCACATTCCAAAAAAAGAGTCTTGCCTTAAGACCTTAAAAATGACCTCTTTTCACTGGATATATCATCTTAACACTTTAGCAGGCTACATGTTTCCTAATTTTGTGCACAGAAAGAAGGGAGTTTGCATGGAAAATCTTCCACGAGGGAAATGACACCCATCAGTATGAACCGAGCTAACATGTTGAATTTGGGGGTCTAGGGTCAAAGGTTAGGAGAAAAGGAGGTAGTTGGAGGAAGGGAAGGAGAGGAGAGGTGGTGAGGTAGGTGATGAATGAGGAAGACTGACTTATGAATTTTAATATGATTTTTGCTCCAAAGTTTGTGATCATTTCATTTAAAATAAGGTAAATAAAACGTTCAACAACAAAATTAAAGTCTTTCTCTGACTTACTACCTCTTTTATTTATTTATTTTTTCACTACCTCTTTTATAAAACATCAGCTGAATGCCCTGGGTTAAGCTCTGTTTACCTTTACAGTGAACTTTACCTCCTGGCTTCCCTGGTGGCTCAGATGGTAAAGCGTCTGCCTGCAATGCGGGAGACCCGGGTTCGATCCCTGGGTCGGGAAGATCCCCTGGAGAAGGAAATGGCAATCCACTCCAGTACTCTTGCCTGGAAAATTCCATGGACGGAGGAGCCTGGTAGGCTATAGTCCATGGGGTCACACAGAGTCGGACACGACTGAGCAACTTCACTCACGTATCTCCTAGGCTAGGTTGTTGGACCAAAACGTGTTTGCCAGAAACTCAACGTCATGTTGATAATGAAGATGTAAGTCTGCAAATTCAGGTTCACTTTCCTCAAGCACACTGACTGTTGTTTGCCGGCGTATTCTTGTCCAGTGTCTCCTGCAGGTGAGTCTGGAGAGAATGTGATTACTGAGGGACAACCAGCATTCACCCAGGGACTGCAGCCTGTGCCAACAGCCGGTTTGGACAGTTTCAGCACAGAATTGAACCTAAGCAGCCTCAAAGATAGTCCCTAATGGAGCCCTGGAAAGTGAGCATATTCAGTCGGGTTCACACTGGCAAACGGCTCGGGGTTGAGGCCAACTCTGTCCCCGGAAATGCTCGAGATAAAGCAGGAGGAGAAATGGTCATTTCTTGGGAGGGTAACACGTTATAAAATATCAATGCGTTTTTAAACTGAAAAGGAGCCTTTATCAATTTCTTTTTATTTAATCAATTTTTCTACCTGTTGGATAGCATCATAGACACAGTGGACGTGAGTCTGAGCAAACTCTGAGAGACAGTGGCCAGCGTGCCTGCTGCAGCCTGGCGTGCTGCAGTCCGGGGGGGTCGCAAACGGTCGGACACCACTGAGCGACTGCGTAACAGCGCCACCAGATCTCACACTCTCGCAAAACTTCATCTAGTTATTTTCAATTTGAAAAAAAAATTGTCTTGAATATGTACCCCCCCCCCCCACCAAATGAAGAGGTCCATCAGACACCCGGGTGATCACAGCCCATGAATGTCGGGGTTTGGTTCGAATTCAAACCGAACCTTCCGGCTGCGTTCCGGAAGCTCCGGGGAGGGGCCGTCCCGCAGTTACCTTGCAGCCTTCGCACGTGATGCAGCGGTAGTGGTAGCCTGTGGCTTTGTCACCGCACACGACGCACAACTCGTCCTTGTCTAAGTAACTGGGGATGTAGCCTGTGGGGAGGACAGAAGAGGAGGTGAGAAAGACATCATGTTCAAGTCAGAGATGCCACAGCCAGGAGGAGGACTGGGGAGGACCAACGGAGGGTGGAGGACGGCACGACCGAGTTGTTTTAACACAACTTTTGCTTTATGGTTTGCACATTGTGATCATTTAGTTTTAAATATAGAAAGTAAATAAAACACTGAACAAGAAAACATTTTAAAAGTCTTTCCCACCCTCTCCTTCCCACACTGCCCTGCCCCGCCCGGTCATGTCCATAAGTCTGCTCTCCATGTCTGTGGGAAGGAGAGGGTGGGACCAATGGAGAGAGCACCGTGGAAACATGTACATTACCATCGGTAAAACCGACAGCCAGTGGGGATTTGCTGTATGACCTAGGGAACTCAAACCGGGGCTCTGGGACAACCTAGAGGGGTGGGATGGGGTGGGAGGTGGGACGGAGGCTCAAGAGGCAGGGGACATATGTAATCAGTTCAGTGGCTCAGTCGTGTCCAACTCCAAAGTATTGGAGTTTCAGCTTCAGCATCAGTCCTTCCAATGATTATTCAGGACTGATTTCCTTTAGGATGGACTGATTGGTTGGTCTCCTTGCAGTGCAATGGACTCTCAAGACATATGTATACCTGTGGCTGATTCACGTTGATGTATGGCAGAAACCAACACAATATTGTAAAGCAATTATCTTCCAATTAAATATAAATAAATTTTAAAAAGTTTTTATCTGACAATACACTTCCTCAGTAGATTTCTCCAGGATCTTAGGTCACACTTGCAGAGTTAGTATCAGGCTCAGGATTTCTGAGTGCCTTGGAAACAGCTGTGCACACTCGCTGTGCAGGCAGGAATGGCCCTTGGAGCTAACGGGTGCAGCAAAGAGGCCAGTATTTTATTTTAAAATACTTAATATAAGTGAATTCATCATTTTTGTTATATGTAACATTATGAGTAATTATTAAAAAGAAAACATAAGGTCTTTTAAGAGCTACCTGTTCTTTGTTCCTGAAAGGATTTGTTCCATGATCACACCCCAATCACAACTTAGATTACTGAGCTGGGGAAACAGTTTCTTTACTCGTCCTAATGCTGTGATACAATAGGTCCCTTGGGTAAACCATGGGTTTTCCACACTGATTAGACCTTAGAATCATCCTGCTTAAAAGCATGGAATCTTATGGGGAATTCCACACGGTCCAGTGGTTAGGACTCTGCACTTTCACTGGTGAGGGCCCAGGTTCAGTTCCTGGTCAGGGAACTAAGACCCCACATACCACATGGTACAGTCAAAAAAGAAAATTGAATCTTGGAATCAACCATTTAAAAATACTGAATCTGAGACCAGCCCCCTGAGAATCTTATTTCAGTGGTCTTAGGGTGTAGGAACACAGGCACTGAATTTCCTAAACGTTCTCTGGGTGATTCTTATGTACATCTAGAACTGAGACTCCCTGGGCTGGGTTTATACGGAGGGATCCAGAGAGGCCAGGACATGAGACACATGGGGTGCCGTGGATCACAGTCTCTTTCGAAAGGCTTATTTCTGAACCTGTGCTTAGGGGACTTGATCCCTTGGCAATCTAGGTACCATGCAATAAATTAAGAAAACTTTATAGCTGGAAAGGCTCTGAGAGAGCAAGTAATTTTGAGATGAACCGGTCTTCATCAGTTTGGCCTTCCTCAGGCTCAAACCAGAAATTAACAGCAGAGAAGAAAGCCCAGATCTTGACTTCTGGCTCTCCGAAAGCGTTGGTGTTGGTCTTTTCTTTTTTTTTGGTCTTTTTCTAAAAATAACTTCAAAAGTAGAATGAATAAGGCCATCTAAAAAAAAAAAAAAGGTTCTGCAGGGCTTCCCCGGTGACTCAGTGGTAAAGAATTGGACACAATTACCAGTGCAGGAGACACCTGCTGGGTCCCTGGTTCGGGATGACCCCACATGCTGAGGAGTAGCTAAGTTCATGTACTACAACTACTGAGCTTGTGTACCCTGGAGCCTGTGCTCTGCAACAAGAGAAGCCACCATGAAGACAAGCCTGCACATCGTAACTAGAGAGCAGCCCCGCTCACTGCAACTGCAGAAAGCCTGCACTGCCACAGAACACCCAGCACAGCCAAAAATAAGAGTGAATAAACAAATACATTTTAAGAAAAGGTTCTGCAAACTCGTGATGTGATTACACAGCTCAGCAACTGGGTTGTTGTTGTTGTTCAGTCGCTCAGTAGTGGCAGACTCTCTGTGACCCCGTGGACTGCAGCACCCCAGGCCTCCCTGTCCATCACCAGCTCCCGGAGCTCACTCAAACTCATGTCCATTGAGCTGGTGATGTCATCCAGCCATCTCTTCCTCTGTCATCCCCATCTCCTCTGCCTTTAATCTTTCCCAGCATCAGGGTCTCTTCCAGTAAGTCAGTTCTTTGCATCAGGTAGCCAAAGTATTGGAGTTTCAGCTTCAGTATCAGTCCCTCCAATGAATTTCAGGACTGATTTCCTTCAGGATGGACTGGTTGGATCTCCTTGCAGTCCAAGGGACTCTCAAGAGTCCTCTCCAACACCACAGTTCAAAAGCATCAGTTCTTCAGTGCTCAGCCTTCTTTATGGTCCAACTCTCACATCCGTAATTGACCACTAGAAAAACCATAGCTTTGACTAGATGGAACTTTGTTGGCAAAGTGATGCCTCTGCTTTTTAATACACTGTCTAGGTTGGTCACAGCTTTTCTTCCAAGGAACAAGCATCTTTTAATTTCATGTCTGCAGTAAATAGTGGTTTTGCTTATTACGAAACAAATCCAACTGTGATAACACTTTTTATTACTGCACTCTGAGCTTATTAAATTCCATGACGCAGGAAATTAAAGACACGAACAGAAGCTATGTACTTCCCACCCGTGTCTGCCTCTTTCCTTTCCTTGTACACAATGTCCAAACATAAGAAACGCTTCAGAGAGCAAATCCAGTTTCATAGGTACCAGAGGTTTATCACAGAAGCACAGAGCTTCAGAGAAAACCAAAAAGGCCTGATTTGTTGGGATGTGGAGAGGCTGAGAAAACAAAATCATTCTTTCTCTTGATCATGGTCTTTACGAATGTCTTTGACTCAGGAAACCCTTACTGTGTCCAAAAAAGATCAGCCAGGTTGAAATGACAGATGACTTACTATATGTTTTATCATGACATTTTCATCAATCTTTCATTAAACTGGGTCACGGAGGGCTTACTTTTCAGGAAAAAAGCCTTTGAGAAAACAGAAGAAAATGAACCTTTTTCATAATGACTGTGCTCAGACTTGATTTTAGAAGATTCTCCCATTTGGGAGGGAGAGAAATGAGTTCAAAGCAAGATTTGGTAAGGCACAAGGATTATCTTTTTAAACATCACAGCTTTTCTTAGTTTACTTTAGCATCATGCAAACATGAATCATCTGTTGAGTTCACTTCAAATGTTTCAAAATTCTCATCAGACATTAAAAAAAAAGAGAATTCTGGGAGGGATCTGGGCAGAGAAAAAGGAGAACTGAGAGATCTGTGTGTTCATCCAATCAGTCGTCTATTTGTGAATTTAGAAAACATTTATTTTAGCAGCTGCCACTTCGCTTGGGCTTCCCTGGTGGCTCAGATGGTAAAGAATCCCACCTGCAAGGCAGGAGACCTGGGTTTGACCCCTGGGTTGGGAAGATCCCCTGAGAAGGGAATGGCCACCCACTCCAGTATCCTTTGCTCAAGTGTTCCATGGACAGAGGAGCTTGGCGGGCTATATACAATCCACAGGGTCGTGAAGAGTTGGACACGACTGAACAGTTAACACTGTACTTAGTGCTTGTAATATAAAAACAACTAAGACACGGTTTCATCCTTGCGGAAGCATATGTGTAAGCAACTGAGTTCTGTATTTCCAGTCTTGGTTATTTCTCAAGGAGAGAGAAACAGCTGAAAATGAAGGAAAAAACATGAAAAGATGCTCAATGTCATTGCAAGGAAATGCAAATCAGGGTTATACTGAGGTACTACTTAACACCCTCTAGGTTGGTTACGATAAAATGGCAGATAATAACACATGTTGGTGAGGATATGGAGAAATCAGAGCACTCGTATATTGCTGGTAGGAATGTGAAAAGTGCTTTGGAAAAGCACTTTGGCAGTTCCTCAAAAGGTTAACACAAAGTGACCTACGACCCAGCAATCCCACTCTGAAATACACGCTCAAGAGAGCTGAAAACATGTGTCTGTGCCTTATGGCCCAGCAATCCCACTCTGAAATACACACTCAAGAGAGCTGAAAACATGTGTCTGTACAGAAACTTGGACAAAGCAGCACCATGCACAATATTCAGAACGTAGAGACCACCCAAATGTCCATCAGATGATGAGTGGGCAGACAAAATATAGTATATTTGTACAATGGAATCCTGTTCAGTCACGAAAAGGAAGTAAGTACTGTTACACGCTACAGCATGGAAGAACCTGGAAAGCACGCCATGAAAGAAGCCAGATACGAAATGCCATGTATCATCTACCTCTATTTCTGTGAAATATCGAGATTACGCAAATTCATAAAGACAGAAATTAGATTAGTGCTTGCCAAGGTCTGGTGGGAGGGGAGAATGGACGATGACTACTGAAGGATACAAAGTTTCTTTTCAAGGTAATGAAAATGTTCTGGAATTGTGCAGTGTTGATGGCTGCACAACTCTGTGAATATACTAGAAACCACTGAGTGAAAAAAACCCTTGTTTTGGGGACTTCCCTGGTTAGGGCTCTGCGCTTCCCCTGCAGGGGACTGCAGCTCAGTCCCTGGTCACAAACTAAGATCTCACATGCTGCATGATGCAACAACATCAAAAAAAAAAAAAGAAATAAATGGAATTAAAAAAGAAAACCATTGTTTTGTATGGACATATTTTGCATAAATCTATGACTTTTATAGTATGTGAAACATGTCTCCATAAAGCTCCTAGTAGAAAGCAAAGAAACCAGGAGAGAAAAGAGGTTCCATTCAACAAACATATATATGAGGGGATCCCATGCCAGGCAACATGCCAAGGAGCTGAAGACAACCAAGTCTTAATTCTTGGGGCAGCTTTCAGTGTTTTGGGGGAAACAGACAATCATGGGTCACCTGCCTATGACATGGTCAGGGCTGGGGTAAGTCTCCGAGTCGCCCTCCTGCCCAGCCGCGGCCCAAGTCCAGGATGGGCACTCTCAACCCTCCCCGTGCTTGTCAGTGGCAGCCCTCAGCACCTGGGGCATAACAGGCGTGAGCTTTCCCCTTCCTTGGACGTGGTCTCTGGTTCACTGCAAGTGCTACGGTTCCAGCGAGGGGGCAGGGATCATACGTCCACGCTGAAACCCTGGTGTCCGCCCCTGGTTCCTCTGATGGACAGCATCACAGTTTCTCCAGATCACTGCTGCCAGCCCTCTAGAGGGGAGAACACGGGGAGGAGGCCTGTATCTGGCACATGCAGACAGGCAGGGTGGCAGTTTGGAGCGGTGCCCGAGAGGCTGAGGGTCTCTGCGAGGGCTTCCAGAAGAGCTAATAACGCAGACGCAGGGCCCGGCTTCCAGCTTCATGAACACTGCATTAGGATGTTTGAACTTTGGTTAAAAAACCCCCAAACTCCACTCAAATGAAGATGTCCAGATTCAAGCTCATCTAAGACGTGGTGATCTGGCGGCAAGCATGCTTACTGATCAACTAGATTCCTGCTTGCTTTGATAGCTCTCATCACAGGGTTTACTAGGGCTAGGACACAGGGCTAAGGAGAGCTGAAGGGCCATATGTGTTCCCACAATGGAGAAATGAAAATCACTATGTCTAGGCCAGTTCGGTTGAGACACCATCACCGAAAATGGAGATCTGAAGTCTGAGTCTTATACATCTTGCTCAACTGTCTACTTTGGGCCATGAAAACCACTGTTGGGACTTCCCAGGTGGTACAGTGGGTAAGAGTCTGCTTGCCCATGCAGGGGACATGGGTTCGATCGCAGGTCTGGGAAGATCCCACATGCCTCGGAGCAACTGAGCCCGTTGAGCTAGTGCTCTAGAGCCTGGGAGCTGTAGCTACTGAGCTCGAGTGCTGCAGCTACTGAAGCCCACGTGCCCCAGAGCCCGTGCTCCACAGCAAGAGGAGCCGGTGCCCTGCAACTGGAGAGCAGCCCCTGCTCGAAGAAACTAGAGGAGGCCCACACGCAGCAACAAAGACCCAGAGAAACTGAAACTAAAAGTAGATAAATAAGATAAATATTGCAACTTCCCATGCATTAAAAATCCACTATTCATCACACTCAAAAAGAGTCATTGCTTGCTGGTTAGGTCTCTCCTTTTCATGATCGTAAACCCCAAACCCCAAAGTAGTATGCCACTGTCTGCTGCTGCTGCTGCTGCTAAGTCACTTCGGTCGTGTCCAACTCTTTGCGACCCCATGGACTGCAGCCCACCAGGCTCCTCCATCCAAGGGATTTTCCAGGCAAGAGTAGTGGAGTGGGGTGCCATCACCTTCTCCGATGCCACTGTCTGCTAGGCAACTCAAATCTAAGGAGAAATACTAACAAAATCTACAGGAAAATTCACAAGGTGTTGATTTACTCTACATACAGTTTTTGAGGGGTGGAGTTCATTCTTAGGAAAAAGAAACAATAGCTCCAACAGGGATCTGTGTCCAGAGAACCAACTAGTGATCAGGTGTGTAGGAGTCAGACATACTCTGGAAATATGTAACATTACAATGATGAGTCTCTAGGGATCAAAACCAACATGTACAGGGATGTCCCTGGTGGCACAGTGGGAGAGAATCCACCTGCCAACGCAGGGGACACAGGTTCGGTCCCTGATCCGGGAAGATCCCGCATGACGCAGAGCAACTAAGCCTGAGTGCCACAACCACTGAGGCTGGACACGAGAGGCCGGAACCACAACCACCGAGCCCACGTGCCGCAACTACTGAAGCCCTCACGCCTGGAGCCTGAGCTCCGCACCAAGAGAAGCCACTGCCGGGAGGGGTCCTCGAACCGCAGCTGGAGAGCAGCCCCGCCGCAACCCGAGAAAGCCTTCATCAAGCAACAGAGACCCCTCGCAGCCAAAGATAGACAAACACATAATTAAACAAGTAAACAAAATGACTGCGATATAAAAGAGTTAAAAACTGTGTACATTAGTTTCTTATAAAGTCCGGATTTTTTTAAGTAAAAATTATACAAATAATACAATTTATTGTAGAAAAATCGAAAGACGTAAGTTAGCAAAAAACAAACTTACCTAGCAACTTTCTCCCACAGAGATAAGTACTGTAGCATTTTGATGTTTCTACATCTTAAATTAGGATCTTTGACTGTATGTGGGCATATGCGCCTGTGTGCACTGAAACGCATACTCACAAAACACAGTCACCCAATTACTAAAAAAATGCATCTTCCTGGTAAAGTCAGATGGAATATACATATCCATGTTGTCAGGAAAGCTACATCTTATTGTGAAATTAAATTTTCTTATTGAAGTACAGTTGCTGTACAATATTATATAAATTACAGGTGTCTAATATAGTGAGTCACAACTTTTAAGGGTTATACTTCATTTATAGTTATTATAAAATATTGGCTATATTTAATGTGTTGTTACTATGTCCTTGTAGCTTCAGTTCAGTTCAGTCGCTCAGTCATGTCCAACTCTTTGCGACCCCATGAATCGCAGCACACCAGGCCTCCCTGTCCATCAACAACTCCCGGACTTCACTCAAACTCACCTCCATTGAGTTGGTGATGCCATCCAGCCATCTCATCCTCTGTCGTCCCCTTTTCTTCCTGCACCCAATCCCTCCCAGCATCAGAGTCTTTTCCAATGAGTCAACTCTTCGCATGAGGTGGCCAAAATACTGGAGTTTCAGCTTTAGCATCATTCTTTCCAAAGAACACCCAGGACTGATATCCTTTAGAATGGACTGGTTGGATCTCCTTGCAGTCCAAGGGACTCTCAAGAGTCTTCTCCAACACCACAGTTCAAAAGCATCAATTCTTCAGCGCTCAGCCTCCTTCACAGTCCAACTCTCACATCCATACATGACCACAGGAAACACCATAGCCTTGACTAGACAGACCTTTGTTGGCAAAGTAATGTCTCTGCTTTTCAATATGCTATCTAGATTGGTCTCATCTTATACCTAATAATTTGTGCCCCTCCCCCACCCTATTTTGCCCCTCCCCCCTTCCCCACTAGTTTGTTCACTCTGAGTCTGTTTCTTTTTTATTATACTCACTAGTGTGTTGTATTGTTTAGATTCTGCATATAAGTGATCTCATACAATTTTTGTCTTTCCCTGTCGGACTTATTTCCCTCAGCATAATGCTGTCCAACCATGTTGTTGCAAATGGCAAAAGTTCATCTTTTTTTATGGCTGAGTAATATTTCCTTGTGTACATATACCACGTTTTCTGTATTCATTCATCTGTTTATAGACACTGAGGATGCTTCTGTATCTAGGCTATTGCAAATTATGCTGCTAAGAACATTGAGGTGCGTATATACTTTAAAATTAGAGTTTCTGTTTTTTTAAAAATGTCATTATTTATTTACTTATTTGGCTGCACTGGGTCTTAGCAGCAGCACTTGGGAACTTGGTTGCAGTGCTCAGGCTTCTCTCTTTTTGGCTCAGAAGTTGTAGCACATGGGCTTTTTTGCCCCGGCATGTGGGATCTTAGTTCCCAGACCAGAGATTAAACCTGTGTCCCCTGCATTGGAAGGTGGATTCTTAACCACTGGACCACCAGGAAAGCCCCAGGGTTTTGCTTTTTTTCTGGTATTTATCTGGGAGCGAAATTTCCAGGTAATATAGTAGTACTGCTACTAAATATAGGGCTTCCCTGGTGGCTCAGGTGGTAAAGAATCTGCCTGCAACGCAGGAGACCCAGGTTCAATCCCTGGGTCAGGAAGATTTCCTGGAGAAGGGAATGGCAACTCACTTCAGTATTCTTGACTGGTGAATCCCATGGACAGAGGAGCCTGCTGGGCTACAGTCTATGGGGTCGCAAAGAGCTGGACATGACTGAGCAACCGATACACATAGTAGTTCTATTTTTAGTTTTTTTGGTGAAAGCTCCATACTATTCTCCATAGCGGCCGCACTCATTTACATTCCCTTCAACAGTGTAAGGGATTGATTCCCTTTTCTCTACATCCTTGCCAACATTTGTTGTTTGTGTTCTTTTTGATGACAGTCATTCTGACAGGTGTGAGGTGATATTGTGATTCTGATTTGCATTTCCCTGGTGATTAGTCATGTGGAGCATCTTTTCACATACTTGTTCTCCATCTGCATAGGGAAGCTACATCTTGACTTCTTACACCCAGAGGTGATGTGCATTTTGTCAGATCAAGTGAAGATGGCAGAGATAAAGGAGAGAGAGCTACAGGTCTTTTCCTTCTCATCTTTGAGAACCAATCGTAGTGCAACTGGACACTCTGTGGCTTGAGGGACACGCCTTGGGAGGGCTGGAGACCACCCGGCAGAACTAGAAAGATGTAGGACCCTCCCCCACAACCTCATCACTACCTTTCTGCTTTACTCTTTGCCGTTGGCAGTAGGGCACTGAAGATTTCTTCCTGTCTGTAGCTCAACAATTTATGTGGAAGGTTGAACTGTCTGGCCTTTAAAGTTCTTGGGAACCCTGGAGTCTCGTGATAATTCAATGTGTGGGTGGAATGGATGCCTTCTGTGTTCTGACTGTGAGTCTGAAGAGTGGTTTGCTTTGCTCTTGTATTTCTCCTAGATTATCTTCATGGAGAGTGGGTGAATAGGTGATTATGTCTGTAGTTAAAACATCAAAACCTCTACAGAAACATCTACTTAAGTGGTAGCAGTTGCACACTAGTGCACCCCACCCATGTCCTTCTTTGCTCCAAAATATTAACTCAGAACCATCTTATTTACCCAAAATAGTCACCACAGGCAACAGGACATCAGTCACTATGCCTGGGTCCATCATTCATCATCAAATAACTGTCACCAGGAGTGAGATCCCAGCAAGTGGAGAGGTGGGTGGGGAGTCTCTTTAGGCTACTGAATACACTTGACACATCACACGGTAACCAGTTCTCCTAGCGGCGTAACCACTGCCTTCTCTCCCCTCTCGGGGTCTCCATCCTTTTTCTTCCTCGTGCACGCCAAGCAGCCACATGCTGGCTGATACATATGCCCAGCTGAGGAAATGCATGCTGCCGGGAGTGCGCGCTCACTGGTGTCGGTACGGAGTTCTGCCTGGAAACAAATGTGAGAAACACAGCCCAGAGGCCTCGCTGTTCACCTGAGCACTGCATCTGTGAACTGTCCCAAGGGACTAACTGCTAAAGAAGCATGGTTAAACAAGGCCCATGACCACATGTGACAGTCCAAGGACGATGCATTTTGCCTAGCTTTTATGTTCTCAGATGCACTGTATCCTAGACTAATCAACTGTGCTGTCACTTTATCAAGGATATTAGTATGAAAGCAAACTCCGTCTGTTCGTTCAACAAAGGACCAGGAGAGTTTTTTTTAGTGAACACTTGCCAAGCATTAGTCTGACTAATTGCCAAGCATTACTCTGCACTAAAACAGATCGACATGCTAAAATATTACTAACATTTTTTTTTTTACTTTTTTGGCTAAGAACTTTAAGATCTAATTCACATAACATACAATTCAACGGCTTTTAATATATTCACAGAGTTGTAAAATCACACTGTCATCAGCTTTAGAGCATTTTCATCCTCATCCTAAGAAAGTCTGTACCTTTAGAAATCACTTCCTATCCCTCTCAACTCCCCATCTGCTCTGCTCCAAGCAACCACTAATCTATTTTCTGTTTCTACCTATTTGCCTATTCTCGACATTCTGTATAACTGGAATTGTACCACATGTATTCTTTGATGACTGGTTTTCACTGAGCACAATATTTTAAAAGTTTATCCCTGTTGTTTTTAAAAGTTTGATTTTAATTTTTAAAAATTTGGTTCTCAGAGGGACTTAGAATGTGAAAGGGAAAGCTGTGTGCATTCGTGTCAGAAATCATGCAACCGGAAGCAAGCCTGGCTTCTTGTTTTGCATTGGGTGGGATTCACTTGGTTTCTAGTTAATGAATGGGTAAGAGCAGAGGGCTGGCTAGTCTAACTTTTTTGAGTGGATTATAACAGCATCTCAGGCCCTAGTAGAAGGAAACCCCTCATCGCCTTGGTGGACACACAGTCCTTAGGAACAGAACGTAAGGCAGACCTTGCTGGTAGGTGGAAAGGAGAAGAAGCTGCCTCGGAGGGTCGACCCAGCAGAAGGAGAGGGGAGCTGAGACCAGACCATCTGCTCATCTTCCCTTTCAGATAAGACCCCTTGCCTGGCACAGCCGTCCTGGTGTCTGAAAGGAGCAGCGGTTATCACAGGTGGTGGGAAACCCCTTGGGTCATTCAGAAAGGTGCTGGTTTATGGTGAGGTTAAGGCTGTGGACCCTGAGCAGTTAGGGTGGGGCTATCGGATAAGAATATATTTTTATACCCCCAAGGAAGCTAAACTGTTAGCATGTTCGGTCACTCTTCCAATTTTACCTGGAACTTTCTCAAATTATCCCACAGCTAGGTCTTTCTGATTGAAGCTTTCCCCCCACAGGACCTTCAACATCATGTTATTTCTTTATATATTAAAAAAAATCTTGAACAGTCCATTGCTTAGCTTTTTCCCAACATAATAATCCTGATTTATGTTATGTTTAATTCTTGGTATTAGATACCAAGTTTTGCATCATGTTAGTATTTAACCCTTTGATAAACACCATATTCATTCATCCATCCATCCATTTACTTAACAAACATGTATGCTCCAGTGTGTAAGGAATGGGGTTCAAACTTGAAGCAGTGTTAACTTTCAAGGTCTGCAGTTTCCCAACAGAGCTGCCCAGATACTCCCATTCTGGGAATCTTTGCTTAGAACAGCGTGTCTTTTCTTTACATCCTGCCCTCTGACTGGCTGGGGTGAAGATACAAGAGGTGCAAGTCTTCAAACTCTACTCAGGAAGGCGGGGAGGGGAAGAAAAGGGGAGGGAAGCAGAAAGGAGGCCGGGCCAGAGGTGTCAGTCCATGAAGGGGAGAGGACATGAACATAAGGGTCTCTGGATTTCCTTTTTCTGGAATCTTAAGGCAGAAAAAGGGCCAAAACAAGGTTTAGATGGTTTCTTCTAACTCAAGAGTTCTTGAAACTAAAATAAACCATTTTTAGGATGAGGCTAGGGCATGATACAGATTTCCCAGATGGCTCTGTGGTTAAAGAATCTACCTGCAATCCAGGAGATGCAGGTTCAATTCCTGAGTTGGGAAGATCCCCTGGAGAAGGGCATAGCAACCCACTCTAGCATCCTTGCCTGAGAAATCCCATGGACAGAGAAGCCTGGAGGGCTATTGTCCACAGGGTCGCAAAAGAGTCAGACATGACTCATGCAAGGGGCATAATACAGTTTTACACACAAGAAGTCCCTAACTAACCTTTATTCTCCCAGTCCCCATGGACTCCAACCCTCAGGAGCTGACACAACCTTTCCATCTACAATTAGAGCTAAACCACCTGCAGATGCAAATCACGAAGAAAGGGGAAAGACCGGTATAATGAGTCCGTCAAAATGTTAACCAAAAGGATACATACACTAGAAGTCTGCACTGTTTGGCTTTCAGAGTGTTTAAAAATCTCAGCCAGTTTTTAAAACCAGGATTTCACATAAAATGTAGCTTTGTGTGAAAAATGGGAAGATCTGACGTACTGAGCCCAAATCCTCCCAAAGCACCAATAAGGCAGCCCCCCTACTAACAGAGAGGCCCCTGGCTCTCTGCAGTCAGCACCCTGAAGTGGCCAGTGTCAGCGACCCCTTAGACCTAGACCACTAGACCACTTAGGTCTAGTCTCGCATCATCTTTTGATGAGTAAAGAAATATTTCACAGAACTTGTATCTTTGGCCAAAGTGGGAAGACACAAGTAATTCAAGAAAAGTTAAATGATGCATTTCTTTATGGAAGTGAAAATTCTGATCCTGCGACAAGTAAACAATGTGTGCGATGGTTAAAAAATTTAAACTGGGTTGTCTTTACGGAACAACTGCGTCTCTCAGTTACTGACGTCGGCTCTTTGGTTCTTACGGACATTGGTGTTTCATAACTCTGGTACTAATGAGATCACTTCCCATTTTATCTAATTTTAGATTTTTAAATATTTTATTTTTGGCTGTGCCTCACGGCTTGTGAGAGCTTAACCCTAATCCTGACCCTAGCCCCGAGCAGGGATTGAACCCTGGTCACAGCAGCGAAAGTGCTGCGTCCTCACCACTGGACCGCCAGGGAATCCCCAATCTTTTCCTTTTTTTAAAGAGGCGATTGGTTAGAAAGCAGGAAGGTAAAGTGTTTTAGGAGAACAGGGAAAGGAGGCAGCAGAAAAGGTCATCAGAAATGGGCATAGTGGCTGCCTCTGATCTCTGGTTTTGCTCTGAGAGTCAGTTTATGGTATTGGGCTTCCCCAGGAGCAACCATAGTTATTTCATGCCCTGCAGGTCTGAGGAAAATGGGTGCCTTTTCTTTATCTGAATACCCTTCAGAATGAGAGTCAAGGTCTAGATCTAAGAATGCGGGCTAGCAGCTTTTTAGTCTGATGTCTCATGAAGGAAGGGGCAGCTGGGTTTGGCATCAGGATGGCATCCTTGTTCTAAGCTGCACTGGTCTCCCTGAGGTCACCCCTGTAGTCATGGAGTGGAAAGGAGAGGGGGTGCTTATGTCTACACAGAGCTGACCTAAACAAGCTTACCTGATGGAAGGAATGCAGTCCAAACCATGCGGACTGTCTCTAACACACATGCATAAGCAGCATGTTGCAGGTATACATGTAAATGGATGTTCAAGTGTACTCCATTTTGAATCGACTCAATACTCAAAAATCTAAACTTTTCCATTTGAAAGCTGAGGAGGCTTTTCCTATTTCACATGACAAAAAAGAATCTTTACAATATACCCTTTCTTTCAGATGTTTTCTAAATATTCAATTCTTTCAAGGCAGTGGTTCTCAACTGGGGCGGTTTTACCCCCAAGGGGACACCTGGCAGTATCTGGAGACACTGCTGTTGTCGCGACTGGGCTATTGGCATCTGGTGCCTGGAGGCCAGGGACGCTGCTAAACGTTCCACGAGGTGCAGGACAGCCACACGACAGGGAGGAGCCGGCCTCAAAAGTCATCCGTGCATGCCAAGATGGGAAACTCTAGTCTGATACTCATTATGTTTTTTTATATATATGAATTTCTTTAATTGGAGGCTACTTACTTTACAATATTGTATTGGTTTTGCCATACATCAACATGAATCCACCACGGGTGTACACGTGTTCCCCATCCTGAACCCCCCTCCCACCTCCCTCCCCATACCATCCCTCTGGGTCATCCCAGTGCATCAGCCCCGAGCATCCTGCATCCTGCATCGAACCTGGACTGGCGATTTGTTTCATATATGATATACCTGTTTCAATGCCATTCTCCCAAATCATCCCACCCTCTCCCTCTCCCACAGAGTCTGTTCTATACATCTGTGCCTCTTTTGCTCTCTTGCATACAGGGTTATCGAGGAAACCAGAATTGAAAGAGACACATGTACTCCAAGGTTCATTGCAGCACTGTTTATAAAAGCCAGGACATGGAAGCAACCTTGAAGTCCATCAGCAGACGAATGGATAAGAAAGCTATGGTACATATACACAATGGAGTATTACTCAGCCATTAAAAAGAATACATTTGAATCAGTTCTAATACGGTGGATGAAACTGGAGCCTATTATACAGAGTGAAGTAAGCCAGAAAGAAAAACATCAATACAGTATACTAATGCATATATATGGAATTTAGAAAGATGATACTTATTATGTATCACTTATTTCCTTCCCCAAAAAGGTGACTTACGCAAATGATTCAGCACTACTGTACTAAGCAAGGGATGCCCGTCTGCGAAGTCAAGGCCCGTGGGGAGCAGGCCTTTGGGAGAGAACGCGGGGCTGGTTAAACCGCAAAGGCTGCCGCGCTGTGAGGTGGGTCCTGACCTGAAGGGAGGCGGCGGAGGAGCGCAGGGTGAAGCCGAGGGTGTGGCTGGCAGCGGGATCGGTTCAGGGGTGAGGGGCGTGAGGAAACGAGCGAGCTTTCTGGAACAGTGGGTGTGGGAGGAGGCACAGAGGCCGGAATCCCGAGGGAGCTCCTCAGGGCCGGGGAGAGTTGGCGGAGCGGGTGTCTGGTCCGCCAGGTCACAGACAGGGTCTGACAGCTTGAGGAGGGGCCTGTGGAGGGTGGAGAGGGCAGGGGGCCGGAAGAGAGGCTTTGGGGGAGAAGGGGGGACACGCGGAGACGGGGCAGCGCGGCAGGAAGTGTCTGCGGGCGGCTGGGCGGAAGGACCGCCCCGGGAGTGTGGGGCTGAGGGAATCCTCTGGGGCCTGAGAGGAGCCTGGGACCAAGGACGGCCGCGGCCTCCAGGGCGTGGACACGGGAGAAGGCAGGTCCCCGGTGCTTTAGTAGGAGGAGGCGGGTCCTAAAAGCTGGCGCAGAGCCGACGGCAGAGCGGGAGGCCACTGGGCCTCAGGCTGAATGGCCCTCAATGCCGGGAGCTGAGAGAAAACAGAGTCTACCGGAACGATTTCATGAAGGGATGAGACCCGGTGGACACGAAGCCCGCACGCAGCAAGTACACAGCTCCAACGCTCCTTCCCCAGCCTGCCAGCCCCCGACTTCAGTGTCTCATAAGACCTTGGGCTCCTGGTATGACTATCGCCTCGAGCAGAGGCAGTGGGTGCCTGAGGGCACCCAGTGAAACCCCTGAAGGACACGCCTCTGACGAGACAGACCCCTGAATCTCAGCAAAGAGAAGACAGAAGGGCAGGCTCGAGCTTTCCTCGGCACTTGGGCTTGCTTTGGAAACGACTGTTGTTCCTTCCTTTGCTTGCATTTCTAGGTGCTGAGAGGCACTTTCATTTAACCTGTTGAACAGCAAAGGTGTTTCGTACTAAAAAAGAAAAAAATCCTATTATTTTCTGGAGTGGTGTCGACTCTTTGCAGCATGTGGGTGGTGGTGCCCGAGTGGAAATCCTGACTGGTACCAGCATCCCTACAATTATATAAGCAGAAAGATCTGCAGTTGCACCGACCTCTTAAGGATTCCACTGTAAAGACAGGACCCCTGCAGCACTTGGTTCATTGGGTGCACTGACCATAAATCTTCCCTTTCTTTGTTTCCTTTTGTGCCTGCCTCTCCCTGGACCGGGTGCCATTCTGGGGTTTAAGGGTACTTGTTTCTCATGTAACATTTTTTTTTTTTCAGGGCAGACTCTGGGGCCTATATATCCTCAGCTCTACTGTATAGCAATCCTTCTTCAACCTTAACAGACGCTAAGGAAATTCTAATTGTGGCTTCCCAAGGGGCTCAGTGGTTAAGAATTTGCTGCCAACTCAGGAGATGCGAGTCCCATCCCTGAGTCAGAAAGACCCCCTGGAGGAGGAAATGGCAGCCCATTCCAGTATTCTTGCCTGGGAAATCCCATGGACAGAGGAGCCTGGCAGGCTACAGTTCATGTTTAGTCGACTTAGCAACTAAACAACAAGGAAATTCTAATTAGGATTTCTTTAGGGCTTAACTCTTGTTTTTAATCCAATGTTCTTTGATGTGGACCATTTCAAACATCCTCCACCTACCATTTCATTTCCATTTCTAATATCTACACAATTACTCACACACAGTCAACAGAGCTAGAGAACATGGAAAAAAAAAATTAGATTCCTGACTAGAGGCAGACTGGCAATGGAAACAGATTCAGGAACGATGGCTCTGTGTGAAGGTGTTGCTTTCAGGTATGAAGTCTTCTTTCTGTGATAGTAAGAAGGCGGCTGTTGAACGAGTACACGTGCAGTCCAGCCCCCAAACGAAACAGGACAGACACACGCATCCCCTTGATCCTGGTTCAAATCCAGGCAATTCTTACGCTCTTGGACATGATAACCAACTTGATGCAAACACACTAGCTGCGTTTTGGACGTGCAGATCTTGCAAAGATGGCACGGAGGATGTGAAGCAGGGAACCCAGGGGAGCTGAGTTGCTCAGGACACACACAGTGCGAGGAAGGAGTCTGTAGAAGCAGACCCAGAGGCGGACTGGCCAAGCTGCCCGCAGCGCGGCCAGGCTCAAGCTCTTTGGGGACTCTGGAATGTAACTGGAATTTCTGGTGGAAACAGCCAGCACCCCGTGCCAAAAAAAAAAAAAAAATTTGACTTTTAGCTCTGCTGAAAGCTCGGCCACAAAGGAGAAGACACAGCACCCTGCCTGCCAATTTCCCTTCCCTTTGTCTGGTTTCTAAATGTGCTCCTCCTATTTCTTCTGAGTTGGGACTAGGAAGAAAGTGTGGGGCAGAACCGGCTCTGTTGGCTGATGTTGACATAACAAACCATGGCTAGGCTCCTTGAAAGATAAGAAGTAGGGAGCTGTATCTTCTTAGTGATTGCTCGAGTTCTTTTGATTTGTCCCTAACTTTCAAAAATTGAAAACGTGTTTTCACATACTGTATGAAAAGTAGATTCATCTAGGTAAAAGTAAATGCATACTATGGATCTCAGCCCCTCGCAGCGTGGAAATTGCTTACTCCCCTTCTTAAAGTTTTATTTTAAATTTCATTCAGTGAACTGTATTCTAACTCTTCGTTAATTCACGTTCTCAGTGCTTCAGGAGCTTGATAACATTTTCCCCCCTTGGCTATTTTATACATGTAAAGACAGAGAAAACAATGCAAAGGGAACTAAGTCATTCTAAAGTCTATTATTGAAATAATCAGTCTTGTCACTGGGTTCTGCAGCCTTCTTTTATTTCATCTATGTGTACTTATAACACACTTTTTTTTTTTTTACAAGATTACGATCATTTTCTACATACTAGAAAACTCCAATTAAAGGCTAGAGAATAAGTCATCCTTAAAAAAATTGTGAAAAAGTTAAGACAACTGCATTATTGAAGAGTTTATAAAGCTGTTGTGACAGCAACAAGCACAGATGAAGCAATTATGAATTTCATGAAAATAGATAAAAATCCAATTGGAATAATGAGGCCTGCCCCACTGAACACCTGTTTATAGTCTTAATTTTGCCTTAAGGAGATACGACTGATGTTCTCCAACAACAACAAAAATCAATAATGGATCAATATGGATAAATGTGTTGGGTCTGACCTTTTGTCCTAAGAGACAGTTAACAGCTGGGTTTAGTTTTACTGGGATTTACTTAAAGACTTGTAACAGTAAATAATGGTGCATTTAAGAATATTTGCCTGCTTTGATTTAGTGAGTTTGGCAGGTGGCAGTGGCCTTTCAATGGCATATGGCTTTGAGAAATTACATCAATATATGCATATGATGTCTTAGCCTCTAGTTCATGCGTCAAGTTAATTAGTAAAGAATCATTGGTTTAGCATTTTATAAGCAAATATTCTACAGCACTGGAGGAAGAAAATACAGTGAAAAGATAAAACAAAAAAAGAGTAAAAGCCTGCAAAGTTTTGCAAGAGTTTTTAATAATAGTGGAATGCCCAAATATAGAGACAAACCAATATTTTCTTGAGATCCTACAGCATGAGAAAAGCATATCTCCAGGCATGCCTAATGAAACAATGTTAACTGCTTTTCAAAGATAAATTACTTATAATATTAAGTGAAATAGCACGCAGTCTATCTCAAAATTCCCATTAGGGACTTACATGCAGTGTCCCTTGTAATAAGTGAGAATTTCTGATGCCTTTCAAGAGAAATATGAAACTAAATGAAAATGCAGATGAATGACTCTGAAAATGTTTTATGCTTCAGTTTCCTTCGTATCTGGATATTACAGGATAACACAGAGAATAAAAACACAGCATATGGTAAAAACTAAATGGGGTTTTGTTTTTTAAATTTTTGTTTAAACGGGCTACTTTTAATTGTGAACACATATTAAGGAAGGCAAATAAAATTTTTATAGGATCCACAATCAAGTTATCTTATGTTTTAAGATAATTTCATGGAGAAATTCATCTTTGAAGATCAGAGGGCATTATATTCTTGCAAATTATGAAGACCTATAAATTTGGTTTCCACTGAAATATCCTGTGGATTGTACACAGGAAAAAAAAAAAAAAGAGTTTCTGGCATATTTGCACTAGAATTTAAGCTATTTTCAAAAGCATTTCTATCTGGCAACTGCTTTTAAGTTTCTTGAGCACGACCAGTTTGCCTCTTTTATTTTAGCTTTTGGTAATATGAGATAGGTTCTACCGATAGAAAATTAAACAGTATTGGAAAGCTGCAGCGTCTGTTAAATGGATATTGCACTTGTTTGAATATTGGATATTTTGAAGGCTATTTCATTCTCTTTCACGCAGAGTTTATTTGACATGATGGCAAACACATCCACCTTTAGGCACATGATGGCAAGGTAAAATGTATCAGTTTCTTAATGAGTTTTATATTCTTACAGTTAGTTATGATTACAAGTAGATTCTTTACAGTTTACGTGGATAAGTAAATATATTAAAAAGAACACTTACAAATCCCAACATCTCAACGTTATAATATGGTAAAAAAAATAGTGAAAATATTTTACTACTTACCTAAAATAAACTTTCAATATAAAGTGCCAAGAAAAAGTCAAACGAGTTTTTAATCTGAACCAGAGCCGAGGAGAATGATCCCGTTTCAAATGCAACAGTGCCAGTCCCCAAGGGCGAAGCCTTAATGCATTTTCTTTAGCAAAGAAGCTGACAGTATTCCCTGTGGGCAGTGTGCACCCACACGCGTGCACACACGCTATATAGATAATAAAATCACAGCCTAACAAACCAACTCCATCCAGCTTGTGTACTGGAGGAAAAAAGTGCTTGGAAATCTTCGTCGTTCAAGGACTCCTTTTGATCACTTAGCAACCTCTCTTTCCTGCTATTTTTAATTTCAAACGTTCCGCGTTCAAAGTCAAAGATTTGACAAAGCGGATGTAAAGGGTCCCTTTAAAACACCCCAGAGACAAACACGGAAACTTGGATCAAACGGAAGGAAAATGGTCCCTACCTTTTTTCTGAGAGTACGATGGCGACTGCACTTGAGAAAAAGTAGGCTTTTCTTCAGTGAAATATTCAGGTTGGCTGTATTGATTCAGGGCCATGTCCAAGTCCGAGTCCCTGCTTTTCAGCATGTTTCCAGGGTAACTACAGGTATAAGGCTGATTCACTGCCCAGGCCTGTTCCATATATATGTTCTTACTGGGCACAGCCTGAGCGTTGCAACCACTGTAACCTGGACTATCTTCGAAATACGCGTAATAATCAGTGGCCTGCATGTAGCAGTTGCTGCCGGCAGCCGGGTGTACTTCGTAGAGTTCTTGCATACAGAAGTTCATTTTGGTGCCCGGGCTCTGTTTCTACTTTACATAGACACACACTCTATGGATGCAGTCCCCAGCCCATACGCCCCGCGTGCCGGGCATATACGGCAAGAAGCGTACATACATGCACATGAAGGGAGAAGCCGAGATGAATAAACACCAGCCACACGCAACCCAGCCTGCTGTACTTTGCCACGGCACCTGATGTGCTAAAATCCTATTTAGGTAGAGGTGTCTTTGGAGCTCTGCTGCCATTCAAACATGTTGGAAAGCAGATTTCTGACTATCAAAGGTCTTAAGCTGTGAACGCACCTAATTCCCAGAAAAGATGGCAGGCAGGTAGGCATTGACCTCTGCCCAGCTGGAGGACCGACAGCCAGGACGTGTCTGTGGCTCTGAGGCTGGGAAGATCCATTTTATATGCTGTTTTTAACTCCTTTCCACATGATTAGAAAATGATTACTCATTGTTATGTCATTTTGGTTGACAACTTAAGCATGAAACATTATAAAGACATCTTAGAGTCTATCCTTGGATACACAGAAAATCCGAAAATCAATAATCTAGTTTATTAGCAGGGACCAGAGAAAATCCAGCCATAACGAGCCTGATGACTCCGGAACATTAATCTAGTCACACAAACGTTAGAGGTTACATCTGTTGTTGAACGTCACCCACGGGCTTCCAAGGCAGGAAGAAGGACACAGGGGACCCACAGGTCTTTAAAAGATTCCACACAAGGCCCATCTGAGAGCACCGCTGGCGTTTGTGAGCTCGGTCCTGCTCCTTGCCCCTGGTGATTTTCTACATCATTAGCCTAATCGACATGCGGCCTGGAGCTGAACTTCGCTCTGCTCATTTTGCCTTGGTTGTGTTGGAAAGCGCACGAGGGGGAAGTGTGTGTCACACCTGGTGTGCAGAGCACCCCTCTGGAAGAGCAGTGTCCCCCTTCTGATCCCGGGGGGATGCTTTTTATAGTACGCTTGCTACCAGTTTTTATTTTTTTTAATTCAATTTTTACTTCATATTGGAGCGTCATTGATTTATACTGCAGTGTTAGTTTCAGGTGTACGGCAAAGTGATTCAGTTGCACAGATACACACATCCATTCTTTTCCAGAATGTACAACTGTCATTTCATTCTCATTCAGTTCTGCTTTTGAGATGATCTTTGAGCTTAAAACTGTGATTTAAGTAGTAGTCATGTGCTTGACATTTAAAGATAGTGATCCAAAAGGGAGAGGCATTTTCTAGGAGAACCGCCATTTAAGACACAAACAAATACCAAGTTAGAGATAAAAAGCCTGCTACAAAGATGACCGATGGTGTGTTCTCCATGTGGACGGCAGTGAGCACCTGTGTTCTAGATCACGATTCAGGAAGGGTGCAAGCTGCTTTCTTTGTAGTTGGAGGTTCTTTTTCTTGGGAAGACTTAGTTGGGAGGGCTGGCCCCAGGAGGTAATGTGTACACTTGGGATCCTGTTAGTCTCTGAATGGGTGACCTCTTGGTATTTCCCTCCTCAGGGACCACAGGCAGTGTGATGTTGCAATGTTCCACTGTAACACTTTCACTTTGGACATAATGCAATGTGGAATTTGGGGCAGGGACATAGGACTGGAGAAAGGAGGATATTACAGTCATTCAACAAACATCTATAGGGTATCTGTTCCAAACAAAGCAAGGAGCGGGTGGGAGCAGAGGTGTTGATGGGCCCTGTCACCAAGTAGCTTAATAGCAGGTGTTTTCAACACAGAGTCAAGCAGACCACTGTCAAGAGTCTGTAAGAGCTGATGGTTTTATGCATGAAGTAAAGGTGACATGGATTCAGGGAAGAAGATGAAAAATTAGAAAACAAGCAGCAGATGAGACAAGATGAGGGAAGAAACCTAGGCAGACAGGCTCCTGGGTGGATGTTTAGTGATAAGACTCCTCAAAAAATTGCAACTGAACAAGGAAAGGAATGTTCTTCAACTTGTTACATTTGAACCCAGAAAATGAATTCCAACATCCTAGGAGAAGGCAATGGCACCCCACTCCAGTACTCTTGCCTGGAAAATCCCAAGGACGGAGGAGCCTGGAAGGCTGCAGTCCATGGGGTCGCTAAGAGTCAGACATGACTGAGTGACTTCACTTTCACTTTTCACTTTCATGCATTGGAGAAGGAAATGGCAACCCACTCCAGCGTTCTTGCCTGGAGAGTCCCAGGGACAGGGGAGCCTGGTGGGCTGCCGTCTATGGGGTCGCACAGAGTCGGACACGACTGAAGCGACTTAGCCGCAGCAGCAGAGAGCACAGGCGTTACCATAAGGAATAAGGAATGCAGCTAACATCTTAACAGTGTTTTCACTCTCTGATTACTCTTCAAACAAATAAAAGATTTATTCCCAAGTGTTTTTAAGAACACATACACACAACATTACAATTAACATTTTCTCCCTACTGAAAATGTCAAAACATTTCACTGGAAGCAATGACTATTTTCTGAAAACCCCAGGAAAAAGGATCCAGGCCTTATGTTTCTTTGTCTGATCTCGTGTATTTATCTCAAATTTCCCAAAACTAATCTGAAAATTAACCTTTCAATAAAGCAGTTTTTTTTACTTTTTTTTCTGCCTCCTTTTCTGGTTAGAAGCTGCGTGTCAAACCATCCAGTTTTGCAGTTTTGCCCAGTGCATTTCCTGGCTCCCTTTCTAGTTCATTGGAGGCACAAGTCCAAGCCATTCCTTGCTTTTCACCAGTAACAGTACCAACTCAAGCCAGAATCTCAAATTTCATTACAAAGGAACACTTCTAAACATTTTTCCAAGATCTCTAAATGTGTTTGGAAAATCAAAGTTTTCTTCTGCCTCAGAACTGATCTGCATATTGCAGCAGAGAAAGACAGAACAATTCCTGAACAAGTTTTTCCCCCTCTAAATTCTCAACAGCATTTGGATGGAGTTAAAACAATCCTGAATTCTCCCAGAAATCTTTGAACAGAAAAAAAGTTTCAAGACATGTTTAAACGGGTTCTTCACTTACTCTTATCTTTTGGAAAATATAGAACCAGACTTTTCTGAAATGATGCTTTCTTCTTGTACCAAGTGGGGTTACTCTTCGAGTGAATGTCTGAAACTGATGACTAGGAGCTGGAAGTGGAGTTCAAGTTGAAATACAGTCCCTCATTCCTGACAGAGGCAATCTTAGCGTTGCCACTCGTGATCGATCCAGCCTGTCTTTTTGTGAAGTCAACAAAGCAATTTAAACATATTATATGTCACGAACGAGGTGAGCTTTAGTAAGTCTGCTCTCTTATTTCCCTGGCTGACAAGTCTAATTTAGTTACCGAGAGACAAGCTTACGAGTTATTTGACTCACAGAGCATCAAACAGCCTGAAATAAACTCAGGAGGGCTTTCATAATTTTTATTAGAAGTGTTTCAATCAATAATAATTTATTATCTAAGTACACCTTTGTCCTTCAGGAAATAACCTAAGAGGACAAGACTAATGATCTTGCTGGGGAAACTGGTAGGTAAACAGCAAACCCTCAAGGACTCTGAAGGAGGAGACTTGTTTCTCTCTTTGGGTCTTTCTTTTCTTCTGTCTTCAGCTGTGTTGACTCTCAAAGAAGGCTGCACATTGGAATCACCCACAAACTTTAAAAACACCAGCGCTCAAGTGTCATCCTCAGAAATTGTGATTTAATCAATATGGGGTAGAACCTGATTGTGATGACTTTTTCAAGTTTTCCCAGATTAATTCACAGGCAGTGAAGTCAGGCTTCCCAGGTAGCTCAGTGGGTAAAGAATCTGCCTGCAGTGCAGGAGACACAGGCAGACACGAGTTCGATTCCCAGATTGGGAAGATCCCCTGGAGGAAGGCATGAAAACCCATCCCAGTATTCTTGCCTGGAGAATCCCATGGACAGAGGATCCTGGTGGGCTACAGTCCACAGGGTCGCAATGAGCTGACAATGGCTGAAGTGATTGGGCACACACACAGTGAACTTGGAGAACTGTCTGAGCCCAGCTCCTCAACAGGGACCGGGGTGTCCTGAAGACTCATTCCTTTTCTTCATTGGCAGCTTCATTGTGTATTTCCTTTTGTTTCTCAAAGTTTATCTTCCCTATCTCAAGCTGGCCTCACTACCCTTGAGTCATTTGGTCACGTAGAGGAATTGGATCAAGGAGATACACCAGGACAAAATAAATCTAAGGAAGTGTGGTGACAGGGAACACAGGAAGTATCTGCTCGGGGGCTGTGGATGGCTTGCAGAAGAGATGACCCGTGAGCTGGCGTTTGGGAAGCCCACTGAACTCCAACGATGGAGGCAGGGGTATGAGAGACTTCGAGCCTCTACTCTAGCGCTTGCTCTTCTTCTGCTTTAGTAACAGAGCCTCTAAATTTTAGTTGGGCACATGGTCTTTGTTTCTCGGTCTCTCTTGCGTGTGCAGGCATCTGTGTGATTAACTTCTGGCCAACGAGATGTAACAGAAGACATACTGTAAGGCAGATTCCAGGGAACATAAAAGACAACTTAACATAACAACTGGTGCATGCATTTTCCTTCTTCTCCTTTGCTCCTTCTTCCTGCTGCCTGCAATGTATATGTGATGTCTGGAACCCTAGCCACCATTTTGGTCCATGAGGATGAGAGTCATACTCTGGGGCTGGTGAAGGAATGAACCGGAGGTAGTTTAGGTTGCTGAGGATTGCCATACGAGCCTAGACTGCCAACCTCTGGGTTTTTTTTCTCCCCGCCTTGGGAAGGAGAAATCAACTTTTTATTTATAAAGGGTATAGTTTTTTCATTTGTAAAACAGAAATAACAGTACTCACCTCACTGGTTATCGTAAAGATTAAGTGAGTTAAATATAAGTAAAGCTCGTAAAAGAGTGACAGGTGTAGGAGTGAATATAATTATACATGTGTGTGCTGTGCTAAGTCACTTCGGTTGTGTCTGACTCTTGGTGACCCCATGGACTGTAGCCTGCCTCAGGCTCCTCTTTCCATGGGATTCTTCAGGCAAGAATACTGCAGTGGGTTGCCATGCCCTTCTCCATAGTAACAATTATTATTGAAATGCCTTACCTCTATCTTGGAATATTTTCTCTTCTCAGCCTACATTGTCACTAGGTCAAGAGTCAATGAGCTTTGGTCTGCACACCAAGTATGGCCCTGTATCTGTTTTGTGATAAAGGTTTATTGGAACCCAGCCTTGCTCATTTGTGCATGTGTTGTCTGGTTCTAAATCTACTCTGTGCTACAATGGCAGAGTGGAGTCGTTGTGACAGAGGCCGTGTGGCTTGGTGAAAATATATAGTATGTGGCACTCTAGAAGTTTGCCATCTCTGCGTTAGGTGATCTCATCCTGTCTCATAACTTTATTTTTAAAAATTTACTTATTTAAAATTTTTTATTGACATACAGTTGATTGACAATGTTCTATGAGTTTCAAGTGTACAGCAAAGTGATTCAGTTACACATATACAAGTATCCTTTTTCAGATTCTTTGCCACTCTAGGTTATTACGAGATATTGAACATAGTTCCCTGCAGTATACAGTAGATTCTTGTTGATTATGTATTCTATATACATCAGTCGTGTGTCTGTTAATCCGAAACTCCTAATTTATCCCTCTCCCCATTTGGTAACCAAAGCTTTGTTTTCTCTGTGAGTCTATTTTCTCATAGTTTTGAATAACAATTAAATGCGGAAGATCCCAGCGTGTAACTGTAGCCCGGAGGTCTCCTCTAGGATCTATGTCCTGCTGTCCGCTGATGCTCCACTGTGCAAAAGTGGGCATCTCCAACTCTGTCCTTTCTAACACCCTTGCCTCCTGCAGTCCTCACATCTCCGCTCCACCAACACTTGGGAGCTTCAGCCAAAGCCCCCAGCCCTCCGGGACCCTCACTTTTCCTCACTACCTGCAGCCAGTCCAGCAGCAAGCTCATCGGTACTGCCTCCAAAACATCATTTTAATCCAGCCACTTCTCTGTCCCCGCCTTGTCACCGGATTCTCCGGGTGGCCTCCTAGCTGGCCTTGCCCTGTGGCAGCAATTCTTTCTTGCTACAGCAACGCGTCACGTCTGAAAAATGGCACACCTGACCACGTCGCTTCCCCCCTTAAAGTCTTCAGTGGCTTTTCATTGCATTCAGAATAAAATTAAAACTCCTCACCAGAAGATGTGCCACCTCCTGTCAACCCCTGCCCACCCTGGCTCCGTCTCACCCTCTCCTACATCAACTCCAACCCAGATGCTGTCCTGTGCCTGCCTGACTCAGGGGCACTGGTGTGCTCCTCTCTGTCTGAAAAGCCCCCCTTCCTCTGTCTCTCCCCAGGGTGGGGCCCTTCTCAGCCTTAGGACTTTGCTTTCACGTCACTTTCTCTACATTTCAGGGACCTCTTGACTCCATCACAGGCTGAAGGCTCTTGACACTCATCGCCTATGTGACCGCGGTTGTCCAACCTCTTAGAAGAAAGCTGGAGGAGACTCAGTGCACCCAAAACTCTCTGCATTTTCAAAAGCAAGGTGCAAGTTTATCTAGCGCCCTAAATGGGCTCTCCTGGGCTTGGAAATTCCAGTGAGACATCTGTCGCCCTAAATGGACTCTCTTGGGCTTGGGAGTTCCAGTGAGGCATCCGTCGCCCTAAATGGACTCTCCTGGGCTTGGGAGTTCCAGTGAGGCATCTGTCGCCCTAAATGGACTCTCCTGGGCTTGGGAGTTCCAGTGAGGCATCCGTCACCCTAAATGGACTCTCCTAGGCTTGGGAGTTCCAGTGAGGCATCCGTCTGTCTCAAGTTGAGTCAGTTTACTCTTATATTTTGCTGCTAGAGGTAGACCTGCTTATGTGAAAACTGCCTCTATGGAGGTTTGGAATTGTAAATGGGTGTCATCACTCCCAAACATCTCTGCTCCAAGAGAGGTTGTAAAAAGGGTAGGGACATCGCTTGCCCTCTGAAGGAGCCACCCAAATTGAGGAAAGATCCCTTTGTAGATATAAGGGAGTGGGCATTCAGCTCTCACTATCCAAGTGCTGAGTGTAGTTAAAAGTTAGGGGACATATTTACATATTTAGGGGAAATAAAAGGGATGCAAACAATTTTTTTGAGCATGCTTTGTTCATCTTTTGATGTGTGGGATATTCTGACTTGTTCGTCTCTTTTTTTAAACAAATGAGATACCATTTTATTTTTTAAATTATTTTTTCCAATTTTTACTTATTTTTTTACTTTGTTTGTTTTGGGGCGTACCATGCGGCTTGTGGGATTTTAGTTCCCAGAGGAGGGATTGAACCCTGGGCTCCAGGCAGTGGAAGTGCTGCATCTCCTGCACTGCCAAGGAATTCCTCTTTGAAAAAGATTCCAAATTAGTTCAACTCCAGAGATGAGAGCAAGGCAAGCTCTGGGCACACTGGGACAATTTTTTTTTTTTAGTAATTTTTTCCTTATTTTAATTTTGGCAGCACTGAGTCTTCATTGTTGCTCGGGCTTTTCTTTAGTTGCGGCGAGTGGAGGCTACTCTTTACTGTGGTGCGTGGGCTTCTCATTGCAGTGGCTTCTCTTGCAGAGCACAGGCTCTAGGGTGCATGGGATTCCGTAGTTGCATCACGTGGGCTCAGTGGTTGCAGTTCCCAGGCTCTAGTGTACAGGCTCAATACTTGAGGTGCATGGGTTTCATTGCTCCACGGCACATGGGATCTTCCTGGATCAGGGATCGAACCTGTCTCCTGCATTGGCAGGTGGATTCTCTACCACTGAGCCACCAGGGAAGCCCAGGATCACTCTATCGTCAAGTGCTTTCCCTCCTGCCGACAGCTGGTAAATGATGGAGGCTTCCCCAGGATCCAAGGAAATGACAACTAGAACTTCTGAGCTTTGCATTCCATGTGTGTTTTATTTGACTCGTGAGGGAACAGTTCCAGAGGATAAACTGACTTCTGTCACATAGCAGGTGGTAGTCCTGGGGACCAGAACCCACCCCTGCTCTGTGCACAGTAGGTCTCCTATGCCAGGGGCACCTTTATTTCCCCAACTGACTATAGAGCTTTGTGTGTGTTAGTTGCTTACTCGTGTTTGACTCTTTGTGATCGCATGGACTGTAGCCTGGCTGTCCGTGGGATTCTCCAGGCAAGAATACTGGAGTGGGTTGCCATTTCCTTCTCCAATAGTGCTTTAGGCTCAAAACAAACAAACAAACAAGAACAAACCTGCCCTAAAGGGAAAGAAGGAATTAGGGAGATTCATCCCAAGCCTGGGATGGACTCTCTCTCCTTCCTACTTCTACTAAATGATCTGAAACCTTGTAGGACCGTGTCAAGCTAACCATGTTGGAAATGCTTACTTCCTCAGTCCTAGATGTGTTCACTGGCGTGAAGCACTCTCCCCTTGGCTACTGTATGTCTGGGATCCTTAGTAAATGAACGCTATGGCTGCTGGAGCAGCATTCAGATGGTGTTCCCAAAGTGGTCCAAAAATCAATCCCAAGAGATGCTTTGAAGAAAAAGCAATAAAAACGGGCTCTATGGTCAAGGTGAGTTTGGGAAACTGTAAATCCTTCTCTTGAAGATTCACCCAAGTTGATTGTTGAACTTTGTGTAACTCAGCATTTTCTGAACACACCTGGTCATAAAACCCTGTGCATCTTGTTTTTATTTATTTATTTGGCTGCATCAGGTAGGTCTTAGCTGCAGTATACAGGATCTATCATTGAGATGTGTGGAATTCTCTTCAGGTGTGGGCTTAGTTGTCCTCAGGCATGTGGGATCATAGTCCCGCGACCAGGGATTGGACCTGCATCTTTTGCATTGGAAGGCAGATTCTCAACCACTGGACTGCCAGGGAAGTCCTCATCGTATAACTCGTAACATTGGTTCCAAGTATTCCGTGAAATATATGTTGAGATATACAGAAGTCTGTTCTGTTGAAGATATGCAAGAGGTGAGACTGTTTGCAGGATTTATCACTGGAAAGAATGGATTTTTTTTTCTCAGATTACAGACCAAAGACAGAGAGGAGGAGCCTGGGAAGCTTCCAAAGGTGAGTGTCCTTTTCTCTCATTTTTACCAAAGAAGAAAACTCCTGGCCAGACAGAGCAGGCTGGACCCAGGAAGTGCAGATCCCCAGGGGCCACACAAGCCTTGGGGCTCTGGGATTGAGTCTGTTTTGATATTTTGAGGAGTAAGAAACTCAAAGTTCTTCTCTTTAAAACTTCTTGTATTCTGAATTCCTTTCTAATTTTTCTCCTTTAATGATTAATAAAAACTTTTCGATACTTCTAGCCCTGATGGCTCTACTGAAGGATACTTGAGGGAAGTGGGGGCTTTGGGGCACAATCCATCACCAAGCAGAATTTGTTTTTACAAAAATGTGCTTGAAAAACTGGCAATGTGGCTTCCTAGCACAAACAGAATGGATTCTGACCTGGTGCAATGGAAAAGAGATGGCTGTGCTGAGAACACTGCGGTAGGAACCTGGGACTCGGGACCCAAGCTGATGGAAGCAGCCTAATACTTGAACTGTAGGATTTCCAAGGAGGAGGCTCTCATTAAGACATTCCTGGTGGCCTCCTTATTTGGCCAGTCTTTCCAGATCTATGGTTTGAAGGCTGCAAGTTTTATTTCATGAAGATGGAATGGTTGCCCAGCATATTCATGCCAAAGATACCACCAACTCAGTTATAGCAGTTTTTTAACTAGATGAACTAGGTCAATTTAGACGATATACAAGTCAAAGAAAACAGTCCTTTGAAGTTCCACAAAGATGAAAAAATAGACTCCAAAATCCTTAAGTCAGTGGTTCTTAAAATATGGATCCTGAACCAGCAGCATTGCCATCCCCTGGAACCTCTCAGAAATGCGAATTTGCCAGACCACCCCAGAAGCATTAAGAGAAATTCCGTCGAGGCCAGCAACAGGGGTGTAGACAAGCCCTCCTGGGGATTCTGATCCCGGCTATAGGCTGAGAGCCACTGCCCTCCAGGAAGGCTCAAGTGGTCCATCAGCTTGGTCTCCGCCGACTTTTCCAGGCTCACCGGCTGTCTCCCGGAGCCCTGGGTTTTCAGAGCGCCTTTTCTTTGTTTCTGCTTCCTGATGCCCTGGCTGGTGTCTTGGCTTTGTCCTTAATCTGCAACCTTTTCTGGTCTAATTAGCCCAGGAGAAATGGTGTGCTCTGTGCGGCCAGCCACACTCCACTTGCCTAGCTTCCACTTTGGGTATGGGTGGCCAGTCACTGCTAGCATAACAGCACTTTATCATTGCCCCTTGGGACTCTCCTAAGCAGCATGACTTCCAGTATCTCTGGGTCTCTGGACAGACTACTGTTGTACCTGCTTTTGCCTGCCTCCACAGCCACACCTGCTGATGGTGTTCCAGAAACTTCTACTACACGATACCTTTCTCATCTACCTCCTCCCCCTCTGGCTGATTCGTCCCAGCCTTCTTCAAGAGATGGCTCCTCTGTCTGCCTTTAAAATTGGCTTTCCCTTTGGTTCATCCCAACCCTTCTAACTGGGTGTGTTCTCACTGGGTGACCTCAGCAGGGTCCGAATCTCTGACCATCGTCCTGTACGCTGGTGGTGCTCCACGGTGGCCCCGAGACCTGCGCTTTCAGCCACCTACCCAGTTCCTCTCTGCGATGCCTCCATGGTACTCCACACACCAAGACTGAACTTCTCTAAGAGTTTGGGCTAGGTGTTCATAAACATCGCCTTACTGAATCCTTATCATGGTACTTCAGTACAGCTGTGGCTACCCACATCTTTTTTTTTTAATAGATAAAAAACCCATTTTTTTGAGAGGCACAGCTGGCCATTTGAAGAGTCAGGATTCAAACCCAGATCTATTCAAGTAGAAACTGCCCCCACTTCCAGTGATGGGTATAATTTTAATGTTTTGAAAGTTTTCGGCAACTACGTATGTGTTTCAACACAAATTCTAAGATCACTGTGATGATTTATCTGTTTTCCCAAAGATGTGCCTAATTTAATGCTACTTCATTAAATGCGCTCAAAATTCCCAGAGATACCTGTGCAATGTCAGAGCCTCTCTCCCAAAGCATTTCCAGTGAATGAGAGTGTGACGGTGAATGACAGACACTGCAGCACAATGGCTGGCATCTAAGAGCTCCCAGGATGAAGACCAAGTGTTTGATTCTCACTGCGATTTCCTAAGACCAGAGACAAACCATGAAGCTTCCTTGTGCTTTGAAGGAATGAGATAATATCCAGAAAGAGATCCGCATCCGGACCAAACGAGAAACGCACATACACAAAAGTGAATACCGAATAGCACTCTGAAGGCTGGAGACTGAAAAAAAGTCAGGCTTTTAAAACTTACTTAGACCACTATTATCAGCACTGAACTCCTCTCTTTTCTAGCTAACAGTGGGATCTCTGTTCTTTTTCATGAATGAACACTGGACTCAAAAGCAAATCTTTCCTGACTCTAGTCTGATGGAGCTTGGGCATCAGAGTCTAGAAAATACACCATCAACTTTCAGTTTTGGTGTAACTTTAATTAGAGCCCTGGCTATATAATGGTGATGAGTGTTATTTTCATCACTAAACAACAAGACTGGTGTGTGTACTATTTGCTCAATTGTGTCTGCCTCTTTGTAACCCCATGGACTGTAGCCTACCAGGCTTCTCTGCCATCGGAATTCTCCAGGCAAGAATACTGGAGTGGGTAGCCATGCCTGTCTCCAGGAGATCTTTGACACAGGGATCAAACCCGGGTCTCCTGCATTGCAGGAAGATTCTTATCTGTCTGAGCAACCAGGGTGGCAGGAGGTGTTTCCATTCATTTGACAGAGTGGAAACTAAGTGGATGGTTTTTTCACCCTGATGTAGTTACTAAGGGAAGATGTTAGCATTGACATTTCAGCTCTTGAATTGCTATTGTAGAACCTGCCTGTCTTACTTCCCCCAACTGCTTTTCTAAGTAGAGAATTATTTTAATGTTTTGAAAGTTTTCGGCAACTACGTATGTGTTTCAACACAAATTCTAAGATCACTGTGATGATTTATCTGTTTTCCCAAAGATGTGCCTAATTTAATGCTACTTCATATATTTATTTTAATCAATATGTTTCCTTAGAATAAAAAAATGCTCATTAACATTTTATGTTTTTTTATGAATATCATTTATGCTTTGCATGAATATCACACAGCGGCTCACTTCACGTATGCTATAATTTAATCACCCGCAGCATGTAGATCCATTTTCCCTTAATTTACTGTGTTACGATGATTATTTCATTGTAATTCACACTGATGGACTCGGTTTGAAAGCTGAGTGCTTGTTTGAGTGGAATGACTTTGACATTTAACAGCTATAGTATGTTTTATTCTAGAATAACATATCAGAGATTAATTTTGTAACAAATTTCCTTAACAATAGGAATAATGAATGAGTGATTGAGTCATTTGCATTTACTTTGCTTTTTCACCTTTAAGAACAACTAACGCAAAATCTAGATGGTGTCACAATTGATGCCGATTTCAAAAGGTTTATTCTTTGTTCATTAAAGGCTCCAGTTCTTCACTTATACTTGAAAGTATTATGAAGGATGATTAAAGGTAAAAAGTTCAGACAAAGTACTGATATATGTAACAACATGGATGAACCTCAAAAGCAGTAGGTGAGTCTCATCATAGGATTCCACTGTTGTGCAGTGTTCAGTAAAAGCGAATCAGTGTGGACAGAAAGTAGGTGAGTTGTCGCCAGGGGCTGGGTCCAGGAATGAAAAATAACTGCAAATCAGCTCAAAGTTTCCCTGGGGGAGATGGAAACATTCTAAATTAAGACTGTGGTCACGGCTGTATTAACACAACTCTGTAAAGAGACTCACAGTTATGGAATGGTACACTTGGAGGGATTTCACAATAGGTAAACTACATCTCAACAAAGCTTTACCAAGAGAGATGTGAGGTTATAAATAGCTTGAGGTAATTAAAACTTATTGTCAACAGGAAGAAAGTTAATAAGCTTATACCATTTATATATCAATACTATGTAAGTTTCCTTGATTTAATATAGGATACATCCTAAGAGGAAGACATGATTTTGCTTTGAAATTTGCAACCCAACTAAAAGAACATCAGCAAGCAGACGGTAAACATGGAGGAAAATGGAATTATTACTTCTGAAGCAACATAGGTTAGGCTCTTCCTTAGTCTTCTCTAAGATAAAGGCCAGCCAATAGCATTTTCACCACTGCTTGGTCATCAATAGGTCTGCTGCTCATTTCAAGCCTAAGCTCAAAGCTCTTCCAACATTTCTATTTGGAAATCTCATGCGGGAAGCAGGATGGTTCATCCAGCTTCTTACCGTCAGCACACAGCTTAGTGCTGGGCATGGAGAACACACGAAAACACGGCTGGTGTAAACTGAGATAAAGTCACAGTCACTGAGGAGCCCAACAGGCATGTTCAAAGCCATGATACAAGAAGGCAGAGCCCAGGAAGCATAAAATACTTTAATGAAGTTTCACAACAGCATGAGAAAGACATGATTCCTTGTGATAGGCAGTGGAGAATCCCAGAGGAGGTGAAGTTTAAACTGGGCCTTGAAGGATGAGGGGAATAAAGTAGGATTTGTAAATATTTTCAAAAAGAAAACCTACTTCATGCTGGTACACTGAAAACCAGATCTAGAACTGGTGAATCAAAATTCTTCATTCTGCTTCAAGTGTCAAAATAGCTGAGAAAGATATACTACAATTATCAAGGTTAACCTAAAATATATCCCAATCTTGGTTGTTTTGTAATTTACTATGGTTTGAGTTGTGGGGGGAAAAAACAAATGTCCAGTTAAACAGGACAAGAGACCAAAGAGGCCATATGTCCTTGCTATCCTCAGAAAAGTCTCTGGATGGCAGAGAATCTGCTTTCTGTCCTGCTACAAATAGAGACGGCCCCAGGCAAGCATCCCTCTTTCATTCCAACCTTAAAAAGGTCACAGGTGACAAAACCACCAATAACATTCATTCCTGAGACATTCGCCCTCAGAACACGGAATGGATGCTTCACAAGAGCACTCAGACATAGAACAGACAGTGCTTGTCAAGGGGGGCGGAGAGTGGGAGCAGGGTTGGGTGGGGGGCTGGGGTCAGTGGATGTAAACTAGCCTATAGAGAGTGGAGAAACAGCAAGCCTACTGTGTGGCATAGGGAACGCTATTCAGTATCCTGGGATAAACCGTAATGGAAAAGAAAAAGAAAAAAAGAGGAGTCAGACTTCCCTGGTGGCGCCGTGGTTGAGAACCCTCCCACCAACGCAGGGGACGTGGGTTCCATCCTCGGTCCGGGAAGATCCTACACGCTGCAGGGCGCCTAAGCCCGTGCACCGCAACCCCTGAGCCCATGCTCCAGAGGCAGTGCTCTGCAAACAGGAACCCCGCCCCTCAACTAGAGAAAGCCCACGCGCAGCAATGAGACCCAGAGCAGCCGAAGGGGAATAAAAAAAAAAAAAATCAAGAAGAGAGACAGAAAGATGCAGGTGGTTTGGAAGATGGGAAACTTCCCAAATCACATACTTAAATTCAAATGTTTATAGGAACAAATATCAGGTGATATAATTTTTAAAACAATTTGGCCCAATATGCACAGTCTGATCCTAATCATGAAGAAACGTCAGTCAAACCCAAACGGAGGGACATTCTCCAAAAGAATCAGCCTGCGTTCTCCACAAACGACAAGCGCCCTGCAAACCGTGGAAGGTTGTGGACAGAGTAAAGCAGACCGAGCAGGCACGGAAACACAAGGAAAGGTGCACTCCGGGCCCGGCCCGGCCGGAAAACAAGGCTGGTCTGAGGAGCGGTGGGGGCCGGGCGCAGGACTGAGGGGGATGGAGTTATGATTCGGATTCACGTCCTCTCTCGGTTCTGGTCTCAGCCGTGACCTCTCCTCCGGGGGCGGGGGGTGAAGTGAAAGTCTCCCAGTCGTGTCTAACTCTTTGCGACCCCGTGGACTCTACAGTCCTTAGAATTCTCCAGGTCAGAATACTGGAGTGAGTAGCCTTTTCCTTCTCCAGGGGATCTTCCCAACCCAGGGATCGGACCCAGGTCACCCGCATTGCGGGCAGATTCTTTACCAGCTGAGCCATAAGGGCAGCCCAAGAAGACTGGAGTGGGTAGCCTATCCCTTCTCCAGGGGATCCTCCTGACCCAGGAACTGAACCGGGGTCTCCTGCATTACAGGCGGATTCTTTACCAACTGAGCTATGAGGGCGGAGTGGGGAGAGACAATTTGTGAAATTTGAATGAAGTCTGTAGGTTTAGATAATTGTACACATCAATGTTCCATTTCCTCATCTTGAACATTGTCCCATGGTTTTCTAAGAGAATTTATTTGCTTTTAGAAGACACACTGAAATATTTAAAGGGGCATGCTATCTGCAACCTACTCTCAAATGGTTCTAAAAAGTAATAATATGTATATACACGAACACACAGAGTTCACACACAGAATGATACAGCAGATGTGGCAACAGGTTCATAGTCGGTGAGTCCAAGTGAAGGGTGTACGGGTCTTCTCTGCACCATTCATTTCCACTTTTTGGTAAAGCTGAGATCACTTTAAGATCAAATGGACAGAAATTTGTAGATTTGCCTTAGCAGATTTTCTAAGAAAACACACAACTCATTCAAACTTCAGACATGATGGTCTCCTGCCGCCAACTTGCTTTTTCCAATTCAACATTTAAAAACAGAAACCAACCTCAAAAGTAAGCAGATTTGGTGGTGATCAATCTGACAGGCACAGAAGTATAGAACCACTAAGCTGTGTACCAGGAGCTGACACAGTGTTTAGGGTCAATTCAAAAACAAACGAAAACCTCATAGAAAAAGAGATCAGATATGCCATTACCAGAGACAGCGGGGCTGGGTGCGGGGAAGGAGTTGGATCAAGGTGGCCACAGGTATAAATTTCCAGCAATAAGGTAAATAAGTGTCAGGGCTGTTACGTACAGCAGGGCAAATATAGCCATTCCCTTCTCCAGGGGATCTTCCCAGCCCAGGGATCAAACCCAGGTCTTCTGCACTGCAAGCAGTTTCTTTACCGTCTGAGCCACTAGGGCCCCATAACTGACATTATTGTATGTTATAGGTGAAAGTTGTTAAGAGAGTAAATCCAAAGAATACTCCTCACAAGGAAAAATATTTGTTTTTATTTCTTTTATTTTGTCCCTGTATGGGATGAGGGATGTTTATTAAGCTTGTGGTCATCCTTTCATTATGAGAGTCAAATCATGCTGTACACATTAGACTGATACAGTGCTGTGTGTCAATTACACCTCAGTAGAAGTGGAGGCGGAGAAGGCACCCCACTCCAGTACTCTTGCCTGGAAAGTCCCATGGATGGAGGAGCCTGGTAGGCTGCAGTCCATGGGTCGCTAAGAGTCAGACATGACTGAGCGACTTCACTTTCACTTTTCACTTTCATGCATTGGAGAAGGAAATGGCAACCCACTCCAGTGTTCTTGCCTGGAGAATCCCAGGGACGGGGAGCCTGGTGGGCCGCCGTCTATGGGGTTGCACAGAGTTGGACACGACTGAAGCGACTTAGCAGCAGCAGCAGAAGTGGAAGAAAAAATTGAAAAGTAAGCCAATTTGCAATAAAACAAGAAGCCAAGTTCAATAGCCTTTGACTCATCTGCGTAAAGTATGTCAGATTGATTACTGTTATTTTCTTACTTTTGTAGTGATCACCACTATTTATAATATTCTTCATTCTTAAAGGCTTATATTCTTAATTTTACAAAATATTTTAAAACATAAGGATGAACATTTATTTCCTTTGTTTGTGGAAGAAATGAGATTCAAACATAGAATGATCACTTCAAAAGCAAGTTAAGAATAAGCATATCATGTGTAACCAGAAAGGGATAATAGGAAAGGACTATCCCCATGTCCAGTCATGAATATTAAATGAGATGAACCCATTTCAGACACTTGTTCCCTTGGAAACAGTCATCTGAGACTCCTGTAAAAATTAACATGTATTTTTTTTCCCTGTAAAGGGCAGAAGCTTCTTTTACTTACATAGTTTTGACCTTTAGTTTTATATCTTAGGCTTATTATAAGACGTTCTTTCCAGAGCCAGGCAAACAAAGCACCATATAAGCATCTTTTCATTAGTTCTGAGGCTCAGCTTACAATAGTATGGCCTTTGCAGCTACACGTTACGGGGCAAGTATGAGCAGGGAGTCGGGTAAAACCTGCCACTCACTGATAAAACATCCGTCCCCAGACAGCATTCTAGCTCAGGCTGCGTGACTTCACAGCATGGCTAATTGAGTTAAATAGTCATATTGGCAATATAGCTCTATATTTTAAGAGGCGGTGAGTGTGAATGAAGTCAAGTCTCTCATTTAAGCCAAATCGACAGATGTCATGAGGACAGCCATTCACCAGAGGCAACAGTTCTGTCTCAGTCGATGCCGTGGAGCAGGGCTTTGGTCCGTGGAGGATTTCTGATACCCTTTCCAAAGCCTGGCTGGTTCTGGATTTCTGGTATCTTTGCAGAGAGACAGTTCGGGTCAAAGAGGCTGAACTGGCCCAGAACCAAGGCTAGTTTCTAAAGGCGTTACTCACAGACAGGACTAACCACTCGCGTGTCAGTGTAGGTGACAAGTGCAGGCGGAACGGTCCCCAGGAGACCTGCCTGCTTTTCTATGACGCTGCTACCAGGTAATGCTCTTGGAATGGAGTTTCTGCTTCTCTAGGGCTCTCAAAACCCAGAGGCTCTGCCCTGCAGAGGGAAGGAGAGAGGGCAGTACTGGTTCCCAACATCTTCTCGCGGAGAAGTTTATTATAGGCAGGAGTAGGTTTTCAGAAACAGAAAGGGGAGAAGGCCCAGACCTACTCAAGAACTGAGCTTGAGGTTCCTCTGTTCCTGGAGAAAGCCAGCCCAGAGTTTGGTAAGAACGCTGACCAAGGCAGTAGAAGGTGACTGACCCTTCCCAATCTGTCCTGGGGGTGGGGCTGTGTTTTTATGATGCTAATAGCTTAGGTTTGGGGGCCCATTACTGGGCTTCCCTGGTGGCTCAGATGGTAAAGAATCAGCCTGCCATGCAGGAGACCCAGGTTTGACTGAGTAATATTATCTTGTACATATATGTACAATGTCTTCTTCATCCTTTCCTCCAGAAGGTCCCCCTGAAGGAAGAAATGGCAACCCACTCCAGTATTCTTGCCTAGAGAATCCCGTGGACTGAGGAGCCTGGTGGGCTACAGTCCACGGGGTCGCAAAGAGTCAGACACGACTGAGCGACTTCACTTCTACTGTTTTTCACTTTCACTGATTCAATGTATTTTGCTCCATTTTCCCTATAAGGGGTAATATGGTTATTGTACTGGAGGGCTACTTTGCTTTACTGTATTTTATTTTTGTCATTATTTTATATTTGTTTCTATCTTTTTTTTTTTGGCTGCCCTGCATGGCTTGTGGAATCTCAGAACCTTGACCAGGGATTGAACCTGGGCCTTGAAGTGAAAGCCTGGGATCCTAACCACTAGACCACTGGGAACTCTCTAAAATTTTAATTTATTTTTAATTCAAAAAACTTTACTGGAGTGTAGTTGATTTACAATGTCATGCTAGTTTCAGGAGTACCACAAAGTGAATCAGTTATACATACCCATATATTCATTCTCTTTCAGATTCTTTTCCCATATAGGTTATTATAGAATACTGAGTAGAGCTAGTAGGTCCTGTGGGTTATCTATTTTATACGTAATAGTGCATGTATATTAATCTCAAACTCCTAGTTCATCCCGCCCTCCCCTCACCTTCCCCCTGTGGTAACAGTAAGTCTGTTTTCAACATCTATGAGTCTGCTTCTGCTTTGTAAATAAGTTCATTTATTTTTAAAAAAATTAGATTCCACAAGTGTTATCATATGGTATGTGTCTTTCTCTGTCTGACTTCACTTGGTACGATCATCCCTAGGTCCATCTAGGTTGCTGCAAATGGCATTATTTCATTCCTTGTTGTGGCTGAGCAGTATTCCGTTGTTATACGCACCACATCTTCTTTATCCACTCCTCTGTCAATGGATATTTAGGTTGGAGGGTAGGTTGATGTCCTTGCTTCTTTGTGGTCGACTAATCTTTGATTATGGTGTTTGTTGGAGAGAATTAGTGATTTGTCCAAGGTTAAATAGCTGGAAAGTGTCAGAGCCAAGAACCAAATCATGGTCTTCTGTCTAAACATTCCCTACATGCCTACTACAGGCTGGGCAACACCCCCAGACTTGATGCGGTCGGCCTGCTGTGTAATGTGAGGGTTCTCAGAATGTCTTTTTTCCAACTTTACTTAGGTATAATTGACAAATAAAGTTGCAAGATATTTAAAACATATGTGATCATTTGATATTTTAATACATTGTGAAAGGATTCCTCCCATCTAGTTAATTATGTGTGTGTGCATGGACATTGAAGTTTTATTCTCTTAGCAATTTTTTTTTTTTTTAATTTTGGTCACACTGTGAGGCTTGCAAGATCTTAGTTCCCCTACCAGGGATTGAAGCTGGGCCTTCGGCAGTGTAAGTGCAAAGTCCTAACCACTGGACCACCAGGAAATTCCTTTAGCGAATTTAAATTATACAAAGGAGTGTTATTAGTCTCGGAATACATTGACAGCCAATGATCAATATGGCACTCACACATCTGTCTAAATGTGACTGGAATGTCTGTATTTTCATCCTGTGTCAGGGTCAGTTCCTGGCCATCGGTGAGGTGGGTGCCTGTCAGGAAGCATTTAACAGGAGGCTTCCTGTGTGCTGTTTTGGATCTGTCAGGACTTCTCTGTTCCTTATTAATTTCTGAATATTCAGGAATTAAGAGGAGAGGCAAGCCTCTCCCGGGGGCTGAGGGATCCAGGCATTCCCTCCGTTAGTTTTTCTATACGGTGATAAGTGCCCTCTTCCTTCTTGTGAACCATATGGTAAAAGTGATTGTTTACAACTCTCTGTCTCTTTAATATGGATTGCCTATGTTCTGTAAGTCTGGAATTTTAATCTTTACCTTTGCTGAGAATAACTACAGTATATATGCCCACACCATGTTGATTAAAACACCTTTGCTCCATCAGAGCTTTGGTCCCCGTGTCTTGCTTTCTTTCTCTCTCTCAGGCTACTTCCTTGGAGCGCAGAGGCCCTCTGAGCTTACTTTCCTGCCCGGCCTTCTAAGACCCTCTCGAGAAGGCGCTCTGCGCCTTCACCCCATCGAGAGGGCGCCTGAGGCCTCCGTGAACAGAGCAAGCCCCGTGCAGGGGCTTTATTGGCTTTCTGTGTAAACCAAGGAATATCAGCCTCTTTCTCTCTCCTTTACTTTCCTATCGGTTGACTCTGGACCACCAGGTTCCAGTCCATTACAGGACCTCAGCAGGTGACGTTTGCTTTCAGGTGCCAAGTCTGCAGTGAACGCACTCCTACTGTGCAGTGCTCAACCCGACAGCCTGCACAGTGCTGCCAGGGGGGCTGCTCCTTATTTCCTCTCTCGCATCCATTTCCCTAGGATCCTCACATTTTTCGTGTCCTCCTTCCACTGTCTTTATTGGATCCTGTCAAGGAGGAGAGAAATCTGATCCAGTTCTCCACTTGGAGATGCTAGTGACTCGATAAGATATCCAACCAGGAGGTCTGCATTTTGAAAGACAGAGAAAGGGCCACGATGGAATTACAGGCATTCAGGGCAACGCACGGGAGAAGTAAAGGACTCTGAATTCCAATGGTCACCCGTGGTGTCTTTGTAAGAGTGACTCTCCCAATAATACCTTTTCAGCTTCCATACAAGGTCAATAAGCTCGTTACCCATGTTGTCCCCGGTTCTGTCTGAAGCCACCTGTGGGGAGCATCGTGGAACTTGGCTGCTGTGTCTGCTCCCCCTGTTCCATTACACCCTCGGCTTCAGCGCTTTCAGTCCTGTTAGTGTCTGCTTAGCGGTTATTCTCAAATGGGCATTCCACGGCCCTAATCTGTCTGCTTCTCATATTGTTTCCAAGCTTCATGATGAGAAAATAACTTCTATTTATTGAGCACTTACAGTCGCCCTGTGAAATCATCTAAGAGCTTCTTTCTTTCCACAGTTGGATGAGAGAGGCAGAGGGTCCCCATTTGATAGATGAGGAAACAGGCTTAGGCAGGCTAAGCGACTAGCTCAGGGTTCAACAGCTGATAAGCGGCAGCACCAGAATGTGACCTTAGACTGTGCAGCTAGGCACATGCTGAGCCCCCCACTCCGTCCTGGCAGGCCTCACTGCCCTGCAGCTTCCCCTCCGGGCAGGCCAGCATCTTCTCCACAGTTTTAGTTTCTTCCTCAGGGCACCCGGATCCTCTTGCCCTTTTGTGTTATACGGTATCCTCCCTGGTGGCTCAGATGGTAAAGAATCTGCTTGTAACACAGGAGACCGGGGTTTGATCCCTGGGTCAGGAAGATCTCCTGAAGAAGGGAATGGCTACCCAACTCCAATATTCTTGCTTGGAGAATTCCACAGACAGAGGAACCTGGTGGGCTGTAGTCCATGGGGTTGCAAAGAGTCTGACATGACTGAGCAACTAACTTTTAGGGCTTTCCCGGTGGCCCAGATGGTAAAGAATCTGCCTGCAATGCAGGCGACGTGGGTTTGATCCCTGGGTCAGGAAGATCCCCTGGAGAAGGGAATGAATGGGTACAAGGTAGAGTGGTAAACAGCTCTGATGCTGAAGCAGACTGCCTGGTGCAAATTTCATTTAAGCTCTTGCATACTTTCTTGGTCTTGTACTTAATTTTTTAAACTATTTAAAGAGCTTGAAAAAATACCTTGGTTGTTGCTATGGATTTTTTCTTGGTCGTTCAAGCCTGTCTTCTAGCTGTATATGTGATGGTTCTTTCTGCTTCTCTTCATTCATGTGTATCTAGCTCATCAACTGGACAGCAAGGAGATCAAACCAGTCCATCCTAAAGGAAATCAGTCCTGAACATTCATAGGAAGGATTGATGCTGAAGCTGAAACTCCAGTACTTTGGCCACCTGATGAGAAGAGCCAACTCATTAGAAAAGACCCTGATGCTGGGAAAGATTGAAGGTGGGAGGAGAAGGGGACGACAGAAGATGAGATGGTTGGATGGCATCACTGACTCGATGGACATGAGTTTGAGTAAGCTCCAGGAGTTGGTGAAGGACAGGGAGGCCTGGCATGCTGCAGTCCATGGGGTCACAAAGAGTTGGATACAACTGAGCGACTGAACGACAACAAGCTCATCAACGTATTTCAAGGTGCAAAAGGGTAACAAAAACTGCAGGAGGAGGGAGGCACCAAGCCAAGAAATTATTGATATTTTCAGAACAGTTATCAGAATAAGTCATCACTCATCTCTCCTAAGTGGTGGGCACAGTGTTCTACACACATTAGCTTTCCTTTTTACAACAAATCTGATAACTTGGTATTATTGTTATTGTTGTTGTCTAGGCGCCCACTCTTTTGTGACCCCATGGATTGGAATTTTCCAGGCAAGAATACTGGACTAGGCTGCCATTTCCTTTCTCCAGGGGATCTTCCTGACCCTTAGGTCAAACTCGCATTTCCTGCCCCTGTCTCTTGCATTGGCAGGCCGGTTCTTTACTGCTGGGCCACTGGGGAAGCCGTTGGGTATTATTACCTCATTCAAAATTAAGAGGACTCAGCTCAGAGAGGTTAAATGAAAGAGTCAGCAGTCAACTTAAGTCTGTCTGACTGTGAAGCATAGGAGCTTAACATTAAAAAAAAGAACTACACCAGTTCTCCATTAATGGAATTGTAAGAAATATGAACTGCTGTTGTATACTAAGCTAATAATACCCTCTATTCTGCGCTTCCCTTTTCCAGCTGTCTGCTGTCACAGGGTGATGTGTCTCAGGAACATTTTTCTCTGCACATCTGTGCTCACACAATTACTGACTTTTAAAACTGGATGTGGGATCACATGATCACGAATGGCTGCTTCTCCACTGTTTTCCTAATGCCACTATTTTTAAAAAACCTGTTTTCCAGTGGATGCTTTACATATACCATAATTTGTTTGATCATTCCCCTCTGGGTCAACATGTGGCTTGTTTCCAATTTCTCAGTTATAAAAACAAAGGTGCAAAGAAAACTCTGGAATACAGAACTTTGTGCCCTTGGTACTGTATTTCCATGGGACAGACTATTTTAAGAGGGACAGCAGGGTCGAAGCATACCTGCATTTTACGTTGTAACAGACGCTGCTGGGCTGTGCTTAGTCACTCAGCTGTGTCCAACTCTTTGCAACCCCATGGACAGAGAAGCCTGACAGGCTACAGTCCATGGGGATTCTTCAGGCAAGAACACTGGAGCAGGTTGCCATGCCCTCCTTCAGAGGATCTCCCTGACCCAGGGATTGAACCCAGGTCGATCTGCATTGCAGGCGTATTTTTACCGTCTGAACCACCAGGGAAGCCCAGCAGATGCTGCTTCACTGGCCTCAAAAAGCCCACGGTCCCCCCACTGCCGATGCCGCATCTCAGTGAAAACTGCGGTCGGTGGACCGGAGCTTTGAGCTTCTGAGGTTTGCTTGCGGTCGACGTTGCCAGTGCGCTTCTCCGTTTCCCTCCCCTCCACTCGAGATGAGGGCTTTTATTTCTTCGCTTGCCCTCCTATTTCTGCCTGCCCTGGGCCACTGGTGGGTGTGCTTCCCTGCCTTTGAAGTATCAGGTCTCAGAGCTCTCCGTGCACCAGAAGCTGGTGGAGAGCACTTACTCTCCTGCTGATGGCCGAGCCTCCCCAGTGCCCTTGAGGCATATGAGTCCCCGTGCTCTCGTGGAGCCGTGCCTCCTGATGGATGGAGAGCCGGGGCAGAGACGAGAGCAGAGATGCATAAGCAGATGGTCTCCTGGTGGAAGGGCTCAAGCCTTTTAATCCCCCACCTTCTCAAACACTCGCCAACCTGAAGATGTCCTTGTATTTCACTTAAGGACAAAGATAGCGGTCATGTGCTGAGATCCTGAATGTCTAACTTGAAGGATTATAAAGTGCAATGACTTGACTTCATGTTTCTTAGTTTTAGACCACTTTGTTATTTTGGTAGATGAGACTCATACATCATTTAAAATGGTCGTCACTGGTTTGAGTCCTTTCCCCCTCCCGCCTCCTTCTGAAGAGCATGAGTTAATAGTCTGTCCTTTGTGAACATAAGAAATAGTTTCAAAAATTACTTTAACTCGTCTAAGTCTTGGGGACTGGTTTAACAAATGATACCTATAAGCAAGGATAGTCTATAGCCAGTAAAAGTCAGGATTCAGAAGGATATTTAATGACAAAGGAACATGTGGATGATATATTGTTAAGCCTGAACAGTTGGTTAAAAGTGATTCCAAGTTTGTAAAAAAATAGATACACATAGGAGAAAGAATGAAATATAATTAAGATCTTCATATCCTTTGAGGATGGAATTACAAATGATTTTTAAAACTCATTTCTGTTGAACTTTGGGGAAATCTTCACTCCTTGAACATGGGAGGCTTTTATAGTGAGAGAAAGCACCTTGTCAGTAAGATTATTTTGACTGTCTTTTCTTGTCTTCCCGGCTATCTGAGGTTCACTTCTCTTGCTTCAAGCACAGAGCAGACCTACAGAGAAAATTCAGGGAGCTCCCCAGTTTGTTGCTTTTTCCCTAATTCCAGGAAAAAAATGGGTCATTCTATTCCTTGTTTTTCCCACCAGGTCCGAGTGTTTCAGGAAGCTCCCTGACGGACACCAAGGCCAAACATCCAGGGATGGAGGGCTGGCTGGCTGGCTTCCGCAGGGCTGGCAAGATCCAGCTCCAGGAGTGCATGCACCTGTCCAGGACCCATCCCCGTGGGGCTAGTGGGACTGTGGTCCCCAGGGAGAAGCTCAGGGGGGCACAGAAGCTTGAAAGAAGCCTTGCAAGAACTTGAAAGAGAAGCTGGACTCCAGTCAGACAGAGTGGGATTCTCAAGAAGGGCTCAAGTCCCAGGAGGATGTTACTGGATGGAGTGAGTAAGCAGCACACCCAGCTGGCAATTAAGGTAAGCCACGTCTAAAGGGAAGGACAAGCCAAGAAGGAGACCTGGGGGCTCCCCCGGTGCACTCAAGGAAGGGAATCGCCGTTCAGTCGCTAGGTCGTGTCCAACTCTTTGCGGCCCTGTGGACTGCAGCACACCAGGCCCCCCTGTCCTTCACGATCTCTGAGACTTCGCCCAGAGTCATGTCTGTCAGTCAGTGGTGCTGTCTGACCACCTCAGCCTCCTCTGCCCTCTTCTCCTCCTGCCCTCAGTCTTTCCTAACATCAGGGTCTCTTCCAACGAGTCCGCTCTTCGCATCAGGTGGCCAAAGTATTGGAGCTTCAGCTTCAGCATCAGTCCTTCCAATGAATATTCAGGACTGATTTCCTTTAGGATGGACTAGTTGGATCTCCCTGCAGTCTAAGGGACTCTCAAGAGTCTTCTCCAACACGACAGTTCAAAAGCATCAATTCTTCATCCAGCTCTCAGCCTTCTTCATGGTCCAGCTCTCACATCCGTACATGACTATGGATGCACATTCCCCGGTGTCCACTAGGTGGCAGACCCTTTCCTTTACTGTTGCTAAGAGGTTGTGCGTAATCGCAGGCACCTCCTGATGCTCACGTCTTAAGGATCTCTTATGAGTGACTGAAATATAGATTCCTGGGCCCCTTTCCAGAACTTCCAGTTCAGTTCTCTGGGGCCTGAGATTCTGCATTTCTAAGAAGGTCCAGGTACTGCACCATCTCAGACTCTGGGAGGGGAGGAGGTGGGCGCGAGTAGGGTGGTCCTCACGGCTGAGCAATCAATTCACATTGTGGCAAAAAAAAACTCCGCGGAGGTGGAGCTTGGCTGCGGGGAGGGAACGGGATGGCTTGCTTCGGGTTGGAAAGAGCCTCCGGCACTAGAGCAGATTTCAACTGTGAGATCTGTAGCAGAATGTCAGGGCTCCAGGGCGCTCTTTTTATTGAAATATGTTACCAGTTAGTTTCCTTAGAATGACTGTAACACACAGGAGCACACATACGCCTAGACTGAAATAAGAACAGTATTGAGATCAACCCGAGAAAGAAGACATTTGGTACCTACCAAAGATAAGCCTAAAGAAAAACATTAAGAACGCTGCTGCTGCCGAGTCACTTCAGTCGTGTCCGACTCTGTGCGACCCCATAGACGGCAGCCCACCAGGCTCCCCCGTCCCTGGGATTCTCCAGGCAAGAACACTGGAGTGGGTTGCCATTTCCTTCTCCAATGCATGAAAGTGAAAAGTGAAAGGGAAGTTGCTCAGTGGTGTCCCACCCTCAGCGACTCCATGGACTGCAGCCTACCAGGCTCCTCCGTCCATGGGATTTTCCAGGCAAGAGTACTGGAGTGGGGTGCCATTGCCTTCTCTGAAGCATAAATCAGCAAATCTCAATTTACAAAACAGCCCGCCCGGGACGGCCCAGTCCTTGGTTCTGCTGCAGCAGACTTATGCCTGGGCTCTGGACTGCGTGACTGACTGGTGAGTTTGACAACATCCAGCCTGAGTCTACACTGCCCAGTAAGACGGATCCACCAAGCACACCTCTGAACGCCAGCCGCAGTGCTTTTTGGCAATGGCAGTTTGTAAAGCTTCCTCTCAGTTTCTGTACTTGCATCAACAGAGACGGGTAGGAAGTAAGTTTGCAGCAGGGGCCCCAACCACAAGGGCTCCCTCAGTGGCTCAGAGGTAAAGAATTAGCTTGTAGGAAACGTGAGTTCCATCCCTGGGTTGAAAGATCCCCTGGAGAAAGAAATGGCAACCCACTCCAGTATTTTTGCCAGGAAATCCCATAGACAGAAGAGCCTTGTGGGCTACAGTCCCTGGGGTCAAAAAGAGTTGGACACGATTTAGCAGTTAAACAACAATCCAACCACGAACCACACTCAGAGGTGCCTTGGTCTAGACCGGCTAGATCACTGATTTGGGAGATGAGTTTTAGCACAGCTTCAAGCCATCTATTTGTTCTTTTGGCTTCTCCACAGCAGACTCTTGACATTTTGTATCCTTTAAGGGTTAGTTGTTAGTGTTGTTCAGTCCCTAAGTTGCATCTCTTTGCAACCCCATGGACTGCAGCACGCCAGGCTTCCCTGTTCTACACCATCTCCCAGAGTTTGGGCAAACTCATGTCCATCGAGTTGGTGATGCCATCCAACCATCTCATCCTCTGTTGTCCCCTTCTCCTCCTGCCTTCAATCTTTCCCAGCATCATGGTCTTTTCCAGTGAGTTGGCTCTTCACATCAGGTGGCCAAAGTGTTACTTGGTTTTCCTCAATTCCACTTGGGGTCCTGGAAATGGGGGGACTTGGATGGATTTTTGGCTCTGCTGCTATTTTTTCTTCAAGGCTGTGAAGGACAATGTCCTGCACTTAGTAGCCACTTAATAAACACAGATGGGATGCACGGAATGGCAGCCCAGGAAACAGATATCGAGCGCGCCTGCGGGCTAGACAGAGAGAGCCAGGAGATCAGTGCCCAGCCTGGGTGAGAGAGCTCTTCTCACAGTGCCTGTGAAGAGGCAGCTGGCAAGCTGAGTACACAGAGAGCACCCAACTCCGAAAAGAAAAGCATCTAATCCAGATGTTTCCCCGGCCCCTCCGCCGCCTCATCAGACACGGGTGTCCACTGGCAAGGAGTGAAGTTACAAGGTTTCGGCCATGACCGCGTAGGCGTCCCCAGACTCTCCATGCTGAACCAAGGCACTGCCTCGCGTCCACGCCGACGAGAAGCCTGGCGGTTGCTCTGGAAACTGCAGGAACATTTACCTTTGTTGTGTTTCTTTTACAACTAGAATCTGGAGGAAGGGCTTTCATTCAAGAGTTTAATTACATTTTCCTATTAAACAATTCTCTTCCTTGCAGCAAAAGAGTGCTGAATGAATGCAAAACGGATGGTCAAGTCTAACCTCCCCGAAACTTCCCACCCTACGCCACACCCAAATGTCCTGGTCTCCTCCCTCACCAGAGCGCGGCCCAGGGGATATGTGTGATTTAATGATGCTGAGCCAATAAGAGTGATCATAGCAAGGATGACGCTGACGTTCAGAGACCACAATGAGGGGTGCTGTGCTAAGTACTTCAATAGTGATACATTTTCTAATTCAATTCTGTCAGCAATCACATAGCTTTGCTCAAGGATGGAGAGTGGAAAGGGTGAGGCTCTAGCCCAGATACGGTAGACTCAAAAATCCACGATCTTAATCACTGTGTTACAAGCAGTAGGGTCTTGGAAACCAAATAGAAACTCTCTCCTTTTGCTCTCAAGGTTTACCAATAAACCAGAAAGTGTACAGTTGTCAAAAACCCTAGATATGCAAGGCCAAGTTTTCTCAAAATGACAGAGACGGATCCATGAATGAGTGAACGAACACGGATACCAATCAGGAATAAATCAAATTTAGTTTGTGGGTCCTTAGGTCATGAGGACACTGCAGTGCCCTGTAAACCAAAGCCTGACGTGTTTTTGATGCCAGCTCCTAAAATTTGAAGCTACGATGTGGTTACGGATTTTAAGATAAACTCTCGATTGTATTTCAAACAAATGTGCACACACACACACACACACACACACACCTGTTCTATATCCCGACTCCTTTGGAAAAACTTACTTTGCTCTTTTTCTAAATAACCCTTTCAGTTTCTCAGTCTCCTAAGTAATAAAGATGAGAGACAGTTCAAACCCAGATCCTCCCCAAGAGAACACGGATGGTTTTGACTGCATCAAATAAGAGCCTATACCACCATATTATTATTTGTTTAGATAATCCCGTTTTTCATTTGAGACAATCTGCACACCCAGCTGCCCAGGTCAACTGGTGCTTCCAAGCGGCTTTTCAAGTTTTCAAAAAAGTTAAAGGACCAGCAGTCTTTTGAGAAGGATGACAGAATCACGTGTTTACGCTCAGTTTAGAACAGTTTGCAAAGGTCCTATGTGGCTGAAATCTAGAGCTCTCTACAAACGTTCATTAATAAATCTTGATATGTGCTGGGCAGATTTTCAAACACACCATTTGAAATTTTATCACAATAACACAATATTGTAAATCAACATACATTCACATAAAAACTTGATCATGAATCAAAGTCCTCAAAGAAAATGGAAAAGGACTTTATTTTTTAAAAATGCTAAATTGAGAAAGGGCGGAGGGTCAACATGAACTTGGACATTTAAAGACACTAACTGATTTAAGAAGCAAAGATTTTGGGAAGCCCTAAGACCATAAAGCGATCAACACAAAGACATCTGTCAGGGCGGAGGCGACCCGAGGTAAAGACCAGTTAAATCTAATGCAATCAGAAACTTAGGCCAGTTTAACATTTTTTATGAGGTGACAACCCCCTAACACCATAATCTCGCCTTTCAGGTTGATGACACAGGACTTAATGAGTCAAAGAAAACAACTTCAAACCTCTCTTTTGAACATGAATTGTCTATTTAGGTTAAAGGTAGATTTGGAGATCCTATTAGCTACTGGCACAACTGGGAAAAGTCATGCACACACACACACACACGCACACACACTTCAAAGCAAGTAGTTATGTAATGCTAGCAGTGTCTGTTTCTACTCAGCTTCAAAAACAGAACTGAAGCCAAAACTAACAGCCCTCCTGCTCATTAGAGAAAGAAAAATGTCTTCTCCCCCAAGTGGCCCCAACAGGAAGCTGAAATCAGCTGCTCTCCTCAGAAACCCACTTCTTTTCTGCTCCACAGAAGGTCTGGGGGCACAGGCTCTTTGGAAGAGAGCTGCCGGGGAGCCACGTGGACCGCACACCTGGGCTCAGGGGAGACCCAGCACACAGTCACAACAGAGTCCTTTTCCTTGCGGCCACCCGGGTCTCACAAACAGCTGTTACCTTTGCATTTCTTCTCCTCCGTCTGGAAGGTCTGGGCGCTGGGTGCGCTCTGATCGCTCACGTCGTCGTGGTCCAGATGGAATATGGAGCTCGTCCAGGAGGCCTGGATGAGGGGCGACTGCTCATGTTTCAGGGGCCCGCGCCGCTCCGGGTGGCTCTTCCGATGCAGGCAGGCTTCAGACATTCCCACGAGCTTCCACTCCGGCTCGCCGTCTGGACAAGGCTTCGGCTTGTCCCAGGCTGGAAGGCCATTTTCTGGAGGGTTGAAAAACACGACATGACGGGGCTGTTGGCACTGTCAAGACGGGGCCGAGAGGAAGAGGTCTGGAAGGCAAGCGCTTCCCCGGCTCGTGGGGGCTGCCAGCGTTCCCGGACCCTTCCACCCAGCGGCGGCGATAAGACGCACTGAGCGGCCTCTGGCACGGAGCCCCGGCGCTGGACTGCCTGCGGAGGAGTCAACGCGTTTCCCCCAGTTTTTAGCGCCTAGAAAGACGTGGGCTCCTCCACGGAAGGGCCGCCCTCTCGCCAGCCCCGCTCCCGATGGCAATGGCTAGGGAGCAAGTGGGCACCAATTTATGATACTGCTTAGATGACCATGTGAGGTCTCGAGGGTCAGGGCTGGCCGTGGACACTTTTCAGATCCTCGGGACATACAACGTCCAGGATGCGGCCTTGTTTGACTTGGGTGTTATCACCGGCTGACCTGAGGGGCACCCTGTTCCCTGAGAGGGACGTGCCACGTGGCTACATGAGAGCGACAACTCGGGCTCCTTGGCACCTTCCACTGCCGACAGGCTGGCATAAGGGGCTGGGTCTTCCAAGGGAAACTGTGCCAGCGGTTTCCATGTCCTCCGGAACAGGCGAGGTGAGAGGAGAGGAGGTCAGCAGATTGTGCTTTAGTTGGGGCAAGTTAAGAGCTCTGATGACAGAAGAAAAGCCCCGCTCTCTTGCGCTGAGAAGCAGGCAGTTAACGCTTTCTGTGTGTGACGCTCTTTTCTCTACTCAGTTTCAAGGGGCGTGAAGGTCTGCCCTCCAGAAAACGGGAAACAACTGGATAATATCATGAAAACGTTCTCACACCAACTTTCCCTGGGGGCCAATTTTACCTCCTTGAATATCTTTTCTGAACACGGGTATAAGGAAGAGAGTAAAAAGAGTAAGCGAATATAGATGATTTGTAGATGCGTTCACATTAAAAAGCATAGTCCATCTGCTCACCCATACTTCCAGAAATTCCGTCTGTCAAAATAGGAAAAAACACAAATAGAGTTCTACTTTTAAGTGATTAGAGACGTGGAATGATTAACTGATAAGTGAATTTTCCTTTATGCTGAAATGACCAAAGGACTGTAGATATCCATATCGGACAGACAGGTCCGCCCTGATCTATGTACGGTACTGGGAATTGAAAGCTGCTTTTCAGACATTTAAGATAAATTTTAAACTGTTAAATGCAAGAGTTAAACCTGCTTTTGGTTTTCACCAGCCCCCTCTGTAAAGCTGCTAGATGTCTTCAGAGATGTTGGTTAGGGTGGTTTTTCTAAAGGTGTCATCTGCTCCCAGACCTCCCTGGAAGCTGCGTTTACCTTTTTTGGTCTTGGGACTACCTTGTGGAAGTCCTGACTCCCGGCCACTTCATTTCTAGTACAGGAGAAGACTGCGAACAAAATCACAGCAAGGCAGTAATAACCAACACTCAGTTTCTCTGTCACAGTAAGTGGAAATACTGCAGCTTGAAATACCCTCACTTGGCCAGTAAGAAATGATCCCCTTAAAAAAAAATCACACAATGCTTGGGATGTAACATTTGATGTTATTCAGAGAGGAGCCCTGAAAATTCACTCAGTGCTCAGATCTGTGCTTGGCATTGTGTGAGGGGGTGACATAGCCCGGGGCCTTTCTCCTCAGTTGAGGTGGCATGATTCAATGCATGGTGAATCCTAAAGGTCAGGACTCCACCATGCCAGCTACTGGTGCAGTTATGGGCACTTATTCTCACTTCCCATGAAAAGAAAACAAAAGATTAGGATCTTGGGAGATTGTATGGCATTTCAGATGAAACACAGCTACGTAGAATTCTTTCAAGGACCTTTCATGGATATGAGGGTGTTTTCATGAGCTGAATATAAAGTCACTGAATGCGAGGATTAACTCTGCAAAAGGAGTTTCATTGCTTCTACTGATGTGAGACGTGTTCTCACCCATGTGTGTTTCTAGGATGTCTACTCAATCGTCACGGACTCTAAATCCTCAGTAAATTATATTGTGCAATGTTCCTTTGTAAGTAATGTTAAAGTTATCACAGTGGTTTTGTAGAGCCTCCAACATTTGATTTTTCTGCAGAAATTCTTAAAATGTGGTATCAATTCCCTTGACTGCACAGAAATTAAGAAATACAGCCTAATGGGTAGAGAGTGCTCCCCAGTGAAGGGAGCTAGTCAGCACTCGTGGATGAGAGACGCTGGAAGAGATCTCACCAAGGGGACGTTCTTCTTTATAGCATGGCCCATTAAAGCTTGCTCAGCAGGTCCCCTGGGCCAGCAAGAGTGGGGATTTCTTACAAGCAAGAGATGTTATTTGGAGGCTGAGACAAGGAATAAGATTTCCTTCCATTTTCCTAAGAAAAGAAGCCGAGGTGGTCTGGGAAAAGAGTTCCATTCATTGGAGCCATGTCCAAGCTCGTAATTACGGTCTGCAATTACACTCGTGATAGTGATATTCTGTTGCTCAGTTGGCAGGTTTTTTGGCTGGGGCACTGCTTAAGGAGGGTTCTCGGTTACCTTCCCAAGATGAACAGAAAGTGTTAGCCACTCAGTCGTGTCCGACTCTTTGTGACCCCATGGACTGTAGTCCCCCAGGCTCCTCTGTCCTTGGGATTCTCCAGGCAAGAATATTGGAGTGGGTTGCCATTCTTTCCTCCAGGAAATCTTCCTGACCCAGGGATCGAACCCATGTCTCTTACGTCTCCTGTTCTGGCAGGTGGGTTCTTCACCACTGAGCCACCTGGGAAGCCCCAAATTTTTTGGCTGTGCCAGGCAGCATGTGGGATTTTAGTTCCCAAGATGAAGAGGGCAAATATAATTCCTATTCCATTCCCAAGGAGGGATGAGACACCATTCCAGGCTCCTTCACTTCAGCTGACTGTGGGTGCTGTGCACTGTGTTACTTCCATGTTTGCTTAGCAATGAGGATTCCTGCTATTTCTCTGCCAACTCATATCCTTTGGTTCCCCCTAAACTCAAACCAATGAGACCAGGCTTACTGAGATAGGATGGGGCCTGGGAATTTGGATATTTACCAGGTTCTCCAGAAGGTTCTGATACCCAGCAGAGTTTGAGATCCACAGGGTTAAGAAAATCTAAGGTAAGAAAACAAATAATTGGCAGATTTCAGATAAAGGTACAGTTTCCTTCTCAGACTCGAATGTTTTTTCAAAAACCTGTCCTTCTGAGGATTACCTGGGATACAAATGTGCACAGTAGTGGAAATACATTTTTAAAAGGGAGAGTCTGGCAATGATAATATCTTATAGTTCCTGAAGTATGAGCTCCTAAACGGATCTCAGTTAACATCTGGCTTTTAATATTTCATATTCTAGGCATCAAGATAATTAATTTAATAGGGCAGTTATGAGGCAAATTGATAAATAAGTAGAATCAAAGAAAAAAAAACTAGAGGGGGCCTGTGAACTGCTACGAAAATAACTAGACACACATTGACCTGTGTGTCTCAGGGCATTTAGATTTGAATGATTGCATTTGTGTTAGAGGACCATAATTCTAAGGGCTCAAATGACTAGAACTGACCTTAAAGGGTTTTTTCCCAAAAAGAAACAAACATAAATCCCACAGAACTACCTACATCCTATCTCTGGAAATTTCATTAAAGACAATAGAAAATAAATGTGTCCATGCAAAAAAAGAATTATATGAAAATATGCAAGTATTTCAGGACACAAAAGCAAGCTGATATCACAGAAAAGTGCTAAGGCAAGGGAAACAGAATTATGCCAGAGTGCTCAGCAAGGGGCTGCTGAGCAGGCTGGGGTTCCATGGCACTGATTATGAGTGTTGAGTTTGCATTAAAAGGCCATCAACGCAAGGCACTGAGACCCCAACCATATTCTGTGTTCAGGGGATGTATATATAATACGCTTTGCACACCCAGCGAGTGTGTACAATTATCACTGTGAAGCACGAGGCCACTAAGGTCTCTGATTTCTGCTCACATGTTTTATTCCAACCCTAAGTTTTAGCCTTATGGAACTCTCAGACTGTGTACACATCCACTGGCTTTTATTTGTGGAGTCACGTAGAACAGGAGACTCATGTTTGGCTGAGCATTGACTACGGACCAGGTACAGAACTAGCCACTTTGATTCACCTTCCTGAACATCCCAGGAGTACACACTGTTCTACCGCCTGATTGACGGGGAAACTAGAATCCGGAGAAGCACTTCATCTGCTGCTTCATATCTTCTGTACTGTTAACCGATACGGTCTCATTGGTTGCCTTAGTCTGATGAGTCGCCATTGACCTATGAATAGCCAGCATTTGATGACGACTTTGAAAGTGCTTTACACACTATGTTTATTGCCTTGTTCAATTTTCCCAGCCACTTGTTGATGTCTAAATTCGTCTCCCAGATTTCACTCTCTACCACCTACAATCCATGGTCCAGGCAGCAGCCAGAGTAACCTTTGAAAATGTACATCAGAGTAGACTTCCCTGCTACTGAGAATCTTCCGGTGACTTCCCATCAATACTGGAATGAAGTACTCAGGTCTTGCTGCAGCTTGTAGGCTCTGTGGTGTTTATCAGCCTGTCCCGCTGAGCTTCGCTCCTGTGCCTCCGCCTCCAGCTCTCTGTCTTCTGGACACGTGGACATCAAACCTGGGAAGCTCATTCCCAACGCAGAATCTTTGTAGAGATTCTTTCCTATGGCCGAGGTGCCCTTTCCCAGTCCTTACACAACCACCTCCTGTTTTCCCAAGAAAACCGCCAGAATCCACCTCGCCTTCTCCCTTTTACAGGAAGGTTAGATTTCCCCTTTGAAGAACCTATTGGGTTACATTTCTCCAGGAAGATACCTTAAATGAGAAACCAAATGGGCTGGACCGGTGTCCACCTTGGTGGAGGGAGACGGGATGAGGTTGGAAGCCTGGAGTCCAAGTCTTCCGAGAGGGCCTGAAGGGTCTTACTCTTGGGAAGATCACTTCCTGGCTCTAAGTGTCAGTTTTGCCATTTGCAAAAGGGCAACATAATATTGCTCATGGGATTTTTCTAAGACTCAAATGACATAATGTATGTGGATTAAGTGCTCTTCAGGTGAACACGTGTAACCTGACCATACGTATTGCCTTCTCTCCAAAGGGAACAATACTATTAATAAAATAATATGTTACTTTTGAGCATCCAGTGGCTCAGACAGTAAAGAATCTGCCTGCAGTGCAGGAGACCCAGGTTCAATCCTTGGGTCGGGAAGATCCTTTAGAGTAGGAAATGGCAACCGACTCCAGTATTCTTGCCTGGAGAATCCCATGGACAGAGAGGAGCCTGGCGGGCTACAGTCCATGGGGTTGCAAAGAATCAGACACGACTGAGTGACTAACACTTTCATTTTCACTTTTCATGTTACCTGTACTATGTTCAATGGACACAGGTACCTGACCTCTACCCTCAACACCACGACTGCCAGCAACACACCTACCATCACCACCTTGTCCTCAACAGAACGTGTGTGCAGGTGAGGTTGCTTTTGATGGCCTCCTACTTCTGGCTGCCTTTTCGCCATCTCTCTCCCTCCTCCTGAGTCCTCTGGGTGCTCGGTCCCCACTGTGGGCAGATCGCCTACTCACAGAGCTCTTAGTGACCTTGGGCAAGCCACGTCTCTGCTCTGCACTTCAGTTTCCTCGTCCGTAAGATGGGAACATTCTAACGCTGTGATGGTTAAATAAGTTCGTACACAAAAAGGTCTTGGACCAGTGCATGGCACAGTGTAAACACTCAGTAAGTGTTAGCTCTTCATTCAGGCACTCAACGATCTCTTTTCCTTGCCCCATCCTCCAGCCCAAGTCTTCTCTAAACAAGATTTTCAAAAACATCTCCAGAAAAAATGCTTGACAAATGACTTCACAGGCATGCGTAGCTGCCTCAGTTGCGTCTAACTCTTCGCTACCCTATGGACTGTAGCCCGCCAGGCTCCTCCATCCGTGGGATTCTCCAGGCCAGAATACTGGAGTGGGCTCCCATGCCCTCCTCCAGGGGATCTTCCTGACCCAGGGATTGAACCCTCGTCTCTTATGTCTCCTGAATTGGCAGGCGGGTTCTTTACCACTAGCGCTACCCGGGAAGCCCAAAGGACTTCACACCACTATGTTACTGGCTTGGCATCTGGGCTGAGTCACCCCTCTCAGCTGAAGTTGTGACTTAAAGAGGATGGTTGAGGAGTGTAAGTCCACAGCCCGGGAATGAATGTCTAAAGTTGGATTTCTGATGGCTGTGTAAGGCAGATGGGAGAGACGTTTTGATGAAACAGGCATTCCTGTGAAGGCTGGCCTGTCATCATACCCGGCTTGCTTAGCTTGCTTGGTCAGTCAAACAACACAATGGTGAAGACACAGCTTTGACCCCTATTCAACTTTCAAGACCTGGCTTACTGTTTAAACTCGCTTGAACCAATCCATCCACCCTCACACTTCCATAATTCCAAAATTTACCTCCCTTGCCCTGCATGCTACTGTTTACCAAATGATATAATCATTCACATAAATGTATAATTTTATTTTTTTTGTTACATTTACATTGCCTAGCACAATTCAATTATAACAATTAATATCCCTTGTTCCCCAATAGTCTGATAATTGCAAAGAGAAAACTGCTTCCTAAGCACAGACTCTGCCTAATTTCTTATCCAGAAGCCATTGGTTAGTCACAAGGTAGATTCATTTCTATTAAAACCAATTCAGTGCAGATTTTCTACCACCAATAGTATTATCTTCCCAAACTGCTCGTGAAAATGAAAACTGTTTTGCTTCTTAGAGGCAGGGATAGGTTAGTGGATAAGACTATGGGCTCAGCTAGTCAAGGTTCAAATTCTGGGGCTTCCCTGGTGGGCTCAGCAGTTAAGAATTTGCTTGCCAATGCAGGGGACACCAGTTTGATCCCTGGTCCGGGAAGATCCCACACGCCATGGAGCAACAAAGCCTGAGTGCCACAGCTACTGAACCCGAGCCCTAGAGCCCAGGAACCATAGCTGCTGAAGCCTGAGCACCCTGAAGCCCGTGCTTGGCAACAAGAGAAGCCAGCACAGTGAGAAGCCCGCAGACCGCAACTAGAGAAAGCCCATGTAGCAGTGAAGACCCAGCACAGCCAAAAATAAACATGAAGAAAAAAAAGTTCAAATTCTAACTCTTCCACTTATCAGCTGTGTGACTTTGGGAAGATTGGATTTGTCCCTGGAATATCTGTCTTACTTGCTCTGTCTCTTCCATAAGGCAAGGACTTAGCACGGCCTCCTCGTGTGTCAGTGGTATCCCCCAGGTTTTTCTTCTTTACTGGCCTCTGACCAACTTATCCATCTCTTACACCCCACAGCTCTAAGCGCAGTCTTAACATGACAGGACCTCAATAAGTATTATTTGGAAATAATTGAATGTAATCTAGACAGGTCAAATTACCCCTGAAGCTGAACAGACCATAGACTCTCATCTATCCAGGAATTTCGACCTACAGAGCAATAGTGTGTTCTGTGTGAGACAAGTTGGCTAGCCTGCTCAGCATCAGTAGCAAGGGTAAGCCCGCTAGGGAGAGATGTGGGGTGCAGGCTGAGGGGAGCTCTGTGCTCAGAGAAGACAGAAAGGGCAGCTGAGTGACTCTGTTCCTTCCAGCCCCGGCTGGGTGAGCGCCCTCTTTTTCCTGACCAAGCCACAGGCATGCAGCCCAGTTTGCTGCCCAGATGATGTGAATGGCAGAGCTCCACGAAGGTGCCATCGTGTGGCTGGGGCATCTCTGGGCCATCCTCTCAGGCCCCTTGGCCTGGCACAGCCCCCCAGCCCTGGCCTAGTAGCAGCTGGGATGGGGGTGCAGGCCTGTCTCCTGGTGCCCGGTGGTGGGGGGAGGGATCTGTCTAGGTGGCTCTACCAGCCTGTAGACAGCTGGGGATGGCTACCAGCCTGACTCCTCATCTCGGTGACTAACTGAGATTACTTCCCCTTTTCACTTTAAAAACACTTTCATGGCCAAGAAGGATCTTTGGAGTTGGTTTTGGGACATGAGTCCACCTTCTCCCCAGATTTCTGGCTTTCTGATTAAAAGCAATGTTTTTTGATTCTACCAACACTTGCCTTTCAAATATTGGTTTTTAAGCTGTGAGCAGCCAGACCTAAGTTCAGTAACACTAAAAATATACTGAGCACTTACTCTATGCCAGACTGGGCACCACAAATATAAATTACGATTAACTGAGCACCTACTGTGCGCCAGGCAGCATCCTAAGTGTTTTCCACACATTATCTCATTTACATCATATAATAATAATCAAGAAGTAGGTGTTGTTTCTGTCATTTAAACCAATGTGGAAATAAGGGTCGGGGGTGGGGAAGTCAACTGACTCCTATATTTCTACTTAGAATGGGCTACAAAGTGCTCTTGGGCTTCCCTGGTGGCTCAGATGGTAAACAATCTGCCTGCAATTCAAGAGACCTGGGTTCGATCCCTGGGTGGGGAAGATCCCCTGGAAGAGGGCATGGCAACCCACTGCAGTATTCTTGCCTGGAGAATCCCATGGACAGAGGAGCCTGGTGGGCTACAGTCCATGGGGTCACAAATGGTCAGACAGGACTGAATGATTAACACTTTCACTTTCACAATGTCCTATAATTATTGGTTCAACGTTTACATTTGTGAGTTCCTTAACCTCTGGGACCACGGCTTGTTCAGCTGCACACCCAGCATGCAGCGTGGGGCCTGGCCCACTGCACTGCAGCACAGCTCTCCCCGCACCCACCCCCCATCTCCCCTCCACAGCCCAGTGGGAACTGGGACCAGTAAGCACATCCTTCTTCCCTTTGCTCTTGTTCTGGTTTCCCTCGGTGCAGCTCAGGGTCCTTTCCTGTGGTCCTCACACTCTTTCCCCTGAACTTTTCTTCCTTTACTTCCTTCTCTTTCCAAGTGCAATGTGTGTGTGCTATGTGTAGAGACAAAGCTATGGTTTCTGAGAACTGGGCAATAAAAAAGGCTGAGCGCCAAAGAATTGATGCCTTTGAACTGGGGTGCTGGAGAAGACTCTTGAGAGTCCCTTGGACTGCAAGGAGATCCAACCAATCCATCCTAAAGATTAGTCCTGAATATTCATTGGAAGGACTGATGCTGAAGCTGAAACTCCAATCTTTTGGCCATCTAATGCGAAGAAGTGACTCATTGGAAAAGACCCCAATGCTGGGAAAGATTGAAGGCAGGAGAAGGGGACGACAGAGGATAAGATGGTTGGAAAGCATCACCCACTCAATGCACATGAGTTTGAGCAAGCCCCGGGAGCTGGTGATGGACAGGGAGGCCTGGCGTGCTGCAGTCCATGGGGTCATAAAGAGTTGGACAGGACTGAGCGACTGAACAACATGTATCTATGGTTATTTCAAGATCTGAGCAGAGGTCTCCAAAGAAACTGGGCACTGGGAGGGCCCTAGCATCTGCCTCTCACAGTGTGAGAAACAAATAGTAACATTTTATTTGAAAATTTAGAGAGAAAACCTTTTATTAGATTGAATTGATATACATACAGAATGAATGAATGAAATATTGAGATGGGGGAAATTGTGCTCAAACCTTCCCACTAGGGCTTACTCCTGGAAACTTTATAAACAAGATCGCCGAAGGACCCTGCTCTGCCATCATCTAGTTATTTGAAACGCATCCTCAGAAATGTCGTCTTGTGGGCAAAGTCTTGCAAAATCAGCCTCCTTGTTCAGATAGACTGCCTTCCATCGCTGTGTGGTTTTGGCCTTCTTTTCCTGAGCACCCGCCTATTAATTTTCCCTCTTGTTGAGCCCAGCCTCTCTGCCCACGCGTGCAAGTGAATTTAGGTCTGCTATCTCAGAGGTTTTTCTCTCGTTTCTCCCGCAGCGGTTCTCAGTCCATAAAGGGAGCGAGATCTGGAAACGGCTAAGAGAGAAACAAACCTTTTCCTTATCTGGCTGGTCTCACTTCTCCAGTTTTCCTACGTATTCCATTAGGAAGTCACTATCTCCACGGAAAACAATCAGCGTAGCTGTGGAAATCGCAATAATTATTCTGAAACGGAATTCCAAAGCTCATCTCCTAGTAAGCCATTAACGTTTTTTGCAAGTGTGTATTTAGAACCTTTAAACGAAATGCACATTCATGTCTTTTAAAGTTTAGCCTGAAACAAAGTTAAAGACCAAACAACAAAATAACGTGTGTTCAAAGAGCCTGGTGGAAACTCCGCTTGGAGAGTCCCTGCGTGGAAACGAGGCAGTGAGCAGGACCACGAGCTACATCTAAGAATGACCGACTCGGGGACAAGCCGACTGCTAGAGCACTGACCACAGGCCCCAAAGGCTGGAAAAGGGCTTTCTAGAGAACACAACGGAATCTTCCCCTGGGAAGGGTCACTGGCTTTCCATAATTCATACTGGATTTAATCAGAGAATCCTCAGGTCAGATGACTCCAACGTTGAGGTAATTATTTTAAAGGCCACAGAGATTCCATTTAGGATATTAAAGAGGCTACAGCTGTGGCAGAAACATTCCCATTAAAGAGCCACAAATGCACAGAAAAGGGAACAGATGTTTGTTGTCAGGGTTAAGTTTCTCCTGTGTGAAAGTTCAGATCATAACGTTTATTCTTGTTGCCAGTCTGAACCCACAATTTTGAAAAAAACATGAGGTCATCTGTAACTCTGGCCTCGTTTTTTCGTTCCCAAACTTGAAATACCTCTTTCAAAAGGAGGGACTGCGTGTGCATCTTTTCTAACTTTGGAAGCTAGGACGGGGGCATCATTTGTGGGTAAAGAACAAATTTTGAGATTTACCAAGTAAAAAGACAAAACATGACTCGGGTAAACTGAACAACTTTATACATCACGCTTAAAGGAGCCATTACACGCAGCAGAACACACACATTTTATTAACGAATTACACTCAGAGATGAACAGACTGGACAAGAATATACCTTGGTATGGATGAAACACAGTCATACAGGCTGACAGAGGTCCCTTCTCAGGGTTTTCATAGAATCTCACAACCGTTTTCCAGATATTGTTTTGTGCACATAAGTAAGGAGGATCAAGATCAGTGTGGACAGTCCCTTCATTGACGGAGGAGACGTTTCAGTCTGGAGAAGCTGGGTTTTCCCTTTTTTCAGGAATAGCAGGCTGGGAGGTCACCCACATCTTCCTTACCCTCGATTATGACGGCAGGCAAGCTTCCTCAGGGACGGGGAGAAGGCGGGTACTTGGGGGTGTTTCTGGGCCCTCGGGACACCACTAACCACATGAAAAACACATTGCCTTGTGTGGTCTCTGATGTTTCCTCTGGAAACCTGGCTTAGCATCAGCTGCCACAGCTCTGGTCCAACAGCAGACACCAAGGTAGAATCGAATTGTTTTCAACCTGCATGTCTTCTGGGTGTTAATCTGGTTTAGCCTGCTCTACAGTGTTTCAAGAGTTCAGGAAAATCAAGAGGCGGTATGATTTCCACTGTCTTTTTCATACCTTTTGGCGTTTCCCTTAAACTTTTCAATTACTCAAAACAGAGCTGGTGAGGGGCTCCCCTGGAGGTCCAGTGGCTAAGACTCTACACAACCGGTGCAGGGGGCCCGGGTTAAAGCCCTGATGGGGGTCGGGATCCACAGACTAGAACTAAGAGTGTGCCCACCACGAGTAAAGATACGGCGTGCTGCAGCTAAGAGCCAGGGAGCCAAACACACCGAAACAGAGCTGGTAAAGCTGGGGCTGGGGCGGCGCCTGACCATCCGCCCCTGTAGGTCTGCCGGTCTCCAGCCTGCGTGCCCCCAGCCGGGGCCAGGCTGTCCCCCGCCTCCTCCGTCCACAGATGGCTTGTAAACATACATCTAAGACCTTGTTACTCACATGTGGTCTGAGGACTCACAGTATCAGCCGCACCCAGAGCTTGTTAGAGACACGGGATGCTGGCCTCAGAACTGAAGAAGCAGAATCTGCATTTTAACCAGATCCGCATGTGATTCATGCGCACACTGAGGTTTAAGACAGTCTGCTTTAGGGCATGGTCTCCATGGAGAGTAGATAGGATTGGTTAAACGTGTAGTCACCCCGTTTAAACTTGGGTAAGATTTAATATTTACTACAGAGACGGATGATTTTCCTATCTGGGAATCAGAGGGGAAAGTAGTATTTGATGAATTGCAGGTCAAGGAATACACACACACGCACACACGCACACATGCACACACACGCGCGTGCACACACACACATGCACACACGCACACACACACACATGCACACACGCACTGCTGTGTGTGTGCTCAGCTGTGTCTGACTCTTTGAAACCCCGTGGACTGTAGCCCACCAGGCTCCCCTGTCCATGGAATTTTCCAGGCAAGAACACTGGAGTGGGTTGCCATTACATTCTCCAGGGGATCTTCCTGACCCAGGGATTGAACCTGTGTCTCCTGCATCTCTTGCCCTGGCAGGTGGATTCTCTCACTCAGCTACCAGGGGAGCCAGTGTATGTATGTATATATATAAGACTGAGCGCCAAAGAACTGATACTTTTGAACTGTGGTGTTGGAGAAGACTCTTGAGAGTTCCTTGAACTGTAAGGAGATCAAACCAGTCCATCCTAAAGGAATCAACCTGGAATATTCATTGGATGGAATAATGCTGAAGCTGAAGCTCCAATACTTTGGCCACCTCATGTGAAGAGATGACTCATTGGAAAAGACCCTGATGCTGGGAGAGATTGGGGGTGGGAGGAGAAGGGTGCAGCAGAGAATAGGATAGTTAGATAGCATGACCAACTCAATGGACATGAATTTGAGCAAACTCTGGGAGACAGCAGAGTACAGAGGGGCCTGGCGTGCTGCAGTCTGAGGGGTGGCAAAGAGTTGGACATGACTGAGCGACTGAACAGCAACCAAAGCTCAGGGAAGGTGAGGGGACAAGCCTTTAATGTCTCTATTTCCTAAATGGTGAGTTGTTCAGTTTGGTTCATGAGGTGGAAAAATCCAAACACAAAGATTTCTGATTATAATTTCATCTTTTGTAGGACTTCCTCTGTAGAGACAGCCAACAAGATAATAAAAGCAGTAGGTAACACTGAATGTAGGCTTACCAGATGCCAAGCACCCAATCTGTGATTAAATGTAAAATTTAATCTTCACAATAATTCTATGAGGCAGAAATATTACCCTCAGTTTTCAGATGAGGGAACTGGAGCACAGAGCGGTTTAGCAACAAGCTCAAGGTCACGGTGAGTAAGTGACAGAGTCAGGAAGCAAACCCGAAGAGGTCTAGCTGACCCTGCCACACCTCCACCTGTTGTGGGAAAGCACCACCAAATGACTTAGGTGACCTTCTCAGGCTGGAAAATGGAATTCTGTGGACTGAAATACTGAATTATAGGTTTCAAATAAAGAAACTAAAGCTCAGAGAGGTCACGACCCTGCTCAACGTCACCCAGACGAGGGAAGTGCTGGGGTGGGTCTTCTGATTTTTCATCCCATGGTCTAAATTGAAAACATTCATATTTTGGTATACATCAAGGATGTGTTGCTCTATCTCAAACACTGTTTCAAATTCTGACATTTCCACGCGATAGCTCAAAATTAGGAGCAGTTTCTCTAATTAAAACTCTTGTCTTCCAGGAAACTTACCAAACACAAGACCGCTGTGCAGGGACTGTTTCTAACTCTCACACCGGCTGCCAGTGAGTTTTTCAAAAGGCACATGTTTATGTTCGTACCGAGTGGCCAAAAAACTTGGAAGACAAAAACAACCAATCAAGGTAAGGAAGCACTGACATTTGTTGTAGCTGCCTATCCCAAAGGTGAAAAGGCCACCTAATAGTTTATAACTGGCAACAGGATAACTGATTTGGAGTTTAGGATATTGAGTGGTAACCCTTATAAAAGGTCTCTTGCGTGCCAGGCATGGTGCGTCTAGCATTGCATTTGCTCATTAGAACGATGCCGTGAGCGAGATGCTGTGATTCGCTTCATTTCGTAGGTGAGGAAACTTTGGCCCCGAGAACTGAAGATACTGTCGAAAGTCACAGACGGTAAACGGGGAGCTCTTCTCATCTCCCCTGCGACCGAGGCTGCTTTCTGCAGGTGACGCAACGGTTCCCCAGAGAAGAAACCATTTGCCCGTCACACAGCTAGTTGAAGGGCAGTGCTGTGCCTAGAATCGTCCTCTGATGGGCCAAGTTTGGCCTGATGACAAATGGGAAGCCCTAGGGAATGACAGTGGAGCATCTCTTAGCACAAACAGTGCTTTGAGAGAGGCTCATCTATTTGCTCAGGAAACCTGGCTTCAGGAAGCCGAGCCTCTCCTTACTGGGATGGACATAGGTACGCTATAGATACCATGTGTAAGACAGGTAACTAGTGAGAACCGACATACAGCGCAGGGGCCTCTACTCGATGCTCTGTGGTGACCTAAATGGAAGGGAGGCCAAAAAAGAGAGGGGGTATACATATACATACAGCCGATTCCCTTTGCGGTACGGTAGAAACCAACCCAACATTGTTAAGCAACTATGCGCCAACAAAAATTTTTTAAAAATGGAATTCAAGAGCGTATTTCTTTGGAAATGTAGGAAGGACATGTTGTCCAGATGAACACACTTGTCTGATTTTGACCATAGAATAATAAATATTTGAGATACGAACATTTCTGGCTCTCTGAAAGTCTGGCCGAATAGTAACCAAAAGAAGAAGAACCATTGTGCTGTTGGGAATCACCCCGTGTGTTGGGCACACGTCCACAGCTGACAGCTTCTGCGCAGAAGCTGAGTCACCAAGATGGCAGAGCCAGTGTGCTCTCCGACCAGAGAGGGCGTGCTCCCTTGAGTATTCTCGTGCGTTTACTTGAGACAAGATGGCAAGTGAAGTGGAAGGTATCAAAAAATGACCAAACTTGCTCCCCCAAGCCAGAGGGGCAGCTCACTTCCTGGGGCTGCCTTGCCTACAACTGCCTCATCTCTAGGGGTCCATTTGCCTGGAAAGATGAGAAAAGGTGGGGAGGAAGAAACCGCTCCAGTGAGGAAGACGCTCGGGCAGAAACACCCGGTTCTGCAGGTACCTCCACGTGAGGGTCACTCAGTGGATCCGTACAGACTCACAAAGAAACACGGGCTGAAGGGGCCATTAGCACCTTAGGCTGCCCTTAGGCTGACACCTTAGGCTGCCCTTAGGCTGGCACCTTAGGCTGCCCTTAGGCTACACCCGGGATTTTGTCTCCCTGGAGACAGTTGGTAATGTTTGGAGACAGGCCAGGGATGCTGCTGAACATTTTACAGTGCCCAGGTTAGCCCTCCACAGCAAAGGATCATCCATACCCTTGAGTCACTGGTGCCGAGATCGAGAAACCTGCCTGCAAATCTGTTGGGTGAGTGAGGTTCTCACGGCCTCTGGTTCAAAACGCGCTTTCTCTGGCCCGAGCAGGGCCCTGGAGTCCCTCCTCCATACCTCCTTCCATCTGCCCCCCCAGTCAGTGTGAGTGACTCCTGGGGGCAGGGTCCGACCGGATTAATCCGCACTAAGGTATGAACGACTGACAGAGCCAGCACGAGCAGGAACAGCTGTATTTTAAGTGACTCATGGATTTAGGGTAAATTCAGCTCCAATCTGGGAAATGTTAGCCAGGAGGCATTAATAACGCAGGCACTTATTTTTAGTAGATGGGTGAGGTGACGAAATTTACAAAGCATTGCTCACCTTTTAAAGTCATAAACAAATCTGTGATGTGGTTCCACTGGGATATAGCCATGAATACTCATTTTTTTAAACTTTTTTTTTTGGCTGTGCCACACAGCTTGTGGGATCTTAGGTCTCCAACCAGGGTTCCAATGCAAGACCCTGGCAGTGAAAGCAGAAGTGGAGTCCTAACCACTGGAGCGCCAGGGAATTCGCCGAGTACTGTTTATTACGAGCAATTATTTGTTCTTGGTATTGATCACAATTGCTTTTCATCAAGAGAAGAAACCCTATTAAAAGCCTTCCTGTGCCCCAAACAAAACTCATTTGCTTTCTCTTCATCTCTAATGTTGACTTGTGGGTTTGACATGATTAGGGCCCATTTGTTGGTTATTTGAGGGGCCTTTGCTTCCATAAGTCCCTCGCTGTCTCTTCTCTAGACGCCGCGGGTCTATATTTGGATGGCAGGCTGTGTACGTTTTTATTTAAAGCCAGCAAAGCAGACACAGCCTGAGTGAAATAATTAGCAGTGGGGAGGAGTCTCAGAGTCATTTCTTCTCATTTTGAGGCTCAGAAACGGAAAGTTTTGCCCTTCTGTTTGCAAAGCATGTGATGGTACCAGATAGAAGTGCTTCTCCCTGGGCAAACCTCCGTTAGGGTGGCTTCCCTGGTCACTCCACTCTACTCTCTGGGTTCTTTGTCCCTCTGACCGTCATCAAGGGGACACATATGGTAGGTTGGTGGGTAGCACTATTCCATGCCAAGTTTCAGAGGCAAATTAGCCCAACTGGTTCTCAGCTTATGGCTTCTGAATAGTACAATTCAAGGAACAGTGGTGGGTAAAGGGTCCTTTGGGCTCACACTAGTTCGAACACCTCATATATAGGAAGGGCAATGGGAGTCTGAGAAGGTGGCCTAGGTTGGTCAAGGTCAGAGTTTTTTGTTTTGTTTTTTGCCTCACCAGGGCATGTGGGATCTTAGTTCCCCGACCAAGGATTGAACCTGTGCCCCTGAATTGAAAGCATGGAGTCCTAACCACTGGGCCACCAGGGAAGTCCCATGATCAAGGTCGTTTGGACAGTCGCAAGCGAAACCAAGCCTGACCTTCCATGAGTGTGCTGACTTCTGCCACCAAGTTCCGCCTGGAGCCTCCCAGGTGACATAGGCAGCACCAAGACCATCTGGGGTGAAGCTGGGTGAAGGCAGGTAGCCCTCATCCTGATGAAGCAACCTCCTAAGAGGTCTTCCAAGAGAAGGAACTGGGTAAGAAATCCTTGTCTGGAGAAGAGGGAACAATAGAGTTGGGTGTGTTATGGAGGCAGGCATACATGCATGCTCAAAAAGCTTCAGTCCTGTCCAGCTCTTTAAAACCCCATGGACTGTAGCCCGCCAGGCTCCTCTGTCCGTGGGATTCTCCAGGCCATAACACTGGAGTGTGCTTCCATGCCCTCCTCCAGGGGACCTTCCTGACCCAGGGGTTGAATCTGAGCCTCTTATATCTCCTGCATTGGCAGGCGGACTCTTTACCAGCAGTGCTACCTGGGAAGCCTGTTATGGGGGCAGTCAGTGGCAAAAGTGTTCCAGAAGCTTTAGTAATAGATTTTCAGTGATGCTTCTTTCACAGACATCCTGAAGGGATGTTTAAAATGAATGGGTAGCTAAGACTGTGCTCCCAGTGTAGCGGGCCCAGGTTCCAACCCTGGTCCAGGAACTAAGATCCCACATGACACTGTGAAGAGTTGGCTGCAACAAAGACCGAAGATCCCATGAGCCACAGCTAACACCTGGTGCAGCCAAAGAAAGAAAGAAAGAAAAATAAATACTAAAAAAGTCAAGCAAATGGGCAGTTCTCAAGGACCAGGCCTGGAACGTAGGGCTGGAAGACCCATTTCTGAGTCACACCCATGACTCTTTACTTCCTGGACTGTGAAATGCATTGTGGGGGGAAGCTGGATGGCATTTGGTTATGGGATTCAGTAAATGTGCTTGAGCAAGTGACCAGGTCACTGCATTTGTCCCCTTCAGCTTTCCTGGTGGGGCGGTGCATCCGGCCTGGAGATATGAGGGGGATGGTGGTGGGTGGCGGTGCTGGTGGCGTTTGTTTTAATAATATCTGTTTATTTACTTGGCTGAACTGGGTCTCAGCTGCAGCACATGGGGCCTTCGGTTTTCACTGTACATCCGGGTTCTTTAATTGTGGCATTCGAACCCTTGGCTGTGGCACATGGGATCTCACCCCCTGACCAGGGATGGGACTGGGGCCTCCTGCGTTGGGAGCTCGGAGTCGTAGCCCCTGGAGCACCAGGGACGTCCCGATGACGGCGTTTATCATCTAGCGCTTGTGCTCCCAGTGCTCCAGCCTTGGCGCTAAGCACGCTGTTTCTTTCCACCTTTACCTTCGTATTGAGATAAACAATAGTCATGCCCATTTCACAGATGAGGAAACTGAGTATTAAGAAAGAGAAGGCTGCGTGCCCAATGTCACAGCTGAAGAGCCATACTGGATCCCCAGGGCCACAACCAGAGGTGCCCTCAACGCCCCCACTGCCTTGTATGGGGTCAGCAGTGTCCATGTGGTTTGGGGCGTTAGGAATGGCTGGTGCAGAGCTAACTGGAGTTGATGGTATAGATGTTTCTGGTCTGGAGACAGTGTCTCCATTGTTTACCTACCCCCTTCCTCCCTTTGAGCCTCTTCTGCATTTAAAAGAAAAACATAAAAGCAAACAAAGAGAAATAAAACAGAGATTCATGAAAAGAATGAAGCAAGGGAGTAAAAAATGAGGCAGGCTTTCCAGCAAACAAAAGATAGCTTTTCTGTCCTTTGTAGAAATCATTGAAAGCAATAAAACAAGAGCCAGAGAGAGGGGATCAAGGAGGACCGGAAGCTACTGTTCCCCCCCGCCGGGGTGGGGGTGTCTCAGGAAAGAGCTGCAACGCCCCCTCTCTCAGGCGCGGCTGGGGGGCTCTGATGCTCTTCCTGATCTGTTAGCAAGTAGGAGGGACCCACTCACGGCCTCTGAGATGCTCCTTCTCTGGTTTGTAAAGGATGCTTTGTGAAGCAAAGAGCACTAGCCTTGAGGAGGGCTTCCTGCTTTCATGTTTTTTGTTTACTCTTGTTGGAATTAAACAAGGACTTGGTAGCTCAAATCATTCTGTTTTAAGCCCTTGTACCTTCAACATGCCTCCTAGAATCGTCACCTCGTCAACTCAGTTCCAAACCACAGGAAAACATCCTCCATGGAACCTTTTCATCTCTCAGATGCATCGTTAGTCACTGATTTATTCAATCTGGAATGTCTAGGGACAAACCTGTTTTCCTGGCTTAGATGCATAGGGACAGAAGGAAATAGTAGAGCATGCAGTAGAGCGTGGTGAGGGGAGGCCAGACAACGTGTGTGCTGAGTGCCCTCCAGGACAATGACTGTCTGCATATCGCTGCATGCGACCTTTGTTTTTCATTTTTTAGATCTCTGCCGTTTCACTGTGGACCACAGAACCTGTCACAGAGCACCACCTCCATAAATGTTGGCTGATGTATCTAGATTCTTTCTGCCCCTATTTGACAATAAGGAAAGCAAGACTCCAAGAGCTTAAGCAACTTGCTCAAATTCACAGGGTTAATAAGTGGCAATGGTCTTCCCTGGTGGCTCAGCTGGTAAAGAATCCACCTGCAATGTGGGCGACCTGGGTTCGATCCCTGGGTTGAGAAGATCCCCTGGAGAAGGGAACAGCTCCCCACTCCAGTATTCTGGCCTGGAGAATTCCATGGACTATACAGTCCATGGGGTCGCAAAGAGTTGGACACGACTGAGCGACTTTCACTTTCAATAAGTGGCATACTGGGGATTTGGATCCCAGGACATGTGACTCCAATGTTCTTTTCACTATAGTATGCCATCTCCAGAAGTAACTAGAACCAGTGGGCAAAACAGATCACCCCAGCGCTGTCTGGAGAGGCTGACACTGCTAGGGCAGGTGCAGAGGACTCTAACACATTTCTGAAGAAAAAGATGACTTCTGGATAAAGACCAAGTCCTTGCTGACCTCCCTGACTTCTGGAATATTCCCATGCACGTGCACAGCCCTTTGCGACACAGATGCGTATCCGAATCTGCGCCTCCCTGCTTCCTGGGCAGACAGCTGGACTGCACTTCTGTGTGGCTGCATTCTAGGCAATGGAATGAATGAACACACTGGCCACCCAGCTGGGCATGTGAAACGACTCCATGTATCTTTTCACTTTCTTTTCTCCCTTGTCCAGTTGAAAAGAGAAAATTCTGACGTCCTAGAGGTCAGCATGGTTGGAGGAAAGGCGTCTGGGTCCCCCAGAGGACCATACCAACATCACCTACCAGCCAAGAACACGTGGCATTAGATTAAACATGTGTGCACGCCAAGTCGCTTCAGTCATGTCTGACTCTCTGTGACCCCATGGGCTGTAGCCCCCAGGCTCCTCTGTCCATGGGATTCTCCAGGCAAGAATACTGGAGTGGGCTGCCAGGCCCTCCTCCAGGGGATCTTCTTGACCCAGGGATTGCTGGCATTGGCAGGCACATTCTTTACCACTAGCATCACCTGGGAAGCCCCTGGATTTAATATGAGTCAGGTAGGTAATTCTCTTGTATCAAGTCACTGAGATTTTACGGTTCGCCTGGCTACAGCTGAGAGCACTGTTTTACTAATAGGCCTTTTAGGATTGCAAATAGCTTTCTGGCTTATGATATCATTCCTTTCTTGACAAATGCAACAAGTCAATGGAAGCTTAAAGAGAGTTGTGAAGAATCGCAACCATCAAAGCATCTGGGCGGTACCCTGCTGCCTGGGCAGAAGCCCATCGGTTAGGTTCACCGGCTTAGTTTCCCACCTGTAGTTTCAAGGTATTATGTCAGATGGTCTCTAGCTTCCTTCTAAATCTAAGCCTCTATAAGTCTTTTTCGAGGCTGACAAATGTGTACGGCCACAGGTTTTCAGACAGTTATCTCCTGATACTGTGAACCCCTCAAAGGTATGGATTATTTCTTAGCTACATTTATATGCCTAGAATCTAATCTCTTAGATGCTCTAAGGTTGAATTTAATTAGAATTTTTTTGTTGGGAAAAAAACTCAAAGAATTTATGAATGTTCTGATTTATGCCAGTGATTTCTTGATCTAATTCGGAGCACAGCATCAAATGATTGAAATACTCATGAATATTTTCATTATGCATTACTGAGTATGATAGGCTATTTTATATTCATTTGCATAGACGTAATCTTTGAAGAATGATTTTATAATAAAGCTGAAAGACTTTTTTGATTAAAGGTGGTGCCAGCAGTAATTGGTATTCTGATGGCTTCATTTACAGTTCTATTTAGTTGAATAATATAGGGGCATAATTCCTACTTAGAGTTGAGAAAAGTGGAGTACAGAGCATTCAGGATTTTATCATTCTGAATGGCCCTTAACCTGAGGTTCATAAAAGTAGTATTGGGCAAACTAAGAGCAATTTAAAAAGTTTGAATAAGGCCCAAGGGAAACTATAGAATAATACTAGGTAGCTTATGGCACTTTCATGAAGACCTTTAAGTCATCTGGTTTTGGAAAAATAATTTTTTTCTATAGGTTGTATGGAAATATTGGTCATTTCATCCTGCTCATCAAAAATATCAGATTATATATGTTTTCGGTGACTAAAAATAGGCAATGAATTCTGTTTCTTAGAAAATGCAGTTTGGGACTTCTCTGGGGGCTCAGTATTAAGACTTCGTGTTCCCAGGGGTGAGGGTTCAATTCCTGGTCAGGGAACTACTATCCCATTCGCTGCCTCCCCACACCCCCCACCCCCAAAAAAGAAAATGCAATTTGGTGCATAAAAATGCTTTAAAGCACAGAGTTCAAGGGAGGTAGAAGGTTAAGGATTAACAAGAGAGTCTTGGCAGAAAAGTGGGAACCACGATTTGACACTGCACAGACAGAATGCAATCTAACAATGGGAAACCAGTGCGTTGTTAGACTTATTGGCAGCTGCAGGGGGATGGGAGAAGGCAATGGCACCCCACTCCAGTGTTCTTGCCTGAAGAATCCCAGGGACGGGGAGCCTGGTCGGCTGCCGTCTATGGGGTTGCACAGAGTCGGACACGACTGAAGCGACTTAGCAGCAGCAGCAGCTGCAGGGGGATGTGCGTCTCTTCCCATTTTCTGCCCCTCTGTGTGATTATGTCCTGCTCTGTCCCACCTCCTGGGGAGTGCAGCCGTCCAGGAACATGTGAGCGGTATGGACCCTTTGTCTTGCTGGCATAGGAACCCATGCCCATCGAAAATGAAATATTGATACTGCCAACCAGTGTTTTTAGATGCTTATTTTATCAGGGACTGCAGAAAGGAAGAGATTGTATTAAAAATTATCTACTTCCTTTTGCAGGAATTGTTTGTTTCATATGTTATGTTTAGGTGACTCCTTCATTCAATATATCATTCCATAAAATAATAAAGACTAACAAAGGTATTTCTTGGCTCTCACTTGGTACAGAAAGTTCTTTCAGGAAATCCTAAACAAGAAGTGGAATTTGAATGGGATCCTAAAGAGAAGGCAGGAATTATGGGACTGAGCCAAGCAAAGCTGGAAAAACGTAAGCTCACCTGCATTTAAAAACCTACAAACATTCATTTATGTCTGTTTTGTTCCACTGTGGTGCAGTAATTCTATGGGCCACTTCTCACCATTAAACTGACTGTCTCTAATGTCTAGAGCCTACCTGGGCCAGGTATAGCCTGAGGATGACTAGTCTCAGCTGAGCCCCAAGGGGCCTCACCCTGTGTTAGAAGATTTACCTCCATCCACCATCCTTATCACCTTTTTTGAGAAAAGTTCAGCATTTTCAGCATCAGGCAGTCAGTTCAGTTGCTCAGTCATGTCTGACTCTTTGCGACCCCATGGACTGCAGCATGCCAGGCCTCCCTGTCCTTCACCAACTCCTGGAGCTTACTCAAACTCATGTCCATCGAGTCGGTGATGCCATCCAACCATCTCATCCTCTGTCATCCCCTTCTCCTCCCACCTTCAATCTTTCCCAGCATCAAGGTCTTTTCAAATGAGTCAGTTCACATCCGGTGGCCAAAGTTTGGAGTTTCAGCTTCAGCATCAGTCCTTCCAATGAACACCCAGGACTGATCTCCTTTAGGATAGACTGGTTGGATCTCCTTGCAGTCCAAGGGACTCTCAAGAGTCTTCTCCAACACCACAGTTCAAAAACATCAATTCTTCGGCGCTCAGCTTTCTTTATAGTCCAACTCTCACATCCATACTTGACTACTGGAAAAATCATCAGGAGTCTTTCAAGCTCCTTAGGGCTTCCCTAATGGCTGAGTGGTAAAGAATCCATCTACCAATGGAGGAGACCCAGGTTCAATCCCTGGATTGGGATTAAAGGAAAATGCAATTTGGCAGATAAAATGCTTAAAGGCACAGAGTTTAAGGGAGGTAGAAGGTTAAGGATTAACAAGAGGGTCTTGGCAGAAAGGAAGGAAATGGCAACCCACTCCATTATTCTTGCCTGGGAAATCCTTGTAGCCTGGAAGGCTACAGTCCATGGGGTCACAAAAGAGTTGGACACGACTTAAAGACTAAACAACAACAACACCACCGAGTGAGTCAAAGGCGCAGTCCAGAACCATAATGCCATGGGGACTGCCCCCACACAGCCACATTCTCTTGAGGCCTAAAATGGTAGTCATTTAATATACATCCTGGAGAAGGGAAAGGCACCCCACTCCTGTATTCTGGTTTCTGGAGAATTCCATGGACAGAGGAACCTGGCAGGTTCTGAGGAACAGTCCAGGGGGTTGCAAAAAGTCTATGAAAAAAAAAAAACTCTCTTGGGGGGGAACAAACTCCATAACTAAAAGTTTCAAACAACCCAAGCTACTCACTAAAGAAGCGTGGGGTGGCCTTCGGAGCTCAGTGCATGAGCTGATCATTTACAAGAATTTGTAGGACAGAGAAGAAAGTTTCCTTGTGGCTGCTCCATTCCTGAAATGAAAAATGCTGCCCTTGAAGTCCATTCCTGAAGGACTTGATGACCGTGTGATCTGGAGGGGCTCCTGCCCCGATAGGCCTTTGAGGCAAATGAGACACTGCAGTCCGCTGGTCAGACGTGACTGCAGATGCAGCGGGCTTGTCGTTCCTGGGTGAGTGTGACGAGTCACCAACAAGAGCAGAGCACCGCTGATCATGTCTCAGTTTGTCCCTGTTCACCCTAGATTGCTGTTTAGTTGCTAAGTTGTGTCTGACTCTTTTGCAATCCCACAGACTATAGCCCACCAGGCTCCTCTGTCCGTGGGATTTCCCAGGCCAGAATACTGGAGTGGGCTGCCACTTCCTTCTCCGGGGGATCTTCCTGACCCAGGGACTTAACTCGTGTCTCCTGCATTGGCAGGAGGATTCTTTACCACTGAGCCACCTGGGAAGCCTGGAACCTTAGATTAATGGTGATATGTTAGATGTCTTTTGTAGGTCCTCAGAGGAAACGCCAGAATGTTATAAATGTTAGAATGAATGTTAGAAAACATTTCCCCAAAGACATGTGGAAAACATGTGGAAAAAAAACACACCCTGCTAGATGGGTGATTGCTAAGCTTCTGTGTATATCAGAATCACTTGAAGAGCCAGTAAGGAACACAGAGGTCCAGGTCCTTGTCATTACCTAAGCTGTAGGAATGGAGCTGGTTTTGCCTTTTTTTATAACCAAAATTTCCAATGATTCTGATACCTCACCACCAAGTTTGAGAACACCTGTTCTTTTCTCAACACTTAGATGTGCACTAGAGGAGTTAAAAAAAACACAAAGATGCCAGAGGCTCCACTCTAGACCCAGTGGGCTGGACTCTCTCAGGCAGAGGGTGGGCATTGGTATTTTCAAATAGGTGACTAGGGTGGGCAGCCTGGGCTGAGACCCACTGTGTCCAGATTGAGGTTCTCAGACTGAGTTATGCTTCAGAAGCACCTGGACAGTTTTAAAAGAACACTGGATCTTGAGTCCACACCTAGACAGTCTGATTAGGTTGGTCTGGGGGTGCCATGAGCATCGAGATCTTACAAAGCTCCCAGGGGGACTGGAATGTGCATGCAGATCGAGCAGAACAAGGCTGTCTGTCCTCCACCAAAGAGGGGACTCTGCTTTGATAAGTGGAGGGCAAACTGCTTAATCCAGCTTCCATGGAAACTCATTATAAACACACATCTTAGCATGATAAAGAGTAAGAACTTCAGTTAAGAAAAACAAAATGAGACCTCAGTAACCCTGGGGGTTCAGATGGTAAAGAATCCACCTGCAATGCAGGAGACCCAGGTTTGATCCCCGGGTCAGGAAGATCTCCTGGAGGAGGGCATGGCAACCCACTCCAGTATTCTTGCCTGGAGAATCCCATAGACAGAGGAGCCTGGTGGGCTACAGTCCATGGGGTCGCAAAGAGTTAGACATGACTGAACGACTAACACTTTTGCTTCACTCCAATGTAATGTAAACCCCACTATTACCTTCTTTTTTGTTTCTCCACAAATTAATTATTGTCTTTAACTCCAAAAACAAAATAGTGGGCAATCAAAAGCTCTGTAAGATTGGACTTTTAAAAGGTTATATGGTGAGAAAAATGTCTTTTAAAGTAACTCTCTGCGTGGCAGCGTTTTAAAGATATACTTGGAAAGCAATGGTGGGACTTCCAAGGCAGTCCAGTGGTTAAGACTGTGCTTTCGAGACACATGTACCCCAGTGTTCATCGCAGCACTGTTTACAATAGCTAGCACACGGAAGCAACCTAGATGTCCATCGACAGATGAATGGATAAGGAAGTTGTGGTACGTATACACAATGGAATATTACTCAGCTATTAAAAAGAACCCATTTGAGTCCGTTCTAATGAGTTGGACAGATTGCCTGATGAACTATGGGTAGAGGTTCATGACATTGTACAGGAGACAGGAATCAAGACCATCCCCAAGAAAAAGAAATGCAAAAAAGCAAAATGGTTGTCTGAGGAGGCCTTACAAATAGCTGTGAAAAGAAGGGAAGTGAACAGCAAAGGAGAAAAGGAAAGATATAAGCATCTGAATGCAGAGTTTCAAAGAATAGCAAGGAGAGATAAGAAAGCCTTCCTCAGCGATCAATGCAAAGAAATAGAGGAAAACAATAGAATGGGAAAGACTAAAGATCACTTCAAGAAAATTAGAATAAATAAATTTAAATAAAAAAAAAAGAAAATTAGAGATACCAAGGGAACATTTCATGCAAAGATGGGCTCAATAAAGGACAGAAATGGTAGGGACCTAACAGAAGCAGAAGATATTAAGAAGAGGTGGCAAGAATACTCAGAAAAACTGCAAAAAAGATTTTCACCACCTGGATAATCACAACGGTGTGATCACTCAACTAGAGCCAGACATCCTGGAATGTGAAGTCAAAGGGGCCTTAGGAAGCATCACTACAAACAAAGCTAGCGGAGGTGATGGAATTCCAGTTGAGCTACTTCAAATCCTGAAAGATGATGCTGTGAAAGTGCTGCACTCAATATGCCAGCAAATTTGGAAAACTCAGCAGTGGCCACAGGACTGGAAAAGGTCCGTTTTCATTCCAATCCCAAAGAAAGGCAGTGCCAAAGAATGCTCAAACTACCGCACAATTGCACTCATCTCACACGCTAGTAAAGTAATGCTTAAAATTCTCCAAGCCAGGCTTCAGAAATATGTGAACTGTGAACTTCCAGATGTTTAAGCTGGTTTTAGAAGCGGCAGAGGAACCAGAGATCAAATTGCCAACATCTGCTGGATCATGGAAAAAGCAAGAGAGTTCCAGAAAAACATCTATTTCTGCTTTATTGACTATGCCAAAGTCTTTGACATTGTGGATCACAATAAATTGGAAAATTCTTCAGGAGACAGGCATACCAGACCACCTGACCTGCCTCTTGAGAAACCTGTATGCAGGTCAGAAAGCAACAGTTAGACCTGGACATGGAACAACAGACTCATTTCAAATAGGAAAAGGAGTACGTCAAGGCTGTATATTGTCACCCTGCTTATTTAACCTATATGCAGAGTGCATCATGAGAAATGCTGGGCCAGAGGAAGCACAGGCTGGAATCAAGATTGCTGGGAGAAATATCAATAACCTCAGATACGCAGATGACACCACCCTTATGGCAGAAAGTGAAGAATTAGAAAGCCTCTTGATGAAGGTGAAAGAGGAGAGTGAAAAAGTTGGCTTAAAGCTCAACATTCAGAAAACGAAGATCATGGCATCCGGTTCCATCATTTCATGGGAAATACATGGGGAAACAGTGGAAACAGTGGCTGACTTTATTTTTGGGCTCCAAAATCACTGCAGATGGTGATTGCAGCCATGAAGTTAAAAGACGCTTACTCCTTGGAAGGAAAGTTATGACCAACCTAGACAGCATATTGAAAAGCAGAGACATTACTTTCCCAACAACTGTCCATCTAGTCAAGATTATGGTTTTTCCAGTGGTCATGTATGGATGTGAGAGTTGGACTAAAAAGAAAGCTGAGCACCGAAGAATTGATGCTTTTGAACTGTATGTAGTGTTGGAGAAGACTCTTGAGAGTCCCTTGGACTGCAAGGAGATCCAACCAGTCCATCCTAAAGGAGATCAGTCCTGAATATACATTGGAAGGACTGATGATAAAGCTGAAACTCCAATACTTTGGCCACCACATGCGAAGAGCTGACTCATTTGAAAAGACCCTGATGCTGGGAAAGATTGAAGGCAGGAGGAGAAGGGGATGACAGAGGATGGGATGGTTGGATAGCATCACCAACTCAATGCACATGGGTTTGGGTGGACTCCAGGAGTTGGTGATGGAGAGGGAGGCCTGGTGTGCTGCGGTTCATGGGGTTGCAAATAGTCGGACACGACTGAGTGACTGAACTGAACTGAATGAGTTGGATGAAACTGGAGCCTATTATACACAGTGAAGTAAGTCAGAAAGAAAACCACCAATACAGTGTATTAACACATATATATGGAATTTAGAAAGATGGTAATGATGACCCTATATGCAAGACAACAAAAGAGACACAGATGTAGAGAACAGACTTTTGGACTCTGTGGGAGAAGACGAGGGTGGGATGGTTTGAGAGAATAGCATCAAAACATGTATATTACCACATGTGAAACAGATGAACAGTCCAAGTTCAATGCATGAAGCAGGGCACTCAAAGCCGGTGCTCTGGGACAACACAGAGGGATGGGGTGGGGAGGCAGGCAGGAGGGGGTTCAGGACGGGGGGACACATGTACACCCATGGCTGATTCATGTCAATGTATGGCAAAAACCACTACAATATAGTAAAGTAACTAGCCTCCAAATATAATAAATAATTTTATTTTTTTTAAAGACTCTGTGCTTGCACTGCAAAGTGCTCAGGTTCAATCCCTGGTCAGGGAATCGAGATTCCACATGTGGCATGGCATGGAAAAAAAGTAAAAAATAAAGAAATAAACAAGGCAATGGTGATGGAAATGTAATGGAAATAAATCGAAAAGAAAAAAAAATGAGACTTCATAACTAAAGTCATTTAACCCACAGTTTACTACGATTTGAGAGCAGAGTGTCCAAACACTCAACTGTCTGCCATAGTGACCTTGGGCAGGTGACTTCACTGTGGTCCCCTTTGCCTGCTGATGTATGAAGTGTGAGGGCTGGAGGGATAACTCCCAGCTCTGCATCTGCACCACGACAGATGCGCCTGCATCCCACAGGCTGGACAGCTGGACGTCTGCTCTAGGTTTCCCTTCTACAGCACAGAAAATTCCAGAGCAAGAATGTCAAGATGGCCATGACTTAAAAGCCAAGAGGGATAAAACATGAGCCTGGGACTGTCAGCTGGGGGTGGCACAGAAAAGTAACTCTTGGCTCATTTCAAACAAAAATACATCATGTGTTCATTAGGGGCCAAATTACTGCTGGGAAAAAAATGACTTTCAGTTCTTTTGAAGGACTTTGGGAGAACAGGGAGGAAGATCCGTCCTGAAAGAACAGGACTCTGCCAGGTTAGGGTTGATATTTGTGACCATCAGCAGAAGCTGAGTTGAGAGCTGTGGGCAGTTCCTGGTTACGGGGGAGCAGAGATGAATTTGTCAGGATGGCGGATGCTGAGGGGAGATTGGCGACAGTGGGGTGGGGCAGGGAGAGAGGGCCAGGTGTGGGGGTCTAGAAGACAAATATTGTAAAGGGGCTTCTGGGCAGCAGTACAGGGGTTGCTGAACAGGAAATACATTTTTCCTTTACTCTCATGTTCCCACCTTTCAATTCATAAAGTCCCCCCCCCCGCCCTTTCTTTTTAACATGTCATCTTTCGGACCCCCCTCTGGCTGCAGCTCAAATTTGGAAAGTGGTCCAGAAGCAAATGTCTTTGGGTGCCCAGGAAATTTTGAGGGAAGGTTTTCACGAATCTGGTTGAATTTGGTGAGATGTCATGAATTTGGTTTCCTTCACAAAGTCCCGTATTTTTCGGGAGGAAGTCTCTCTTCCGGGAGCAGTTCAGGAAGTTAAGGAGTGAGGGATGGGAGGGAGACAAGAGACAGAGTCCAAGAGGCCAGCTCTTCCTCAGGAGGATGATGGACCAAGGTCCAGCGTCCTGTATCCATTCCTATTGTAGAAAGTGTCACTGTGCCTCCTAGTCCCTGAGAAAAAGTATTTGCTATCGTGTTAAAGAAAAGAATGTGTGAGCTGCACAGAAATTCTCTTTCTGTGTGTGAAGGGTTTTTTATTTTTTATTTTTGGCTGCAGGGCATGCAGGACTTCCCCAAGCCAGGATGGAACCCGTGTGTGTGTGTGTGTGTGTGTGGGTGTGTGGTTTCCTGATTTTCCCTTGTTATGGTGGAACCTGGAGGGAACCTAGAGCTGAGGTGCTGGTCTCCTCTCTTCCAGAGGCGGGACAGCCGGCAGGGGCTCTCACTCTTTTGTTTGGTGTGTGATGGGGGAAAATGTAAAATGATAAGCAGTCATGGTTTTCCATTCGTTTCTCAGGTGAGCTCCTTAGACAGGAAGCTCTGTTTTGCTGAGCGGGGTCTCAGAGGGGGACGGACACCAGAGAAGCGGTGCGAGGGGCCACCCTCTCCCGAAGGAGTGGGCCGGTGGAGAAGGGGCGGTGTGGGGGCGGGGCTCCTGGCTGGGGGCGGGGCTCCCAGCGTGGGGGCTGGACTCCCGGCTCCGGGCGGGGTCTGCAGTCCCCCCACTCCCCTGGGGCTTCCGCAGCTACCTGAGGAGTGAAGAGAAGAGATGGATGGGGAGAGTTTTATTTATTTATTTTTTTAATTTTACTTTATTTTTAAACTTTACATAAAGGTCTCTGTGATTCATCTGCTGCAGCCTCCTCCTTGCCCTCAACGTATTTGGGAAGCCTGGCGTTTCCTTTCTTGCTGACCTGTGGTGAGATTTTGGTTGCTTTGAGGAGGGGACCCATGCTTCCTTGGTGATCAGTGGTAAAGAATCCACCTGCCAATGAAGCAGACCCACGTTCGATCCCTGGGTAGGAAAGATCCCCTGGAGAAAGAAATAGCAACCCGCTCCCGTGTTCTTGCCTGGAGAACCCCATGGAACCTGGCGTGCTACAGTCCCTGGGGTGGCGACCTGTCAGACAGGACTTAGGGACTGAACAATAGCAACCACAATCACCATCATGCTGGGGATGGGGCAAGAGGCCCCATTGCTTCCTGGGCTAAATACCCAAGAGATAAAAGCCAGGTTTCCATTTGTGATTGGCACCAGGAGACATAAGAGACACGGGTTCAATTCCTGGGTCAGGAAGATCCCCTGGAGGAGGAAATAGCAACCCACTCCAATATTCTTGCCTGGAGAATCCCGTGGACAGAGGAGCCTGGTGGGCTGCAGTCCATGGGGTCACTAAGAGTCAGACATGACTTCACACACACATACAACAACCACCTCCAACAGCAGAGCTAGCTATCTGGGCAAATTGATATTTTTCTTTCTCCAAAACTATCTGTGGCCACATTGTCATGTGCATAGCTGGCTCTCTGAAATCTGAGGCCACGTTTTATTTTTGACCACGACTGGGGAAACAGGAATTCAGAAGAAAATGCACTAAGGCTTCAGATGCCCCTTCCGAATAATTACACCAGGAGTGCATAACCGGACAGTTCAAGCTCCTCGTTCACGGAGCAACGTGGGGAAGGAAGCGAAGCCACGTCTGGCCTCTGTGCATGGCCCTTGCTGGGAGACCAGTGCGCAGACCTGGGTGTGGCTGTCCTGACTTTGGCAGGAGGGACAGACGGACAGCCAGCTCTGCCAGGTTTCCCCGCCCTGCCCTCTGAGGCTAGGGCCAGGGTGCCATGGGGGTGTGGTTGGTGCATAAAGGGTGCTTGTTGAGATAACCTTCCCCCTTAACCAGTCATGCCTGTGTCTAAGTGGAAAGAAGTATGTGTTGGAGTAGAAGTACTAACACATCCCAAGGACCCACTGAGTTCTGACCCAAGAGATTTCTTAGCTGGAGAACAGAGACAGAAGTCCTCACTAGAGCTCCCTGTATCTAAACTGGAAATTTCTGTTTGTCAGGAATGTCATAGCATCACGTTCACAGCTCACCTGTAAACGGTACAAAATAGAAATTATACACACCAAGAAAGAGAGAGAAAAGAATTAAGCAAACGTGATAAAAGGTTAACATTGGAGGACTCTGGGTATTCTCTGAACTCATCTCACAAACTTTCTGTTAGTGTGAAATTACTTCAAAAGAAGACACATTTTTAAAAGGTCAAATATTGCCATAAACAAAAAGGAGAGATGGATACTGAAATGGGAAAAAGTTTTGTAACATTTATGACATGATAAATTAAATCCTTAATATATAAATTATAAGAAAAAGACTAACAGTACAATAGAAAAGTTACAAAAGAAGACATTTAAGTGGCCAATTGCGTGTGTGTGTGTGTGTGTGTGTGTGTGTGTGTGTGTATAGTCAAATCTATTATTAATAAGAAACATGTAAAGTTTTGGAAAACTTTGATACACACTATGATAAAACTTTGCCTAATTAATTGCCTTTCTTAAAAGTAAACTACTGAAAACCCCCAAAGTTAGAGGGTATGTGATGAAATGGACATTGCACTGCTGTTTGGTCCAGTAACTTCGCTACAATTTGTCAATAGAAAAGGTTTTTAAAGATGTTCAGTTCCTTTGACCCAGAATTTTCTTTCTTTCTTTTTTTTTTTTAACTTAGGAGAATCTATCCTGTGAAAATAAAGATTGATGTCAAATTATTTATACTGAGGTTCATTATAACATTATTTATAATAATATTGTATTAAAAGCCAGACATGCAGGGTCTGTATCACTGTTTTATGGGTCACTAAGTAGCTGTGAACAGAATCTTGTTTTAGAAGAGCGTTTATATTGATGGGAAATGCTAACAACATGCAAGCTGTTAGCATTTGCTCTCTCTGAGTGGTGTCCTTATCTGGCTGTGAACAACCTCTGACCCTGTGAGGGGGTAACCTACAGAGGTCACAGAGGTCACAGGACAGGAGCTCATCTGTGGTTCTATCTCTGAAGGGATGGAGTGGTCATCAGGGAGAGTCTACACTAAGACGGCCACCTTGGAACATGCCATGGGCTTCACAATAAAACCCTAGTGGCTTAGACAGTAGACAGTCTGCCTGCCATGCAGGAGACCCAGGTTCGATCCCTGGGTCAGGAAGATCCCCTGGAGAGGGGGAATGGCAACCCACTCCAGTAGTCTTGCCTGGAGAATTCCATAGACAGAGGAGCCTGGTGGGCTACAGTCCAAGGGGTCACAAAGAGTCGGACACGACTGAGTGACTAGCACTTCACTTTCTTTCACGATAAAACACCGACCTTTCCCAACTTAGATGTATTGTTTGACTCATAAAAACCTATCCATTAACATAGTCTCAAAATACAAAAAACCTTTCTCCAGGGCGCCTTTTTTCTCTACACTCAACCATCAAGGTACTCATGCCTGACTTTATGAAAATGTGATTTATAGATGTTCAAATCTAAGTGCAACCTAATCTTAAGAGTGGAGGCAGAATTAGAGATGAGTTAGTCTCACTTTCTCATTTAATTGATAAGGAATTGAAGCTCTAGGGAGATTAGGTGACTTGCATGGTTATTATCTTGAACATAATAAATGCTTGTTCAAGTAATGAGAACACAAAATGCACAGTGGGCAACCAGACAGTGCATATGGGCCAGCAAGTTATGGGTGAAGAAACACAAGTGGCCAACAAACATGCAAAAGCGTTTCAACCTCGGGAGTAGTAAGAAATGTGAATTTTCATCCTGTTTAACGAACGAGCACAAGGGCTGTGATGGAGGGTATCAGGTCAGAGTCTTCTCTGCAGGGCAGAGCGGGGCTTGCGCCCCACCTACTGCCTCTTCTGTTGCCCCCAACCTCCCCCCTACACAAGATGCTGGGGAGGTCAAAGAACGCTTCCCTTCACGCCCGCCTACACCACCAACAAATATGCTTGTTCTCCTCTTTGAAAAAGCAAACACACACAACCACAAGCATGGAGACACTGAGGCTCTCACGGTGAACGCCCTGGGCCGAGGACCGGGGGCTCTGGTCTGTCCCATCCCGCCCTCCTCCCCTCGCCCCAGGACACACACAATAGGATTCCCCAAGCGAGAGAAAGGAGAGGGCCAAGGCCGCCGCGGGTCAGCTGGACGCACAACGGGCCACGCAGAAGAGGCATGGGTCCCTCCGCTGGGAGGCCTGTGATTCACGGGGCAGCCTCATCGCGGGCTGACCTCCTGTCCCACCCTGACTCCCTGAACCAGCTCGGAGCACACGGAACAGCCCCGTTTCTGCCTCTCCAGGCACGTTTCCAGGAGTCCCAGTTCTTAGTTCCCATCTCATCAAGGCTCAAAGCCTCTCACTTGGGTATTTAAAATTATAGACATTCATATCTTAGAACCAACTCTCCTATGGTGCGAATCATGATTTTATGCAAAGTGGAGCTCATTACGACATAAATGTTAGCAGAGTCCGCTCAGATTGCCTAGGAAGCTGTGCTTAATACCAGACCAGGAAAACGGGGGTTCCCAACCCCCAGGGCCACAGGCCGGTGCTGGTTCATGGGGTGTTAGGCACCAGGAGGCAAGCAGGGGCAAGAGCAGAGCTTGGTCTGTATTCACAGCTGCCCCCGTTGTTTGTGTTACCGCATGAGGTCTGCCTCCTGTCAGCTCAGCACGATCCGACGCAGGATCATATATGATCTCCTATAGGCTCCAGGCCCTCCCAGGAGGATCTCCTATAGGCTCCAGGCCCTCCCAGGAGGCCCTAGTGGAAAGAACCCACCTGCCAGTGCAGGAGATGTAAGAGATGTGGGCTCGATCCCTGGGTCAGGAAGATCCCCTGGAGGAGGGCGTGGCAACCCACTCCAGTATTATAGCCTGGAGAATCCCATGGGCAGAGGAGCCTGGAGGGCTACGGTCCATGGGGTCGCAGAGTTGGACACGATGGAAGTGACTCAGCACGCAGCACTCACAGGATCGTAAAAGCATGAAAGCCACTGTGCTTGAACCATCCTGAAACCATCCTCCCGCCCTGGTCTGTGGAAAAACCGTCTTGCACGAAACCAGTCCCTGATGCCAAAAAGGATGGGAACCATTGCAATAAAATATGGTATCAGGGCACTTCCTTCCTCCCCTCTAAGAATCTGTATTTTCGGAGATTTCATGTGGTCCTAATATTAAGTAGGTTAAGGCAGAGCAATGAGAACACTGCAGCAAGACATGACTCCTCGCAGCTGATATTAAGTAGCTCCAAAAAATAAACAATTCTTCTTTTGAGTGAATGAAAAATACAGAAATTTCATAAGTGGTGTGGCTGAAGGCTTTTTTTTTTTTTTCCAATCTGAAAATGCTGGTCTGCTGTTTTAGCAAAACAGATTCAATGTTCTTACTCCTGTTCAATTTAAAAATTGGTTTTCTTTTCATAAAGGTTAATTGATTTCCTGTATTGCATAACAGCGATATTGCCCATTATGTGTTTCAGACAGCAAATATGCATATTTGCCCTTTAAGTTATGCTTCTAAAGCCAGCACTTAGTTCCGATGACTTACAGCTTTATTACGGTCTCCTTTTAGATTTCTTAAAATAAACACGCAGCTCGAGACCATAGGAAAAGACAGAGGAAAAAGGACACTTTTATTTCATCCACAAACAGGGCGTCTAAAGCAATGATTTTCTCTGCTGAGCCCATTAGCATAGACTGAGCATATGTGTATGTGGATCGATTTCTTTTGAAAATAGAACTGCCGTTCGTTTCTGTGCCATGAAGCAAATGCTGGGAAGCAAAAACTTCCTCCTCCACAGGGAGGTAACGGGTTCCAGCCCAGCCTGCAGGGACGGCATTCTGCATCCCCAGACTGGCTGAAAGCTGGCTTAATCTAGAACCATCCTACACTGAGCCCGGAATTCCCAGCTTGGTCCTGGAGATGAGCTGGCTCGGCCTGGGGATTCTGCTCAACCAAAGACTGTCCTGACTTCTAGACCAAGAGTCAGCAAACGATGGTCCTCAGGCCAATGCTGGCCTGCTGCCTGTTTTGTAAATAAAGTTTTATTGAGACACAGCCAAGCCTATTTATGTACCGCCCATGGCTTTTCATGCTACGGTGGTAGAGTTGCCCATGGCATAGAAATGGGGCTGGGTGTGTTTTGGTCCCTGTTCCTGAGAACTAAGCTGGGAAGATGAGATGGGTTCCTAGGCCCTCACTTCCTACAGGTGTGAATCGCTCTGGTGTGCCTGGGTGCTCCGTCTTTCGGCTGCTCCAGGAACTCGAGTGTGGATGGGCAGAGAGGCAGGGAATGATGTTGGAGATGTACGCTACGGGCATTTGTGAGCGTGTAAGCTTGCAGAGGGCTGAGGTCTGTGGGGACCTGCCCTGCTGCCATGGTAACCAAACAAACGTCCCAGGGTTGGGGCTGGGCTGGAAGGTGTGTTATAAACTGACAGTCCATGGCCGAGTCCAGTCAGCAGATATATTTTGACTGGCCTATGGATCCTTGATTTTTTTTTAAATATGTTAACCGCTTATATTTAGAAACGGGGATATTTCAGTCTAAATCTGGATTTCCAGCTTCCCTTGAAAATTTGAAATCTCTGGACACACTGGGCTCCCTCCCTGCTGTCGGTGATGGTCTGGGGTGGAGGAGGGTTTTCTCTTCGGAGAGAACCTGGCTCTCCTGTCCTGGGCGTTTGCCTTTCCCGACACCCAGCTGTCTCAGGCCTGGGTGTTTTCTGCCTGGCCGCTGGGGCCTCTGAGCTTGCAATCTCAGCTCTGTGCATTGCACAGAGAATGCGTGTTATCGCAACCTTCTGTTCCTAGGGGTGGGGAGGCATTCTTTCTCTCCTCTGCCCCTTGCTAAGAGTTTCTGGCTCACTTTGCCTTGCGTGCTCTGAACATATTCCATCCTGACTCTGCTGCTGGGTCTTCCATTTAGGAGGAGGCCTGAACTCAGTGGTCACTGAGTACATAGAGCCACTTCTTATATAATGTGAGAGGAAACGTTTCGGGTGTGAGAGGATGACCTTGAGAAGGAGGAAAACTAGGCTTTCACTGGGAATTACCATTTCCTCTCATCATGTTTCTGGTGATGCTGCATCTCACAGCTTCTGAGAAACCCGGAAGCACGTTCGTTGGGATGTAGTCATGGGATATATTTGGGTGTTTTTCTTCCCGCCTCCCCACCCTTCATGGAAATCTTCAGTAAAAGGTAAAAGATTTATACAAGCTCAAGAGAAACTAGAATATGGATATATTTGCATTTAATAACATTCGTTGACTTGGACATAACTGTTGCTAAGACTCAGGCTGGCCTTTCAGGAAGCCTGTATGTCTCTCTGGGTGGAACAGAAAAGAGGGATCACAAAGAAAAAAGAAACCAGGTACCTGTCATACTGTTGGGAGTCATGGGTTAGTGATCATTCTGCGCCCCTTCTTTTACTGACATCTCCTATAGAGAAAAAGACAAGAGAAACAGCATGGGTTAGAACCTGCGCTTTCCGTAAGGCTTCTGTTCCAAACAATAGCATGTGCATTAATTAGCTTGAGGTGATTTGTTACTTTCAACTCAGGACGGAGGACAGTGAAGCAGGGGTGGGCTGTGTCATACACGTAAGCTTACAAGACCTTTCAACTTTCATCTCAGGGATCCTTCTATAAACATGTCTTTATAGTAATATTTCATTCAAGGTCACATGCCTATTTTCCATCTCGAGTTTTTAAGAAAGCACCAGTCTAGAGGACTTGCTGTTTTTCCCAAGAGTGGCTCAGATGTGTTAGCGTCTTCAACCCAGATCCTTGCGTCTCCAGGTGTGGCCTGTGGGGCAGCAGTTTAACATCGCTGGGAGCTTGCTAGAAATAGAAAATTTGGGTCCTCCGTCAAACCCACCCCATCAAATCTGCATTTGGACGTGATTCACGTGCACTCTTAGCCAGCCTGCTCTAGAGAACCGGATCCATGTCCTCATCTTAGGCTTTTCCTCGGTCAGTGCGGAGGCCCCTTCTCGCCACCGGATCCGTGAGGTCCGAGGGCAGCAGGCGGAGGTGGGCTCACACGAGCGCGGGCCAGAGGCGCGGAGGATCAAGAACCAGAGGCACCGGCAGAGCGGAGCGCTGAGGGACTCACAGATGATGACCCCGGCGGTTGCTGAGCGTGGGCCGGAGCCCTTCTGCGTGCTGCGGGGACAGAGCAGGATGAGAGCTCTTTTTCTAGAAGGGCTGCCGTATCCAGCGGCGGAGGGTGGCTCAGGCACTGTGCGGAAGCCCAGGGCAAGAGTTCAAGGGCCGGCTGTCACGAGCTCGCTGTGCGATCGCGATTTCTTCACGTGCAAATGAGGAGAGGAACACCTGATCTACCTGTGTCACAAGGTTGGTGTTTTTGAAGTGTAAAAAGGGTGTGAGTGAAAGTGCCGGGTAAGCACGAGTCATTGGAGGAGGGAGGGGATATCCTGAGAAGAAGAGCATGGGGCCTGTGCCTGCAACCTGAGTTTATTTTCTGCGGCTTCTCCTCTGGGGCTTCCCAGGGGGTGCTGGCGGTAAAGAACCCACCTGCCAGGGCTGAAGACATGAGAGATGTGGGTTCGATCCCTGGGTTGGGAAGAATCCCCTGGAGTCGGAAATGGCAGCCCACTCTGGTATTCTTGCCTGGAGAATCCCATGGACAGAGGAGCCTGGCGGACTACAGACCATGGGGTCGCACAGAGTCGGACAGGACAGCACGCAGGCACGCATTCCTTCACTGTCTCCACGTCTGACCCTGCGGCCCTGAATTCACGCTCTGATAGTCACACCTTGGTCATCACATGTTTCCGAGGCTGCCTTTCCCACTAGACTGTAAGCTCTTTGTGGCAGGCACTATATCTTTGTCATTTTTATATCTGACATGTGCAGAGTGTAAGATACAAAACAGACACTCAGGAAACGCATGCTGAACAAGTGAATAAAATCAAGTGAATGACAGTTGATATGGCATGGGATGGGATCCCTGAACTGGCGTCTGATACAAGAGTGAGGATTAACTACTAGGGTAACACATTCTTGCTGCCGATGGACACTTCAAGGGTCGCCAGCCACAAGCCCATGCTGTCTCCTTCAACTACCAGCTGTGCCGGGAATCAGAGAACCAGGTTCTGAGAGCCCCTGAGCTCAGATCACACCTCTAGAAGCGACTGTCCAGACCTCTTGTGCTTAGAGATAGAGCCACCCTTAACCCCCTCCCACCCTGCAGACACAGCCACGTCCTAACTGGACGTGGCTCCTGAATGTTCCAGGGGAGGATGAAGAACTTGTCTCTGCTGGGCCAGCTGGAGTGCTCCACCTAGCTTCTGGGGGATGTTTGGAGACAGGAAGAGAAAGAGAGAGGAAGGGGGAGGGTTGTGTATTCCATCTTTGGGGGCAGAAGTTTGTAAATATCTATTTATTTTTAGCCGTGCTGGGTCTTCGTTGTTGGGTGGGCTTTCTCTGGCTGCAGCGAGCGGGGGCCACTTTCCAGTTGTGGAGGGTGGGCTCCTCGTTCCAGGGGCTTCTCTCGTGGAGCGCAGGCTCTGGGCGTGCCAGCTCTGTGGTCTCAGCTTGCTGGATGAGTTGCCCCGTGGCATGGGGGATTTCCCCGGAACAGGGATCCGACTCCTGTCCTCTGCAATGGCAGGCAGATTCTTAACCACTGGACCACCAGGCAAGTCCCTGTGGTGGCAGAATTTATCAGAAGCTAAAACTCTCAGACTGCCTGAGGCCATGTCTCTCGGCCGCTAGGCAAAAGCCTGAACATGAGAGAGAGTACGGGCATGACATTCACTGAATACCGCAGGGACGAGAAAGCCCTCTGGTCTGGAACCCCTGCCTGCACATCTCCTGGAGGCCCAGCTGTGTCCCCCACCCCCTCAACCCTCCTGAGCAAGACAGACATCACCCAGGCTGGGTCCAGGTAGATCTCCGCCCCGTGCCACCAAAGGGATCCCGACTGATAACACCCATATCAAAACACAGCCTTAATACAAATGTGTCAGAAGAGTTCTGTGTCCTTTTAAGCATCTTGAAGGTGAAGCTACAAAATCCCAGTTATATTCTTGCTATACCAACACTTTAAAAATAGCTCTCTTTTAAAAATTTCAATAGAACAGCATAGGAACTGTAGAAAGTTATTGTATGTGAAGCAGAAAGTAGCCCGGACGAGGAAAAACATCTTATTAAGGCTTAAAATATATTGTCACCACCATGAGATTCAGTCCTGATTTTGCTCTTTAGCACTGTTTTCCTTCTACCGTAGCACTGATAGCACATTCCTGCTCTTTGCTGTACACCCGAAACTAACACAACACTGTAAATCAATTATACGCCAATAAAAAGTAATCACTCCCGTTCCAGTTACCAGAGCACTTTAGCGTCACCACACTATACTGTGGGTGCTGTGCCCTGCCTAGTCGCTCAGTCGTGTCTGACTCTGCAACCCCATGGACTGCAGCCCGCCAGGCTCCTCTGTCCATGGGATTCTCGAGGCAGGAATACTGGGGTGGGCTGCCATTTCCTTCTCCAGGGGATCTTCCTGACCCAGGGATCGAACCCAGGTCTCCTGCATTGCATGCAGATTCTTTATCATCTGAGCCACCACGGAAGCAATATAGTGCACTGTTTCCATTTTCCCAGCACGAATACATTCCTGTACTTTGCTGTATACCTGATACTAACACAGCACTGTACCTCAATTATGCTTCAGTAAAAAACAACACATTCCTGTTATCACGATAGCACTTTAGTATGACTACACTATACTATACTGGTACCATTCCTAGAGTATTAATAGTATACTCCATTCCTATTACTACAGCACTTTATTACCGCACTAAACTGTTAATACTCCTGTAGCATTAATAGTGTATTTCTGTTCCTATTCCTACAGCACTCTAGCGTTTCATATTATTTGGTGCTGATTTCCTGCAACGAGCTCTTGAGCTTTAGATGGTGGCTAAACGCTCTGAGCAGGCAGGCGCCCTAGGGATGCTCTGGGGTCGCCCCCGGCACGGGGAGGGTCTCAGCCCGTGCTCTGTGCAGAGGGGGACGCACAGAACCTCCCCTCCGGAGCCATCCCAGGGATCACGTTGTCCAAGGAGGAAAACAAGTCAAAGAGCTTGAATAGGAAGGAAGCTGACTGTTTCACTTGTGGGAAAGTGGAAAGAGCTCGGGGCTTCTCCCTGGGAGGGTGATGGGCGTGGGGAGGAGGTGGGGGGCGATGTGCGTAGAACTGACCACAGTGCCGCCCAGGCCACCGTTACAAGAGGCCCACTGCTCCCGGGATGAGGGGCCTCTAGCGAGACCCAGTGAGGGTCTGCAAGCTGCCCGGCGGAGCTGAGGGTCCCTTGACGGCCGCAGCATTTCAGCTCCGAGTGTGCCCTTAGCTTAGTCTCTAGTGAACCGCTGCTGAACCCGAACATTCCTTTCCCATGAGACATTCATTTGTTTGACTGGTTAGCCCAAAGGGCTAACGGAGGGTCAACTCTGTCCAGGCGCTGCCCCAGGCTTTGTCCAAAGACAGCACTTAAGCCTGTCCATGTGGAGTTTCCAATCTACCAGAGGGAGAGAACTGCACTACACCAGTGAAATGTGCAGACAGGTTTCACCTGACGTGTCTTCTTCAGGGCAGACTGGGCCACGAGGGAAGAAGTCATTTTTACTGGGGGCAATCTGGGAAGGCTCCTTGGTGGAGGTGACCCGGTATCTGAAGACTCTTCTTTATGATAGGCCTTTCCCCAGCAAAGGATTTAGTGCTTTATTCTCCTCCCTTTGCCCCTGAGGTCCATGAACCTCTCTGCAAGAAACAAGCCTTGTGTAGAAAAACTAGGAAATTCCCTCAAATCATACAGGTTGAAGCAGGGAAGTGATCCAAAGCTATCTGAGTTTTAAAAATTTCTCAGTGGCTGCTGAGTGACAGCAGACCAGCCAGGAAGCCGTGGTAGGTCTGGGGGAGAGAGGAAGGGAGCTGGAACTTGGTGGATGATGGTGAAGGTGCTGATAGGAGAGTGACTCTCATGACATTTAAGAGGTAGAAACGAGAAGACACGGAGATTAACATGACATGAGTATTTAATCCAGAGATAAACAGTGGGGATGCAAACAGGTTCACCCCAGAGGCCCTGGGCACTCATGGAGTTTACAGGCCGTTTTACAAGCTGGGGGAAGGCGGACGCCGCCCACAAAGAGCGGCTGAAAATCCAAGCCATGCGACCCGTGTGCCAGGAGGCGGCGCCGAGAGTGGCTGGGGGCCGGGAACTCCTCTGCCCGCTCCACCATTCCCTGTCCTGGCCCAGGGGCCCCCAGGGCGAAACATTCCCCTTGGAGGGAAGGAAAAAGTGGGCCTTCGCCCCTCAAACACACGAAATGCGTTTATATTTTAAAAATACACATGATGGAACATTGCCATCTGGAACTCGGAAACTGAAAAGAGAGTGGGATTATTATGGACATATGATAGCCCTTCTGTGTGGAGTTTAAAAAGAAAAGATACAAAGGAACTTACAAAATGGAAAGGGGCTCGTGGACTTAGAAAGCAAACTTATGGTTGCTAGGGTGAAGGGAGAGTTACGGACTTTGAGAAGGTCATGTACACACGGCCATATTGGAAATGGATGGCCAGTAAGGACCTACTCACAGCACAGGGAACTCTGCTCAGTGTCACGTGGCAGCCTGGACGGGAGGGGAGTTGGGGGAGAATGGATACACGTGTATGTATGGCTGAGTTCCTTCACTGCTCCCCTGAAACTATCACGACATTGTTAATCGGCTAAATCCCAATACAAAATAAAAAGTTTAAGGTTAAAAAAAAAATTAGGTTTAGGGACTTTGGAAGACTCTGGGTCCACGCCTCCCCTGTGGGCTTGGGGACTGCGGCCAGACTATGCCGCATGGGGTTCCTGGTAGCTCAGACAGGAAAGAATCTGCCTGTAATGCAGGAGACCTGAGTTCAATCCCTGGGTCAGGAAGATCCCCTGGAGGAGGACATGGCAACCCACTCCAGTATTCTTGCCTGGAGAATCCCACAGGCAGAGGAGCCTGGCGGGCTACAGTCCACAGAGTTGGAGAATTTCAGTGAGTCAGTGGGTGGAGGACGGGGGCAGAGGTGCTGCTGGGCCTGGCGGAAGGGGACTGTCCCTGCTCTGGCAAAGAAGACGCAGAGGCAGAGCAAACACACAAAGGGCACACAGCCTGCCCGGGGCTGCCACTGTTCTCAGGGCCAAGGAGCCTCTCAGGAGAGAACCAGCGTCTCTATTATGCAACAAAGAGGTGCATGCGTTCCACGCTCGGGGGTACTCCACCCTTAAAACTCCCTAACAGAGCCCCTCAACATTCTCCTCTAGAGCTCCATTCCTTTAGCTTAGTGGATCTCGACTATTTGGGGGTGTGGTCTACTCAAGGAACATATGAAGGACACAGACAGAGATCAGTGTTTATTTTTGTGGGCTCCGCAGACACACATATACACAACCCGTCAGCAGATGCCACACGGCGCTCCAGCTGCAGACTGTGATCCCCGTTAAAACGCAGACACGCATGGAAAAGACGTAAACTGAATACGAAAAGAAAAGTGAAAGTGAAAGTGAAGTCGCTCAGTCGTGTCCGACTCTGCGACCCTGTGGACTGTAGCCCACCAGGCTCCTCCGTCCATGGGATTCTCCAGGCAAGAGTACTGGAGTGGGTTGCCATTTCCTTCTCCAGGGGAATCTTCCCGACCCAGGTATCGAACCTATGTCACCCGCATTGCAGGCAGACGCTTTAACCTCTGAGCTACTTGCAAAGAATGAAAAGGAGATCTGAGAGATGATTTTGGTGCATAGCAAAGAGGACAGGGCCTCCCAGCAGCAGATTCCTTTGTGGGTGAAAGGAGAATGGTTTCTGAGAAGCAAGACTGGAGGCTGAAGAGGCCCCTCACCTGAGGCCCTGGTCCAGGGCTGCCTCATCCACGACCTCAGAAACCAACCCAAGTCCTAGATCGTTCGAGATGAACCACTCATGTTGCCTGCCCCTGGGGAGCAGACCAACCCTGAACCTTCGGGGCAGCAGAGCTGAACAGGAGGGAGAAAGGTACATTTGGAGGCTTGGGGGAGAATGTGATGATTCTGTCTGCAAGATGGGACCTTGGATGTTGGCTTTAAAAAGGAAGCCAGGAACCTTCCCGGCAGGGGACCAGGTGTGGCCTGTGAACGGCAGGAGTAGAAGGCACTGCATCCTGGCACAGGGGCGGTGATGCCGGGTGGGGTTGGGCCACCGTGGGAGATCCTTCGGGGAGTGACCTGACTTGAGAAGCTAACTCTGCCTCGGTGCCAAGGAGCCTGATCCCTTTGGTGGCACCTGCTGGCAGGGGGTCATCGCTACCCTCCTGTCTCAGTGTCCAAAGTCACCAAATTAGACCAGAGAGAACCCCGCCTTGTCAGAGGCCCCAGCCTTGACTGCACGCCCTGTGTCCCCTGGTGGATCCTTTCGTCCTTATCAAAACCACAACCTTGAAGGGACAACCGTGCAAACTCCCCCAGGGAAAAGTCTTTCCACAAAGACTGCGTGAGTCATTGCTTATAGAGTCTGCATGTTATGAAAATGGAACACGCATCACCATGGTGGAGAAGAATATAGAAAAGAATGTATACCCACGCATAACTGAATCATGCTGCTGTACAGCGGCAGTTAACACGACTGTAAGCCAGCTATGCGCCAATAAAATAAACGAAACACGCGCCCCCCTCACGGCTCCACGGCTGCCTTTTCCGGGGAGGGTGTTTGCGGTCCTAGCTCGCTTCTCCTTGGCCTCAGGGCATCTGGACAGTGAGTTATGCACGGTCATCTGTTGTGTCCTCTGGGGGTGCTTCCCGGCCCGCCCAAGGAAGCTAAGAGCGGGCCGCGCGGGGTGGGCAGGGGTCCCGTCCACAGGCAACTCTCTCGGTTTGGTTTACAAGGTCAGATGCTCGCGTCTTGGGCTAGCACAGGCTCCAGACTGAGACGGCGAATCCCGGGGAGGTTCTCAGTGCTGGACCGACCAGCGCTCACGTCGCTGACATGGGGACACCCTGGGCTTCCCCTGCAGAATGCCATCAGAGGCTGTGGAGACGTGAGGAAGGCAGCAGCTCGGGGTGTGTCGTGAGGGTGTGTGTGGATGGCCAGGGAGGTGTTGACTAGGTCTGTGGGGCGCCAGGCACCACGGGGGTTTGTGGGGCCAGTGTCCTTCCCAGCCTCACGCTGGCCTGGCCCCCCACCACCTGTCTCTGGGTCTGGAGTCACGGCTGGGGGGAGGCTGTGTCCTCCAAGGGGGTTGCACCCACCTGGAAGGCAGGGTGGTCACCACTCTCCCTCTCTCCCCGCTGGAGTGTCTGATTTTGACCCTGATGTTTGGGAATCGTTTGTAGGAACAAGCTCAGTCCCAAGTATGGCGAACAGACACCTGGGCTGAGAGCCATTCCGGATGGCTTTGAGTCTCAGGTTGCAGTCTGCACATTTTGGCTGGGTGTCTTAACTCTCCGAGCCACCTTTGTCAATTGAGACCACCGTCCCTCAACCCTTCAGGTTATGATGAGGACCAGGGAACTTGAAAATGTTTTGTAAATTTAAAAAGTCAGACACCGACCCACGGTGTTGGCAGGATGTCTTCATTATTTTATCTATTTATTCTGGGGTGGCTGCACGACATGTGGGATCTTAGTTCCCTGACCAGGGATCGAACCCGTGTCCCCTGCAGTGGAAGCTTGGAGTCTTAAGCACTGGACTGCCAGGGAAGTCTCTCTCTTTGTTATTATAGTCACTACCATCAACACCCGTTCATCCCCTGGCCAGCCCCAGTCGTGGTGGGAGACTGGAGCTATTATCTGGCTGCTAGGGGCGCCCTGTCTCCAGGCAAGTATACTCGCAAAGAGTCGGACACGACTGAGTGACTTCACACTCAGGGGTGCCCCGAGGTGGGTTGAAAAGACGTAATATCAAATGATGCCCACCTCCTGAGACCCCAACGTAAAACGGAGGTGGAATTGCTCCTGTCTCATCTTCCCAGATTGAATTTTACTTTCTGTGAATTTTTTTTCTCTTTCAAGTTCATTTAAAATTGTTACAGGGATCCAGGAGGGTTGGGTACACAGGTGAATCTGTAGCTACTTTTACAGCATCCCAAATGCAGGCCCAACAGTCCTTTCCTGAGGTCTTTGCATTTTAATAGTGAGTCTAGGATCCAATGAAGTGAATGCATAACGGTTGAATTTCTGATGATTGTCATTAACTTAAGCACTCACAGAGAAGAGACGGCCAGGCTATTCAAGCCATACAACACTGTGACCCACCGTTTCCACTTGGGAGTGTAGTATGACAAGATCAGTGCAAGGGGACATCCCTGGTGGTCCAGTCTCCACACTCCCAATGCCCGGGGCCCGGCTTCCACCCCTGGTCCGGGAACTAGATGGCACATGCCCCAGCTAAGAGTTTAAAGGTCACTGCTAAAGAGATCCCGCCGGCCGCAGCTAGGACCTGGTGCAGACAGATAGGTAGGTGAACATTAAAAGTAGGACACCTCTCTCAATGACAAACTCCCTAGAGTATAATGACTGTCCGCCTCAGACATGGTGGTTACCTGGTTCTGTGTCCACAAGTTCGGAGAGGCCTCACACACATTCTTCTAGCCAACACTTACCCAGCAGCTAGGGCTTCCCTGGTGGCTCAGACAGGAAAGAGTCTGCCTGTAGTGTGGGAGACCTGGGTTCGATCCCTGGGTCGGGAAGATCCCCTGGAGAAGAGAACGGCCACCCACTCCAGTGTTCTGACCTGGAGAATCCCACGGACAGAGGAGCCTGGCGGGCGACAGTCCATGGGGTCACAAAGAGTCAGACACGACTGAGTGACTAAGCACAAACACAGACATTAAAATAAAAAACAAACAAACAAAAAAACACCCTGAAATTCAGTACAAGGAAAATATTTACAAAGCCAGCACTGGTAGACTAGGGATTAGGTTGATTAAAATGGAACATGAGACTGTGAGTTACTTAATTAAAACGTCGGCAATAGTAGCAGCTCTGCCCTGTGATGGGGCCCAGGTGTTTGTCCCAGGGCATCGCCCCTTGGAGTGCGGGCTGGGAGAAGTCCTCCGCTGGGCTCTGTAGGAGCCAAGGGCCCCGCGTCAGGGAGGCATCAGGGCACTCCCGGTGGCAAGCCTACGACTCCCTTTTCTGATTTACGGCAGTCACCGGAAGCGTTTCTCCTCCAGGCCTAACACAACACAGCCAGGCTCTGCGGTTGAAACTGAGCTCAAATGGCTGTGGCTGATTTTTCAGTTCTTGGTAAAATGATTTTAACTCAAGTGCAACCATCTCATTCCAGGGCTCATTCCTACTCTTCCTTTTAATCTATGTCCACACCAAATCACAGCTCCAGTACTTTGGCCACCTGATGTAAGAGCCAACACATTGGAAAAGACCCTGATGCTGGGAAAGATTGAAGGCGGGAGGAGAAGGGGATGACAGAGGATGAGATGGTTGGATGGCATCACCGACTCGATGGACATGAGTTTGAGCAAACTTTGGGAGATGGTGAAGGACTGGGTGAAGAGGAAGCTATTAAGAAGACGTGGCAAGAATACACAGAGAACTGTACAAAAAAAGATCTTCACGACCCAGATAATCACGATGGTGTGATCACTGACCTAGAGCCAGACATCCTGGAATGTGAAGTCAAGTGGGCCTTAGAAAGCATCTCTACGAACAAAGCTAGTGGAGGTGATGGAATTCCAGTTGAGCTATTTCAAATCCTGAAAGATGATGCTGTGAAAGTACTGCACTCAATATGCCAGCAAATTTGGAAAACTCAGCAGTGGCCACAGGACTGGAAAAGGTCAGTTTTCATTCCAATCCCAAAGAAAGGCAATGCCAAAGAATGCTCAAACTACTGCACAATTGCACTCATCTCACACGCTAGTAAAGTAATGCTCAAAATTCTCCAAGCCAGGCTTCAGCAATACGTGAACTGTGAACTTCCTGATGTTCAAGCTGGTTTTAGGAAAGGCAGAGGAACCAGAGATCAAATTGCCAACATCCACTGGATCATGGAAAAAGCAAGAGAGTTCCAGAAAAAACATCTATTTCTGCTTTATTGGTTATGCCAAAGCCTTTGACTGTGTGGATCACAAGAAACTGTGGAAAATTCTGAAAGAGATGGGAATACCAGACCACCTGATCTGCCTCTTGAGAAACCTGTATGCAGGTCAGGAAGCAACAGTTAGAACTGGACATGGAACAACAGACTGGTTCCCAATAGGAAAAGGAGTTCATCAAGGCTGCATATTGTCACCCTGCTTATTTAACTTCTATGCAGAGTACATCATGAGAAACGCTGCCCTGGATGAAGCATAAGCTGGAATCAAGATTGCCGGGAGAAATATCAATAACCTCAGATATGCAGATGACACCACCCTTATGGCAGAAAGTGAAGAGGAACTCAAAAGCCTCTTGATGAAAGTGAAAGTGGAGAGTGAAAAAGTTGGCTTAAAGCTCAACATTCAGAAAACTAAGATCATGGCATCTGATCCCATCACTTCATGGCAAATAGATGGGGAAACAGTGGAAACAGTGTCAGACTTTACTTTTTTGGGCTCCAAAATCACTGCAGGTGGTGACTGCAGCCATGAAATTAAAAGACGCTTACTCCTTGGAAGGAAAGTTATGACCAACCTAGATAGCATATTCAAAAGCAGAGACATTACTTTGCCAACAAAGGTTCGTCTAGTCAAGGCTATGGTTTTTCCTGTGGTCATGTATGGATGTGAGAGTTGGACTGTGAAGAAGGCTGAGCACTGAAGAAGTGATACTTTTGAACTGTGGTGTTGGAGAAGACTCTTGAGAGTCCCTTGGACTGCAAGGAGATCCAACCAGTCCATTCTGAAGGAGATCAGCCCTGGGATTTCTTTGGAGGGAATGATGCTGAAGCTGAAACTCCAGTACTTTGGCCACCTCATGCGAAGAGCTGACTCATTGGAAAAGACTCTGATGCTGGGAGGGATTGGGGGCAGGAGGAGAAGGGGACGACAGAGGATGAGATGGCTGGATGGCATCTCTGACTCGATGGACATGAGTCTGGGTGAACTCCGGGAGTTGGTGATGGACAGGGAGGCCTGCCATCCTGCGATTCATGGGGTCGCGAAGAGTCAGACACGACTGAGTGAATGAACTGACTGAACTGAAGGATTGGGAGGCCTGACGTGCTGCAGTCCATGGGGTCACAGAGTCAGACATGACTGAGCGGCTGAACGACGACAACACTGAATTCCTGGTGACTCAGATGGTAAAGCGTCTGTCTACAATGCAGGAGACCCGGGTTCGATCCCTGGGTCAGGAAGATCCCCTGGAGAAGGAAATGGCAATCCACTCCAGTACTATTGCCTGGAAAATCCCATGGACAGAGGAGCCTGGTAGGCTACAGTCCATTGGGTCACAAAGAGTCAGACACGACTGAGCAGCTTCACTTTCACTTTCCCTGTGCGCAGTCACCAGGCTTGGAAGGAGCATGGGACCTGCCATTATCAACAGAATGACATGGGGGTGTTTAAGAGCCACAGCCCCAGGTGGGTAAGGTCACCCACCTCAAAGGGAACGGGCAGATGAAACAGGACTGACGTGCCTGCCCTTTGCGGGTGTTCCTGCATCCTCACGCGGGAGGGGCTGGGGTCACAGCCTGTGAAACAGTCACCTCTGCTTTAAGGCGCGGTCAGCAGCGGGAGGGCTGAGGTTCCTGGGGTCAGAGTGGGCTTTCCGAAAACCGCCCCAGCCCCCGAGGAATCTAAAGCCCTCTATTCCCTCTAACTTACTGACACCCTGAGTGGCACTTGGACCCGTTTCGAGCTGCATAACCCAGCGACAGAAAAGTCAGGAAGAGACCGGCCAGGAACAGTTCTATGGGGCCAACGCCGAGAGGCTCGACCTGCTGCCTGCTGTGTTTGTAACACACTGGCTCGTGGCTCCCCTGCTCGAGAGGTGGACATCACCCCTGAGTGCCTCTAAGAAGTCCCCCTGCTAACAGGGAGCAGATGGCTGGTCTGAGGGCACCTCAGACACCGCAGCAGAAGCAACCTGACAGAGGTCTCGCTGGCCAAAGCAAGCGCTTCAAGCTGCCTCTGCTGACACCTGGTGGAGAGGCAGGCGGCATCCCTGAGCCGCAGACAGCGGCGGGCGCGCGTGCTGAGGGGCCGGGAGGCACCCATCACCAGGCCGGGGGGTGAGGGTCCCACGCAGACCCACCCGACGCCCGAGTGCTTACGGGCGGTGAGGGGACTCCCCACGACGCGGGCATGGAACACATCAGACACGAGGGGAAATACAACGTTAACGCCGTACGGCAAAAAGCACTGCAATATCGTAACGTAAGTAGCCTCCAATTAAAATAAATAAAGTAATTTAATTTAAAAACATGTTAACACCAAAGCGGATCATGTTTTACTGGTCTCTTAAAAAGCGTTGGAAGGCGAGTTAAGGCAGCTCCGCACCCTGCCCCAGACAGCTGCCTAAGAAACGACTCTACCGTTGAACGCCTGCCCATCTCAAGCCGTGGAGACGGCGGTACCCAGGAGAAACTCGGGTTCTGCTTCCTCTGGAATCTGCCTTGAGCTCCCTGCAGATTTTTAACCCTGGGATAGAAGGAATATTCTTCCAAAGGAGATACTATGAGGACTGCTTTGCTCCTAAAATCCCTTGAAGATGCCAAGAAAATTCTCTTAATAGTATTGTAATGGTTCACTACTACTTAGACGCTTCGTGTGGGGCGGGAAGGGAGTCTGCACTGCGGAGTTCCTGCAGAACAGGCTTCATAAACATTGTGCAGTCTCTGTCTGTCCCTTCACTGGGTTCTCAGTTAACGCTGCCTGATGAAGTCTGACTATTTTAGCAGACTTACTGGTTTCGAATGAGGACAGTGCATACCATCACAGCCCAGATTTTGTCTTTCAACAGTGTGTTTCAAAGGCGATTTGAATGCATCAGGGCAGTTATTAGTTCAAATGGGTAAGAAGTAATCCATTATGTTTTTATGTTTAAGCCTTGAAGAAAGGTTCTTTTATTTTTTTAATTTAAACTTTTAATTTTGTATTGGGGTATAGGCAGTTAACAACGCTGGTGACAGTTTCAGGTGAGCAGCAAAGAGACTCAGCCATACGTATACACATATCCATTTGCCCCCAAACTCCGCTCCATCACATAACATAACACATAACATTAGTTACAGGAGCCTTGGTTAAGGGTTGAATCACTTGGGGTGAACAGATCTACCTAGGAAGGTAACAAAAAAACAGAACCTCCTAAAAGACTCATGGAGTTGCAATTTTCTTTTTTTTTAAATCCACGAATATTTAAACTTTATGTTGGAATATAGTTGATTAACAATGTGTCAATTTCAGGTGGACAGCAAAGTGATTCAGTTACACATATACATAAATTCGAATTCTTTTCCTATTTATGCTATAGTTGCCCCCCAACTTCTAAATTAAATTTAGAATATGTATTTCCTTAAATGTGCTGTCTTGTATGTATGGTTCTCATCAGGTGTACAGTCAAAATATACCTCCTCCCATGATCAGCAGTTCAAGTGATCTGGAAATATGACAGGAAATTCTCAACTTAGCTGGCACGCTTAGTGTTTCAGTAACTGCTTCACAGTGACCCAGGTAAAAGGAATGCATGTTCTGTTTATTAAGTGTGTGCATGCTCAGTCTACAAGTTGTGTCAGAGTCTTTGTGAGCCTATGGATTGTAGCCCGCCAGGCTCCTCCATCCATGGGATTTTCCCAGGCAAGAATACTGGAGTGGGTTGCCATTCCCTCCCCAGGGAATCTTCCTGACCCAGGGATTGAACCTACGTCTTCTGTGTCTCCTGCATTGGCAGGCGGGTTCTTCACCACTGAGCCGCCAGGGAAGCCGCTTATTAAGTAAGTAGGTCCAAATATCATAACAGCAGTGTTTGCATGGTGTCTGACAGCGGTGGCTACATCTTCCTCAAACATCAGGCACTGCACTGGGTTCCTCTGGGTTTGCTGCGGCACTCCCAGGGGGCCCTGGTACAGGGTTTGGGGACTGTGGCTGTAGCAGCTTTGCAATCCGTAACTATTTCGAGCGTCTAGTTTTCCGAATCTCTTCTCAGACCTCGCTCTCTGTGAGCCCAGGGCTACACAATTCGACCTTTCAGTTTCACATTGCTGAGTGAATTGGCCTGGTGTCAGTTGTGGAGGAGAGAGCAGAGAATGAAATCTGGCTAGATGTAAGCTCATTTCGGGGAATAAATAAGATGTGACCATCATCTAACGGAGTCTCCTGAACCTCTGTCACACCGTGAACTTGCAATACAGACTCGAAATAGGAGAAGAGCACAGCTCTTGCCTTGTCTTAGGTGGGAGATGCAACAAGCCACGTCATCACCAGGAACGGCAGAAACACGGAAGGGCGCCGAGAAAGCGGCTGGAAGCTAAGTTCTTAGGGGAGAATATGACGAGCAGCCTGTTAAACACCCCAGAACACGTAGTGAAAAGTGAAGTCTCTCAGTCGTGTCCAACTCTTAGCGACCCCATGGACTGCAGCCGACCAGGCTCCTCTGACCATGGGATTTTCCAGGCAAGAGTACTGGAGTGGGTTGCCATGCCCTCCTCCAGGGGAATTTCCCAACCCAGGGATTGAACTCAGGTCTCCCACATTGCAGGAGGATTTTTTTTTTACCATCTGAGCCACCAGGGAAGCCCAAGAATACTGGACTTGGGTAGCCAATCCCTTCTCCAGGGGATCTTCTCAACCCAGGAATCGAACTAGGGTCTCCTTCTTTACCGTCTGAGCCACCAGGGAAGCCCGCTAACTAAACCAGTGGTTCTCAAAGTTTGGCAAACACTTGGAGGGCTCCTACAACCGATTGCTGGGCTCTGTCCCCAGGGTTTCTGATTCGGCCAGTCTGGTGGGGGTGTGGGGTCAGGGTGTCTGGGAGTCTGCATGTCTGACAAGGTCCCAGGTGATCGGACTGTCCTTTCCAGGAACCACGTGTTGGGAGCCATCAGCCTACTGGACCTGGAAGCCTGTTAGAGGCACTGGGGCGACCTCTTGTTGGGCTACACTGGATGCTGGATGGGCAGCCCCATCTCTCCACTGTTGACCAGCCCGGTCAACCATCTAGAACATACCAGTGAAGAGGTGCTGATTAAGGCCCCCAGCTCTGCGGCTGGACAATTTCCTTGTCTGAAGGCCACTTGCACTTTAAGTGAGCACCCTGGAATTTGAGATACTTAACTTTCCCGGTGATGGAGGAACAAGGAGACCTGAAGATGTGAAGGAATTTTGCATTTTCTTTTCTTAAACTAATTTTTATTGGAGCTATGAAATGGAATGTTTCTTGCCATATCACTAAACAAGGATGTCACGATCATCAGCTATTCCGGCCCTCCAAATGCAAATTTCTGAGCCTGGCAGGCACCCGGGAAGAGCAATGCCACCACTTCCAGCCGTGAGTGAGGAACTGAGGATGTGAAAAATCAAACTGCAGGATGTTGGCCCCATATAGCTGGGATGCATATGAAAGGAACATTTCAGTGAATCCAGTCTCTTGCATCTTCCCATACATAGAAAAGCCCTAAATTCATTCATTTGTGATATCTGGTTTTCCTTCATTAACAATAATCTTTTGCTGTTCAGACTACCAGCCTCTTGTTGCAAACTTCTATATGATCTGGTTCCTCCCCTCCCCTCCTCAGAGCAACTCTCTCAGGGTTACTTGAGATCCTGTCTCCTGGGCTTCAGTTCAGTTCAGTTCAGTCGCTCAGTCATGTCCGACACTTTGCGATCCCATAAATTGCAGCACACCAGGCTTCCCTGTCCATCACCAACTCCCAGAGTTCACTCAAACTTATGTCCATTGAGTCGGTGATGCCATCCAGCCATCTCACCCTCTGTCGTCCCCTTCTCCTCCTGCTCCCAATCCCTCCCAGCATCAGGGTCTTTTCCAATGAGTCAACTCTTCACATCAGGTGGCCAAAGTACTGGAGTTTCAGCTTTAGCATCATTCCTTCCAATGAACACCCAGGACTGATCTCCTTCAGAATGGACTGGTTGGATCTCCTTGCAGTCCAAGGGACTCTCAAGAGTCTTCTCCAACACCACAGTTCAAAAGCATCAATTCTTCAGCGCTCAGCTTTCTTCACATTCCAACTCTCACATCCATACATGACCACAGGAAAAACCATAGCCTTGACTACACGAACCTTTGTTAGCAAAGTAATGTCTCTGCTTTTCAATATGCTATCTAGGTTGGTCATAACTTTCCTTCCAAGGAGTAAGCGTCTTTTAATTTCATGGCTGCAATCACCATCTGCAGTGATTTTGGAGCCCCCAAAAAATAAAGTCTGACACTGTTTCCACTGTTTCCCCATCTATTTCCCATGAAGTGATGGGACCGGATGCCATGATCTTCGTTTTCTGAATGTTGAGCTGTAAGCTAACTTTTTCACTCTCCACTTTCACTTTCATCAAGAGGCTTTTAGTTCCTTTTCACTTTCTGCCGTAAGGGTGGTGTCGTCTGCATATCTGAGCCCTAAAATTTCCCACCAAATAAAACACACCTGTCAGTTTGTAGGTTGTGACTATTTTAAGTCAACAGAGCACAGCTGCCTTACAACTGTGTGTAAGCTGCTGTGTTAGTTTCTGCTGCACAACAAAGTGAATCAGCCATATGTACACATATTTGTTGTTTAGTCACTCAGCTGTGTCTGACTCTTTGCAACCCCATGGACTGTAGCCCGCCAGGCTCCTCTGTCCATGGAATTTTCTAGGCAAGAACACTGGAGTCGATTTTCATTTCCTTCTCCAGGGGGTCTTTCCGACTCAGGGATCAAACCCACATCCCCGGCATTGGCAGGCGGATTCTTAACCAGTGAGCGACGAGGGAAGACCACGTATACATATATTCCCTCTCTTCTGGATTTCCTTCAAGTCTTGCATTTCCAAAGAGGTCGGATTTGCACTCTGCTTACTTGAAAGGATGGGGCCCAACCATGGAGGCTGCAGGAAAAGCGGGTCTTAATCTCGAGGAAGGATTCACAGAGGGATCAGCTGAGAAGCCTTGCCACCATCTCTGGGTCTGGGTCCGGGGAAGACATGCCTAGAAAAGGCTTTCCGGCTGACTGTTGAGAACTTCTGTGGTGAGAGAAGCGCTGGAGTATAAGCCGGATCACCCTGCTGTCATCCTGAAGCCATCCCCCTGTGTGTACCCGCCCACACACGAGACTCGGAGCTCCTGGACGCCCTCTGTGCCGTTTCACTGCCACAGGCCTGCAGAGAACTCTTTCCCTGCCTCTGGCCATGCTTTCTTGGGGGGCAAAATCATGCCCTGAGTGGTTGATCCAAATCGCATTGCTATGCACACCCAAAGTGACATCTATATGCACCGAAGGGCCCGCTGTAGCAGCAGCATGCCAGTGGCACCCTACCTGGACTTCTGCGCTCAAGTCACACTCGCCCTCGCTCCTGCACATGACTGCCTTCCTTGAGCAGGGTTCTCCAGCGGGGGCTCAGACCAGCAGAAGAGCATCACCGGGGATCTCCCTAGAAATGCAGACCCGTACGCCCCTCCCCAGACCCACTGAGTCAGAACCTGTGAGAGGCAGGCTGTGCTTTAAGAAGCCCTCTGGTGATGATTCCAATGCCGCTGGAGTTCGAACCCCCCTGCCCATTGCCACAGGCCGGAAGGTCTTCACAAGGTGGGCACGCCTCTGTGCCCACTCTCAGCAGCTCGTCCAGTGGTCAGCCCAGAACATTCATTGGGCACCGAAGCGAGGGTCGCCCTACCTCCTGCTCATCGGAGAGAGTAACCCTTGGTGTGTTGCCTCTGAGGGTTTGCCAACGCTGCGTCTAAATCCTCTCTCATTTCTTATGGGCTGTGTGTTCCATATTCACAAATCAGCTCCCCCTAAATCCTCTCCAGGGTTTTTTTTACACTCCTTTCAGCTCAGGAAGTCCAGAACAAGATGCCGTGTTTCAACCGGGGTCTGTTTCCTGCAGGGGGAGGGGCGTTTCTGCAGGGTGCTTCAGTTCCCCTCTGCCAGCCTCCAGCTCATTTTCTGAACAATAGAAGGAGATTGCTGATTCATGTTTGGCTCGCGGCTGGCTCCAGGCATCTCTTTTTCTCCTGCTGTACTTGTGCGGCTGGGACACGATGATGCTCTATTCATCCCTCTGAGTTAGAAATGCCAGCAGCTCAGAGAGGCAGCCGAAGATCCCCCTCCCCTTTGGCTTATTTAGAACCTTCCCACAAATGACACGTTCTGAAATACTATACAGCATTCACTCTGAGCCAGTTGGCTTTGGCCAAGAGAGCTTATCTTTTTATTAGCTGCTGCTTGCACAATGCCTGGCACCCTGGAACCAGAATTCTTAAAAAATGCCCGTAGGGTGAATCACACACCCACCTCCTAGGGTTCAAACCCGATCCTTCTATCCTGCCCTGATATGACAGAAAGACAGTGCTCATGTTCAGGCTCATGCTTGCATCATTAAAGAATGGGTGTGACCTGCTTGAGGTCTGACGGTCGGGGGTCTCTGCCCACCGCTGACCCCGTGTGCACACTGTCTGCTCGGCCACTCCCAGCCCGGCCATAGCAGTGAGGCTTGGGTCGCCCCTGAGCACAGCGTTGCCAATGGCAGCCGGGGCCAGCTGTGGGTTTTTGTTTCCCAATGGCAAAATCAAACTGGTGGGACTGCTTCACGCTCCTAGAACTCAGTCCCCCTCAGCGGCACGTCCACATCCCCTGGGTGGCTTTTCAGAGTCCCAGTGCCCAGGCTGCAGCCCATGCCACTGTTTTGTGAGTCAGGCCTCAGTTCTGTCAAGCCGCAGGGGCCGTTCGGGGGTCCAACCAAAGCGGAGAAGCACGGCCCCATAGAGGCTCTAAAATAGTGTCCAGGGGTCCCGCTACCCTGCTCCCGCTCCCTTCTCATCTCTTCTCAACACGGCGGTCAGAGTGGCCCTTTGAGAATATAATCCTGCTCGTGTGGACTGTGCCCCACCCCCATCACCCCCCGGCGTGCCCTCAATCTCTTCTCTGCTGTGGTCTCCTTCTCTTTGTACCAGGGTTGTTCCTCTGCCCGAATGCTCATTCCCCAGACACCTGCTCAGTCCCTCCCTCACCTCCACGAAGTAGTGAAACTGACTTCTCTGGGATGCACCCTCTGAACCCCCCAGTGCCCGCTGTGGCCTGCCCCTTCCCCACGCTCCAAGCCTTCCGACGCTCTTTATCCTGCCCCACTCTTTCCCCACGGGCTGCAGCATCTGGTAACAGCTGCACAGTTTATCTCTGGTTTTCCTGCTGCTTTTTGTTGTTGCCTATTTTTTTGTCACCCTCTGCTGGGAAGTAAACTCCTTAAGGCCTTTTTTGGTTCACTGATTCCCCGAGTGCGGAGACAGCGTGTGGCACACAGTAGGGCCTCAACACAGCAGTGCATTAATATGCTTGTTTGTTACCCAAACGTTACTGACTGGAGACCTTTCAATCTTCACTTGCATAACAGATCGCCAGCCACAGGCATTCGTTTCTGCAAAAATCCCCCACTCAGTAGCGTGTTAACATACATTGTTAGATGAAGAACAAGAGGCAGCATGCATGCTCAGTTGTGTCCGACTCTTTGCGACCTGTGGACTGTAGCCAGGCTCCTCTGTCCGTGGAATTCTCCAGGCAAGAAGACTGGAGTGGGTTGCCGTCTCCAGCTCCAGGGGATCTTCCTGACACAGGGATTGAATCCGGATCTCCTGGGCTCCTGCACTGGCAGGCAGATTCCTTACCACTTCACCATCGGTGGGCCCATCTGAGGGTGGTGGACAGAGATGCTGGCTGAATGTGGGCTGAGTTTTCTTCAGGGGATGCATGAAGAAAATGAATTTTCTCAAAAATGACAGCTTTTGAGGGAACACTTATCATTTGATTCTAATTATAAGTCAAGGGAAGGACTGCCAGGCAATGTCTAGGTTAAAAAAAAATTATAGAAACAGGAAGTGGATGAGTGATTATCCCGGGCTGGGCAGGGGGTGGGCAGTGAGGGGAGCAGTGGGAGGGTTTGGTGCAGGGTAGGGAGTAGCTGCTAATGGGTACAAGGGTTTTTTTTTTGGAGAGGCTAATGGGAACATCTACAAATGAAATTATAGTGATGGCTGCACAACTCTGAAATGCACTAAAATCCACTAAATTGAACACTTTCAATGGGTGAACCTTGTTATGTAAATTATGTCTCAATGAAATTGTTAAAAATGCATACTTAAACAAAGTATCACAAATTATCCAATTTAAAGCTGAAAAAGAAACACAGAGCATTATTATTATTATGTATCAGGCATGTGGATTTTTTCTGACTTAGGTTTGGAATCTGAGATAGAAGAGTCTTCCTTATCCCTTGTTTGCTTCCAAGAGACATCTATTAATCAATAACGCAACTGGAAAATTCTTGATCAAGGCTTAATTCAAGAGTAATATATTTGGACTCCACAGCTTTCCCTTAATAACTTCAACATCTCCCCAAATTCTGGTCTTTTCAGGACCAGAAGTTTTGGGAAACAAGTAGCCACTTTCTATGAAACTGGTCTTTGTACACATTTGACACTTTTGAACTTATATTATAGCGCCCAGAAAAACTCCATCCATGCAGACATTTACCATCAACCGATGGACGGCCAATTGCCCTGTACATCTCAGAGTTCAGTCTGTCTGCATGTGGACTGAAATGCTGCTTGGCTGGCAGCACGGTGAACCTGCCTCCAACCTGCGGATGCCATGGTTATCTAATACCAGATGTGGAACAATGACAGCACGTTGAGATTAAAATGATAAAGACGGAGAACTCGCTGAGGACCTTTCTCCCTCCCCTAAGAGCTCAACAGCACTCTGTTAGGCTAAGAAGGGGAAAACCTCTCTTATCCTCTTCTGCCCATTTCTCTGCTTACCATCTCCAAAAGTTTTAAAATTTTTTGTTCATTTCTTTTTCTTTATCTTTAACCATGAAAAAATTGAAGTATAGTTAATTCACAAGGTTGTGTTAGTTTCAGGTGTAGAGCAAAGTGATTCAGTTATACTATATACTGTAAATATACACACGTATACATATGTATTATTTTTCAGATTCTTTTCCTTTATGGTTTACTGCAGGATATTGGATGTACTTCCCTGTGCCACACAGTAGGTCCTCGCTGTTTATCTATTTTATGCACAGTAGTGTGTCTGCTAACAATACTGACACGCGCTTGCCCAAGCACAGAGGGTCTGGCTGAATGGAGGTCAGGAGGCCGCCAGAGTCCTAGCTTCCACATTCTCACTAGGGATTCCCTAAGACTTGAGCGATGGTATGACAGGGAAGACCCTTGGGGACTGCTCTGTCTGCAGAGAATTCCCGAGGTGGACACACACACACTCTGTCATTAATCAGCAGGCTGTTTGGAGGAACAGACACTTAGAGTTGTCTCTGCTGATGGACAAAACAGGGAGTTGGGGAGCAGAGAAGCTTTACCTTCCAGCTGGTGAGAGGAGGAGCTAGAGAGTCACCCAGAGCCAGTGCTCTTAGTCACCAAGCTACCTTCCCACCTGCCCTGTGAGCGTCCCTCGGCTGGGCGCCTTGATGGGAAGAGAGATGACTAAGCCCTATGCCTTTCCCTTGGGGGAGCATTGCCTGGCAGAGATGACAGAGCACACACAAGCAATTCTAACTAGAGGAAGTCCTGTTTGGTACTCTATCTGAAGTGCATATACGTGTGAAATGCCAAGCTGGATGAATCACATGCTGGAAGCAAGATTGCTGGGAGAAATATCAGCAACCTCAGATATGCAGATGACACCACTCTAATGGCAAAAAGTGAAGAGGAGCTAAAGAGCCCTTGAATGAGGGTGAAAGAGGAGAGTGAAAAAGCTGGCTTAAAGCTCAACATTAAAACAAACAAACAAACAAACAAAGATCATGGCATTCAGTCTCATCACTTCATGGCAAATAAAAGGGGAAAAAGTGGAAACACTGACAGATTCTATTTTCTTGGGCTCCAAAGTCAATGTGGATGGTGGCTGCAGCCATGAAATTAAAAGACACTTGCTCCTTGGAAGAAAAGCTATGACAAACCTAGACGGGTATTAAAAAACAGTGACATCACTTTGCTGACAAAGGTCCACATAGTCAAAGCTATGGTTTTTCCAGTAGGGATGTATGGATGTGAGAGTTGGACTATAAAGAAGGCTGAGTGATGAGGAACTGATGTTTTCAAACTGTAGTGCTAGAGAAGACTCTTCAGAGTCCCTTGGGCTGCAAGGAGATCAAACCAATCCATCCTAAAGGAAATCAGTCCTCGATATTCATTGTAAGAACTGATGCTAAAGCTGATGCAAAGAGCGAACTCATTGGAAAAGTCCCTGATGCTGGGAAAGATTGAGGGAAGGAGGAGAAGGGGGTGGTGGAGGATGAGATGGGTGGCTGGCATCACCGACTCAATGGGCATGAGTTTGAGCAAAGTCCGGGAGATAATGAAGGACAGGGAAGTCTGGGGCGCTGCAGTCCATGGGGGTCACAAAGAGTCAGACGGGACTTAGCGACTGAACAGCAACAGAACTGCAGAGGCCATGGAACTGAGACAACCCGACTACAAAACACACATGCTCTGTTAATCCCCCCTCCACTCTGAGCAGCGGTTATGTGATCTTCCTGGCCCAGACTCAGCTGTGAGTGGAGGGTCTTTGAGAACGTGGGCAGTACAAAGTGTAGGTGATTGGGCTGAAATCATCCTGACCATGCAACCTGGATGCTTGGACAGAATATGTCCATCAGCTTGTTTTAATGTCCTTTGAACATCTGTCCTAAAAGAGGAGAGTATGATCCTTACAGACCTGCTATGAGGATCCTACAGGATAAATGCTTCTGCTGTGTAGGAAAGAAGAGCTGGCAAGTGAGGCTGTGTTCCCCGGGTGGGGAAGCTGGTGGGTCTCCCCAAGCGTCACTGCTATCTGCTGAGAGCTTGACAGACTTCACGCAGGTTGTAGCTTATAAAAAGGGCACAGTATTAGACACACATTCTTCTTCTCTGGTGGCACCAGTGGTGAAGAATCCACCTGCCAATGCAGGAGACACAAAAGACCTGGGTTTGACTCCTGGATCCAGGAAAGATCCCCTGGAGACGGAAATGGCAACCCACTCCCATATTCTTGCTGGGAAAATTCCATGAACAGAGAAGCCTGGCAGGCTCCAGGCTATGGGTCGCAAAGAGTCGGACATGACCGAGCATAAGTGCCATTAGAGATCCTTTCATCACGGTATAATTTTTTAATAAAATAATTGGTAACGTTAGGAAAGCCTGGGATTTCTGTCCTCTGTGTGACACTGTGTAAAAGCTATTTGATTAGAGGATAGCCCATTTCTCTGGGGACCGTGGCATTTATAAAACGGACTCTTTTAAGCAGCATTGCAACAATTAATGGCTACCAGTTGAGTGGTCTCTGTTGGGAGATATGAATCAGTATTTTCACAACATCTGCTTTCTCCCAAAAGGCATATTTTCTGGTCCCCAAATGGTTTTTACAGTTATGAGATGGAACACTTTGGTCAAACCATCACTAGAGTCATTGCGTATTGCAAACAAGACCCCCTTAAAGACAGTGAGCCTTGGTCATCAACCTGTATTGTTGGTTCTACCTGTGAAAACAGAGCCTGTGATTTTTGGGAAAAATGAATTCATATGATTTGGAAGAAGGATATCCAGAGAAAAGGAAAGCAGTCAGTTTCTCAAACATCTAAGAAATGATGCAAATCCCACATGAAGTGCATGAAAGTGTTTCTTGAGCTATCTCTTAGCTCCAAGGCAGAGGCAACTAGACCGAACAGATGGCTCTTGGTTGTAGTAAAATTTACAGCAACTAATTGCTAAAGAGCTTCCACTTGTGTGTTCAGTGAAATTGAACAGAGAAAAAAGAAGATAACGATATTTATGTTAACATGTTACTATGTTAATCACCGACTGTTTGCGACCCTATGGACTGTAGTCCACCAGGCTCCTCTGTCCAGGGGATTCTCCAGGCAAGAATACTGGAGTGGGTTGCCATGCCCTTCTCTAGGGGATCTTCCCGACCCAGGGATCGAACCTGTGTCTCTTAGGTCTCCTGCACCAGCAGGCGGGTTCTTTTCCACTGGCGCCACCTGAGAAGCCCCCACACACGTGTATATGGTTTTGTAAAAAGTAAGAAAATAATAATGATAGTAATAAAGGCAATAACATTAATAGCCTCTGACACTTACTGAGTGTTTGCCATTCTGCAGGTGTCCTAGAACCCTTTTTGGGTTGACCAAAATGTTCCTTCCATTAAGATGTTATGGAAAAACCCGAACAAACTTTTTTGGTCAACCTCCTTTACGACTCTTGACAACCTATGATGGAGGCGGTATTATCCCGTTTTATAGTTGGGGGAACTAAAGTGAAGAGGTTGTGAAGATTTTTAAGTGGGAAGGTCAGGAATTGATCCCGGGTCCCATGAATCCAGACAGTCTGTTCTAAACGACTACACTTGACTGTTCCTTGCAAGAATAAAGGCAACCTGCGTTTACAATGCCTTTTTACAAGGGTCATTTCACTCAATGCCCACAACCTCCTTATATCTTTCGTGGATGAGGACAGTGAGGCACAGATGTTAAATGTCTAAAGATAAACACTGGTCTATAGAAAAGCAGACACTCAAAGTTCTGCTTCCTGACCTCTAAGCCAAGTGTGTTCTTAAAGAATCTGAGCTTAAATCTGTTTTGAATGGAAGGTTCTGATGACTGTCCACAGCAGTATCTAATGAAGGCAAAAGATGACCAACAATTTCACCTACAAGATATATATTTTTTAACTGCTAGGAATTTTTTTTTATTAAAAAGATTAACTGACAATGGAGAACTAGTATGGGTTTCTGTTACCTTTATCATTCTAGATCTTAAAATGCTACTTAAGTTATTAGAAAATGTATGAATCCAGAGGAACAGTTTAAGACACGCATGATTGATACTGTCTAAACAATAAATAAGACACTGCACTTAAGATGGATTCTAGTGATGAAAATTGGTTTTGAAAATACAACATTTCAACCTAATAGTTCACATGCATAGAAACATTGTACCAAAGACAAAATTATACAAAGAAACAGAGTAACATGGGAAACCCGGCAGGAGAAGCCAGAGGAAGAAGGACTGAAGAAATAGAGTATTCAACTCAAAAGTTAGAACAGGATTCAAAGACAAGCATTACCACCCATTAATATAAGTCCCATAACAGGAAAAAAAAAACATTAGATTTGCCAACTTCAAATGGCTTAATATATGGGCAACTAGAATCTCTGGAAAGAGATGAGAAATGGAGAAAGAAGAACCAGAAAGAAAAATACTTAAAGAAATAATGGCCAAAAAGTTTCCAAACCCAATGAACACTTATAAACCCACAGATCCAAGAAATCCAATGAAGTCAAGCATAGGGAACGTGGAAAGAATCACACTGAGGCACATCACTGTCAAACTGCTCAAAGTCAGCGATACAGAGAAACCTGCAGAATCAACCAGAGGGGGAAAAAGATGCTGCGCTCGAAGATAAGGGTGACATCAGCTTCGTCACTGGGGCTCTGGCCACGCAGCACTGGTCGCCTCTTCCTCCAGCATCCGGGGGTCCCTCCCTTGCCTCAAGGAGGATATCGCCTCCGCTTTGTAAGTCCAGCATCCCAACAACACAAGCTGAGCACAGGTATCCAGCATCACATCCCGATACAGCTCTCTCTCCTCAGGGCTCAGATGAGCCCACAGGTCCGGAGAAAAGACCACAGCCACGTCTCTAAACTTCACTGACTCCTGGGATATTCCCTTTAGAAATGAAAGAAAATGTTTCCTTCCTCCTCCTTCTGTGCTCAGGGCAAAACACTGCAGAGAGGTTATACCTTAAAACCTCTCAGCTCCAGCAGAGCCAGACACCGACAGCATGCTTTAAAAAAACATGAAATTTCTAGCTCAGAATATCAAGTAGCTGAAATTTTAACACAGAGAACACACAGTGTGATCAGGCTGATGCACGTCATTGGAAAAGTTCACCCTTGCTCAGTCTGATGCTCATTCTCAAACCCAGCCCAGTATCTATGAGACACATATTACCTAGATTGCAGGCAAACAATTCCTGTTAGATATAAGACATTTCCTGAGTTCAAAAAAGGTGACATGGTCATTCATAAAATTAGAAGTTCTATTAAAAATCACTGGTCCACCTGATGAAGGAAATTATCCCCAGGATTTTGTGGGTGAGTTGATGAGAATAAGCCTTACTTATGGTAAAGAACCCACCTGCCAATGCAGGAGATGTAAGAGACACCGGTTCAATCCCTGGGTTGGGAAGATCCCCTGGAGAAGGAAATGGGAACTCATTCCAGTATTCTTGCCTGGAGAATCCCATGGACTCTCCAGTGAGTCCAGAGCCTCCAGATGGAGGCAGGCAGATTACAGTCTATAGGGTCACAAAGAGTCGGACACGACTGAAGCGCCTTAGCACAGGTACCAACTGGGTATGAGTGTCTGAAAATGAACTGACCCTCGGGGGCTGTGCAGCTCAATCTCATGTTAGTGTTGCCACAAAAGAATATAAAGGGATCGCCAGTGAAGGCCCCCTTAATAAAAGAAAGGTGATTTTCTTAAAAAGCCAAGAGATACTTGGGAATTTGGGACATCAGTAGTTGGAAGGAAAGGCGGACTCATAAGAAAGTAGAGCTGGCTGACTGCAACTTACAAAACTACAGACTTTGCAGCGCCAAACGGAGTGCCAGTCTGTTACCTGTCCTCCTCAGCTCCGAGTCTACCCTTCTCTTCTCTGAGATCCTGGGGGCAAACTCCTCCCCACAGAGCCTTGCCAGAGGATGTTCTGTCTGATTCTGATTCTCCCTAGAGGGAGACTGGAAGTGAGAGAGAGAGGGCCCTTCCCAGCCGCTGGTCTCCGGCCGCGTTCCCAGGAGTACTCTCTGCCCCCTCAGAGGTTCCAGCAGCAGCCTTTTGGGGTCCTCTCTTCTGGCTCTGACTGCCAACTCCACAGGACTGCTCCTCTGAGCATGCATGAGAGGTTATAGCTCCCAAGCCCCTTTAGGAAGACTTCAAAGGACTGAATTCAACAAAATACAATTGTAGCATAAAAATAATGCCTTTTCACAAAGAAATGGTTGTGAACACAGATAGTACAAGGCAGGAAAAAACCCACAAAGGAAAGAAATGTTGAAAGAAGAAATAATAATGTCAGAAGAATCCAATTACAAAATACCATAACGGGACTGGTAAGTAAAGATATTCAAAAGTTGGTTCTTTTGGAAAAAACAAAAACAGAACAATAAATAGATGAACTACCAGCTAACTGGATTAAAAAACAAGAAATAAAAAATTCACAACATTAGAATAGAAAGGGAAATTAGTTGCAGATGCTGAGAGTTAGAATAATCATAATAGATGAGTTTGAATAATTTTGTGCAAATAGTTTAATACCTTAATTGATTTTTCTCAAAAAATATAAAATAGGAAAATAAATAAAAGATAATTTCATATAGACTAATAGTCATGGAAAAAAAAAAAAAAACACTGTCAAGGAATTCCCCTACTCCTTCCCTGTGAGTATAAAATCCAGATGATTTTATGTATGGGTTATTTCATAGATTAAAAAAAATGCTATTTAAACTTTTTGATAGCACAAAGAGAGAAGAAATATTCTAAGTGCTTTTTGTGAAACCACTGTAATTATGATACAAAAATATGAAAAAGTAATCTGTCCAGATCACTGGATGCAAAACTCTTAAATAAAACCTCAAAAAAGTCTTGATAAAAATTAAAAGAGCCATAAGACTGTTCCATACATCAGTGTCTCTTTTGCTGTCTCGTACACAGGGTTATTGTTACCATCTTTCTAAATTCCATATATATGCGTCAGTATACTGTATTGGTGTTTTTCCTTCTGGCTTACTTCACTCTGTATAATAGGCTCCAGTTTCATCCACCTCATTAGAACTGATTCAAAGGTATTCTTTTTAATGGCTGAGTAATACTCCATTGTGTATATGTACCACAGCTTTCTTATCCATTCATCTGCTGATGGACATCTAGGTTGCTTCCATGTCCTGGCTATTATAAACAGTGCTGCGATGAACATTGGGGTACACGTGTCTCTTTCCCTTCTGGTTTCCTCAGTGTGTATGCCCAGCAGTGGGATTGCTGGATCATAAGGCAGTTCTATTTCCAGTTTTTTAAGGAATCTCCACACTGTTCTCCATAGTGGCTGTACTAGTTTGCATTCCCACCAACAGTGTAAGAGGGTTCCCTTTTCTCCACACCCTCTCCAGCATTTATTATTTGTAGACTTTTGGATCGCAGCCATTCTGACTGGTGTGAAATGGTACCTCATAGTGGTCTTGATGTGCATTATGGACTCTGTGGGAGAGGGAGAGGGTGGGAAGATTTGGGAGAATGGCATTGAAACATGTAAAATATCATGTATGAAACGAGATGCCAGTCCAGGTTAAATGCACGATACTGGATGCTTGGGGCTAGTGCACTGGGACGACCCAGAGGGATGGTATGGGGAGGGAGGAGGGAGGAGGGTTCAGGATGGGGAGCACATGTATACCTGTGATGGATTCATTTTGATATTTGGCAAAACTAATACAATTATGTAAAGTTTAAAAATAAAATAAAATTAAAAAAATAATAATAAAATAAAATTGAAAAAAAAATTAGAAGAGCAATATTTCAGAAAAAAATGGGATATTTCCTAGAAAGTAAGGATGGCTCAATATGAGCAACATTAAGTTGCTAATCATGGTAATAAGTCCACTGAGTGAAAGGTATTTGATCTTGAAGGATGCTAGCATGGCATGTGATAATACTCACTGCTTGTTCTTGATGACTTAAAAGCCCACATGGAAGGAACGCTATATGAATATTATCTTGACATAACAGTAAATATATGGAAAAATTTTAAAAACAACAGTACATAGAAGGAATAAACCCTATTAGATATTAAAACACTGTATGATGCCTTAATGATTAAAACAATGCACTATGGTACATGAACAGTTAGCAGATCAGTGGAGCAGCACTGAGGTTCAGAAACAGACCTCCTGTACGGAAGCTGAGAATATGATAGAAGCTGGCTTCTTCAATTCGTGGAGATGGGACAACCAGTAAACCATCTAGAGAAAAAAGTCAAATCCATAACTTATACCTTATAAGGTAACTTCAGTGGATGAAAGATTTGAATGTAACAAATAAAAGTCTTAGAAGAATAAGAGAATCCTTTCAAAGCTTTAAAACAGAGACTTTCTAAATGGCACAAAATGTGAAAATATCCACAGTCTCACTTCTTAAACACCTAGAACACCCATATCTTGAACACCTGTAGAAGGAGATGAGTCAAATCTCAGTGTCCATCAATAGGGCCTAGGTAAATAAACCAGCTGATACTCACCCAGTGGAGTGCTATGTGATGTAAAATGAGGTGATACGGAATAATCTTTAAGAAACCTTATTAAGTGAGAAAAGCAAAGTGCATAACAGTGTATGACACAGATTGTCTGTGAACGTAGAGAGAAAGAAGAGGACTTCCCTGGTCCTCATCCTTTCCAGAGGATGAGAATCCGCCTGTGCATGCAGGGGACAGGGGTTCGATCTTGGGTCTGGGAAGATTCCACATGCCGGGGAACAAGCAAGCCCTTGAGCCACAGCTACTGAGCCCGTGAGCTGCGACTGTCGGAGCCCGTGCACCTAAGCCTGCGCTCCGACAGAGAGGCCACAGCAGGGAGAAGGCCACGCACCATAGAGAAGAAGAGCCTCCGCTCGCCACAACTTGAGAAAGCTCAAGCACAGCAATCAAGACTCAGCGCAACCAAGAAGAAAAAGTAATAAATATAAGAATATACAAATGTGCATGTGAAGAATGTCTGTGGATGGACACGCAGGAAGCTAACCACAGTGCTAGCCTATGAGAAGTGAACCTGATGATTAGGGCATGATGGGTGGACGGAATCTTTACTGCAGACTTTCTAATACATTTTCAATTCTGAACCATGTACAGAATTTAGTGTCTGTTCAAAGAATGAAATAAATACAAGTGAACATAACATAAAGGTAGAAAAATTTGAGGGAAAATTCAGAGATAACATACACTTTACAAAGTTGTCGTGAAGACTGAATTCAAGAACGTTGTGATGGTGGCAGAAAATAAATCGTATAGCAAAGAAAATGCAAAGCAGACATGCTCTGAAGTGTTCTTGACTATAACGAGGTAGGAATCTGTCTTCTCTGAAGTGTGACTCAACTGCTCACAGGAACGACTCAATCATTCCTCCATTCAACAGCATCAGAGGCAGCCATGCCCCAGGCAGCAGGGACGGAGCTGTGAAAACAAACCGGAAGAAATCCCTGCCTTGGTGAGCATCCAGCCTGGAGAGATGACACAGACAAGGAAACAAACGCCACTCAGAACCACAGACAGGGAACGAGTGTGAGTCAGTGGTGGAGAGGGAGGGAGGTGAGCACCACTCAGGACCACAGACAGGGAATGAGTGTGAGTCAGTGGTGGTGAGGGGGTGAGCCCAGTGCCAGATATGCAGAGTGAAGTTTAAGTCAGAAAGAGAAAGACAAATATACATTAAAGCAGATACAGGGAATCTAGAAAACTGGTACTGATGAACCCATTTGCAGGAAATGAGTGAGGCAAAGATGTGGAGAACAGACCCATGGACACAGCGGGGAAGGAGAGGCTGGGGCAGATTGAGAGGGTGGCGCTGGTGGCAAAGAACCTGCCTTTCGGTGCAGGGCACATAAGACACGAGGGCTTGACCCCCGGGTCGGGAAGGTGCCCTGGAGGAGGGCATAGCAATTCTCTTGCCTGGAGAAGCTCATGGACAGAGGAGCCCAGCAGGCTACAGTCTATAGGGTCACGAAGAGTCAGACAGGACTGAAGCGACTTAGCACGGATGCACGCACAGCCAGTGACATATATACACTACTCGTGTAAAACAGATAGCTGGGGGGAGGCTGCTGAAAGCACAGGGGACCCAGCCTGATGCTCTGTGATGACCCAGGGGGTGGGAAGGTGGCGAGGAAGGGAGGCTCAAGAAGGAGGAGCCTATATGTATATCTACGGCTGATCCATGTTGTTGTACAGCAGAAACTAAGGCAACATCGTAAAGCAATTATGCTCCGATTAAAAAAGAAAACTACATATAAAAAAAGAACAACAAACAGCCAAGGGGGCAGGAATTGAGTCAGGAATAGTGAGTTAGGCGGGTCACAACAGCACTGAGGGGTAGGCCCGGCTGCCTCCCTTATGGAGGAGACAGCGGGTACTTCTCTCCAGAAAGGGGTGGTCATGCCCAGCTGGGGAAACAGTTTTGCCGGATATTTCAGTTTGGCCAGATCTTCAGGGGACACCAGAAATACAAGATTTGTACTTGAAATCTCCAGATTCTAAAATCCTGACTCAACTTTAAAATAAATCACCACGCTCTCCAAATAAAACACGACTTGCTGCCCAGGGCTGGCCCTTGGGACGGCCAGCTCAAATCTCTGAAGAAACAAGACTGAGCTTTTAAAACAAACACACCAAATTTGTAAGCCCTGCCATCTGATGAAGCTATGCGTGTTTTTTCAATTCTTGAAACTGTTTCTTGAAACAGTTTGCTCACCGCATAAGAAAACCTGTATCATTGTGGACTTAAGTCTTGTTTGGATCAAATGTGACTTCTCAGTTTAATCCCTGATTTTCTTTACCAGATTTGATTCTTCATAATGCTGGGTTTTCGAAACACCAAATTTACCCTCAAAAGACTAAGGGTGTGTTTAATCATGGACTTCTGGTCTTGAAGGCAAGCCCAAAGAGTACTTGCAAATACTTGGAGTAAGGATTGTTGCTGTTGCTGTTCTCGCGTCCAACTCTTTGTGACCCCATGGACTGCAGCACGCCAGGCTTCCTGTCCTTCAGCATCTCCCAGAGCTTGCTCAAACTCACGTCCATCGAGTCGGTGATGCCATCCAACCATCTCATCCTCTGTCATCTTCTCCTCCTGCCTTCGATCTTCCCCAGCATTAGGGTCTTTTCTATGAGTGGGCTCTTTGCATTAGGTGGCCAAAGTATTGGAGCTTCAGATTCAGCCCTTCCAATGAATATTCAGGATTGATTTCCTTTAAGATTGGTATAGAGTAAGGGTATATAGTGGTATATATTCTGGTATATATTGGTATAGAGTAAGGGTAGAACTGTGGTGTTGGAGAAGACTCTTGAGAGTCCCTTGGACTCCAAAGAGATCCAACCAGTCCATTCTGAAGGAGATCAGCCCTGGGTGCTCTTTGGAAGGACTGATGCTAAAGCTGAAACTCCAGTACTTTGGCCACCTCACGTGAAGAGTTGACTCATTGGAAAAGACTCTGATGCTGGCAGGGATTGGGGGCAGGAGGAGAAGGGGATGACAGAGGATGAGATGGCTGGATGGCATCACTGACTCGATGGACATGAGTCTGAGTGAACTTCGGGAGTTGGTGAGGGACAGGGAGGTCTGGCGTGCTGCGATTCATGGGGTCGCAAAGAGTTGGACACGACTGACTGAACTGAACTGAACTGAATGGTAGAATTATTAAAACAAGAATGTTTTCTTCTGTTCATTCTAAGATAACCTTTTTCGAGCATGCACTTAAATGTGTAGGAGTCGAACCCAGGTGTCCTCGTCTCCTAGGTATTTAGTAAAAGGTTAAGTTCCTTGGAGCCAGTTGATTGCTATAGGGCGCCGTGCGTGTTTTAATTTTTTAAAGTAAGGGCTTGATCCCTCGGACGTGACTGAATGCTGTAAGTCAGTTAATTCTAGGATGCGCAACACGCAGATGCATATCCTCCTGAACAAAGGCTTCGTGCCAGACACAACCAACACAGCACCGTTTTTATTTTCCTGTGACCAGTGGGTTGTTTAATGTCTCTGTGGTTGTTTAAGGACATTAGTCATGTAAAATCACACAGAGGAAGAATGCAGGGCTTTTCATAAGCCTGTGACAACTTGGATTTTCCTCCCTAACAACATGGATGAATCAGAAGCCGCAAGTTTGCATTTGAGAGATATTTGCGGTGGTTAAGAAACACGTACTATGCTTGTTATTATTATTACATTCCCATAAAAATAGAGTGTCCCTGGGAAGAGTGCAAAACAGCAGGGAGATGTCCAAGGTATCAAGTTCAACAATCCCACTGTCAAATGCTTATGCTTCGCTGCTCTGAGTTCGTGGAGAATTTGCATAATGCTCATTCTGTCAGCCCAGTACCTAAGCTAAAGCCCATGTCTTAGCCCAAAGATGCCACACCTGACCACCTATCCATCCCTTTTCTCCCCTCCCTCCCTCCCTCTATCCATTTCTTTCATGAAATATTTACTGAGCAGCTAATGCTGATCAGCCCCTGTGCCAGGTGCTAGGCAAACAAAAACAGCCCGGAGTATCTGTGCTTACAGTGCTTACCATCCTCGGGGGAGAGAACAGACATTAATCAAGTCAGTAATGCAACTGAGCATAGAGTGTAGTATTAGAGCTATGCTAGTATTAATTCAATGGAAAACTACAGTCATGCTAACTAATATAAAGGAAAGACGAAAAGGCAGAACTTGACTTAAGGAAGTCTTAGAAGTGGTGAATGGGATGAGATTCTTAAAAGTGCTCACTGGGATGAGATGAAACAAATGAGCAGGAGTGGCCCAGCCAGAATGGGGGGGCAACCCCCATGGGGAGGGAAGGGAGGCCGGGGAATGGGGGGGCAACCCCCATGGGGAGGGCAAGGAGGCCGGCCCACACGTGGGGGTGGTGGAACCCCCATGGGGAGGGCAGGGAGGCCGGCCCACACCTGGGGATGGTGGAGGGGGAAGGCTGTTGCCAGCAGAGGAGGGAGGTGGGAGAGGAAAAGCGGAGTGATGTCTGTAGTGTTACGAGAGCTCTCCAGAATGGACTGGCAGGCCAGCAGGGAAGAGGGGCTCATCACGTCTCAGCCTGGGTGGAATCTGACCCTCTGACTACAGATGAAACATGCCTGGAAATGAATTTGATATCTCCGGGAGATAGTGGAGGACAGAGGAGCCTGGCGGGCTTCAGTCCACGGGGTCGCAAAGAGGTGGACACAACTTAGGGACTGAACAACAATGGAAGTCACACTAACGGGGCACGCGGACGTGCCCTGTGAGCACAGAGGAGCCATCTCCCAGTTACGCGGTTAGCCCTGGATCCAGCTTCAGCTGCCAGGAGAGGCCGGTCACGTGGGTCAGCACCAGCGCAACACCTCCACACCACTGACTGTGCTGGCAAGGAGCAGACTGTGAAGAACCACGGTCTCCAGGGTTTCGAGCTCTGATTGGTGGAATGAATGAAAACCCTCTGTGTGCACTGCTCTCTTTCCGGGGTTGGAGAGATGTTCCTCTGAACAGAGCAGAGGAGGAGGGGAGAGAGGGAAGGGCTTCTCCTAAGAAGCAGGCCCACAGATCATGGGCAGGAAGGGTGGGGGGTACCTGAAAAGGGCACCCACTGAGGCAGGCGACATCGCAGAGCCCACTGGGCCCCCCAGGCCTAGGCCCGGAGACTTGGAGACAGGAAGCGGATGAAGGGTCTGCCCTCTGTTAGCTCCCCTGGGAGGGCCTGGTTTCAGAATCAAAATAAACTTGGGAGAGTCAGACGGGAGGGAGGAGAGAAAGAAACAAACAGGGGGGCTTTACGTATGTTTCCTCCCAGCCGACAGTCAGCCCTGAGCTCTGGCGCCTGAAGCTTCACGGCCTCACCTCGCCTCTCCTGGGCTGGAGCTTTGTAGTCAGTATCACGTGGTCCATAACCTCGCGTACGCCAGCCTGGCTCCCCAGGGAGACTGGAAGTGTGCGGGGCCAGCTCTTTTGCTTTTGTGTTGAGTTGAGCATAGATGCATCACAGCTGTGACTACCGACAGCCTTGACCCCGGGTGAGACAGTTGCTCACAGGAGGCACCCAGCAGCCGGTCTGAGCCTGGAAGTGCCCGGCACAGAGGGGCTGAAGAAGTAGGGTGCAGGCGCCTGGAAGAGTTCCGTCCAGCTCACTCGGACTCTGGGGCCTCAGCTCTCCACCTCCCATGCCTTGTCTGGAGGCTGGCGTTGGAAAGAACCTCACAGGTCACTTGATTCATCCCTTTAGTTTTAGATGTGGAAGTGGAGGATGAAACGTCCTCCTGTGGCCTGTGAAACATCCCAGAGCCCCTGGCTCAAAAGCTACCATGGCCTCCCACTGATTCCTTCTTGCTCCAGTTGTCAAGTCCCAGGCTGTTCGGGGAGGGTGCCGTGACTCTGCCGTAAACATACACCCGAGACACGTCTTGCCTTGGACGACAGGGCCGCACGGCCTTGGGACTCTTCTACTCCAAGACAAACTAACCCAGATGGATGATGGAGGAGTCCCTTTAAGTCACCGGGAAAAAGAGCCAAGTGCCAGCCTGCTTTAAAACGGGGACAAGGGGTGCATTTTGATAATAGCAAGAAAAGGAGTGTGGTCTCTAAGCCTAGAGCAAGAAAGTTAGTGCAAAAAAAGTGAAACAAGGGACACTGTTAGTGCTCAGCCGCGAAGCTGGTGGAAGCAGAAAGGAGCCTGCTCTCAGCACGTGCCGCTTTGATGGAAGAGACACTATACCTTAAGACCCCTGGCCTTCGTTTTGATCATTCAGTTCAGAGAGGATCCTCCTTTGAAAAGCAGACCTAACGGCAGCTTTGAGTCCAAGTGTTTCACAACAGAGCAGGGCTTGGCTTTCTTTCTTACCTTCTTGTTTAATTTATTTTGTGTAATTTTTTTTTTAAGGGAAACAAAAGCCTAATTCCTGGCAGCTATTTTCCATATCAGAGACTGCGTTTTTTTAAAAAAATGTATTAGAAAGTCCTGAGCATTTGAAGGAGAGGCTCTTCTATTTGCCTAAAGAAAGGTACAAAAGAATTCAGCTACATGTTTGAATGACTTGGTTAATTTTCAATAAGAAGTCCTTGGTTTTCATCTCTACAGATAAGTAGTGAGACGTGTGGGTATGCAAGCCTGAGATATCATTCATACGCCACATAAGTTACCTTTACAAAGTGCACAATTCAACGGATTATCATATATTCATAGATATACACACCACAGCCATTTTTAGAACATTTCTCTTTTTGTTTCAACCTAGATGTTTATTTTTTTTTAATTTAAATTTATTTATTTTAATTAGAGGCCAATTATTTTACAATATTGTATTGGTTTTGCCATACATCAACGTGAATCTGCCACGGGTATACACATGTTCCCCATCCTGAACCCCCCTCCCACCTGCCTCCGCATACCATCCCTCTGGGTCATCCCAGTGCACCAGCCCCAAGCTTCCTGTATTCTGCATCGAACCTGGACTGGCGATTCGTTTCTTATATGATATTATACATGTTTCAATGCCATTCTCCCAAATCATCCCCCAGCTCCCTCTCCCACAGAGTCCAAAAGACTGTTCTAAACATCTGTGTTTCTTTTGCTGTCTCACATACAGGGTTATCGTGTTAATTTTTATCTTTTAGCCACTCAGCTTGGTGGATCTCAGTTCCCTGATTAGGGATTGAACCCTGGCCACGGCAGTGGAAGCCCAGAATCCATGGGCTACCAGGGAACTCCCTAGAACATTTTCATCACGTCAAAAAAAGACTCTGACACCCCTTTCCCCACCCCTGTTCCCCCTGCTCCAATCAACCACTATTCTACTCCCTGCCTAGAGATTTGCCTACATTGGGCGTTTCTCATAAATAGAATCATACAATATGTGGTTTTCCATGATCTGGGCAAGCTCTTGTTTAAATAATAACTTTGTCTGAAGAGGAACATGGTGGGCAGGGGAGGAAATGAAGAAACAGTTCTTCTGGGGTGCTCTTTGGGTGCACCCCTCTGCCCTGACCAGCCTGCCACCTGACTGGCGAGGCCACCCTTGCTGGACGCACCAGCTGGACTCCTGACCTGTGGGGCTGGCAGGACTCCAGCCTGACTCTCCCACCAAGAAGCGAACAGGCCAGGCCTGCAGGCCCCGTGCTGGGCCCTGAGAATAAGACATAAACTGGCCTTCAGGAAACGTACAGTTTCCAAGCTGGAAAGCAAGGTTTACTTAGAACGCTCATATTTATGAGCGATTAGCCATGTTCTTCATTTATTCCTCCACTGATTTTCTCTTTTACCTTCTCAGCTCTAGCTGGACGTGGCTGGAGAAAAAACAGAATCAAACTGACCGTCTCCACGTGGCCACCCTCCCTTGGGTGGTCACTTGGTGCTCGCAGCCACCTCACTGTACCCCCAGACCACGGACCCTCCTGGTGTCCCCGATAACCGCTGCTGGATAAGCTTTCCCGTCTCCTCCTGTCTCCAAGAACTTCCTCCTAACCCTCCCTCTCGGCTAACGTCCCTCCTATTTCTCTGAGGAAATAGCAGCAGCCAGAAGGGGGTCTCCCACATTTCAGGACCGCACTGGCATCTATACTGTGTGGGCCCCAATCTCAGTTTCTGAATCAGCAGAGCTGGGGCAGGAGCTGAGAATGTGCACTTGTAATAATTCCCAAGTGGGGCTGATGCTAGGAGCCTGGGAGTAGTCTCAGCCGAGGTCAACCTCTCCACGTGCGAACTCCATCCCGAGCTTTTCTTCTCAGGGACCTAGCTCCACTGACTCTCCCCTTTCCTTCCGGCCTCAGCATTTGCCCCTTATTCACTGAATCAGCCTATTGAGCAGCACGTTATTTCATGTTAAGAGTCTCTCTCTGGACCCCTCTTTCCTCCTTAGCTTCCGCTCTGCTCCCCTTTACAGCAGCAGGCTTGTGCTCCCTCCCGGGAGTCCTCCCTGCTCCTCTCCAGTCCGCCTTGGCCCCCAGGACCCCCACGTGCTGTCTGAACCAAGGCGGGGCAACCCATGGTCCCCACACCGCTGGCTCTTACTGCCAACTCTCGGGCCTCATCCTGTTTGACTTCTCAGCAGCATTTAACACGAATGGTTGCTTCCTTGCCTCGAAGTTCTTGCCTCTGTTTTCCCCCAGGATAAGACATCTTTCTGATTTTCCTTACAAATCCCTGGATGCTTCTTTTCCATGTCTTCTGGCTCTTCTTCCTCTGCCTGCTGAGATGCTCTGAGACTCACTCCTGGGACACGGGTTCTTGATCTGCAGTCACCCCCTCAGAGATCTCATTTTGTCTCCTGGCTTCAGACACCATCCCCAAATGCGTTTCCACAGGGCAGACTTCTCCCTGTGTGTCTACCTGTCTGCGTTAGTGGACATACTAAACCCGACATGTCCGAAACTAGATCACGGACCTTCCACCTGCTCCCCGCCAGAAAACCTCAGACAAACCTGTTCCACCCACTATCTTCCTCGTCACTATAAATGATGTTTAAACGATTCAGCATCAAAGCATGCTTCCCATCTTGATCATGACAGTCATCATCTCTCACCTGCACTAAGCCGGGTCTTCCTGCTTTCAACCCCATCCCAGACATTTAATTCTCAACACGCGGCCAGAGGTGATCATTTTGAAACACGCGTCGGTGGACTCCACTGGTTGAATCATACGTGCGTTCATTTCACCCCCTGCACAAAGCCTGCAGTGGTTCCTATCGCCTGAGTCCCCCACGACTCCTGTTTCACCGCTGTTTCTCTTCCTCTCTTACTTCACTCCAGTCCAGCTGACTTGCTGGTCCTCCAACACACCAGGCTTGCTCCTGCCTCAGGACCTTGGACCATGTTCTCTCTGGAAACATGATTTATTTCTTTAGATCATTTATTTTCTGTTTGTTTCTCGCCTGCTAGATTGTAAACACCAGGGACAGGATTTTTTTCTCCCCCTTCCGTTTTGTTCATTACTGTAGCTCCAGGGCCCCAAACAGTGCTGGGCACACTTGGCATATTCATTTGTAGAATGTACTTCTGGAAAACCTTTCTTCAGCTCTGTTAGGTGATGGGTTACAACTGAACTTGTCTTGGGATTTCCTGAGTGGTTCAGTGGTTAGGACTTCAGGCTCCCATGGCAGAGGACACAGGTTCAATCCCTTGTTTGGGAACTAAGATCCCACGTGCCACATGGTGGCATGGCAAACGAACAAAAACCACCACTACAACCAACAAAACGAAACAAAAAAAGCCCTGAACGTGTCTTCTAGAGTTTCTGGGCACAGAACAGAAAGACAGTGGATATGATATAGTCAGGTAACAAATTCTATTTTCAGTTTTAAGCATGACAGAAGATATTACTCTTCAGCTTTTTTATGACTTCCAGCATTTATGTATAATGTTAAAAATATTTGCCATTTTTGGCATTCTGCCAATACTGACTTGCCTGCTGGACTGCTTCCAATTTTCTTTTCTTTCTTTTCTCATTCTTTCTTCACTCAACAGCTGCCATGGATGGAGTGTGTATGCCAGACTCTTTGCAAGCACTATCTTATTTAATTTTTATAAAACCTTTGATTATTGAGGGAGTGCACCGATGCACAGAGAGGTAAGGCGGCTTGCTTAAGACCCCACAGCTAATAAGAGGTTGAAAAGAAATTTGTCAGACCCCCCAAAGCAGATGCTTTAAAATTGTATATTATGATGCTATCAATATGCATAATATAAGTAATAAATCCACTTTCCAGAATTTAAGTTTTGGCATTTTGCCCCCGATTATTTTTGAAGATAATACTGGAGATGATGTCTTGAGACCCTAGAAAGTAGATTTCATGAGGATGGGGTTACGGTCATCTCTTTTGTTGATATTTCCTTCATGCCAGCACCAAGACAGAGTGGGTGCTCAACGCATATTTACAAAATAGATTTTCATTGAATCAAACAACTGGGTCATGTGTAGACATGTGGCTGGACCCAGAGCTTGTCAAACAGAGTGAAGTAAGGCAGAAGGAGAAAAATAAATATTGTGTATTAATGCAGATATGTGGAATTAGAAAAATGGTACAGACGAACCTATTTGCAGGGCAGGAATAGAGACGCAGGTGTAGGGAATGGACTGTGGCCATGGCAGGGAAGGAGGGTGGGATGAGTTGGGAGATTGGGACTGACATATACACTTCCAGGTATAAAACAGACAGCTGGTAGGAAGCTGTTCTATGGCACAGGGAGCTCAGCTGGTGCTCCGTGATGACCTAGAGGGTGGGGTGGGGGAGGGGGAGGAGGGTGGCTCAGGAGGGAGGGGATGTAAGTATCTGTATGGCAGATTCACTTTGTTATGCAGCAGAAACCAACACAACATTGCAAAGCAGCTCTACCCCAATAAAAGATGAAAAAGAAAACCGTATGCACAAAACCCAGACATGGATAATTACAGTAACGCATAATCAACTACATTTAAAACACAGCTATCATTCATGAAGGACTATGTTGAGAAGCTTTACAGAAGTAACTCTGTTGTAAGACAATTTTCAGGTGTTAACCTGCGGTTAACATCGCATGTAATCAACACGCAGAGCGATGTCCTAATCTTAGGGTTTCAGATCCACGTTCCTGGGAAGGATGATGAAGTGATGCTTTGACCCCCCTTGGCGTTGGCTGAGCGTAACCAATGAAAGCGCTTCCCGCCTGGAAGAGCCCTCAGTCTCATTTTGCATCTGGGGAAACTAAGGTCTGGACAAGACAAACGAACCTCCATGGGACTCACAGTACTCAGGCCCCTCTGGTGCTGAACAAAAGAACGCGTATTCCACCTGGCCATCTTCCCCCTTCCCCAAAACTTTGCAGACAAAGCTTGGACATACAGAATCAGCCTTGCTCCAAGGCTTGGGAAAGCTTTCTTTATATGTCTCAAGCTGTTGTCTTTTCCCAGCTCTGATGCTTAAGCTAAATGAGATAATAGAAAATTCCTTAGCATAGTGCTTGGTACTGAGAAAACACTCTTTGAAGAGTACCTATCACTATTACACCAAGGCCATTTCACATTTTAGGTCATTCCTGTTTCAGGTCGATTAGAAATGCATTTGTTTGCCACTTGAAAATCAGTGAGTCTCAGGTAATTGACACTTGGAGATAAGCTCCCCGCCTCTCCAGATCCAACACCCTACCCCTTCCCAGCCCCCACAAAACAAGACTGCAGTTGAAAAAAATGAAACTTTGTGCCTTTAGTAGCAATATCCTAACAGTCCACAAGAGGGCAGTCTCCCTCACCGCAGAAGGGCTCCAAAGCTGTAGGTGGGCAGAAGGGAACTATGGGTGCTGAGGTAAGCTAATAAAAACCATCCATTAGGGCCAATATTTTCTTATTACTATTTTTAGAGCTATTATTAAGATACTTATAAGTGATGAGAAGTACTAAGAAGAAAATACAGCAGAGGAATGGAATGGAGAATGACGCCAGGGGAAAGTTAGCAGAAACATCATCTGAGCAGAGGCCCAGCCCTCGAACAAGGCCACCTGCGAGCAGCCGCGGGGAAGAGTGTGGCAACGGAAGGAGGCAGGGGCCAGGCTGGGTTTGATCGTGGCCGGCTTAGGGGACAGAAGGCAAGCGGCCGTCACTGGAACGTAATGGAAGAAGGAGGGGCAGGGGGTGGTGTGCAGGGGCCGCCAGGCTCCGCAGCAGACACAGCTGGGGTAGGTCTCAGGTCCTTCTGATCCCAGGGTCTGTGCACTGAACTACTCTGCTACCTTCAACTCTGCAGAAAAAGCCAAAGGGCACTCATCCAGACAGCAAAAGCGATACTGTCTGAAAACAATGAAAAAACAACTTAGGAAATGCTTCAGTGGCTTTATTAAATAACTCACCAGAATTCACATGATTTTCCACCTTAAATTTATGAGGCACAAGCACTAAAAGACGTATAACTAAATTTATTCCGAATTTTGGGTCCTGACCATTAATATAGTGCAGGATTTCTCTTCTATCTCCTTCATAGCACTGTATAACAATCAAGGTTTTTAACATTTATTAATAACATTATAAAGGAAATACACCCAAAGATTTATATAGATCCCAGCATTAATGTTAATAAAAATTATAAATAGTGTAAGTGTCCAATAATAGGGGATTATTTAAATACATAGCATGCTTCTAAACGATTAAATTTTTTTTTTAATACTTGATGCTATATTAAATGCTTTTAGCATATGGTTAGAGGCAAAACAAACAACAAAGTAAACAGCCACATATGTTGTGTAATCCTATTTTTGGAAACTATCCCAGATAAGCAAAATACTTTGGAAAACACACCAAATGATGTGAGAATGAAGGTGTCCTCTACAGCACTTTTCTATCTTATTTTTTCCAAAGATTACACTCTTTTATAATCATAACAGCAATAATGAATGAATGTTTGGCATGGAAGTTTTAATTTTCACTTAAACGTCACCAAATCTGTATTGCCACTTTTGTGTAGATGTGTGTGTGATTTCTGAGGTGATGTGGAGAAAAGATCATTGTGTGAGGTTGGATCATGGGGTCTGCCTCCTTTAACACTTAAGGAATGAGAAAAAACATAGATTCAAATAAAACAAAGCAAAACAAAATAATTCCAGCAGCCACAAAACAAAGAGAGCAGGATAACTCCGTATCTTAGTCTTAAAAATTGCTGGCCAGAGGACTAGCGGACTGTAGTTCCACCTCTCCACTTGAGACAATACAGAGAAAGGAAGGTGAACAGGCTGAATCCAGAGACCGTCTCATGGTATCTTTAGACTTGGAAAGTAATGATCCCTGGGAGGTGCAGAGGGAGCCTTGGGGAAGTGGCAAGAGAAACAACTCAGAGCAAAGTAGTTCTTGAGCATGGTCACGGCCGGCTGGCAAAGACCAGGCTCCCACCCAAGCCAGGAAAAGACTGACGTCCACAGCCGTGGACCCACTCCCAGTGGTGGAAGGGACCCTGGCTTGTGAGACCTAATGGAGCTCAGAAGTGGGGGCTGAGCCTGGGTCCCCAGCAAAGCGACCTGCCGAACTAGGCCTGCCGCACTTGCGTGTCCTTGCAAAGACAAGACTTCGGAAACCAACATTCAGACCACAGCTGTATTCGGAGAGGAGAGCAAAGGTAGGAGATGTGGGACAAAGATCAAGAAAGATTCTGCCATGTTCTACTAGAGTAAAAAGAAGGTCTCTACAGAGCTTCCTCATCACGTGTGAAGACGATTAGAAGACAGAGCACGATCCTCTGGGGGAGGAGAGGGAGAAAGTGACAGACACAGTCAGTCCCTCTGGGGACATGGGATTATGACAGTATCAGTATATTGCTTTGTGGCCAGCAGCCATCTTAGTCATTTCTCCACAAATTTCAGATGCTGTCTGCTTGGTAATACATGTTGTTGATTTGAATTAAAGTAACAGAAACATGTAATGAAGTGGGAGAGGAATTAAAGTCTTAATGATTCACTAATATTATCTTCAGGAAAGAGTCAAAATTGCAGGTGTATATCCAGAGAAAACCATAATTAGAAAAGATACAAGTGCCCCAATGTTCACTGCAGTACTATTTACAATAGAAAATAGGAAAAGGAATACGTCAAGGCTGTATATTGTCACTCTGCTTATTTAACTTATATGCAGAGTACATCATGAGAAACGCTGGGCTGGATGAAGCACAAGCTGGAATCAAGATTGCCGGGAGAAATATCACTAACCTCAGATATGCAGATGACACCACCCTTATGGCTGGAGAAGGCAATGGCACCCCACTCCAGTACTCTTGCCTGGACAATCCCATGGATGGAGGAGCATGGTGGGCCGAAGTCCATGGGGTCACTGAGAGTCGGACTAGACTCAGCGACTTCACTTTCACTTTTCACTTTCATGCATTGGAGAAGGAAATGGCAACCCACTCCAGTATTCCTGCCTGGAGAATCCCAGGGACGGGGAGCCTCGTGGGCTGCCGTCTATGGGGTAGCACAGAGTCAGACACGACTGAAGTGACTTAGCAGCAGCAGCAGCCACCCTTATGGCAGAAAGTGAAGAAGAACTAAAAAGCCTTTTGATGAAAGTGAAAGAGGAGAGTGAAAAAGTTGGCTTAAAGCTCAACATTCAGAAAACTAAGATCATGGCATCTGGTCCCGTCATCCCATGGCAAATAGATGGGGAAACAGTGGAAACAGTGGCTGACTTTATTTTCGGGCTCCAAAATCACTGCAGATGGTGACTGCAGCCATGAAATTAAAAGACGCTTACTCCACGGAGAAGGCAATGGCATCCCACTCCAGTACTCTTGCCTGGAAAATCCCATGGATGGAGGAGCCTGGTAGGCTGCAGTCCATGGGGTCGCTAAGAGCCAGACATGACTGAGCGACTTCCCTTTCACTTTTCACTTTCATGCATTGGAGAAGGAAATGGCTACCCATTCTAGTGTTGTGCCTGGAGAATCCCAGGGACGGGGGAGTCTGGTGGGCTGTCGTCTCTGGGGTCGCACAGAGTCAGTCACGACTCAAGTGACTTAGCAGTAGTACTCCTTGGAAGGAAAGTTATGACCAACCTAGATAGCATATTCAAAAGCAGACACATTACTTTGTCAACAAAGGTCCATCTAGTCAAGGCTATGGTTTTTCCAGTGGTCGTGTATGGATGTGAGAGTTGGACTATAAAGAAAGCTGACTGAGTGCAGAAGAATTGATGCTTTTGAACTGTGGTGTTGGAGAAGACTCTTGAGAGTCCCTTGGACTGCAAGGAGATCCAACCAGTCCTTCCTAAAGGAGATCAATCCTGGGTGTTCATTGGAAGGGCTGATGTTGAAGCTGAAACTCCAATACTTTGGCCACCTGATGCGAAGAACTGACTCATTGGAAAAGACCCTGATGCTGGGAGGGATTGGGGGCAGGAGGAGAAGGGGACGACAGAGGACGAGATGGTTGGATGGCATCACTGACTCGATGGACATGGGTTTGGGTGGACTCCGGGAGTTGGTGACGGACAGGGAGGCCTGGTGTGCTGCGGTTCATGGCGTCACAAAGAGTTGGACACAACTGAACTGAACTGAACTGAAGGCATAAAAGCAACCTAAATATACATGAATGGATAAAGAAGGTGTGGTATATACATACAAGGGAATATTACTCAGCCATAAAAAGAGTTAAATAATGTCATTTTCAGCAACTTGGATGGACCTAGAGATTATCATATTAAGTGAAGTAAATCAAAGAAACAAATAACATGATATCACTTATATGTGGAATCTAAAAAAAGGATACAAATGAACTTATTTACAAAACAGACTTACAGATACAGAAAACAAACTTATGGTTACCAAAGGGGAATGTTGGTGGAATAAATTAGGAGTTTGAGATTAACATACACACACACTTCTATATATAAGATACATAATCAACAAGGACCTACTATATCACACAGGGAACCCAACTCAGTGCTGTGTAATGACCTATTTTGGAAAAGAATCTAAAAAAGAGGGCATATATGTATATGTGTAACTGATTCACTTTATGGTATACCTGAAACTAACCCAACACTGGAAATTAACAATCCAATAAAAATTTTAAAAAAGTCAATGTTGCCCTTTAGTCAACCAGGCAGACATAGCTTATTAAAATGAATACATATGTATATATATATATAGAAATATAAATATAAGAAATAAGGCTAAATGTATGTATGTAAATTATGTGAGCAAAATGATAAATAATGTAATACATATTGTATATTAAAATATACATATTTAAATTATTTCGGATTAAGGGTAATCAGAAAACCTTCTGTTTTCCAGCTCTGGTTTATTCACCTTGACAATCTGGGCACAAAAGCCAAATTGAGTAAGCAATTAAGTGTGAAAATTTTAACTTTTGATATATACGTGTGTGGTTCCTACAATAACTTTGATCCTTCTTTGGTTGGATTTTTCTGAACTATTTTTTTCTAAACCTGCTAGTTTTTTCTTTTGTGCAATATCTAATGCATTTGAGCACTGAAGAAATAAAGCTATTTAACTTCTTACAAATGGGGGGTATTTACTCACATTAGGAAATGAAAAGGAAATATTTTAAAAATATGATAATAAGGCTAGACTTTTTAAAAAATATGATAATAAGATAGGGTTTTATACCTTGGAAACATAGAAACAGATAGTCCTACGAAAATGGCAAATTTAAAACTGCACTCTAAGGCGGCGCTGCGTCTTCCTTTTTCCCAGTGTGTCTCTGTTCACATGTCTGAAAGCAAACAGGCCGTGAAAAGCATGCATGGTGTGCTAGACACTTTGACTAGGTTTATTACTGCATGGGGAGCAATTTTATTAAATTTTAATAGGCTACAGGTATAGTTTGTTCTGTAAAACTACAATGGATTACTCACTCCCTGACTCACTTTAAAAATGAAATACAAGTGTCAGGTCAAAGATGAGCTGGAAATCCCATCTAATTATCAAAATAACAAGAACGTAAAGGGATCCACACTGCCATTTAATCAAGTGAGCCTGCAGTCTTGGGTGCTAACATTATGAGCATCTGTCTATAACGCTATCACTCAGGCTGCCTAGAAATTAGATACTTCCTGGCCCTTCCAGCTGGAGCTCAATGGAAGCATTGCCAGCATCTGTGCCATTCTTGCAAGGGTCTGAAAAGGCACGAAAGTAGCAGCTAACGGCGGGTCAGTTCATAAGGACACGTAGGTTGAAGTCAGACGGCGTCCTGGAAATCCCACTGGGCCGGGAACTGGCAGCCATGAACTCTAGCCTCAGCTGTGGGCCGATCAGCCCGGAGTTCTGAGACAAGTCTCTCCTCCCTTTGGCTCTCTTTGTACAGTGTAGTCTTGATTAGTTTATTTCTAAAGTTCTTTTCTTCTTTAACATCCTTTGATTATTAAGAGCACGAATTTTCATCTAGTCTTGCATAGAAATGTTTAGAATCCTACCTATTTGAGACTCCCCGGAAAAACTTAATTTGTTCAATTCAAAAGGGTCAGGAAGGTTCTTTTTTTTTTTTTTTCAAAATATCTTCTTCCCTGATGCTCTTGTCTAAGATTTCCTTTTAGAGATATGCATTCAAAACACAGCCTTCCCTGGCAGGCATGGGTAACTTGTCACCATTTCCTCTGAGTAATAAAGTCTTATTGGATATTTTAGTTAATGAGTATATTTGAGTGCAGAGTACAATCTAAGTCATAAAAATGTTCTATACCTGGGGAAGATATTTGGCGCAATTCCTTCTTTTACAAAAATCAAACCATCATATATATATATATATATATTTTCCCCCAACCAGGGTGTTTACATGAACATTTAATGCATGTGGCTTAAGAAACAACCAAAGAAATAAGAACTTGTTCTTTTGCCCCTGTTCCACTTCCCAAGATTTGTAGAAAAGGAGGGAAGACAGTAATGAAGACAAGATCTGGGCTTTTCTAGAGTGTCCATTCCTACTGCTGCTGCTGCTGTTAAGTCACTTCAGTCATGTCCGACTTGTGTGACCCCATAGATGGCTGCCCACCAGGCTCCCCCGTCCCTGGGATTCTCCAGGCAAGAACACTGGAGTGGGTTGCCATTTCCTTCTCCAGTGCATGAAAGTGAAAAGTGAAAGTGAGGTTGCTCAGTCGTGTCCGACTCTTCGAGACCCTGTGGACTGCAGCCTACCAGGCTCCTCCGTCCATGGGATTTTCCAGGCAAGAGTACTGAAGTGGGGTGCCATTCCTGAGTTGGGCATAAATCTGGAAAGCAGAGAGTAGTGGGAGCCCACACTGCAGTGCGAGATTACCGAAAGGGACTCCCTGGGGGCACACGGAAAACATCTCTGACACCCTTTAAGAAGCAGCCCTCCGACCTTGACCTGGATGGAACAGAATCCTGTTATTTTTTACCAGAGAAAGGCAGGGGTTCTCATTAGAAGAGAAGACAATTTTCAAAGGAGTGAAAGGCGACAATTTCAAAATGCACATACTTTGCCAACAAACCCATCTAGTCAAGGCTATGATTTTTCTAGTGGTCACGTATGGATGTGAGAGTTGGACTATAAAGAAAGCTGAGCGCTGAAGTATTGATGCTTTTGAACTGTGGCGTTGAGACGACTCTTGAGAGTCCCCTGGACTGCAAGGAGATCCAACCAGTCCATCCTAAGGGAGATCAGTCCTGAGTGTTCATTGGAAGGACTGATGTTGAAGCTGGAACTCCAATACTTTGGCCACCTGACGTGAAGACCTGACTTATTGAAAAAGACCCTGATGCTGGGAAAGATTGAAGGTGGGAGGAGAAGGGGACGACAGAGGATGAGATGGTTGGATGGCATCACAGACTCAATGGACATGAGTTTGAGTAAGCTCCAGGAGTTGGTAATGGACGGGGAGGCCTGGTGGGCTGCAGTCCATGGGGTCGCAAAGAGTCGGACACGACTGAGTGACTGAACTGAAATGAGCTGATATATATATATATATATATATATATACACACACACACATATACACGTATATATACACTTATATACACACACATATATATATATACATATATATGTGTATTTTTTTTCTAGAACTGAACAGCGGTGAGAACTTCATCTGGAATTGGTTAAAAATGCAGACTCTCAGCCCCCACCCCGATGCCCACAGCTCCCGCCCCAAAGGCCAGCTGAATCTGACTCTGCAGTTTTCACAAGACCCAGTGATTTGCATGCACCTTGAAGTTTGATGGGCACTGCTCTAGAAGAGTGAAAGGGATTTCACAGAGGGAATGAGCGAGAGGCAGGTCTGCACCCATGCTTCTCAAATTTAGCTGCATTAAAAATCACCTACAGTACTTGTCAGGCCAGGGCACCCCAGGGTCTCCTCCTCTGGAGTTTCTGAGGCTGTACACGGAGGATGGGTAATCCCCCCAATTTACTTTCTTTTTCTTGGCTGCACCCCGGAGCACGTGGGACCTCCCAGACCAGGGATCGAACCCGGGCCCCCTGCACTGGAAGTATGGGGTCTTCATCACTGGGCCACCAGGGAGAGCCCCCAGTTTTCAATTCTAACAAATTCCCAGGAGGTGCTGCCGAGGCAGCACACTCTGTGAATCTCGAGCTCGCTTCCTTCCTCCTCTCGCTTCTCCCCCTTCCCTGCCCTGGCTTTCCCTCCCCTGCCTTTCTCCTCTTCCCCTCTTTCTCATTATTTGGGAGAACAGCAGAGGGAACACTTAGCTTTGGTGTGCTGTGGCCACTCACCTCGCACCTCGCTGACGGCTCTGAGAGTGATGGAAGTCATGCTTATTAACCTCGCCCTCAGCTGCCATCAGCTCTTTGCTGTCGTTTAGTCACTAAGTCGTGTCCGACCCTTTGTGACCCCGTGGACTGCAGCCCGCCAGGCTCCTCTATCCATGGGGTTTCCCAGGCAAGAATACGGGAGCGGGTTGCCATTTCCTTCTCCAGGGGATCTTCCCAACACAGGGATCAAATCTGAGCCTCCTGCGTTGGCAGGTGGGTTCTTTACCAGTGAGACACCAGGGACCCTGGCTCTTTAGGGCGGATGAAATGAGTACACAAGGTAGGGAGAGAGACATGCCCTAAAGGAAAGCCGTAGAAAGTTCCAAGCAAGAGACAGGAGAGGGTTAGAAAATGGAAATTCCTTCAGTTAGCAGAATAAATTTAATCTTTCTGAGATGATTCAGGGTCTTGGGCATTCAACAGAGATTTATTGAACTAATATTTCTGAACATTAGAATAATAAATGATGCTTAACCATAACCATTAGAGTTCCAAATTCTCTAGAATCAATCTGGTTTTTGTACACTTGTTCTAGTACAAAATGATAGGTTGAATTTTTGTGGCGAAGTTTCTATCATTTGCCTCATAAAAATTCGATAGGGGGATTTATGGTTACATGAGTGTCCTGGTTATTTTCATTCCAGGTAACTGAAGTTTTACTTTATATTGGGGGTACCTTGTCTAGGGCAGCCAGAATGATATACAAAAATAGGCGGAAAAAGCCAAGTATAACATGATTTGTTATACTACTAGGAGGAGAAGACCAGCTACTATCTGAATGAATGAATGCTTTTTTAATTGGTCAAGACATCATATTTTAGATTATATCTCTGAATATATTTTTGACAAACTAGTACAATCTGCTTATGATGAACGTATGGAGGGACACAGGCCACGGCCCGTGCGGACAGACAGGGTCCCTGGAAGGAGGAGGGGAGCACACAGCGACCCCCCTGGCCGGTGGACACTGGTCCCTCTGTGGTCAACACGGGGATGCTCTGGCATGCAGCCAAAGTCTGCCTGGGATTTTCTTTCTCCCACTGGGTGTGAGTGTTCCAGCTCGACCCATGATCATGCACCAGACCCAACACGACCTCTTGGAGCAGAGAGCAAGTTATAAGGCTAGTTCTATGTAACCCCAACTCTTTGTGACTGTAACTTGCTAGGCTCCTCTGTCCATGGGATTCTCCAGGTAGGAAAGCTGGAGTGGGCTGCCATGCCCTTCTCCAGGGGATCTTCCTGACCCAGGGATCGAACCCCTGTCTCCTATGTCTCCTGCACTGGCAGGTGGGTTCTTTACCACTAGCGCCACCTGGGAAGCCCCATGATGTATCCCCATCATGCACAGCACTTGGCTGTAAAGTCAAGTCCTTTAGCAAAACGGTGAAAGGCATGGTGAGGAGCAGACTTCTTGCAGGGCTGGTCTGCTTGTTGGAATCCCCAGACAGGTGTGACCCAGGGAGGCCCAGAACAGCATGGTCTGCGCTCTGCTGAGCAGAAAAGTCAAGAGGCACCAGCAAAAGGAGCGATGACCCCCATGACCCCAGGTGGGGGTCAGATGATAGACAATGCAAATGGCCAGGAGCAGAGACTGAGCAGGGTCCACAGGGCCTGAGCTAAATCAGCAGGAGGCAGGAAGCGGTGGGGAGAAGGGCTCCAGGGTTCTGACTCTTCACCCAGCCCAGATCCACTTCAAAGGAGCCAGAGGACACTCCAAGTCAGAAGAGAAAATGGGAATTATTTTCAAACGAATGTGCAGAGCGAGGGTTTAGAGGAAGGCATGGCATGGCAAAGCCCATTTGCATTTTATTAGCTACAATTAGTATTAAGCAGGTATCGTAAACGAGGACTTTCTAAAATGTTGGGAAAAGAAAGGCAGGAAGTCTAAAACAGAGACAGAGCACTGGCCTTGGGAATCTTTTCTTTTCCAGCTTCACATGAGGGTGTTGATTGCTCTTAAGATCACTGAGTCCCAGGGGAGCCACCACGCTCTCAGGCAGACCCTTGAGACAAAAATCATTAGTAATTTTTCCTTAAATGATGTCCATTATTTTATTCTCTTTGGAATGGAGGCATTCTACAGGTAGAAAATGAATAGGCTTAACTGATGTTTTAAACGGACCCGAAGTCCCCCAAAGAAGCACAGTGTCATTCTGGGGACATGAATTCCCTGTCTACCAGGAGTGCCTGCTGAATGCCTGGATGTCAGCCCTGGGTCACCCCCCTGGTGGGTCACCTGCACAGAATTTTGAAACTGGGAAGCTGTTAAGGTTTATCTGGCTCAACTCTCACACACTCTCTCTCTGAAAAACGTTGAGGCCTCCTGGGGCGGGGGTAGGGAGGTGGCGGGGAATGTCTAGCTTAGACGGTTAGCCGATGGCGCATGGGTCCCAGGACACTGGCGTCTCAGCCCCACTTCTTTAAAATGGACGTTTCGGAATGTTACTCATTCAAGTACAAGTTTCATCATTTTGACCACAGCTGAAGAGCAATCGTGCTGGGCTGTTGCTGTTGTTCAGTCGCTAAAACGTGCCCGAATCTTTGTGAGCCCCATGGAGTGCAGCCCGCCAGGCTCTTCTGCCCATGGGGTTTTTTCCAGGCAAGAACACTGGAGTGGGCTGCCATTTCCTTCTCCAGCTCTGCTGGCTGTTTCCCACCAAATCAACTTACACTTTTCTTCAAGCTTAGATTTGTTGACGAAGATGACTTTGGAGCACTACTCTAATGAAAAACCTGTCTAGGCTGTCAAAATATAGCAAATGAAATAAGGCTATTAATTTGTAGGGGGATTCACTTGTGGAAGAACAGCCAGAGGCCTGAGGCCTGATTGCTGTTGCGAGGAGATGGGCAGGAATTAAAGGTTAGCAGGGCGGTGAGCACAGCCTTGTGGCTTCGCCCAGGGTCTAATCAGACTGTGGCTGGAGAGGTGTGCTCAGGTTAAGGCTGTGCGCTCTTCTGCCTGCAGTCATCCTGGGCCCAGCTAGAACCATCTCCTAGACCCTCAGGGGTGCAGAGCCTGTATTTTGGGAACAAATAATACAGAAGTGTTCTAGGTTACCCGAATTTTGTGACTGAAGGAACAATCCCTAACCTTGGTGGTCTTATTTCAAACATCAGCCTTAACAGGATGATTTAAAGGCTTTTTTCATTTTAAAGACTCAGCATCCTTTTACCAAATCAAATTTAATATGCCCCCAAACACTTCTTGCCTGGGAAATTCCATGGGCTATACAGTCCACGGGGTCGCTAAGAGTTGGACATGACTTAACAACGCACGCACCAATCAAGCACTTCTACCAATTCCTAATACATACCAGGGTACTGAATGCATTTGTTAAAGGAATAAATTGATGACTTATAGTTTTAATTACACTTAACTTCCATGTGAGTATTTTCTTTCTTTGATTTGTTCCTAAGGAGAGTCTTTGCTTGAAATAAATTAGGTTGTATTACAGAAATTCTATACTTCCTTTCTGGCAGCGCCTGGAAAAGCTATAACTAACAGTTTCATGGTTTAAGATGTCACATGGTGCAAAGGCACCATCGACTGGACAGTTAAAATCCCACAAATCTATTTCAGAAGGAACAGTTTCAGTAACTCGCTAAGAAAAGAATGGAAAGTTGAAAGATGATCTGAATACATTTGTTTATCTTTATGGGCACGTTGTTATAAGCAGTGGCCGAAGATGGAAACACTCTGCAGAAAAATGCATCATAATCACTGGAATCGCTTGTTGCAGCGTATCTGTTACTTTTACACCCGAGAGCCATGGATTTTAAAGTGCTTCACGTGATGTCCACGAAGGCGCACAGCACGCTGCCGTGGACAGTGTACGGGCGAGACGCGCCTGGACTGCAGTCCCCCCTTGACCACTTCCTGAATTCCAATTTCCTCAACTGTAGAATGGGAGTGGAGGCAGTGATGCCAACCTCCTAAGTCAGTAGGATGACTAATATTTATTGTATAGGGCCTGGCGGATGGCAGATACTTGTCAAGTGTGACCTGTTATGATTATGATGGTCAAGAGGGTGGTAGCGTTAGAAGGTAAAGCGACTTCTTAATAGTTGAAATCTGTAATTCTGGGATAAACAGGATCATGAGCCATGTAAAATTTCACCATGCACCATGGTTGGTAAGAGCCTGTAGGGTTTTCTTAGTTTTGAACAATCACCAATAATTCACAACGGGCTCGCATGTGGCCTCTACTTCACAGACAGTGATGCGGCCTTACTCTTTGCTGAGGGCAACATTTTCCCTGGAGAAGGATTTTTGCTCATTTAATCATACTTTTATCAAAACCATACCCATAGGCGTTGAGGAAAGAAAATCAAACTATCTTTCCGGAAGAATTAAGCCATGATTACACTAGGCTTTTTTTTTTTTTTTTTTGCTATCACATTTCATCCAGCTGAAGTCATATTTTGTTGTGACCATGAAAACCAATTCAGATCCTCAGTCGCTAAGCAGTTTCGTTTTAAAATTTCACGGCATTACTTTATTATTTATGCTGAATGACTGTACTGTGTTTATGGTCTTTTTTCCTACTAAAGTTCATTGAACTCTCACTTATCTTAGACCATCTGCATCCAAAATAGAAAAGCAAATTAAACAGTCTACCTTTAAAAAACAAGCATCAGTACCAAATACTTACTTGTGTGGACTCAATTTCAGATGAGTCAGTGTATGACATCACCATCTGGATTCCCTTGGCCAAATTCTATTTACAGCTGTATAACCAGTGGGAGGCATTCGCATATACAAGTATTTTTTTCATAGAAAGAATGGGATGAATTGGGAGAGTGGGGTTGACATATACAGACTACTGTGTATAAAATAGATGACTAATGAGAACTGGCTGTACAGCACAGGGAGCCCTACTCACTGCCCTGTGGTGACCTGAATGGGAAGGAAATCCAAGAAAGAGGGGATACATATATACACATGTATTAATAGCTGACTCATGTTGCTGTACAGAAGAAACTAACCCATTGTAAAGCAACTAGACTCCAACAAAAATAAAAAAAGAGAATGTAACAGGTTGTTTTGAATTGAACACACACACACACACATATTGCAACTCAACTCTATATCTGTGAGCTGCCTTTGGTAGTTTTAGTATTAATATATGCATGGGTTGTTAACTTGCAAGCCTTTCCTTTGTTTAACGAATAACTGATCAGCTGTAATGTGTCCGGAACACTCCCAAGTGTTTGGTATATATGCATCAGTGAACAAAACAGACAGTCCTTCATAGAGTTTACATTTGACCATTTGGAAGTCTCTTCATCAATGGCCAAGTAGAATGTATCTTCTCACCACAGGGCTAAAGCTATAATTGGAGGATGAGAAGGAATGAGCAGACGCCACACAGAATTCTCAGGCCATCATTCTCAGACCTCTGTCAGTGGTGGCAAGGGGCAGGGGGGCTCCCCGCTTCGCAGCAAAATGAGAAGAAAGGGGGAAGAATACAGGAGCACAACTTCTGACTTGTAATTTCAAAGCCTAAAAATATCTGGAAACTGGAGCTTATCTGGTGGTAAAAGCTGACCTGATTTCATATGCGTGCTCTATAAGTCTTTATCAATTCAATTTAGCATGTATATTATTCATGTTTCACTACAGAAATATTAATGGGATGGGCTGTTCCCTCAGATGCCACAATGTTACTTTCATGCCTCTTAAGGGCCAGAGAAACTTTTGGCTTCCCTGGTGGCTCATATGGTAGAGTCTGCCCGAAATGCGGGAGACCGGGGTTTGATCCCTGGGTTGGGAAGATCCCCTGGAGGAGGAAACGGCAATCCACTTCAGGATTCTTGCCTGGAGAATCCCATGGACACAGGAGGCTGGTGGGCTACAGTCCATGGGGTCACAAAGAGTTGGACATGACTGAGTGGTACACACACACACACACACACACACACATCTTTCTAGAATGGCGCCCCCTAAAAAAACCCCCAAAAACCAAAACACTAAATTCTGAGACCTGTCCGGCAAGAACTTTGGACCTGTCTGTGTGTATCCTTGTAAAATCCCCAACCACATCTTGGAAAGGTCTATTGTTTTTTCCCCTGAAATTACTTTCTTGCTTTGGGAGTTTTAAAGATATTCTTTCTTTAATGTGGTGAGAGCAGATAGTAAAAGCTCGTTTGCTCTGTCGTCAAATATCTTTATTTGGCGAAACAGAAAGGCTGGCAGTTCCCTCTTTCTTTTCAGACACAATGCTCATCTATGAAATATAAAATTCAGGGTGATACTGACCTGGAATAACAAGTCTGCTTCCTCGTCACCCAAGTTCCACCCGCAATCCATTTGCCCCATTATTTAATTACTATAGTTCTTTAAATTGACCATTTAAAAAAGCTGAAGTAAACTTCTTTATAAGAAAAGTTAGATCACTTCTGTAAGTGGAAAACCTGTCTCGCTTGCCATAAACAGGAGACCACTGAAAAATGAATGTGGAAGAAACAAAATGCTCTTGACCCATCTAAAACCACTGGGGGATCTCACACATCCATCCATCCTTGAAACAGGTCAGATATAGAGCATTTCAGGTTTTTTTATGTTCTGACTGTTAACCTTCATCTCTCCTGAAACAAAAATTTCATTTCCTTTTGTTCTGATTTGCAAGCGTGTCACCAAACATCTTCCAAGTGTTTCGTATGTCTCACGTTGATCATCAATCACATCTTGGGTTTCCACCCCCCAACTCTGATCTCCGCTGTTCCAGTCTGGTCCTGGATGCCTTTCCTCTGACATGGGTATGGCCCGAGGCTTCTCGGACTTCCACAGGCACTCGACCCCTCTGAGCACCTTGTTAAAGGCAGACTTTGACTCAGCAGGTCTGCCGTGGAGGCTGAGACTTGCATTTCTTCCAGGTGGTACGGCTGCTGCTGGTCTCTGGACCACACTCGGAGGAGCACTGCTGCCTCTGGCGATGGGGCTGGCAGGGTGACTGGGGGGACCGGATGGGCCAGGTGATCTCCGGGGCTTTCCGCCATTCTCCCTGGCCCCGTAATTTCAAAGAGTGCTCTCCTAAGAGTAATTGCAAGAGCACAGACTTATTTTTATTTCCATACAGTGACTGCGTCTGTGGCAAATGAGTTTTCCGAAGCTTTGCTCCTCTGCATCCGATGTTGCTTACACAGGCCAAATAGCATATACTACACTGAAACACTGCTTATATGGACTGATGCTGGAAAACGTTCACAGCAAAAACAGAGAGATGCGTGATTAACTGGGGAAGCACATTAACCTTAACTATTTTCAAGTTCCTATAGATGCATTTGTGTTCTCTTTCATTGTGGGTCTCATACATGTATAATATTATTTTACTTTTTTCCAAAAAAATTCTCAAGAAACCAGGAAAGAACATATGTGTAAATAATTTGTAAGGCCTTTGTAAGGACATAAGGACCAGTTTTGATTAACTCTGACTCTCACCATTTCCTTTTCCTCCCTTTCTTTTTTTTCCTAACTTGCCCATTTCTTCTTCTATTTTCATGATCAAAAACATTTATATCTTAGCTTAACATTTATATGTAGCTTATCAACATACCAAGAAGTTGAAATTCACAGGGTACCTGCCTCGAGAAAGTGAAGCAAAGATTCATTGTATTTTTTGCTGCTGTTTTATTTTTACTTCTTTGAGCGTAAGGGATCTTAGTTCCCTGATGAGGGGTTGAACCCAAATCCCTGGTGGTAGTACAGGGTCCTAACCACTGGACCGCCAGGGATGTCCCTCCTTGTATTTAAGTCACTGCAAAAACACCAGAGTGCTGCTTTCCCAGGTACTGGTTTTGCTTCACTAAACTTTAAGAAACCCTGAGTCTAACAGAAAATTGCACTGCCAGCAAAGTTTTCGCTCAAATACCTTACATTGTTTGATTTTCCATTTATTTTTCTCGGAATCTTTATACTCTGTGATCAGGTTTATACTTTTAGAATATCTAAACATATGTGAACATATTAGAATTTGGGCACCCGTCTCTTTTTCTTTACTTGCTTGTCTGTTTATTGAAGAAGGAGAAAGTGAGCACAGCTAAGCTCACATTCACACGAGTAAGCTCAGGCTCTGAGTTCACACAGCAGCCTTTCCACTTAGCGGAGTGCGCACTTTCTGAACCTGTTTACTGATCTGTAAAAGGGGCCACCTGCCTTGTTGTGGAACAATGAAATGATGCAATTCATACATAGCATGTAACACAGAGTCCGGTTCACTGAGACCCACAAAACTATTCTTCCCCCAGAGCCCATGGGAAGGGATGTGCTTGTTCTGCCAATAACCCTGGCGGTGTCTTCTAAGGAAAATTTGTGTCCTTGTTGGCAGAACTAAGATTTGGGGAACAGCTGAGTTTTTGAAGGATCTTTAAAAAAGTTGTTTTCTCAGTTTATATTATTTAATAGTGCAACTTTAAGTTATGTAATGTCTTGCGGTCTATTTTTTCTTCCTATAAAGTGAAGGTATTGGACAACATGGTCTGTAATAAGAAATTATCTTGCACTGCCACACTCCCTAGTCACACGACACAGTATTCAATCTTTCCGTGAGAGATGCATAAAGTCGCTTCTATTCTATTGTTTTGCATGAACAAAATGCTGGCTATGACCATGTCACTCATTTCATTCTCACTGCTTGTCACAGCTCGTGGGTAGAGCATCCTGGACCAGAGCACTGCCATGCTTTGCATGGACAGCGGGCACCATCTCCAAGTCCAGTGAGTCGTGAAGAGAATTCTTCAAAGGACCAAAGTAGCCTTGATGTCTAACATTCTCCACCTAGAACTTTCAGGTCAGCTTTATTTTCACTTCCAAGCACTCTGTCTACTCTCATATAATGCACTGCTGCTGCTGCTGCTGCTGCTAAGTCGCTTCAGTCATGTCCGACTCTGTGCGACCCCATAGACGGCAACCCACCAGGCTCCCCAGTCCCTGGGATTCTCCAGGCAAGAACACTGGAGTGGGCTGCCATTTCCTTCTCCAAGGAAATGCACTGCTTAGGGATTTGCAAACCCAGACTCAGGGGGTCTGAGTGATAAGCTCAAAGCATCAGAGGATGTGAAATCTTCCAGGTCTCCTCCTCTGCTTCTCCTAGCAAATCACTTGTGTCGTGGCCAGTACTTTCCTCTTCCAAATATTTTCAAAACAGGCAGTTTGCATCTTGGGTTTTCAATACAGACATAAATATTTGGAAAAGGAACATAGAAGGTGACACATAGCAATTCACACAGGGTGAATAAAACATTACAAGAAACATATTAAAATGCTATAACAACATCAAAATGTTATAATACACATATTAATATGTTTATTAGGTTTTATTTATAGTATAATAAACACATTAAAATGTCACAATAAACATTTTAATGTGTTTATTATAACATTCTATTTATAGTATTGAATGAATAAAATAATATTAAATGAATAAAATTAATTTAAAATTATGTTTTGAAGAAGGCTCTGGCAGTTTGCCCCATGCATTAATAATCGTTTCTGATTTTATGAAACTTTTACAGGTGAACAATATCAGCTGGTCTCACCCTCTTAATCTATTAATGAGGAAGCTGAAATAGATCACCCCAAGAATACCACTGGCTCTTTTGAAGCGAGTTCTCTTGTGAAAGGCAGTCTACACTCAGGCACCCTTACTGTTACTTTACCTTCTACTGAGAACTCCACGGTCTGATGGTTTCTCTTATGAGAGGGAAGAAGTCAGGGAAAAGCAAGCTACCAGTGGTCCTGGGAGCCCTGCTTCATGGCCATCATCACATCACATGGCTCTTGGCCACTTTCCTATTTCTTCCTCGTCTCCCACTGGAGCAGGATGAAGGGCGTGTCTTTATGCTTTGAGGGCAGCCTGACTCTCAAGGGCTTCTTTTCTGGCAGCTTCTGTGGACGTTAGGAACTGCCCGGGGAAAGACGCAGGGCAGTGGCTCTCTCCCTGCATGCCAAAGATGCTTTGAGATGTCCGAGTCCTGGGGTCCCGCCACACCTCCATACCCTCTGCATTTTGAAAATGCTCTCCTGGGTAATCTCATATCCGGCAGAGGCTGGGACACATCATGGGGCTTCATTCTCACCCCTAAACTGCCACTTTGCCAAGAGAACTCAGAGTCTGGGAAATCTCCCTCTGTGCTTCTGGTTCCCGTATTAACCTCCTAGCTCTTGTAGACAGCCCCTTGGAGGAAGTCACTGCTGCCCTTGGAGACTTGATGCCAAACTCAACCGTCTTCACTGAATATGACTTCATCGAGTTGTACTGTTTTTGCTAGTCAGTACTTTGGCCACCTGATGTGAAGAGTTGACTCATTGGAAAAGACCCTGATGCTGGGAAAGACTGAAGGCAGGAAGAGAAGGGGAGGACAGAGGATGAGATGGTTGGATGACATTACAGACTCAATGGACATGAGTTTGAGTAAACTCCGGGAGTTGGGGATGGAGAGGGAGGCCTGGGATGCTGCAGTCCATGGGGTTGCAAAGAGTCGGGCACGACACGACTGAGCGACTGAACTGAACTGAACTGAAACCATTTTCCTGCAATGTTGCCAGTTAATCTATAATAATTGACACATTGTAGAATCAGTCGATGATTGAACTTTTAGGTAATTCATCTGAAAGCTTTCATCGTTAGTGCTAAAATAATTGTCAATTACTCATTCATTCACTGGTTCATTCATCCTTCAGTACAGAGTGAATGCATTTACCAGACATGTAGCAAGCATTTGGAGCTGACTGTGGCTCAGATCATGAATTCCTTATTGCCAAATTCAAACCTAAATTGAAGAAAGTAGGGAAAACCACTAGACCATTCAGGTATGACCTAAATCAAATCCCTTATGATTATACAGTGGAAGTGAGAAATAGATTTAAGGGACTAGATCTGACAGAGTGCCTGATGAACTATGGACGGAGGTTCGTGACATTGTACAGGAGACAGGGATCAAGACCATCCCCAAGAAAAAGAAATGCAAAAAAGCAAAATGGCTGTCTGAGGAGGCCTTACAAATAGCTGTGAAAAAGAAGAGAAGTTAAAAGCAAAGGAGAAAAGGAAAGATATAAGCATCTGAATGCAGAGTTCCAAAGAATAGCAAAGAGAGATAAGAAAGCCTTCCTCAGTGATCAGTGCAAAGAAATAGAGGAAAACAATAGAATGGGAAAGACTAGAGATCTCTTCAAGAAAATTAGAGATACCAAGGGAACATTTCATGCAAAGATGGGCTCAATAAAGGACAGAAATGGTATGGACCTAACAGAAGCAGAAGATATTAAGAAGTGGCAAGAATACACAGAAGAACTGTACAAAAAGATCTTCATGACCTACATAATCACGATGGTGTGATTACTCACCTAGAGCCAGACATCCTGGAATGTGAAGTCAAGTGGGCCTTAGGAAGCATTACTGTGAACAAAGCTAGTGGAGGTGATGGAATTTCAGTTGAGCTATTTCAAATCCTGAAAGATGATGCTGTGAAAGTGCTGCACTCAATATGCCAGCAAATTTGGAAAACTTAGCAGTGGCCACAGGACTGGAAAACGTCAGTTTTCATTCCAACCCCAAGGCAATGCCAAAGAATGCTCAAACTACTGCACAATTGCACTCATCTCACATGTAATGCTCAAAATTCCCCAAGCCAGACTTCAGCAACCATGAACTTCCAGATGTTCAAGCAGGTTTTATAAAAGGCAGAAACCAGAGATCAAATTTCCAACATCTGCTGGATCATCGGAAAAGCAAGAGAGTTCCAGAAAAACATCTATTTCTGCTTTATTGACTATGCCAAAGCCTTTGGCTGTGTGGATCACAATAAACTGTGGAAAGTTCTGAAAGAGATGGAAATACCAGACCACCTGATCTGCCTCCTGAGAAATCTGTATTCAGGTCAAGAAGCAACAGTTAGAACTGGACATGGAACAACAGACTGGTTCCAAATAGGAAAAGGAGTATGTCAAGGCTGTATATTGTCACCCTGCTTATTTAACTTCTATGCAGAGTACATCATGAGAAACTCTGGGGTGGAAGAAGCACAAGCTGGAATCAAGATTGCCGGGAGAAATATCAATAACCTCAGATATGCAGATGACACCACCCTTATGGCAGAAAGTGAAGAAAAACTAAAGAGCTTCTTGATGAAAGTGAAAGAGGAGAGTGAAAAAGTTGGCTTAAAGCTCAACATTCAGAAAACTATTATCATGGCATCTGATCCCATCACTTCATAGCAAATAGATGGGGAAACAGTGGCTGACTTTATTTTTTTGGCCTCCAGAATCACTGCAGGTGGTGACTGCAGCCATGAAATTAAAAGACACTTACTGCTTGGAAGGAAAGTTATGACCAACCTAGATAGCATATTAAAAAGCAGAGACATTACTTTGTCAACAAAGGTCCGTCTAGTCAAGGCTATGGTTTTTCCTGTAGTCATGTATGGATGAGAGTTGGACTATAAAGAAAGCTGAGCACTGAAGAATTGATGCTTTTGAACTGTGGTGTTGGAGAAGACTCTTGAGAGTCCCTTGGACTGTAAGGAGATCCAATTAGTCAATCCTACAGGATATCAGTCCTGAATACTCATTGGAAGGACTGATGTTGAAGCTGAAACTCCAATACTTCGGCCACCTGATGTGAAGAGCTGACTCATTGAAAAGACCCTGATGCTGGGAAAGATTGAAGGCAGGAGGAGAAGGGGACGACAGAGGATGAGATGGTTGGATGGCATCACTGACTCAATGTACATGAGTTTGAGCAAGCTCTGGGAGTTGGTGATGGACAGGGAGGGCTGGCGTGCTGCAGTCCATGGGGTCACAAAGAGTTGGACACTGAGCGACTGAACTGAATAGTAGTACAGGGGTTAACAGCCTAAAACCAAGGAACTCCACTATTTCTCAGCTTTTTGACTTTGAATAAAGTCTCTAATTTTATAAATCTCCCTTTCGTTTTCTGCAAACAGGAATGATGACGGAATATTCCTCATTGGCGGTGGTAGGAGAAAATGAATCTAAAAACAGCACAGCGCCTGGGACGTGAGAATGATGCAGTCAAGCCTAGTCATCACTATTATCCTAGGGTGTAAGGCGCTGCACCTGAGGATACAGAGACGGCAACACTGAACGACGAGGAGTACAGAAGTGAAAGTCCAGTGCCAAGTGCCATGTGGGGGAAGCATGCAGGGCACAGCTGCGTGGAGCCAGGGGCTCCCATGGGAGGTGGGGGAGGGAGAGACATTCGCACTCAGAGAGAGCGAGGGATAGATATTGCAGCAAAGTTCTGAACAAAGATTGGTAATCCACCACACGTTATAAGATCGTTGTCTCGTAATCAATGATAAGAATTATATGAATACTTTCAAACAAAATATCTTCAAAATGTTTAACTCTGCAATAATCTTTGGCTTGTTTTTGAGGGTGAGTGGGTGAGTTACCAATGCCATGGCTTCTAAAGGCAGGAGGGAAAGAAAAGAGCTCATACTTGTAGCAGAGGGAACTGTCAGTCAAGGCTGGAGGGTGCTCTACAGCAGGGGACCCCAACCTCCGTGCCTGATGACCTGAGGTGGAGCGGATGGAATCAGAACAGAAAGAAAGAGCACAATGAGCGTAATGCGCTTGAATCATCCTGAAACCAGCACCCCCTCAACACCGGTCTGTGGGAAAAGTGTCTTCCAGGAAACCAGTTCTGAAAAGGCTGGGGGCCATGCTCCAGAGCAGTGGTTCTCCAGAGGGAGTAATTCCCACCCGCCCATGCAAGGGGCATTTGTCAATGTCTGCAGATATTTTTTATTGTCGTGACTGGGGAGGGGGGTCCTACTGGCGTCTAATAGGTTGAGGCGAGGGATGCTGTTAAACATCCAGCAACACATAGGGCAGGCACCCCCCCGCCCCGCCGCCCATAACAAAGAATGATCTGGAGCAAAATAGCAATAGTGTCAGTCTCGATCGGCAGTTCTCAGTGTGCATCAAGACTGCTTGGAGAGCTTGTTACAACCCACATTTCTGGGCGCTACTCCCAGAATTTCTGATTCTGTAGGTCTGGGGAAGGACCCAAGAATTTGCATCTCTGACAGTTTCCCAAGTGATGCTGACAATGCTGCTTTGGAGACTCTGGCCTGTATAATCTCTATATTCATTTTCAAGCTTAAAATCTCTGAGTTATATGAGTTTTTTTCACTTACTTAAAATTTTGAATGGAAAGTTACTGAGTTTATATTTATGTCACTTGCCAAAAAGGCCCAGGCAGCTAGAGAAATGTGTAGAAGTAAGCCAGTTATAAAACTTTAAAAGTAAGTCATCGGTGTGCTGTCCCAAATTTCAGCTGCTGCCTCTGGATGTCCTTTTCCTCAGTGGCTTTTTTGGCTAAAAGTAACATTACATTTAAGTTCTAGATAGAAGGAATTTCTCAGAAATTCAATTTTGTCACAATAAGTCAGCCATTTGTCACTTACCAAATAATCGATGCTCTCAGTTAAGTGGGAACTAGTCATTAATAATGCGTTCACTAGCCAATAGTTATGCTATGATATTTGAACAGTGCGTGATATATATTTGTTTAAATTTTGTGTTGGAGTATAGCTGATTAACAATGTTGTGAGAGTTTCAGGTGGACAGTACAGGGACTCAGCCACACATACACATGGATCCATTCTCCCCCAAACGCCCCTCCCATCCAGGCTGCCACTTGACACTCAGCAGAGTTTGCACGGATATATTTTTATTAAGCTTGATTTTCCTTCCAAATAGGCAGAGGTTTAGTTCTGTTCTTCTCATTTTAAGATGGGTTTGGGGATTTAAGGTGGGTTAGAGGGATCCATAAGATCATGGTATCTGGTCCCATTGCTTCATGGGAAATAGATGGGGAAACAGTGGAAACAGTGTCAGACTTTATTTTTTGGGGCTCCAAAATCACTGCAGATGGTGATTGCAGCCAGGAAATTAAAAGGTGATTACTCCTTGGAAGGAAAGTTATGACCAACCTAGATAGCATAATCAAAAGCAGAGACATTACTTTGCCAACAAAGGTCCATCTAGTCAAGGCTATGATTTTTCCAGTAGTCATGTATGGATGTGAGAGTTGGACTGTGAAGAAAGCTGAGCGCCGAAGAATTGATGCTTTTGAACTGTGGTGTTGGAGAAGACTCTTGAGAGTCCCTTGGACTGCAAGGAGATCCAACCAATCCATTCTAAAGGAGATCAACCCTGGGTGTTCTTTGGAAGGAATGATGCTGAAGCTGAAACTCCAGTACTTTGGCCCCCTCATGCGAAGAGTCGACTCATTGGAAAAGACTCTGATGCTGGGAGGGATTGGGGGTAGGAGGAGAAGGGGACGACAGAGGATGAGATGGCTGGATGGCATCACCGACTTGATGCACATAAGTTTGGGTAAACTCTGGGAGTTGGTGATGTACAGGGGGGCCTGGCATGCTGTGATTCATGGGGTCGCAAAGAGTTGGACATGACTGAGCGACTGAACTGAACTGAACTGAAAAGGATCCATAATGATGTTGAAACATGGAAGACAGGCAAAGAGTACAAGGATCAGAATCACACAGCACAAAAATAGAAAAGGTTCATAATGCCTTGCAAGTACACTTATTCACTAATTCATTCTTTTTTTATTCAAGAAAATATATTAAATATATATATATACACACATATATATAAAATGTGAGGTTATGATGTCTAATCTCCATTTTTAGAATTTATAGAAAAGAGGCATAAAGTATACTGTAAAGAAATGGGATGAGAGAAATGAGAAATACTTTGAGCATTGTTAAAGTGGGTAAGATTTGCTGAGATAGGTGGGATAATGTATACAACACCAAGCAGATTTCATTCTGTTTTTTAAATCTGAGATCGTCTTGCCCAGAGACAGGGGCATGAAAGACTAGGCCGGCATCTTCAGTAAAGGCCAATTTTTGTTTCTTGAACAGGCAGAATAATATTATACTTTGCACAAAAGGGTGGTCTATTATTCAAACCCAGGGTGGTGAAAAAAGAGACGTTATATCACAACTCTCTACTTAAGCTACAATATGTGAGTAAAGAAGTTAAAAAAAATCAGTAACAGCAGAGTATTGAAATTGTCTTTTTGCTCGTCTCGCTGCCTCCAGATTCTGAAGTTCTCATGAGCAGGAGCCTCAACTCAGAAGGCCTGTGATTCCAGCAAGCAGCTCACACCTGGCATGGCAGGAGCTCAGAACGGCTCACAACAGGAAGATGCACTGTCTGTCCCTTGTATTTATATATGGACTTTCCGCTTTCACAGGACATCATTTGATTGGTACTGGGAACTGAAAATATTTATACTAGGAAGAGTGAGCATGTGGACTTGTCTAAGACAAAAACAAAAACTCCCAATGTTGAAAAACATCTGCAAAGCTCATAAGAGAAGAATCAATGAAAAATGAGAGATTCTGCAGACCCAGTTTTGGCTGTTCTCAGGCACTCTCTGCCTAAACATTGTGACAAGAGCTCTTATGCTACTTTTTTTTTCCACCTTCCAATGCTTTATTATTAAATATTTCAAACATATAGCAACATCAAAAGAATTTTCTGAACACTCATATACCCACCCAAGTTCTAACAGTAGTATTTTCCTATATTTGCTGTCTCTCACAGCTATTTACCCACTCATGATCATTTCAGGCTCTTGATTTATATTGGCAAATATTCTTTGAAACATGTCCTCAGTGAATGTACAGTTCTATCCCCAGGATATCAGAGCACTTGCTACAGCTCATTTCTAAAGCTCTCAGAGGAATATATTTCCAAGTGTGGGAATTTCTTTTCCTTTCTTATGCTATCTTCCTAAAAAATGTTTATTTATTTGTTTTATTTATTTTTAGCTGTGCGGAGCTTTCTCTGGTCGCGGTGAGTGGGGGCTACTCTGCAGTTGCAGCGCAGGGGCCTCTGGTTGTGGCAGCATCTCTGGCTGCGGAGCCTGGCTCCAGATGAATGGGCTTCCGTCGTTGCGGCACATGGGCTGAGGTGTGATCCCCAACGTCTTGTGGGATCTTCCCCAACCAGGGATCGAACCTGTGTCCCCTGAATCGCAAGGCAGATTCTTAACCACTGGACCACCAGGGAAGCCCCTCTTACACTACTTTTAGACCAGTCAGAACTCTGTATTTCCTCCTCACATTGCCTTGTAAAATGGCCATTATATACACTGGAAACGTTGCTCTTTGTACCTCATCACTCTCCTCTACCCATCTTCTGGGCTTTAACGATTTGGGGCTCTCAATCTGTGGTCCATGGACCACACTCCACAAACGGTCCAGGGATGAAGGTCTGTTTCAGTATAATCAGTTTCCTTTGTAATCCTCTATGTTTTACTTCATATTGAAAGAGTTACTCTGAGAATAAATCTGTAGGTTTCATCAAGATGGCAGAAGGGACCATGGCACAAAAACAGCTACAAACGTCAAGCTGCCTTGGCTGAAGGATGCAACTTTATTACCTTTATTCCTCATTAGCCAGAGTCAATTTCTCATACCACACGTATTTCATTTTCTTCCCAGAAGATTGGTTATCTAGTCCTGATCATTTCCTAGGTCTCAAATAGAACTAAACACTCCCAGAAAATGGTACTCCTGCCATCACTTTAACAATCGCTAAATTATCATCCACAGTCTATCTGGAGTAAAAGTAATTCTGCGTTACATTGACCATTGAGGTTAGAAGATCTTTAGCATTCAAAGATTTTTAGTTTTAGGGTTATGCCTTCTTACGGGCTGAAGGTTCGTGTCCCCTCTGCCCCAGATTTATATGTTGAAGCTCTAACCCTGGGACCCTCATGAAAGGATTAGCATTCTCATAAGAGGAGGACAGGGAAATGTCACTCTTTCCTAGGGCAGGCACGAAGCAAAGGTCATAAAGAGAAGACAGACGTCAGCAAACCAGGAAGAGGGCCCTCACCAGACACTGAATCTTACAGCTCCTTGCTACTGGACTTCCCAGCCTCCGGAACCATGAGAAACGAATTTTTGTTGTTTAATCACCCAAATCCGTGGTGTTCTGTTATAGCATCCAGGGCTGATTAGGCCAAGCCTCCTCTCCTTTACAGGTCTTTATCAGGAACACAGCGCTCACCAGTGCCACACGCTTTTATAAAACAGCAACTCTCTAAAGGAAGCATCACTTTGTAAAAATTTTTATTGAAGTCAGTTGATTTACAGTGTCATGTTAATTTCTTCTACACAGCAAAGTCACACACACACACACACGCACACACACACATACTCTTTCCCATCATGGTTTGCCACAGGATGCTGAATACAGTTCCCTCTGCTATAGTAGGAGCGTGTTGTTTATTCATTCTCTACATAGTAGGTTGCCTCTGCTAATCCCCAAATCCCAACCCTTCCCTCCCCTTCTCATCCACACTCCTGCCCTGTTCTCTATGTCTGTGAATCTGTTTTTGCTTCACAGATAATGTTGGTTTGTGTCGTATTTTAGATTCCACATATACGTGATATTATATGACTTATATCTTTCTCTTCCTGACTTACTTGGCTTACTATGATAATCTCTAGGTCCATCCATGTTGTTGGAAATATTTATTCCATTTAAAGAAAGTATTCCTTTCTAAATACTGTTTTCAGCATGGTTCAAGAAGATGCCCATAGATGCAAAAAAAAAAGAAATCCCACATTCTCCATTTCTTCATCATTCAATCCTGTTGCCATCACCAGCTAAGAGGCAAGGGAGGAATTTCAGGTGTAGTCAGCTTAATGCATATGGTTTGACATTTCTCTAAATATCTCAAAATTTTGCATCTGGACAAATGGCTAGATCATTTACAGATAGAACTGAAGCTGGTCTACCCTTAGGCTGAGCTCACTATGTCAAGCCCAGTGCCCTTCAGTGGCAGCTTTGTTTATTCCTACTGAAACCACAATGGTTTCAAGGCTGAATAACTCAGGGTAACTAGAAGAAATGGAAATTTTGTATGGAAGTAAAATTGCCTCTTCACAACATCTCTCTCTTCCCATGAAAACACCTCTCTCAATATTTTTCTTTACCTTTCTTCCTCTGCTAAATAGTCACGTCTGTATCGAGAGATGCATGTTCTCACCGCGGACCAGGGTGGGATGGGGTAGCCAGCCAGGAGGAACACAGGACTGGGGCTTCAGTGGCCCATCTTGCTTCCAATGTCAGTGAAAATCAAGAAGCTGAAGATCAAGACTGACAGGATTTCAAGCTGGGTTAATTCCAATGAATAATATTCAACATTCATGAGATGGAGGTACTCTAGCCACCCCTTAAAGGCCCATCAGCTCATGGTGAAAATCCAGGCTCTTCCAAGACCTTCTGAAGACCCAGGATCACCTGCAGACGATGAGGGGGTGGGGTGGGAGCCACGCAGCCCCTGAGACAGGTCCCTTTACCTCTCCTCTCCTCTGTCACTGAATCCCTCTGGTTGGCTTCCCCCCACCTGGTGCCCTTGATTTTGCCTCTTTTCCTTTATTCGGATCCAAGCCCCTGACAATCGCCATAAAAATCAGACTCCTAGGGCTACAAGGACTTAACTCCCCCACTGCAGCACCCGCATTAGGTCTGAATGATTGAGACGGGAGAGAACCGAGCACTCGCATGCAGGTTTGTCTCGGTATTTTCGTGTGTGTGTGTGTGTGTTTTATTGTTTTATTTTTAACTGAAGGATTATTGCTTTACAGAATCTTGTCGTTTTCTACTGATGCTCACATCTGCTCTGAGCACTGCAGGCCCAGACTTGTTTTCCCAGTTCAGAGAAGCAAGACCTCAGCTGTAGGGAAGCATCACTGCGCTTGTCTCCGGGTCTGTAGGTGGAATGGGAGTCACCCTGGTGGTTCTGACACCACGTGGAGCAAACACCCTCCTGGCTCTTTCCGACTTGCTTGGGAGAGATCGGAACACCGCCTTTCAGGTGAGAGATGTGTGGCTTTCTTCTGCAATCCTGAAGAATGCCCAGCAATCCTTTTTTTTCTCCCAATGGCTTTCAGATGTTTTTGGGAACATGAAAAGTACAAAGGAGAACACCTGCAGTGGCCTCTTTGAAGTTAAAACTTGACAACGTCTCATGGGAAGCAATGCAAATTCAGGCTTCTGGGGCAACTTGATCCAGTTCACTTTCTGTTGTCACCAGATACATTCCCATCCACCTTTGGCGCGAGCTTGAGATGAAGATGTCAGTAGCCAAAGACCAAGGGGAGAACTACTGAAAACCGCCAAGCATAGGATTGACTGTGGCCAGCTCCTGGCCTTGCTCGACGCTTGCAGCTTTTCCGAAAGCTGTAGCTCCGAAGCTGCATGGAATAGGGCTCTAAGCCGGGCCTTGAAGACATACATCGTGGTATCAGGAGGCCCTGATGCACGGTTTTTAGTCTGTCCCAAATCTAGAGGGCAGGTTTTCACCTGGGTGGCCGGAGCCGGGCAGGTTGTGGCCGCACGTGGTGAAGGAACGTCTGAGTGAAGCCTGGAGGCGGAGGAAGCGGCCGGGGCTGCGCGCCCGCCACAGACTTGGTTCCTGGTCCGACAGGAAACCAGGCACGCTCGGCGGTCCGCGCCAGGCTTTCTAAATCAACATCGTGAGTCTTCTCTGCTGCCTGTATCTGAATATCTGCATTCCTGACTACCTGGAAAGCAGGCCTCCCCTCTTCCGCTCTCCGGGAATCAAGTCCTGGAGTTAAAGTCTCTGGGATCCCACCTACCTTCTCAGAGACCCTGGCCGTGGTATTTTTAACTCCTTGTGATTATTCGGTGAGGGACTCTTCCATGAATAAACTTAATACCTTTTTTACTCCACAAACATGAAAAGTTTCTGAAGGCTGCCGAAGGATGTTTCGTACTGTGCTCCTAGCAGTGAATAGGCCTGCCTTTTTCTGCCGATATGCGCGAGCCGAGGTTGACTGCCAAGCTGAAAATTCCCAGGCTGAGGCCAGTATACTAAACTCCTAGTTGAACAACTAGGAGTCCCAACCCACCCATGGGTTGTGAATCAATTTAGCGCGGAGCGAGAAGCACCTTTTTTAAAAAATGAAAGAGTGGAGTGGAAAGCGGCGGAGTTCCCTGCATTTACTAAGAGTCAGCAGTGTTTTGTGAAGCTCTCATCTGAGTTCACAGACAAACTGCTTGTAGGCTCCGTCTTGTTATGGAAAACGTCTTTCTTACTGTGGGCTGCGGTCATCATTTTGAAGGCCACTGCGCCAAAGCCATGCCAGAAACGCTGAAAGGAGTGACTTGCTTAAGGAAATAAAGCCCTTCTGATTCCTGACTGTTGTCCAGAGTGCTGGCTAAGAAAAGGGAGGGGACCCGGAGACTCACGAAAACTGGACACAAGCCCAGGATGGGGTTTCAAGCCAGCAGCTTGCTGGCCAAATGGGAGGGTTGGCAAGTGGACAAACAAGGGTTTATTACTGCTGCTTATTAGCTGCATGAAGACCAAGGGATTTTTAAAGCAATCGAGCATGTAGGATAGTAAGCACCAACTAGAGCCCCAGGTACGCCACTTCACTTTGGGGGTGATCGTTCATAAACTGCGTGGCTGACAATTTGCACCAAGTTCCAAATGCTTAGTAAATGCAAACCAAGGTGTAGGTATGCCTGAGATGCATCTTCTTTCAGGATGAAATGTCAAAGATGCCCACCACCTGGTCATTTTCACCCACAGAAAGGGCAATTTTATATGGCTCTGCCTTCAAAGAACTTGCTTTCCAATCTTTCTTCAGTTTGTAAAATGCGCAGTGTATGTCTATCTATCAGTCATTTTTGGGGGGAGTAGGGCAAGGTAATAAGCATTAAAATACAAGTTTGCCTTTCAGAAATGAAGCAAAATGTAAACCTTATTTAAACTGCACTTAAAGAGACAAAAATTCAGAGTTTGGGGCTTTTCCCTGTCGGGATGAAAAATCTAACAACCCACAACTTCACCCAGAGATTCCCCTCCCCCACCCCCCAGCGAAGACGCTTGCTGTCTCTCATAAGAAACTTCCTTATTTTCCAAGGCAATTTGCTTGGAATTTTTTCTTATTTTCTACCCCCTGATTTTTCACTGTCGCAGACAGCACTTATTCTTTTGGAGATTATTTCCTAGTAGAAAAAAAATAAACCAAGCTGTGTTTCCTTTTTATTTCCTCAGCTGCCCAGAAACGTGTCTGCAAGGCAATCAAGTTTTCCATAATGTCTGAGCTGAAAAAGAAGTGAGCCAAGAAAAATCCCAAAAACACTGGCAGAAAGGAAAATATTTGGTGCTTAGTTGTGTTTCTTTTTTGATAGGAGGGAGGGGAAAGAAATCTTCTAGACAGTTTGCTAAGTTACTTTAATGAAATGTAACGCATTTGTCACGTACAGATTTGTGAGTTGGACCATAAAGAAGGCTGAGTGCCCAAGAATTGATGGTTTTGAACTGTGGTGCTGGAGAAGACTCTTGAGAGTCGCTTGGACTGCAAGGAGATCCAACCAGTCAATCCTAAAGGAGATCAACCCTGAATATTCATTGGAACGACTGTTGCTGAACCTCCAATATTTTGGCCACCTGATACAAAGAGCTGACTCACGGGAAATGACCCTGATAATGGGAAAGATTGAAGGCAAAAGGATAAGGGAGCAAAAGAGGATGAGATGGTTGGATGGCATCACCAACTTGATGGACATGAGTTTGAGCAAGTTCCAGGAGAGAGTGGAGGACAGAGAGCCTGACGTGCTACAGTCCGTGGGGTTGCAAAGAGTGGGACGTGACTTGGCGATTGAACAACGACAACACAAACAACACCACACGTGTCTCTCTTCACGGGCCATGGGGCCTTTAGCGAGGGGTTTGCCTGCTCCGGGCCCTTCTGCAATGTCAGAATCGACAAAAAAGGCATCTGTTGACAACATGTTCTTTCAGGTCAGATCACGTCCTAGGCATGTTCCCTGTGAACCTCAACAACCATATTCAAAAACATTTGGAAACAAAAATTCTTTCTTAGCTGCTGCTGCTGCTAAGTCGCTTTAGTCGTGTCCGACTCTGTGCGACCCCACAGACGGCAGCCCACGAGTCTCCCCCGTCCCTGGGATTCTCCAGGCAAGAACACTGGAGTGGGTTGCCATTTCCTTCTCCATCTTTCTTAGATATTCAGAGTATTTTTGTCATTAAAGGTGCTATTTTCCTGACCACTCAATTCAGTGCCTACTCTAGGAGACGTGGTGCACCATAAAGTGTTTATGCGTATACATGTGTGCTCAGTCGTGTCCGACTCTTTGCAACCCCATGGACTGTGGCCCATCAGGCTCCTCTGTCCATGGGATTCTCCAGGCAAGAGTACTGGAGTGGGTTGCCATTTCCTTCTCCAGGGACCTTCCTGAGATAGCACCCACATCTCCTGCGCTGGCAGGTTGGTTCTTTACCACTGTGCCATATTCAGGGGTTAAAATACCCTAATTAATCAGAAATGGAAACAAACATTCTTTCTGCCAAGAGGAGCCTGGTTTTTCCAGTAATTGTTGCTCCTGGGCTGGTGTTCAAACCAGACCCTGCAGCAGAATCACACAGCGATGACGACTAACCTCGGAAACTTCACGTGGGGATCCCCAAGCCATCAGCTGGCTCCAGAAGCTAAGATTTTCTATGTTCCCAGGCGTGAAAGAAAGGACCCTAACATGGTCCTTAAAATGTCTCTGGCTATCCTACTGTAAGGAAGCACCGCAGGGACTCAGGATGTCACCGAACTGAGCTTAGCCAGACTGTTCGCTCACTTGGGATTGGCTAAACAGAAGATGTCGGATGACCACACCTGTGTCTTCTTTACACGTCACCACCCTCAGCGTCCCTCTGGGGACCTCTCTTAACTTGTAGGGAGGTCCACAAGATTGCTTTCCTCCCGAGACAGAAGGGGAGAAGCCAAACTACACATGAGCCCGGAGTTCAGGGAAACTCTTCAACAGAATCGCCACCACTTAGCAGTTCAAAGACTTGAGAAGAAAGCTGTTTTAAACCCTGGGCTCTGTCGCCTCCTTTTATTAGCAAATGACACAGGGCTCCACTTGGACCTGCCTCAGAAGTGAGGTGCACATTTGCCCTCAAAGCTCATCGGTCTCCTGTGAACACCTGGGGTGTTCCCTCATTCGCTGTCAGTAAGGGTGCACGTTAGCCAGCGTGTGGCCACATCTGCCGAAATTCCCAGGACACAAAGCCTCCGGCCCCACGACCCCACCTCTTGGCATTTATCCCACAGGCACATATTATTCACATATGTATTCATGTATACATGGCATACACATTTGCTATGGCTTGTGTGACATGACAACAGTCTGGAAACAAATGTTCATTAACAGAAGACCTGATGAGTAAGTGTCTGCACATCTAATCATTCTACTAAAATGTGGCGATTCAAAAGAGAGCAACATAGTGTGATTTAAAGGTGTATGGAGGGGTATGGAAAGATGTTGAAGTTTTGTTATTTAAGGAAAAAGTAAGTCACAGCATGATATATAGAGTATGATCCATTTGTGTAAAAGATGCATATATTTATATGTATCTACTATGTACCTATCTATCCCAATATGTCTATCTATTTGTCTAGGATCTATCTATCCATCTCTTTATCTATCTATGCCTGTGTTTCATGTAATATTTACCTACATCTATATCTATAATTATGTAATGTAAATGGTATGCATGCAAAACTCCTAAAATTATATAAGAAAATGTTACCAGTAGGTCTGGGAAATACTTTTGACTTCCATTGTCATAGCAACCTAGACAGCATATTAAAAAGCAGAGACATTACTTTGCCAACAATGGTCCGTCTAGTCAAAGCTATGGTTTTTCTAGTAGTCGTGTATGGATGTGAGAGTTGGATTATAAAGAAAGCTGAGCACCAAAGAATTGATGCTTTTGAACAGTGGTGTTGGAGAAGAATCTTGAGAGTCCTTTGGACTGCAAAGAGATCCAACCACTCCATCCTAAAGGAAATCAGTCCTGAATAGTCACTGGAAGGACTGATGCTGAAGCTGAAACTCCAGTACTCTGGCCACCTGATGAGAAGAGCTGATTCATTGGAAAAGACCCTGATTCTGGGAAAGACTGAAGGCAGGAGGAGAAGGGGATGACAAAGGATGAGATGGCTGGATGTCATCACTGACTTGATGGACATGAGTTTGAGCAAGCTCAAGGAGTTGGTGATGGACAGGGAAGCCTGGCGTGCTGCAGCCCATGGAGTCGCAAAGAGTTGGACACGACTGAGCGAATGAACTCACTCAGCTACTGCGCAAACTGCATTAAGGACTCACCTAACATCTGACTCTAATCCATGTATTTTGGAGGGAAGAGGCTCTGAACCGAGAGGCAGATCTGGTCCCTCCTCTGAGCTCCTGCTCACCAGGGGCAACCTGCCCTGTGCCCTCTTCCCCGACTGGAAGCTTTAAGCCCCTGCTCGGGGACGGGGTCTGTCTTGCCCTCATGAATAAGTCCCTGGTTCTCAGCACAGCACCTGGCAGATACTGAGCAGCCAATAGATCTGGTTGATAAAAAAGCCAGCAGCCTCATCCCAGCTACAGTTCTAACAGGGCCATGACATGTTAGATCTAAACATCAACAAGGGAAGGAGGGCAACTTGCTTTGACGATATTAGCAAAATTAGTCATAAACCAAAAATGCAGAAAGGAAGGAGTGGGTTCCATGTGGTTGGAGGTCTTTGAACCCACCCTTTGGAAGACTTTTGAGACTCTGCTCTCGTTGTCTCAGTTCTCTGGATGTCAAAAGCCTTCTCTCTCTCTCTCCCTAGTAAAGGCAGCTACTTCTGCAACATGTGTTTCACTGAGATGTAAAAACTGTGCTTGCAGGAATCCAACTGTTCCCCTAGCAATTCTGGGAAAAAGCATTTTGGCAAAATGCTCATTTACATTGATTAAATTACTTCCTTCGCAGAATTCGATGGGGTGGGGAGTGAGGAAGGAGGATTCAAGAGCACAGGGTAAATGAACTATGGAAAACCACCACTCTGTGGAGCAGAAAACCAACAGAATGCTGTGGGAGGGAAGGTCGAGGTTGGTGGGGGCAAGCTGGCCCTGAGGTCCTGGACCTGTAAGCCAGGTGGAGGGGCTCTCCTGGACTTGGCTTGAGAAGCCTTGCCTTGTAGTGGGTGAATGCCTTGTAGTGGGTGAATGCCTTGTAGTGGGTGAATGTCTTGTAGTGGGTGAAGTCAGGGTGTCCCAAGTTCAAATCCAACATCACTACTTCCTTACTGTGCAACCTCGGGGAGCTGACTTACCCTCTCTCAGTTCCCCATCAGTAAAACGGGGGTCACCATTGTTTCGCCTCACAGGGGGCTGTGAAGGTCCAAGGAGCCATCTGTAGGAAGTTTCTCCTGGGGGTTAGGGGGAGATTGGATCCATGTACATGGACAGCGGAGTCCCTTCGCTGTCCACCCGAAACTTCCACAACACTGTTAATTGGCTGTACCCCAATACAAAAGAAAAAGTCTACAGTCTGAAGAACAAAAGAAGTTTCTCCCAGGTACCATAATCATAGCAGGGGCCATGCTTTCGTGTTTGTAAATAACACTGTAAGTCGTTGTTGCTGTTTAGCTGCCAAGTTGTGTCCGGCTCTTTTGTGATCCCATGGACTGTAGCCTGCCAAGCTCTTCTGTCCATGGGATCTCCCAGGCGAAGAATACTGGAGTGGGGTGCCATTTCCATCTCTAGGGAATCTTCCTGACCACGGGTTGAACCCACGTCTCCTGCACTGGCAGGCGGATTCTTCACCCTGAGCCACCTGGGAAGCCCAACAGTATAAATACATCCGGATAAAACGACACTAGAATATTATAAACACGGGATGTTAGCGCAAATTTGGACCAGTTCCTTCTGCTTCCCGGCCCTTTCAGTGATTCATGCTTCTCAGACCGTGTGAAACTTTGGGGTCCCATAAAACACACTGAGGCATTTCAAAGCAAAAACAGAAGTTTGGCCACAGGCAAGCATTTTATTTAAAACTGAGCAAATTTTACCAATTTTCCAAAAAATATACAATGGGATAGAACCGCTCCGCTGCCCAGTTTTTGTGTGTTTGGTCCTCATGTTTTTTGTACCTCCCACCACTCACAGGCCTGTCCCAGAATCAAGAGTCAGAATCTTGGCTGGTTTCACCCCAAGTTAGGTGCCTGACTTGAGCATGTTTCCCGCATCACTATGTTTTGTTGATCTAAGAGTTTGATGGCTTCCCGACATTCTGAGAGCTTCACGGGTTTGAGACGGTAGAGTCAGGCTGGTAACTAGGCTATGGAGCTTCCTACCAGCATGATCCAATCACACACAGGTCCCTCCCATCTGGGGCTGTGCCCCTGGGGACAGAGAAAGAGAGAGCAGTGAAAATCACCCAGGAAAGCCCTTCTCTTTCTCACTTAGGCCACCTGAGCCACCACAGTACTCTATTATTTTGATTTAAAACAATATGTCATGTTCAACATATGGAATAAGCATGAAAGTCAATATAACAAAACCCAAGGATATGCCTCTTCAATGGATGAAGTCTTATCAATGAATCAAAATTTTACCATTCTGCTGGATTTATTGTTTGTCAGCCCCAAGCACATTTTTATTCTATTTAAATATATGGAAATCTGTTCTTTCACTAATTCAACGTTAGAGAAGATGAGGTCTGATTAATTCGGTTCTCTCAACTGGAATTTAGGCAGATGGTATCATTCCCTGAGCCTGGCAATGCTGGTACTGTGTCCTCAAAGGTCATTTAAGCTGGCTATGCCCAGGCTATGACCAGGGCAGCAAAGCTGATGCCATCTGAAGTCTGAAACATCAGTTCATCCTAACGGCCGATTCTCCACAATCCCTCCCCTCCCACGTGTGTCCTGGGTGATCTGACTTTGCCACTCCTTCCATCAGGATCTGGAGCTGACGTCCCTTCCCTCTGAGTTAAGGGCTTCCCTGCTGTCTCAGTGATAAAGAACCCTCCTGCCCATGCCCAGACCCGGGTTCGATTCCTGGGTCTGGAGGATCCCGTGGAGAAGGAAATGGCAACCCCTCCAGTATTCTTGCCTGGGAGATCCCAGACAGAGGAGCCTGGGAGGCTACAGTCCATGGGGTCACAAAGGGACTGGACACGACTGAGTGACTCAAAACAACACAAGCATGTAACCCAGCTCTGGCCAATGAGATGTCAGAGGCAGTTTGCTAGAGGTAGTTGTGGGGGTGGGTGGGTTTCTGGAAGAGATGTTTCTCCCTGTAATGAAGACACCAGAAGAGAAATTTTTTCTCTTCCGGGCTTTGGATGCAGTTGTGCAAACCACAGGATTTCTGGAGATGTGATAATCTGTGACTCTTTGAGGGGACAATCCTGGGGATGAAAGGCGTTGGTGGGGTGGTGTAGGGGGCAGACCAAGAAGATGGCATCTGGAGGTCTAGGCCAGCCGGAGAAGTAACAGACACGAACACCAGCTACCTCCACAGTTCCTGCTTTGTGGGATCACACGCCTTTGAGTCATTTTTGTCTGGAATTCTGTAACTTTCTGTCAAATAGCTCTAACACTATTGATATGTGACCCCAGTGAATAGAGAGAAAGCTTCCTCTTAACACTCTCTGGATATTACTTTCTCATTGAGAGTCTAGCTCTCAGCACCATCAGCCAAGTGTTAAAAGAAACAGGAGAGGGATGTCTTCACCCAAACGAATGAAGATGGATGGCCTGGGAGTTCAATAAAATCCTTGTTAGCTGTCTGAAATACTGCATCCAAAAAATGTCCCTGTAACTACGACAGCAACACACGTTCCTCACATATTGGTATTTTCAATGTTGCCTCAGGTCTGAGAACTCATCACCTCAGTTCCTGGAAACCCAATTTAAATGTATGAAGAAGTCTGATACTCTCTACAGTTGGTCGAATGTGGGCACGTCACTCTATTACTGAAACCAGCTCGAGATGCGAGACAAATCTGAACACACACAAGAAACCTTTTGAGAAGTCAAATATTAAATAATGCACATTAATGGGTGATGTCTGACAGCCCACACCACGAGTGTGTAAGTAAAAGATGTACACGTGCGTTTTTGTTTTGGGAATACTTAAAACACAATGATACACAATTACAGGACGGTAAGTACTGGGCAGTTAAATGGCGACAAGTATGTGTGCTGAGGTCTTGATTTGCATGCAACTTCCTTAACTGGTATTAAGTTGAGTGATGAGACAGTGCTTTGATGGCCACATAGCTTAGCATTTTAAGTATACAGGCACGTTTTGTTCAGCAGTCAAGTTTTCCATTTAAGGTAATTACTGTGCTACGAACTTTCTACTTACAATTTTTCTTCTGGTAAGTTTTCTTAGTAGAACAACACCGAAGGGCTATTTTGTACGTTTGAAATCCGCTGAAATTTGCTCGCCTCCCTCATTTTCTTTGACCCATACGAACAGACACAGTGAAAGTGGGGACTTCTCACAGCATGGAGCATTGCGAGGCCAGCCAGGGGTTCCTGAGCGTTGGGTCCCAAGCTTAGGCCCACCGTGTGTCCTTGGGCCCAGTCACTGAACTTCTCCAGCAGTCCGGCTTCCTGTCTGCAAGGGGATGGGATGGAGCCAGTGCTGTCCGACAGAACTTACGCTGATAACGGTAGTGCCTTACAGCAGCACTGTCCAACATGGTAGCCGCTGGTCCCAGTTAGTGGCGGATGAGCACTTGCTATATGGCTAGTGTGACTTTAGAACTGAATATTTAATTTTGCTTCATTTTATTAATTTACATTTAAATAGCCACTTCCCTTGTGGCTCAGACAGCAAAGGTGTCTGCTTGCAATGTGGGAGACCTGGGTTCAATCCCTGGGTGGGGAAGATCCCCTGGAGAAGGAAATGGCAACCCACTCTAGCACTCTTGCCTGGACAATTCCATGGATGGAGGGGCCTCGTAGGCTACAGTCCATGGGGTTGCAAAGAATTGGACATGACTGAGTGACTTCAGGTTCACTTTCAAATAGCCACCATAGCTAGTGGCTGCAACATTGGGCGGCACAAATCCTTCTTAGGCAAATGTTATTTATTCCTACTGCCCCAACCTTCCACTTAATCTTCTCATTCCGCTGTTCATCTGCTCCCCACCCACCGACTCTCCACTGTCTTTGTATTTTGCTTAGAATTCAAGGTCAGATACGCCTCCAGTACCATTCCACCATAGAGTCAAGAGCTCCGAATTAACCTGCAGCATTAACTCGCTTCTTGAGATGGAGAAAAAAACAGGTCTGGAGAGCCTCTTTGATCTTCCATTAGAGCCCCACTGGAGAGTCAGGAGTTATTTGGATGGGATGAGAGCTGACATTTATTGAGTCAAAAGGCAGCACTGATGCGGCTTCCTATTTTAGGATAATGCCTGCTTCAGTTAGAAGCGCTGCTGTCCGAAGGCTCTGCTAATAAACATTAGCCACGTTGTCAGGAGGGGCAGTGCGTTTGCCAAGCTTCGTCTCCTGTAATTACGTGGTGTGCTTCCTACCATGTGCCAAGACCCAGAACTAATCTGAGACTGAGAATAGGAGTAAGCTTCCCTCCTCTTCTAAAAAGAGCCCAAGTCTATGAGAGGAGCCTGGCCAGGGGCTAAATGTTTATAACACACTGTGAACATCCCATAATCAATGTTACTACGAGGAGAGAGCAAGCTAGGGAAGCTTCCAGAAAGGGAATACCACGTGAAGGGTGGTGAAGTTGATGAAGGTGGTCAGGATGGAGGACAGGGCTCCTTCAGTCCTGTCAGCTAATTGGGGCTATCATTAAATTCATTCATTACCATTTTAAGTTGCGGAGAACAGAGCAAAACATTAGCGATTAGTGATTCTGCCATCTCTCACCAACTAGCCCTGCAGCTAACCACTTTCTCAAGTAGGTAAAACGAATTCAGAACTTTGGGTTCTGAATCTCTGCTTATTTCAAGGAGCAAATTCCCTTTCTTGATAAAGGATGAGAGTTTTCCCTCTTCCCATCCCACTCATCTCTAACTCTTGGGTATAGTAAGGCATCGCTGACAAGAAGCAGCATTCTGAAGGTATGGAGTGCAAGGCACCATTCACGGATTAGAAGGGAGGAAAAGAAGGAGGAGGCCAGATAAACAACAAGTATAGTCATTGTAAGGCTGATTTCCCATCCAAATAAAATCCTCGTTCATCACCAGAGTCACTGAATCTTGGCATTGCAACCTCACTTCTCAGAGTCTGCTGCTAGCCTCTGGGAAATGGACATTTCGTCTCTGAGAAGTTTGCCTGCCTGCATTTTCCTTTCCTTTAGTGACGCCGTTGGGGCAGATGAACAGATACGGCTGGTGCCCGCCTCCCTGATGAGCTGTGGAAAGCTGTTTCTGTGTTACTGTGATCATCCATTTAATTGCAGCAGGTAGGTGCTGTACAAGCAGTTACCTCGCCCTCCCTCCTGCCGTTTAGAAATTTACAAGCCAAGCCTGCCAGCACCCACCCGCCACTTACCTTCACCTGTGGCTTTGACAGAAGGCAAATGTTTGTTGTATGTTTCTGTAACGAGCTGTATTCGTTTACAGGGCCTCCTTGTCATTGTTCCGTCGCTCCGTCGTGTCCGACTCTTTGCGACCCCACGGACTGCTGCACGCCAGGCCTCCCTGTCCATCACCAACCCCCGGAGCTTGCTCAAACTCATGTCCATAATGGACAGGGAGGCCTGGCGTGCAGCAGTCCATGGGGTCGCAGAGTCCGACACAACGGAGCCACCGAACAATGACAAGGAGGGTGCTGGCCCAGACAGGATACTAAGGCCCTGTAAATGAATACGTGCTCGTTACAGAAACATGCAACAAACACTTGCTTTACGTGAAAGCCACAGGTGAAGGTAAGTGGCGGGTGGATGCTGGCAGGTTTGGCTTGAGAGATGAGGCTGTTCTCACCTGCTGTTGATAAATCCCTATAGGAGGTTTCCAACCTCCTTCCCTCTGTTTTAGACAGTCGTTCACGCATGTTGCTGTACACTAGAGTCATCTGGGAAGGCTTAAAAAATCTAGATGTCCAGGTCATTTCCCAGACCAATTAAATTAGAAGCTTGGGGTAACTCAGCTCTCAATATTTTTTAAACTCCTTGGGTGATGCTGCTACTGCTAAGTCACTTCAGTCGTGTCGGACTCTGTGCAACCCCATAGACGGCAGCCCACGAGGCTCCCCCGTCCCTGGGATTCTCCAGGCAAGAACACTGCAGTGGGGTGCCATTTCCTTCTCCAATGCATGAAAGTGAAAAGTGAAAGGGAAGTCCCTCAGTCGTGTCTGACTCTTAGCGACCCCATGGACTGCAGCCCACCAGGCTCCTCTGTCCATGGGATTTTCCAGGCAAGAGTACTGGAGTGGGGTGCCATTAAGTTTAAGACCCTCTGCTGCAGACTTCAGAGCAGTGGTTCCTAATTTTGGAGATCTAAAAAAATACAGATTTCTGGGCCCCTCCTCCGCATTTACTGAATCACCATCTCCAAGGGTGAATTTTGACCTTTAATTTTAAAACACTTCAAAGCCCGTCTGATGCCTGCCCTTAGTTGAAAACCTCTGTCTAAAGCACCGAATTTCAACTTCTCCTCTGGTGTGCATATGAAATGTGAGAAAGAAGAAAATAAAAGAATATGGTCCACTAAAAACTGTGAAGAGGCTATTTACTTTCTGGGATATCTTATTTATTTTTTTTTTGGTTTCAACTTTTTATTAAAGCGTAACACGCTTAGAGACACATACACAGACTCTAAGCATACAAAGCATGCAATCAGTACTCAGATCAAACACCAAAGCTGCCTAATCACTCAGAAGCCTCTCCCGGGAGCCCCAGGACCCGTGGGAACCACATGCCTGATTTTAAATATCGCTTCTGCTTTTGGAAGTTGCATTTGTCTCCATTATCAAATTGCAAGAGGATTGGCCTATTTAGATGCAAATAATTGTTGACAGATAGTTAAGAGGTCAGTTGTATTTTGAGGGCAAATGGCCTGATACACAGACTTCTAAGACTGGTGGCTCAGACGGTAAAGAATAAGCCTGCAGTGTGGGAGACCTGGGTTCCATCCCTGGGTTGGGGAGATCCCCTGGAAGAGGGCATGGCAACCCACTCCGGTATTCTTGCCTAGAGAACCCCATGGACAGAGGAGGCTGGTGAGCTACAGTCCATGGGGTCATAAAGAGTTGGACATGCCTGAGCGACTAAGCGCAGCACAGGCCTAATACATCTTATATTGGTCTTTTTTGTGGTTATTTTAAATAAGAGGGAATTCCCTAGCGGTCCTGTGGTTTGAACTCTGCTCTCACTGCCGAAGGCCCGGGTTTAATCCCTGTTGGAGAACGAAGATCCTGCAAGCCATGCCAAGCAGCCCTCGCCCCACCCCCACCCCCACCCCCCCAAAAAAAACTGGAAAAAAAAAAAGGCTGGAATTAACACATGCCTGCTGTCATGCTGCGTCTCAGTCATGTCTGACTCCTTATGACCCCATGGACTGTAGAACCTGCCAGGCTCCTCTGTCCGTGGAATTTTCCAGGCAAGAATACTGAAGCGGGTTGCCGCTTCCTACTCCAAGGGTTCTTCCTGACCCGGGGCTGAACGTGCATCTCTTGTATCTCTTGTGTTGGCAGGCAGCTTGCTGATGACTGCCCCACCTGGGAAGCCATATACATACTGATGTATATGAACTAGATAGCTAATGAGGACCCGCTGCACAGCACAGGGAGCTGAGTTCAATACTCTGTAATGACCCATATGGGAAAAAAAAATCTTGAAAAGAGTGGCCATGTGTCTATGTATAACAGATTCACTTTGTTGCCCACCTGAAAATCGTAAACAACTATACGCCATACAATTAAATAAGTAAATTAAAAAAAAAACCCAATGAAATAAGAAAGAAGAAAATGAAAAAAATACTTGCCCAGGCTTTCGTAGATGTGACTCATTGGGTACAGTTTCCCAACTCCCTATAACACGCGCCCTCAGCCTGTGATGAGGCTGCAGTGGTCGGAGCTGCAGTCACCTCCACTTACAGAGATGAAAGCTCGGAGCCTGAGCTGGAAGCCAGGAGCCAAGACACACTGTCGGTCCCTCTTATGCGGAACACCCCTCCGTCCCACACTCTCTCCTGCATTTATAACCAATCGACGGTTTAATCTGTAAATATAAACATGAGGAAGGTCCCCAGGCATTCACTCACACTGCAAAAATCTGATCATGCACTGCAACTGCTTTGGCTGCTTCTTTAAAAATCCATTCCCCAAACACTGCATAAACTGTCACTTTTAAATCACATAGATGAGTTTTTAGTTAATGTGGGTTTTTTTTTCTCTAATTAGAAAAGCATGTTATATTCATGGTAGAATAAGATAACAATATAGAAGAAGTGAAGAACTCGGCATCACACGTCAGGGTTGTTTAAAGGCAAGAAGGACTTCAAGTAACTTGGCTGGGAAGTCTCCAGCCTTGCCTGGAGGAAGAAGTCAGTTACTTGATATTTGGATGCTTTTCAGGAGATTTGATGTCAATAACTTATTTCTAAGCAATTCGAAGTATCCTGGAGTTGGATACTCCATTCAGTACATGATTCATACAATTTGAAAGGATCAATAGCTATCTGATTTCAGGTTTTCATCGATGACCAGGTATACTGCATTTCCCCACAATTTTTTAAAAACATTTCCTCTGATCAATGAAACTTTACTTTTTTTTTTAAACTACATCTCAATAGTACTGACTGAAATTATGGTATTTAGAAATTTATCATCAGGACATCTGAATTCTTAACTGAGATTCCAAGAAGCCTTGAGGTTTCTGGGCAAATGAGACATTTTTTTTTTTAAAGCAAACATAGCAGAGTTTATACCTTTAAATGCATGTAGTTCCACCCCCCCCACCCCCCCGGGGGAGGAAACTGTGTACCTTTTTCAGTGTGTTCCCATGGCTCACAATATGCTGGGGGAATTACAGGAAGCAAGGGCAGGCGGCTTGGAACGGCCCATCCCAACCCTGCCTCTCAGTTCCTGAACTAAACAGGAATTTTCTCAGTCAGCAACAACTCTGTCTAAAGCCACTGATTACATCTCTGAATCTGTTCAGAGACGTACGGTCTTCTCCCTGTGCCTCAGGGGAGAGCAGAAGAACCAAAGCACTCTGCTTGGGGAGCTTGAGAGAGGAGTCAGGTACCGCCCGCCCTGAGCCCACGTGATGGAGTCCAGGGCGGCCGGGCACCCAGGGCTGCGCTCTGTGATACCAGGAACGAGGGGACCGAGGCTTCCTGCAGGACCCCAGACACGGCGGCTCAAAGGAAAGTCATCTCCTCTGCTTAAACCCTCCAACATGAATTCTGGCATGATCTACCCATCAGTCAAGCTGATGCTTTGTCTTCCACGTATCTTTCAAATCTCTCATCTATACAAATCCATGATAGAGGGGTACCACGATATTTGCAATCATCTCCCAATTGACCAGCATTCATTTTGTTTCCAGATACTTCTTTCTTTCACTGCAATGATGATGCCATAACAATCTTGCATACAAAATCGTGCATACTGGTGCTTTTATTTTTATGGGCTAGTTTCCCAGAAGCTGAGTCATGTAATATATATGTGTGTGTGTGTGTGTGTGTATTAATAGTTTGCTTTTCAAAAACTCACAAGACCACAGTAGGGCACTATGTCTGCACCCCCTCTGCCAATCTCTCCATCTACCAAAGAACCAATCTGATGGGAGGGATAATATCTCATTGCAGGGCTCAATGACAGCGTCCCCAAAAGATGTGATCATAACCTAATCACCAGACTCTATAAATATGGTCTCATTTTAAAAAAGGGTCTTTGCACTTGTGGTTGCCAAAGGGACGGGAGATGGGAGAGGGATGGATTGGGAGCTTGGGGTCAGCAGACGCAGACTATTATAGATAGAACGGATAAACAACAAAGGCCTACTGGACAGCACAGGGAACTATACTCAATATCCTGTAATAAACCATCACGGAAAAGAATAGGAAAAAGAACGTATAATCTATAACTGAATTACTTTGCTGCACAACAGAAATTAATGCAACATTGTACACTTTAATAAAAAAGTAAGAAAATAAAAATTTTTTAAAGGGTCTTTGCAGATATAACTAAGGAAATATAGATGAGATCTTCTTGGATTATTTGATGGGCCCTAAGCCCTGGGGAAGGAAATGGCAACACACTGCAGTATTCTTGCCTAGAGAATCCCATGGACAGAGGAGCCTGGCAGGCTACAGTCCATAGGGTTGTAAAGAGTCAGACACGACTTAGCGACTAAACCACCACTACCACCACCAAGCCCAGTGACAGGTAAGCTTGTAAGAGACACGTGGGGGAAGCGGTGAGGACCGAGTGAAGAGAAGGTAGAGGGTGGAGTTAAGCAGCCACAAGCCAAGGGAAACCTAAGGCCACCAGACCCTGGAAGACAAAGGGCGGAGTCTCTCCTAGAGCTTCTGGAGGGGCACGGCCCTGCCCTGGACGTTGGATTTTTCAGCTCCAGGACTCTGAGAAGAATTTACTTCTGCTGTTTTAAGCCACCAAGTTTGTGGCAATTTGTTATGGCATCCCTGGGCAACCAGTATTCATTGTTATCACATGTTTTTCTGAAAATGACTGAAGTTAGATATCTTTTTGTGGTTTTTATTGGCCATTGGAATTTGCTTTCCTATAAATGTACTATTCCGATCTTTCTTCCACTTTTCAAAGGCTGTTTTTTTTCCTAACAATTCTGATGAATGTTATTTAAAAAAAAAAAAAAAGGCAGATATTAACCCTTTGTCTGCCATGTGTTGTAAGACATCTGTTGAAGTTTGTTTATGGCTGTTGGGTCACACGGTGAAAAGAAATTATAGGGTACATACAGCATACTCTTCTTTTATCCCTCATGAGTTAGTTTCCTGTTGGTTACAAACGTCTCTCTGATATCTGGATGATAAAAATATTCTCCTAATTCTCCTTTGAAATGCCTGTGGTTGGCACAAAGATGGTCCCCAAAGACGCCCATGCTCTCATCTCTGGCGCCTGTGAAGATACTTCCTTCCACAGCAAAAGGGACTTTGCAGGTGTGATTAAATGTACGGGCCCACCTCATTAGGACTGACTCAGATGTGTTCGTTTTTTTTTTTTTTTATAGCTGAGTAATATTCCATTGTGTATACATACCATAATTTCTGTATCCATTCATCTGTCCATGGATATCTAGGCTGCTTCCATGTTCTAGCTATTGCAAAAAATGCTGCAAAGTGGAGTACATGTGTCTCAATATTGTGTTGGTTTCTGCCATCCATCAACATGAATCAGCCACAGGTATACACACGTCCCCGTCCTCTTGAACGTCCCTCCCACCCCCCTCCCCACCCCACCCGTCTGGGTTGTCACAGAGCCCTGGGCTGAGCTCCCTGTGTCACACAGCAAATCCCCGCCGGCCGTCTGTTGCACACAGGGAAGTGTACATGCTTCCATGCTGTTTTCTCAGCTCGTCCCGCCCTCTCCTTCCCCCACCATGTCCGCAAGTCTGTGCTCTCTGACTGCATCTCCATCGCTGCCCTGCAAATAGGAATATCAGTACCATCTTTCTAGATTCCATACACATGTGTTAATCCTCCAATAATTTTTTTTTTTTAATATACAGGTACTGAGAAGGGGAGAATGGCCTGGATTCTCCAGGTGGGCCAAATCTAGTCCTAAGAGCCCTCAAGAAGGAGATCCTTTTCCAGGTGTGGTCAGAGGGCAATGCTACCATGGGAGGACCATCAGAGAGCTGCAATACTGCTGGCTTTGAGGATAGAAAGAGTCTACAAGCCAAGGAACGTGGACAAGCCTTGGGAATGGGGAGGAGGTGGATTCTCCTTTAGAACCTCCAGAAAAGAATGCAACCCTGCCTAGTCCTGTGAGACCCAAGCCAGACTTTTCACCTACAGAAATATTAGGGGGAAAAATTTGTTTTCCTTAAGCCACTAGGTTAGTGATGATTTGTAATGGCAGCAGTAGAAAATGAATGCATATTTATCGCTCGATTAAAAATGTGTACCTTTATCCATGTATAATTTATGCTAAAATAATTTTATTGAGGTATAGTTATTTACAATGTTGTGTTAACTTCTGATGTAAAGCGAAGTGACTCAGTTATACATATATGCATTCTTTTTCATCTTCTTTTAAATTATATTTCATTATGGGATATTGAATATAGTTCCCTGTGCTATGTGGTAAGACCTTACTGTTTATTATATCCATAATTTACTTCTGAGTATGTTAGCGAGTAGGAGTACAGCTTTGGTTCTAGATAGACTTTCCAATAGGTTGTGCTGATCAGTTTGTTTATTCCTTTGCTAATATCATATAGTCTTGATACAGTCCCTTCAATATGTTCAAGTATCCGGTAGGCAAGCTAGCTGCCTCTGTTTTTGTTTTTAAAAATAGTTTTGTTGGGTTTTTACAGATATTGTTTGATGTTCTTCAAATTAGTGTTTCTCATTAAAGCTCGTTCCTAAGTCTTGTACAGTGCGTTGTTAGGGTGACAATTATTTCTCCATTTGTAAACTTATTTTAGAATACAGAGTCTCAAGAGTTTTACCACTGAGAATTTTGTTAGTTTTTAGATGACAGTCTTTATCACATGTGAGTAAAACAGAAACAGATAAGTAGAAAGTGATTAAGGTTTTATTTTATTAAAAAGGGCTAAATTTTGCAAATGGCTTTTCCACATGTATTGTTCCAATCTTTTTTCCTTCCTTTAATTTAATGATGAGACAAGTTATTTTGATAGATTTCCTTATTTTTAACTATGTTTATATTCTATAAATAAGTCCTTTTTGGTCATTGTCATGGTGTATTATTCTTTCAAGATACCTTTGAATTTTACTTGGTAATATTTTATTAAATATTACATGCGTAAGTGAAATTGGTCCTTTTTTTTTTTCCTTTGGTCTGTATTTTGTTTATCATTAGGTTTTGAAAGAAAGATTATGTAGGCTTTATGAAATGATTTGAGAACTTTGAGAATTGATGTGGAAGCCCAAATAAAAGAAATGACATAAAAATTTGAAAAACATAAGCCATACAATCTAGTAGATTTGTACACAGAACCCACATCATAATGGAACATATAAATTACAAGTCTAAAAAGATAATTTTAGCTTACTTTAAAAAGTATATACTTTAATAGATCATAATCTTAGATCATAAGCAAGTAAAATTAGTGTTAAACACTAAAGCAATGGCTAGTCAATCTTAACCACTTGACAAAATAACTCTAGGATTAATGAGAAAAGCAAAATTTAAACTGAGTGACTTCACTTTCACTTTTCACTTTCATGCATTGGAGAAGGAAATGGCAACCCACTCCAGTTTTCTTGCCTGGAGAATCCCAGGGACAGAGGAGCCTGGTGGGCTGCCGTCTATGGGGTCGCACAGAGTGGACACGACTGAAACGACTTAGCAGCAGCAGCAGCAGACCCAATCAAAGGAAAATATCTATTTCCTACTAAAAATTATGTAACACAGCCAAAACTACATTCAGGGGAAAATGTATGGCTTATAGCTATGATAACTTCATTATTGAAAGACATTATAAATGAGCATCGTATTTGTATTAAGAAATTTCATGAAGAACAAAATAATAAACCTACATAAAGTATGAACAAGAAATCGATAAACACTGAAATAGATAAAATGGAAAACAAGCATGGTAGAAAGAAGAAATACGTTCAAATTATATGGTTCTTTCATAAAATATATAACCATCTCATGAATATGATTGAGGAAAGAAGAGAAGAAATTATTAGAATTGAGAGAAGAGAGAAGCACATACAAAAGAATAAAATAATTATAAGAAAGTACTACATTTAATCCCATTGCCATAGATATGAAAACCTAAAGGGAATGGATTATTTATTAAATAAAATAGAAATTAACTTCAAGTTAAGAAATGTGGCTCAGAATCTGCCCACAATGCGGGAGACCTGGGTTCAATCCTTGTGTTGGGAAGATTCCCTAGAGAAGGGCATGGCAACCCACCCCAGTATTCTGGCCTGGATAGTCCCCATGGACAGAGAAGCCTGCCTGGTGGGCTACACAGTCCACGGGGTCGCAGAGAGTCAGACACAACAGAGTGACTAACACTTCCCACAAGAGGAAATTTAAAAAAATGTAATAAAGAGATTGAAACAGTGACTCAAAGTCTATCATTTAACAGGGAGAAAAGTATCAAGGCTAAATAATTTTACAGCTGAGGAAGTTCCAACTTTTAGAAAACAGATAATGCCAATGCTGTTAAAACTACTCCAGACCAGTGAAAAAGATGAAAATTTCCTAAATTCCTTATATGAATTGTATAGATCATTGGTTCTTCTAGTGTGTTTCTTAGGCCATCAACTTCTGGAACCTTGTTAGAAATACAGATTATCTAGACCTCCTGAATCAGAAACTCAGGGGTGAGGCTCCCAGAACTGGAGGTCCTCAAATGGTAACTTGTGAGTACCACTGCCATGGATGCGGCTGGCACAGACGCTACATACAACAGGCTACGAACGTCGCTTCATCCTCAGGACCACGTCTGCTGGATCGCCCGCTCTCCTTTCTTTTCCTCAACTTCAATCTACCTTCCAAATGTGCTCACATAATTTTTCCCTCCCACAACCACTATATATATATATATATTTGCATAACAAAGCTCTTCCATGTATAGAGATATCGAGACGTTTACTCTATGATCACCAGCAAAGTCAGTTCTTAGGAGTGCGAGGTGGCTGGAGGTAAAAATGAGCGAACAGAGCAGGGTATGGTAGTGTTGGTGGGAGCAGGCGTATAGTATTTCCTCCTTGGTCCTGGGATTCCTGCTGCACATGTTGGGTGAGGTCAAGGTTGAAGGTTCAAGAACCAGGACTGCTGCTGCTGCTGCTGCTGCTAAGTCACTTCAGTCGTGTCCGACTCTGTGCGACCCCATAGACGGAAGCCCACCAGGCTCCCCGTCCCTGGGATTCTCCAGGCAAGAACACTGGAGTGGGTTGCCATTTCCTTCTCCAATGCATGAGAGTGAAAAGTGAAAGGGAAGTCACTCAGTTGTGCCTGATTCTTAGTGACCCCATGGACTGCAGCCCACCAGGCTCCTCCATCCATGGGATTTTCCAGGCAAGAGTACTGGAGTGGGGTGCCATTGCCTTCTTGTATCGGCTTATATATTGGTAGGAATTACAGGTGATAACTGATCCCAAACTTAGGTAAACATGGGTATTTGCATGTTGCTGCACTCTATTCACCAAATGAGAAGAAGTACATTTTCCCTGTAAGGGTGGACAAGCTACAGTTGGTTTGAAGCCCTTAACCTGCTTTAACAATGAGGCAAAGAGGTACGTGAAAGGCACACCACGAAAGCCGGGCGTTTCACATCCATTGTATCATTTCTTCCTACATCTACCATAGAAAGTTGTTCTTAGGAACCCCTTTTTAATAAATTTAATTTTATTTTATATTGGACTATAGTTGATTTACAATGCTGTGTTAGTTTCAGGTATATAGCAAAGTGATTCATTTATACACACACATGTATCCACTCTTTTTCAGAGTGTTTTCTCATATTGGTTATTACAAAGAGACCTTGAAAACAAATTTACGATTACCAAAGGGGAACGGTGGGGTCAAGGGATAAATCAGGAGTTTGGGATTAACACATACAAACACTACATATACAAAGTGGATAACCAACAAGGACCTACTCTACAGCACAGGGAACTCTGCTCCTTTTTTTTTTAACAAGAAAAAAAACTGACAGAAAATATTGGGGACTTGCTCTAGGACACTTGATTCTATTCAGGTTTGCCTTGCTGCTTTGGCTCCTTCTACTAAAACCTCTTAGAATTCTTTTTCTCAGACGGAGTTGGCTCCCGAGAAATCTGAGTCTATCTCCTTCTTCAGTGGACTGACTCCTTCTGAAGAGGTCTTTCTAGTAGATAACATACTTCCTCGCTTGTTCATTTAGACGTGATTCAGAATGAAAGCCCTTCAGCGATGTTTGTATTGCGTTGGCCCAGAGACTAACAGATCATTCTACGTTTTAATATTAACCCCCCGGCCATGTGGGGATTAGGAGTTTGGGTTTACTTTGGCACACAGGAGGAATACTAGTGACCTGGAATTCTGGTTTCCAGGAGGCTCATCGCTGTGATGATAAGCGCTCCCTGAATCTACATTTCCTGGCACATCACAGGCCTGGGCTGGACCACCCGTGGGAGGATGCAGGGATCTGTCAACAGTGTCCTTGACAAAGCAGTCTTCCCCAGAGGGATCTGGTCCCTCTCTCTGAGGCACAGCACCCGGGCCAAGATAATTGTGTTGTCATATATACTCCCTGAGAACAGAAATTATAAATGGGGCTCAAGAACGAGGGAAAATTCTCTGGAACAGAGGAGTGAATGTTTTCTTAGTGTTTGCCTGCTCTTAGCTGACTAACTGGGCCTCTAGGGATGGAGGTGGATGTATTACCAACTTTTCAAGGTGATCAGAAGAACTGGTCTTGATTTTTTTTCCCTAAGGCAAAGCAAATGGTTTGACAGTTGAGTGAAATAAAAGTGTTTGTTAGGCTTCAACCCTCTGTTTCCAGTCCAGGCTCAAAGTCCTTAAATTGGCACATTACTCTTGTAGATCAAATATATGACCTTGTAATTTGTAACCATGGCAGGGCTTGGAAGGCTGATGAAACTTTCAGAAAGCTAAAATCCATCTGCATACAAATAGTTCTCTGCACTTTCCTACAGTTAATTCACAAAATTTAGTAATTAATTCAGGAGGCATATTATTTATTATGAGCTGGTTTATTATCCTATAACATCTTGTTCTAAATAAAGGTCCCATCCTTAAAGCAAACCATGATTATAGAGCCTTCTCTTTTTCTTCGCAATAAAAAATGAAAATCTTGTATGAGACTTCTTGATTGCTTTATAAATATAACCAACAATAAATTATAAAATATTCATGTTGCTTTATTACTTGGCAATGATTTGTGATGAAACTAAACAAGTATATACTCATGGATGTAGGCAAGCAACTTTTAATAGCCTACCCAGCACTATACGTATGCTGAATACTACATGAAACCATGAATTATTTTTACATTTACTGGGGAGAAATAACATGATAATGTTTGAGTTAAAGGTTATTTACTTAGAACTTAAAAGGAATACATGCTATTGTAGAAAGATACTAATAATATAGACAAGTATAAGAAAAATTTATAATATATCTAGATATCTCAACTCTTATTTCTTTTCTAGTCTTTCTATGCATCTGTTATGCATTTTCTATGCAAATATAATAGAGATGAAGTTGTACGTACATTCTGATTTGTATTGTTTTCCCTCTAACATTAACCATTTTGTTATGTGAGTCTCTCTTCATAAATAGCACTTTGAAGGCGAAAACCTTCCATTATATAGACATGGGCTTCCCAGGCGGTACAGTGGTGAAGAATCCACCTGCTAACGCAGGAAATGCAGGAGACCCAGGTTCGAAGATTCCCTGGAGTAGGAAATGGCAACTTGTTCCAGTATTCTTGCCTGGAAAATTCCATGGACAGAGAAGCCTAATGGACTGTGGTCCATGGGGTCACAGAGAGGCGGGCACAGCTGAGCGACTGAGCACACACACACACACACACACCCCCTCCCCCCCCACACACACAACCCCCCCCCCACCCCACACACACACCCACCATATAGATAAAGCATTAAATATTTAACAGTCTCCTATTGAAGGATATTTGGTTGACTTTCGAACACAAGTAATGCCACAAATAACATTTCTGACTTGAAATCTATTTCTGAATTCTGAGTTCTTTCTTTACGAAAAATTTTCAAAAGTGTTGTAGAAGCTTCTCAAATTACCGCTTCAAAGAATACGAAGTACTTTCTTGATATGACTGCAAAACTGTGTCTTAAACTCTGTGCTTAAAGAATCCTTCAAGAATTTCCCTGTGACTTTGTTCTGTCCAGTCCTAAAGTTTTTACTGGATTCTAGTTGTTTTAAGCTAACGTATAAATATCATCTCTGGAGTTTCCAGACCACTCGCCAAAGGCCTATGACTCCACAGTCTGCTGTTGTCAAGGTAGGACTACGGGTCTATGTTGTCAACTACAGAAATAGCTTTTGTGGTCACTGCTGCAGCGTCTGTGAATTTCTTTGCCCACTTGGCAGAGAAAGTGGGAGACTGGGTGCTAAAGAAGTTGCAGACTGGAACTCCGCAGGAAGGTAAGGTAAAGGATGCTCCACGGGGCTGTCACGGAGCTCGGGCAGTCGGACTGAGTGAGGCGGCAAGGAGACAGGGGACACTGAAATAATGCCGCTCGCCTGGACCACAGCCACCGGAAGTTGTGACAAACACAGGCTTAATGCCTTTCAAAGGGCTGCTTTTGAACTTGGGGTTCTCAGAAAGAAGCAGGGAGCTTTGGGGTGCAAGATTCAGGTGTTAACAGAGGCCCTAAGTCACAATACTTTGTTGAGGCCCTGAAACAGAAAAATCACCATTGGATACAGAACATCTCTATCTTTCGAAATAAATAGCAGAGCAGATAATCTAATTAGGCAGAAACCATTCTGTTAGGCAGAGACTCTTCTGGAGTAAATGAAGTCTTTGTTATAAAGCCAAATTGAGGAAAGCAAATTTCCAGGCATGTGGAATCAATATGCTTGAAAAGGAGAGGGCCAGCTGTTTTATTAACAGGTAAATTACGATCTTTGGCTTTTGTGTGTATGTGTGTTTAGACCCTTACACTTATATCTTGAAACTCCTGTTTATCTTCAAATTCACCTTTAGAGTAATTATTTGCCAAGAAGTAAATTATTTGCCCATAGTAAAACCTCAATAAATATTTGCTGAATTTTAACTGAATGTATGTTTCTTTACTACGAGTTCCTTAAATTGAGGATCTTCCAAGTCTTTGAAGTGAGACCTCTTTGTGTTTATGGAATAGGTTCATGTCTCCCTTTTGTCTTTGTGACTCTATCAACCTAAAGTTCTGGAATTTTCCTTCCTATGGAGGAAGGAGATGAACTGTCCTTTTTCTCCGCCATGTGGGTCGCCACCCTGCGGGTACTGACGCCTCAACAGAACCCTTTCCCTTGCTGTTTCCTTTGTCGGGAAGGCTTGTCTCCTCGGTTATGCCAGCCCCTGTCCTGGCTGGGGACAGGTGGTGGGGCCCTTCAGCAGACAGACCATGTCTGGCCACACAGCTAACGTTGGTTCTGCCTCCCTGCACTTGGCATCTTTTTGTGATTTTTCTATCTTCACTCTTCAGCTCTTTTACAGCAGGTATTGCAATTGAAATTGTTTCAGTTATTCATTTATTTTAAATTTTTCACCATTTTTCAAACTTTTGAAACTCATAACAAGAAGTGTTTAACTTTGATTTACGCCCTCACATACAACAGAAATGGCAGTCTCATGAAATAACACACTTAAGAAGTATGGTAGAGTGAGGCCCACTTTCTTCATTTTATTCTAGCTTGTTCCTCAAAGAAACGATCACGAAAGCTGTCTGAGACTGGTTAAGTCAATTTTATAATCCATGAACAGGATACGAACCTGAATTTGAACTATTGGGTTATTTGCCTTCTGTTTCCTCTGATTACAAAAAAGTAAGCTCTACGAAGTCAGAGAACAAATACTTGTCTTATTCACTGTTATCCAGTCGACAAAAATATTTTTTTTAACAAATCAACACATAAAAAAATAAATTCATGAACAAAGTCTTACTAAATGTATCTTCCTTCATTTGGCATACTTGCCCCTTATAAACAACTATTTACGTGGAACATCATTTCCTTTTCTGATAAAATTATTTTTAAATCCAATCTAATGTTTGGGGTCCCAAGGCATTTCTTAAAGATGTCAACATCACTGAGTTTCTTAGCAACTCCTAGAAATGGGAAATGTACTTGAAGATAACTTTTATCTGAATGTTTACAATTTGTATGATGTGCTACCCACCTGCTATTTAAATGAATCAGAAGACTCCACCCTCTCGTGTGGTCCTGTTTTGGGTGGAAAAGGGGCGACCGAATAACTGACTGACAAAGTAAGCTAAGAAAGAGAGCGAAGGGGAAGCATCCCTGACACGGACATCGGCCTGTTTCTCAAACGCTGTAGGGTGCTGGGCAGGCCGCTGGCCCGCCGCCCTGAGACATTTCTATTCCACTCGCAGCAAGTTTTTCCATGTGCTTATTTAAAATCTCTCCTGGTCAATCTGATACCCAATCACCTATTAGATCTTTGTGAACTAAGGTAAGAAGAACTCTGCTCAGAGGAGCACACGCTTCATGTGGTTTAAAAACTGTTTATCTAAAAGAATTTCCCATGACAGGGAACTGTTTATCAATAATCTTTGTCTTAATATTGTAAAGTAATTAGCCTCCAATTAAAATAAATAAATAAAATCTTTGTCTTGCAGAAATAAATGATGTACTGTACGTTTTTTAACTTCTTTCTTAAAGGGAAAGGAAAAGAGAGAAAATCTTCCTTCATCCAAAATCTTTTTTTTTTTCCTAACATAAGTAACTATTTCTGGTGAGACTTTAGTGACTGTTCATTTGCTCTAAAGCCACGCTTTTCAAATTTTAGTGTTGATCAGAATCAACTAGATGGCTTTTAAAACACAGATCACTGGCCCCACACCTAGAGTTTTTTTCTCATAGAATTTGCACTTCTAATGAGTTTTCTTTTTTAAAAAATTTTATTGGAATATAGCTAATTTATACTGCTGTGTTAGTTTCTGGTGTAGAGCAAAGTGGTTCAGTTATACATACAGTTATATATATATATATGCACATATCTATTCTTTCACAGATTCTTTTTCCATTTCTTATTACAGAATATTGAGTAGAATTCTCTCTGCTATATAGTAGGTTCCTATTGGTTATAATTTTAGATATAGCAGTGTGAGTATGTTAATCACAAGCCTCCAGTCTGTCCCTCCCTCTGTCTTTCCCCTTTGATAACCTTAAGATTTTCTTCTGTGTCTGCAAGTCTATTTCTATTTCATAAGTAAGTTTATTTTTATCATTTTAAAAACCAGATTCCACATAATATTAGTGATACCACATGGTATTTGTCCTTCTCTTTTTGACTTACTTCATTTAGTATGATCATCTCTGCTGCTAAGTCACTTCAGTCATCTCTGACTCTGTGCGACCCCATAGACGGAAGCCCACCAGGCTCCCCCGTCCCTGGGATTCTCCAGGCAAGAACACTGGAGTGGGTTGCCATTTCCTTCTCCAATGCATGAAAGTGAAAAGTGAAAGTGAAGTCGCTCAGTCGTGTCTGACTCTGTGCGACCCCATGGACTGCAGCCCACCAGGCTCCTCCACCCATGGGATTTTCAGGCAAGAGTGCTGGAGTGGGGTGCCATCGCCTTCTCCGATGATCATCTCTAGGTCCACCCATATTGTAGAAATGGCATTATTTCATTCTCTGCTTTATGGCTGAGTCATATTCCATTGTATACTTCTACTAGGTCTTCTAAACAGCATGAGTTTTCATTTAATGTGGATACTCTGATCTGAGCACAGTGTTTTGAGAACAATGACTCTGAACAATGATTCTCAGCTGGGATGATCCACAGGCATTTGGCAATGTATGGAGACATGTTCAATTGTCACGGTTGGGTCTGGGGAGGTCTTTACTGGTGTCTAGTAAGTGAGGCCAGGTCAGTTCAGTTCAGTTCAGTTGTTCAGCCATGTCTGACTCTTTGTGACCCCATGGACTGCAGCACGCCAGGCTTCCTTGTTTATCACCAACTCCTGGAGTTTACTCAAACTCATGTCCATTGAGTTGGTGATGCCATCCAACCATCTCATCCTCTGTCGTCGCCTTCTCCTCCCACCTTCAATCATTCCCAGCATCAGGGTCTTTTCAAATGAGTCAGTTCTTTGCACCAGGTAGCCGACGTACTGGAGTTTCAGCTTCAGCATCAGTCCTTCCAATGAACATTCAGGACTGATCTCCTTTAGGATGAACTGGTTGGATCTCCTCGCAGTCCAAGGGACTCTCAAGAGTCTTCTCCAACACCACAGTTCAAAGCATCAATTCTTCAGCGCTCAGCCTTCTTTATAGCCAAACTCTCACATCCATACATGACCACTGGAAAAACCAAGGCTTTGACTAGACGGACCTTTGTTGTAAGGCCAGAGATGCTGCTAAATACCCTACGATGTGCAAGACAGCCCCTACCGCAAAGAATTACCCAGTCCCAAAGGTCAGCATGCTGAGACCGGGACACCTTTGGGTAAGGGAGCTGTCTTTCCCATGGAAGCCCACTGTTTAATACGAGTCTAAACCACAAGAGAAACAAGAGGACCTCTTCTCAGAAGGCTTCAGCTGCCGTGGGATGATGTCACAGGAATTAACTTAATTGGCTCAAGCATATCTACTGTCATCTCTCTCTGCGCCTCCTGTCTCTCTCACATTCACACGTCCACAAAGCTTATAAAACACCCTGTGGTCCAGACGTTCACTCATCCAAAATGTAAATGAGGACTTAGGTAGGGATGCGAAACCAACTGGGATGAGGAAATACTTTTAGTCCCCACGGGGCTGCAAGCAACTTATCTATAGCAGAGAAGATTCCGGGTGTACCGTGACTGTGGAAAATGGAAACACAGATGTCCCAGAGTAATAGAGCTGGAAAGAGCCTGACTATTCCCTAGCAGACCAGTGTTTCTCTTTAATACTGTATTTGAATGGCAGAAGAACCTAAAATTAAGGAGGCCTCAATGGTTCTCTAAGGTACCTTCTCTCTCCACCTCTCATGGACTCTTCCAGCCTTCGATTTTCAGAATTTACAGAGCCCACACCACAAAGAAAACCTGCTCTCTGATAAAGAAGAAGCATACCTCACTATCAGCTGTGGCTTCTCCCCATCTTCTCCCAATGGCTCATTTATGCCCGAGTCCCCTGTCTTCACTACGGGAGAGGCTGTCCACGGTGGAAATGTAATGAGTTTGCCTTGTGGCTCTTCCCTTACGCACCCGTGCATTCTGCATGAAGTGTATCTGCAAGTCTTCCAGACGAGCCTTTCCAAACCCTTCTTCCGGATTCTCTCCACTCTTTCTGCCTCTCTGCAGGCCTGTACCAATCTCATCTCTCTTCCGGATTTCCAAACGGCCTTTCCATTGGCCTGCCAGCCTCTGGCTTGCCACCTCTGCAGACCCTTTCCAGAGTGAGCTCTCTAAAACCTGCCTCATCTCAGTTTGAAACCTGTCAGGAGCTACAGATGTGTCAGAAGACCTTCTGATGGCTGGAAAGGCTTAGTGTGCACAGACCACTGCTCACTTCTCAGAGCTGGTTCCCCTTCTCTCAGCCCACCCCCACCAGCCCACTATGTCCCTGCCAAACATGCCTGGCTTCCCTGAAAGTCATGCCACCCCTAAACACCATCCTTCTCATGTACTCTTTCCCCTGCTGAGGACACTGGAACACTCGCCTCTGCCCTCTGCTTCACACCCACTCCCTCAAGTCTCAGCTGAAAGAGCGTTTCTCCCGGGAAGCTTCCCTGGAGCATGGGCTTAGTTGCTCCGTGGCATGTGGGATCCTCCCAGATCAGGGATCAAACCTGTGTCTCCTGGATTGCCAGGCGAGTTCTTTACCACTGAGCCACCAGGAAAGCCCAGAGGTAAGTCTTCACTCTTCTTTTCTTAGAGCTCCCGTACCTGACAAATGGTAAATACTGGTTGTACTTCCTGGTGGGAATTTAATAAGCTCTGTGATCTGGGGAAAGAGTTAAATGAAGCTGGAGGGGGAGATAAATTGTGAAATATAAAAGGAGGCTTCCTTGGGAAATCCTTGAAATCAAACCATGTGGCTGACATTTTCTACTCATACACCCGTGTCTGTGGGGAAGAATCATCATCAAACCTAGCTTCCTGACTAATTTGGAGCTGATCTCTTTAGATGGCCTCCAGGAATGTTCACATTCTTTTTTCTCTGCTGTGAGTCTAACTGGATCACAGCATCACTGGAAGGCAGTGTGGCTGGACGTGAGACCTGTGTGGCTGGACCACATCCTACAGGCCTCGTCGGCTGTGGCAAGGAGTGAGGTCCTTGCTTGTGGCCCAGTGGAAACGTCAGAAGAGTTGAAACAGCAGTGGTGGCTTCTGTCTGCTTGATGGAAAATGGATTCGCGGCTGGGCCCAGCATGGAAAGGGCGAGTCCGTCGAAGCATTTCAGAATGATGCACCTTGACCCAGGCTGATGGCAACGGAGATGTGAGACGTGCAGACTCCAGAGGCATTTTGGGGGCAGAAGATGTAGGAATTGCCAAGGGTTTGGATTTTGAGGGGAGGGAAGGAGGAAGCAAGTATGGTTTCTAGGTTTTTCGATTGAACACTCAGATGAATGGGGCCTCCATTAACTGAGATGGAAAGACAGAAACTCCTACTTATTTTCAGCCCGGTTCTCACCTCCTCCAGGAAGGTTGTCACCAACTTCAACCCATCTTCCCTTTTTCCTCTCAGCAAGCGGGGACCTCCTTGCCTGCCCCACTCATTCTTTTAGGAGCGCGTGCTCAAGGTGCCAATCTGGCTTATGGTCCTTGTAGGGGAGGGTCACCCCTGCTCCCCCACCCCCACCTTCTCATGCAGTATCACCCCCAGAACAGCTCTGGATGTAGTTGGGGTGCCACACATACTTGAGGAATTAAATATGATTCACATTTGCAGTAAATTACTCTGGAGCTATTCCGTGGAGCCGTCAGCTGCTAAGAGTATCCTGCCTCCCACGGGACTAAATGTTTGTCTCCTCCAGTTCATACCCCACTGGATGTTTTCAGAAGCCCAGCACCGAAACTCGGTGCCTTTCTAGCATTGTAAAGCCAGGCTTTAACTTCCATACTCTGTGATTATTTAGCATTATCACCTTTCACCTGATGTACAGTTACTTTTCTTTCCCATTATTAAGTGTTACCATAAAATGCAACCTCATCTCCTCTTCTGTTAAAGAGAAATTTAGGATAAGTTTCTGCTGCTTGAAAACACTTGAATCATCTCAAAAACCTTTCATTTTCTACAGTGTTCATTCACACTTTGGTCAGAATGCTTAAAAAAAAAAGACAAAACTTTAGTATAGCATATTATCACCTTTCAATGCATTTCAAAAGGTTTTTTTTTTTTTTTTAATACAAATCTGGTACATATTTGGAGTTAGGCATTCACTGTAACTTCCCACGCAAAGCAAGAATGTGGCCTCAAATATTCTTAAGAGTCAGAAAAGAACATAATTATAAAGAACTTATGCACAGGCAGGAATTGGGCTTTTTCTTGCTCTTTCAACTCATTATCTTCGAGAATTACTTAGAAAAGTTGATTTTTGCTCTTCATGTTCTCTAGTACTGGGATAGGCATTTTATACACCCTTTGTCATGAAGTAAGCCCAGCCACTCCATGATAGCTTTGACCTCAGCTTCTCAGTGGAGCAGAGGGTACCTAGGAGGGTAAATAATTTGTCTGAGGATGCACAGCTAGAAACAGCATCAGCTGTATCCAGATCGCCTCCTCTGAGCATCTAAAGCTCACATGCCCATTCACGCAGTGATGGGGAAGGAAATCCCATGACAAAAAACCCAGCTCCAAGGGAGGACTTGCCAAACGCTTTGAGAATTCTTCCTTCTCTCCAACCAAATCCTGAAATTTCCATTCACTCAGTCCCACTGCCTGAAATGGGAGTTCTTCACACAGGCTTTATAAGGCTCCATGAAACCCCAGATATTATGGTTCGATCTTGCATTTATATAAGTACACTTTCTGGGAAGTAAGTCCACGTGGTTTTTCAAAAAAATCAGAGTCTCAAAGATGTCTGTCATCCCCTTCTCCAAAGAACGAAATCCTTTTCTTAGAGAAATACAAGACCAGCAGTCTCCTTACCCTGGACCTCATCCTTCAACTTGAAAACAGCTGTATCTGGCAGCCTTTTCTCCAGACTGAAGACCCCCAGGTCTCCCCGCCTTTCCTAGAGAACATGGAGCACCTCTGAAGCCACAGTCTCCACGGGGCGCCCCCTCGCACTCCCCTCAGGTGTGGCTCATCAGGAAATTCAATGTCCCACAAAGTGCTGCACTAGGAACTGATTTCAATGGTCTGTTCGTACATGCCTTCCATATTCTATTTAAGAACAGAAGATAGTTTTTCTTTTATAAATCTCCTTAAAAAATTTAAAGTTTAGAAAACACAGCATTACGATCTCTATCCCTTTACTATTCTTTTCCCCCTGATCTTCCACTGAAAAAGCCTGAAATCCAGGACTGATATTTTCTTTGCCTTATCTTTGAACTCCAGTTCAAGACAGCTGAGAACTACTGGTACATTATTTGTACCAATCAAAGTACATTTGCAGAATCTCACCCTCAACAATGACATGTTAGAACTTTAAGGAGAGTTGGCTACTGGAAGTGCGTGCCCTGAGATGGAAGAGGCCTTGACCCCACACCTGAATTGTAACAAAAGCCCCGCCAGCATCCACACAGAGAGGAGCTGTCCCGGAGGGCTGGACACTTACCCTGCAGTCCTCCCGGCTTTCAGGATCTCTCACGTCTCCAAACCCTCAGCATGATCTACTCCTCGTCTGCCTCTAAGCCAGGTGGAAAGAAGGCTTTCTCAGCCAAGAAACTGCTTGGGACCCATCACCACATCCCGCGCTTCTGAGGCTGAGTGATCCCAATTAGACGCTCTTGAAATGCATCTTAGATGCCAGTGCGGAGTGACGCCAGGCTGGCGTCACGACTGTCCGGGCTTCGCCACGTAACGCTCCCAGGCCAACAGTTCATGACTTGGGGCTGTTGTCTGGCTCTGGGATTCCACACCATGCCTCCAGCCCGCTCCCAGAAGCCAGCCCTGCAGCAGGAAGATGAGCGAAGCTGGTGGTAACCTAAACCCACAGTGAAAGGAGACGCCTCTAACACCAGGAGGCTGCCTGGACAGCTAACACCTGACATGCTACCTTATCCATGTCCACGGGCCCTGTGACGATGAGAACTTTTGCTGCCACCCAGCCAGAGGAGCATCATTGCAGAGAGAAATCATTCCTTCCACTAATTCCACTGCTTAATGCTGGCAAAGAGGACAAGAGTAATCGGACTTGAATAAGTCCGGCTTGTGATTCCTGTCTGTTTGAAGCTTCTTGGGGCTGGAGAATTCAGACTGGTGAGGTTGAATTTCAAATGTCTTTTTAAAAAAAAAAAAAAAGAGCATTATTCTGCCAATGTCCCATAGAGCAGCACTTGTTTGCTGCTGGGGTGCTGAGAAATGAATTTAATTTGCTTTCTTGCACTCTTCAGATAACATGTTTCTGCTGGTGTGTAAAGTCTGGAAGCTCTCTGCATGCCAAGGCAATGCTCCTAAATGAAGTCTTACATAAGCCTGACAAATTATCTACAGATAGAAGTAATCTCAATGGGCGGGGTTACAGAGGTGTGACTGGTAAGGGCCGAAGAGCCACCAACACAAAAGCTGGCTGAGAAACACTTTCCAAAGTCTCAGCCATATGTACATTTTTGCCAGTAAGGTTATCATGAGATATTTTTAAGGTACCGATACTGACATATTTTCTTTTTGTTTTTGCACCTTCCACGCTTTCTCTATTCTCTTTCTCCCTGCTCCTTTTCAGCAAACACCATTCTTTCTCCTTTCTTCCTCTTTGCCTCTCTCGTTCTTCCTGTCTGTCCCTTCCCATCACATGTCCTCTCTGCATGTTATGGTTCAGATGCCATATTTTCTGGCCATCCCACCCGACGTGCCTAGATTCCAGATGCCCTGCACTGCAACTTCACCCCCTCCTGGGTCACAGCAGTGATGACAGTCCGTCACCACTGCCCTCTGCACAACACCCTCAAGGCTTCGCCCTGGGTACCAGGTGAGCCCTGCTCTCCAGTCCGCAAAGGAGACCCTCAGATCCAGCCCCACAGCTGCTCCTTGACCCGTCCTGTCTCCCACCTCACCTTGTCCCACACACCGTACACCTCCCACTACTATCACACATTGACCCCCTCCAAATCCCTTCTGTTTACACCTTTTCACAAAGGCTAAACCTGTCTTTAAAGCTCAAGCCCTTCTTTCCCTTCCCCAGGCTTGGTTAACTTCATGTGTCTTTCCTCTTCGGGTCTGCATTGCATTGCAAACATTTTTTCCCCCTGTCATGTCAAATAGGTGAAGAATTTCTGGGGCAAAGATGTTGCTGACTCACCCCCCAGGCAGTTGCTCAATCAATGTTTGCTGGATGAACTTTGTTTCTCTGAGTTTCTCTTCAAGATTTCACTAGGAAGCCACAGCAGCATCGCGGTTCATTGGTTACAAGAATGAATGCATGGGTTCACGTCCCACTGTGATGTGAGCAAGTTAACCACCCTCTTTGCTTCCTCGGTTCCCCATCTGTCAATGGAGATGATATTGTCCAGCTCTAGGGTAGGGGTGAGGATTAAGAGAGTTGTTATGTGTCATGTGTGGATCACAATAAACTGGAAAATTCTGAAAGAGATGGGAATACCAGACCACCTGATCTGCCTCTTGAGAAATTTGTATGCAGGTCAGGAAGCAACAGTTAGAACTGGACATGGAACAACAGACTGGTTCCAAATAGGAAAAGGAGTTCGTCAAGGCTGTATATTGTCACCCTGTTTATTTAACTTATATGCAGAGTACATCATGAGAAACGCTGGACTGGAAGAAACACAAGCTGGAATCGAGATTGCCGGGAGAAATATCAATAACCTCAGATATGCAGATGACACCACCCTTATGGCAGAAAGTGAAGAGGAACTCAAAAGCCTCTTGATGAAAGTGGAAGAGGAGAGTGAAAAAGTTGGCTTAAAGCTCAACATTCAGAAAACGAAGATCATGGCATCTGGTCCCATCACTTCATGGGAAATAGATGGGGAAACAGTGGAAACAGTGTCAGACTTTATTTTTCTGGGCTCCAAAATCACTGCAGATGGTGACTGCAGCCATGAAATTAAAAGACTTACTCCTTGGAAGGAAAGTTATGACCAACCTAGATAGCATATTCAAAAGCAGAGACATTACTTTGCCAACAAAGGTTCGTCTAGTCAAGGCTATGGTTTTTCCTGTGGTCATGTATGGATGTGAGAGTTGGACTGTGAAGGCTGAGTGCCGAAGAATTGATGCTTTTGAACTGTGGTGTTGGAGAAGACTCTTGAGAATCCCTTGGACTGCAAGGAGATCCAACCAGTCCATTCTGAAGGAGATCAGCCCTGGGATTCTTTGGAGGGAATGATGCTGAAGCTGAAACTCCAGTACTTTGGCCACTTTATGTGAAGAGTTGACTCATTGGAAAAGACTCTGATGCTGGAAGAGATTGGGGGCAAGAGGAGAAGGGGACGACAGAGGATGAGATGGCTGGATGGCATCACTGACTCGATGGACGTGAATCTGAGTGAACTCCGGGAGTTGGTGATGGACAGGGAGGCCTGGCGTGCTGCGATTCATGGGGTTGCAAAGAGTCGGACATGACTGAGCGACTGATCTGATCTGATGTGTCATGTGGTTAGAAAATGGAAAGGGATACATGTTATATAAGTGTTGTTAAATATGAGCGTGTAGGGCACTCTGGTACCCAACAGCCTCCTCTGCTGTGCTGAAGGGAGGAGGTTTTGGACATGATCAGGACTGACCTGGTTTAGATGAGAAGATGCTTGATTAGAAACATGAATGTCTGCCTCCCTCCTCCAATCAGAAGGACATATACAGTCGATCCTTGGTTATCCATTTCAAATATAGTAGTGTGTTTACACGGAGAAGGCAATGGCACCCCACTCCAGTACTCTTGCCTGGAAAATCCCACGGACAGAGGAGCCTGGTAAGCTGCAGTCCATGGGGTTGCAAAGAGTCAGACACGACTGAGCGACTTCACTTTCACTTTTCACTTTCATGCATTGGAGAAGGAAATGGCAACCCACTCCAGTGTTCTTGCCTGGAGAATCCCAGGGATGGGGGAGCCTGGTGGGCTGCCGTCTGTGGGGTCACACAGAGTCAGACACGACTGAAGCAACTTAGCAGCAGCAGCAGCAGCAGCAGTGTGTATACACGTCCATCCCCAGTTCCCTAATTTTCCCTTCCCACCGGCAACCATAAGTTTGTTCTCTAAGTCTGTGAGTAGGTAAGTTCACTGGTATTATTTCTTTTTAGAGTCTGCAGGTAAGGGATGTCACGTGGCATTTCTCCTTCTCTGTATGGCTTACTTCACTCAGCACGACAATCTCTAGTATGTAGCAGGAGGAACTCTGCTCAGTGTTATGTGGCAGCCTGGATGGGAGGGGAGTCTGGGGGAGAACGGATACACGTACATGTATGGCTGAATTTCTTCGCTGCTCATGTGAAACTATTACAGCATTGTCAATTGGTTATACCTGAATACAAAGTCAAAAGTTTTTTTTTTTTTTTTTAAGGACAGATTTTAACACTGAGAAGAAAACTGCATTCTGCAGGAAAGCTGAAACTGGGCTTATGCCACACTGTTGTGCAGCTAGGGATGTGGGTCTGGACAGCATGTAAGAAAAACAGTACCTGAGAGGAGAAAATGCAATTCTCAGGCTACTATCTATGATGAAGTACACACTGGGTGCAAACTGTTTTAATAGAAAATGTGTTCAGGTCCAGGTAAGTAGTTAGAAAGATGTCGAACACCAGGCAATTTAATTTCGAAAGGTGAGTAGAAGTCAAACTCAGAGACAACAGCTGAAGGGAAGTCTTGACTCCTTCTGCTGGTGGGCAAACAGAGAAGGAGATTCTCCAGGCTGGGACTCTGCAGAGTCCATCATCACCTAGGTACCCCCTGCATGATCTGGTCTGGCTGACACCCTGGCTGTGTCTCTGCCAGCGCCCTCCTGCACGAGCCTGATGCTCCAGCTGCCCCAGCAGCAGTAGCCCCCTGTCCAGAGGCTCCTCTCCTCGCTTCTCACTGCGGCTGCCCTGCCTGGGGGGCCCTCCCTCTCTCTCTGAAACAAAGGTCGGGGTTCTCCCTCTTCCTCGTGCTCTCCCAGCACCTTGCCACACCGATTTGTCAAAGCAAGCAGACTGCATGCCACTCGTCTGCTCACTTTCTGACTCCCTCTCGGGACTGTGAGCCTTTCAAGAGGGGGACCAAGCCTCGGTTCCCATCGCTTCCTCTCTCCTCAGCAGAGAGGAACAGAGCAGGTGCTCCACAAGCGTGCTCTGAGCACTTGTGGCGCAGGTCTGACTCACCGCCAGGTGCCTACGCATCAGTGCTGGGTGTGCACTGCACACTGTTTATCGGGGCACACTCTGGCGATATCGCACTGGGATTGTGGCTGAGGCATTTTCACACTTGAGAAAGTGAGGATGATTGCACAATTAGGCACCACATCTCTCAGGAAGGAGAAGTAGTTAGGATTCGTGCAAAGGGTTACTTCAACTATACGTGTAGCTGACTGAGCCAAGACTTTAAAACTTCTTCATGTATTCAGGAGTTTTTATGACTCACTTATTGTAGGTGAAAATGCACATCAAAGACACCAAGAGACACTGCTACATACCAATCAGAATTACTCAGATTAAAAAGACCAACACTATCAAGTGTTGGAGAGGAAATGGAGCAACTAGAAGTCTCATGTGACTGTAAGTTTATGCAACCACTTTAGGAAGCTGTTAGAAAGTTCCTATAAAATTAAACATACACCCACTCTATGATCCGGCATTTCTACTCCTTGGTCTACATCCAACACAAATGTACATGTTCTCCAAAAGACAGCCCCAAACCAGAAACGACCCAAATTTATTCTACCAACAGGAGAATAAATAGGGGGCTCAGATGGTAAAGAATTTGCCTGCAATGCAGGAGACCCAGGTTTGATCCCTGGGTCAGGAAGATTCCCTGGAGAAGGGAATGGCTGCCCACTCCAGTATTCTTGCTTGGAGAATTCCATGGACAGAGGAGGCGAGCTGGGTATAATTTATGGGGCTGCAAAGAGTGGGACACGACTGAGTGACTGAGTATTGATATATTCATATAATCAGTGCTGCTCAGTAACAAAAAGAAAACACTGATACCCACACCGATACGTGAGAACGTCTCAGTTCAGCAAAAAGCGTCAAATACAAGAGTACTTATGTAATTACCTGCATAGGAAGTTGAAGCTCAGGTAACAAATGAGTCAATGATGATAGAAATCAGAATAGTGGTAGGTCTTAGGGTGAGGGTGAGGTTCTGATGGGAGCAGAGGAGGCTGAGAAAACCTTCTGTGGTGTGGAACAGTTCTATCTTCTCTTTTGAGTGATGGTGGCATGAGTGATATCTATTTTAAAAACTCATTGTCTTATATATTTTAATATATCCACATGACACTCACTAAAAACTTAGAGATAGATAGATAAGAGATTATGAGAAGCCTTGATAAATCTACATTGTTCATGGGGTTCTCAAGGCAAGAATACTGAAGTGGTTTGCCTTTCCCTTCTCCAGTGGACCACATTTTGTCAGAAAAGCATTTCCAAAGAATGCTCAAACTACCACACAACTGCACTCATCTCACATGCTAGCAAAATAATGCTCAAAATTCTCTAAGCCAGGCTTCAACAGCATGTGAACCATGAACTTCCAGATGTTCAAGTTGGATTTAGAAGAGGCAGAGAAACCAGAGATCAAATTGCCAACATCTGTTGGATCATGGAAAAAGCAAGAGAGTTCCAGAAAAACATCTACTTCTGCTTTATTGACTATGCCAAAACTTTTGACTGTGTGGATCACAACAAACTGTGGAAAATTCTTCAAGAGATGGGAATACCAGACCACCTGACCTGCCTCCTGAGAAGTCTGTATGCAGGTCAAGAATCAACAGATAGAACAGGTCATGGAACAACAGACTGGCTCCAAATGGGGAAAGGAGTTCGTCAAGGCTGCATATTGTCACCCTTGCTCATATAGACCCTTGCTTATTTAACTTCTAGGCAGAGAACATCGTGGGAAATGCCAGGCTGGATGAAGCACAAGCTGGAATCAAGATTGCCGGGAGAAATATCAATAACCTCAAATACGCAGATGGCACCGCCCTCATGGCAGAAAGTGAAGAAGAACTAAAGAGCCTTTTGATCAAAGTGAAAGGGGAGAGTGAAAAGTTGGCTTAAAACTCAACATTCAGAAAACTAAGATCATGGCATCTGAGCCCATCACTTCATGGGAAATAGATGGGGAAACAATGGAAACAGTGACAGACTATTTTTGGGGGCTCCAAAATCACTGCAGATGGTGACTACAACCGTGAAATTAAAAGACACTTGCTCCTTGGAAGAAAAGCTATGACCAACCTAGACAGCATATTAAAAAGCAGAGACATTACTTTGCCAACAAGGGTCTGTCTAGTCAAAGCTATGGTTTTTCCAGTACTCATGTATGGATGTGAAAGTTGGACTATAAAAAAAGCTGAGCGCTGAAGAATTGATGCTTTTGAACTGTGGTGTTGGAGAAGACTCTTGAGAGTCCCTTGGACTGCAAGGAGATCCAATTAGTCAATCCTAAAAGAAATCAGTCCTGAACATTCATTGCAAGGACTGATGCTCAAACTGAAACTCCAATACTTTGGCCACCTGATGCGAAGAGTCAACTCATTGGAAAAGACCCTGATGTTGGGAAAGATTGAAGGCAGGAGGAGAAGGGGATGATAGAGGATGAGATGGTTGGATGGCATCACCGACTTGATGGACATGAGTATGAGTAAGCTCTGGGAGTTGGTGATGGTCAGGGAAGCCTGGCATGCTGCAGTCCATGGGGTCGCAAAGAGCTGGACATAACTGAGCAACTGAACTGAACTGAACTGATAAGTCTAAGGGACAAAACCCCTCCATCATTTATATGAATCTCAGACACTGGATCATATAGATCCTTGCAGGTTCAGGGAAGGAAGCTATCACTGAACAAAACACAGGAAACACCTCAGCTGAACTGGAATGGGTGTGGAGCAGAGAATCAGGGGAAACTCAGTTTGTTCAGACAAGGACGAGCAAGGATGTACCCATCCCAGAAGGCTGTACCCATCCCAGAAGGCTGTATCTGTAGCATAACTCCTTCTGAAGGATGAGTGGATAAAACAGTTCAGCTGAACTGTCCTATAACAGAATCTTGCAACTCAGACGTTTACTTATCTATAAACCTAGAATCAAGTCCTTTCCTCGGGGTACCCCCATTTGAAAGTCATTTTGAACGAAAAACTCAGAGCTCTGAAGGGTGGAAGCACACTAGAGCCAGAGAAGAGAGAGCAGAGTGTTTCTCTAAAGTTTTTTCGCAAAACTTTGCAGAAATGTGAGATAAGCCAAAGGTGGTCAGAAACCTCTAATCTTTTTTTTTTTTTTTTGGTTATTGTTACCATCTTTCTAAATTCCATATATATGTGTTAGTATACTGTATTGGTGTTTTTCTTTCTGGCTTACTTCACTCTGTATAATAGGTTCAGTTTCATCCATCTCATTAGAACTGATTCAAATGTATTCTTTTTAATGGCTGAATAATACTCCATTGTGTATATGTACCACTGCTTTCTTATCCATTCATCTGCTGATGGGCATCTCGGTTGCTTCCATGTCCTGGCTATTATAAACAGTGCTTCGATGAACATTGGGGTACACGTGTCTCTTTCCCTTCTGGTTTCCTCAGTGTGTCTGCCCAGCAGTGGGATTGCTGGATCATAAGGCAGTTCTATTTCCAGTTTTTTAAGGAATCTCCACACTGTTCTCCATAGTGGCTGTACTAGTTTGCATTCCCACCAACAGTGTAAGAGGGGTCTCTTTTCTCCACACCCTCTCCAGCATTTATTATTTGTAGACTTTTGGATCGCAGCCATTCTGACTGGTGTGAAATGGTACCTCATAGTGGTTTTGATTTGCATTTCTCTGATAATGAGTGATGTTGAGCATCTTTTCATGTGTTTGTTAGCCCTCTGTATGTCTTCTTTGGAGAAATGTCTATTTAGTTCTTTGGCCCATTTTGTGATTGGGTCATTTATTTTTCTGGAGTTGAGCTGTAGGAGTTGCTTGTATATTTTTGAGATTAGTTGTTTGTCAGTTGCTTCATTTGCTATTATTTTCTCCCATTCTGAAGGCCGTCTTTTCACCTTGCTAATAGTTTCCTTTGATGTGCAGAAGCTTTTAAGGTTAATTAGGTCCCATTTGTTTATTTTTGCTTTTATTTCCAATATTCTGGGAGGTGGGTCATAGAGGATCCTGCTGTGATGTATGTCAGAGAGTGTTTTGCCTATGTTCTCCTCTAGGAGTTTTATAGTTTCTAGTCTTATGTTGAGATCTTTAATCCATTTTGAGTTTATTTTTGTGTAAGGTGTTAGAAAGTGTTCTAGTTACATTCTTTTACAAGTGGTTGACCAGATTTCCCAGCACCACTTGTTAAAGAGATTGTCTTTAATCTATTGTATATTCTTGCCTCCTTTGTCAAAGATAAGGTGTCCATATGTGTGTGGATTTATCTCTGGGCTTTCTATTTTGTTCCATTGATCAATATTTCTGTCTTTGTGCCAGTACCATACTGTCTTGATAACTGTGGCTTTGTAGTAGAGCCTGAAGTCAGGTAGGTTGATTCCTCCAGTTCCATCCTTCTTTCTCAAGATCGCTTTGGATATTTGAGGTTTTTTGTATTTCCATACAAATTGTGAAATTATTTGTTCTAGCTCTGTGAAGAATACTGTTGGTAGCTTGATAGGGATTGCATTGAATCTATAAATTGCTTGGGTAGTATACTCATTTTCACTATATTGATTCTTCCAATCCATGAACATGGTATATTTCTCCATCTATTAGTGTCCTCTTTGATTTCTTTCACCAGTGTTTTATAGTTTTCTATATATAGGTCTTTAGTTTCTTTAGGTAGATATATTCCTAAGTATTTTATTCTTTCCGTTGCAACGGTGAATGGAATTGTTTCCTTAATTTCTCTTTCTGTTTTCTCATTATTAGTGTATAGGAATGCAAGGGATTTCTGTGTGTTGATTTTATATCCTGCAACTTTACTATAGTCATTGATTAGTTCTAGTAATTTTCTAGTGGAGTCTTTAGGGTTTTCTATGTAGAGGATCATGTCATCTGCAAATAGTGAGAGTTTTACTTCTTCTTTTCCAATTTGGATTCCTTTTATTTCTTTTTCTGCTCTGATTGCTGTGGCCAAAACTTCCAAAACTATGTTGAATAGTAATGGTGAAAGTGGGCACCCTTGTCTTGTTCCTGACTTTAGAGGGAATGCTTTCAGTTTTTCACCATTGAGGATAATGTTTGCTGTGGGTTTGTCATATATAGCTTTTATTATGTTGAGGTATGTTCCTTCTATTCCTGCTTTCTGGAGAGTTTTTATCATAAATGGGTGTTGAATTTTGTCAAAGGCTTTCTCTGCATCTATTGAGATAATCATATGGTTTTTATTTTTCAATTTGTTAATGTGGTGTATTACATTGATTGATTTGTGGATACTGAAGAATCCTTGCATCCCTGGGATAAAGCCCACTTGATCATGGTGTATGATCTTTTTAATGTGTTGTTGGATTCTGATTGCTAGAATTTTGTTAAGGATTTTTGCATCTATGTTCATCAGTGATATTGGCCTGTAGTTTTCTTTTTTTGTGGGATCTTTGTCAGGTTTTGGTATTAGGGTGATGGTGGCCTCATAGAATGAGTTTGGAAGTTTACCTTCCTCTGCAATTTTCTGAAAGAGTTTGAGCAGGAGAGGTGTTAGCTCTTCTCTAAATTTTTGGTAGAATTCAGCTGTGAAGTCGTCCGGACCGGGGCTTTTGTTTGCTGGAAGATTTTTGATTACAGTTTCAATTTCCGTGCTTGTGATGGGTCTGTTAACAT